>NC_086448.1:113306559-113960059 GCF_028390025.1 Pseudophryne corroboree
CCAGATAAACAAGCTTGCTTGTTATTATGCAATGTGTAAATAAACATAAAGAAAACTATTAACCCAGTTGCTGCAGCGGCTATAATACAGTAATATCTGCTGCTAAATCTGTAGGCTCCGCCAAGTTATTACAGCAGCCACTATCAAGGTAACGACTTGGGGAGAAGTCTCTGGTGTGTAACAGTACATTCTGAAATAAAGAGGACGCCCACTCACCCGCACTCCCTGTGCCACATAAGCTAGTCGTATTCTGTACAAGGACATACGTATCTGTAAGAATTAGAATAATGTATTAGAGCTACAGTAGAGCTTTATTGGCTGTTATGGCTAGGAACTCTGTGCACACGTACTCCATACAGAAACCCCATACCTGTCTTTATTGTAAAATGTGTAGCAACATGTTACTTTCACAATTCCAGCCTACTAATGGTTAGTGGCATTGGAAGATAGTGCTGGGTACATAAAATACATTACATTGTTACAAAGTTAACACGTGACTGTTGCTATACTAACCAATGGTAATAATGTGTGGAACCTGAGCTACTCCAATGATGTTTCCCCTCCTGTAGAAATAGAATATATAGATATGTTAGCTTTGCATTTGAAACACTAAACTGATATATGTGCATTGTTCATATTGCTAATTGACACAACCACTCTCACCAATGAACAGTGGGGACTATTGGAGATTTAACATAAAAATGTATAGTACAAATGAATGCTAGAAAGGTATGTATGCAGGACAAGGTGTAGACTTACTTATGTAACATACTGGGATATAGCAGTATCGATGAAACATGTGCATGATCAATGAAATCAGTAATACATCTGAGAATAGATTCTGAGACTCCAACATCAATGATCAATCTTCAGATATTACAGGTTTTCTAGATTCTACATCACCCCCCTATTCAGCAAAGTGTTGGTTCTCACCTAAGTGCCCTGTACTATATATCTTGTATATAATCAATTATGTAAGCCCTTCATTGTAAACTTTTGTGCACAGGCCTACCACATTTATTTTGTTTATGTAAATTAGGTATTATCTCACACTCTTTAGTGTAAAGTGACAGCGTTTGATTGAATCAAAAATCATTTACAATTCTTTCATGTATAGTTTCTTTGCAGTCCTCAGAATGACTTGGGCTTTATGTAAATCCTGGCACAATTAAGCACAAGGTATAATGCTGTATCATTAACATTATTAGCTACACATATTAGATTAAATGTGGCAGTGTGTAAACTACACTATTCCTTTTATCAAATATGCTTTGCCCAAAAAGACATTTATAATAGTCCTCAGTGCAATTATGACACAATGCACCACATCTATACTCATTTCATTTGAAATTTTGCATAGATGGTTTATTGAATTTAGTGGTTAATTTCTTTAATGGAAAGAGATACATTTTCTTATTTTCACAGGTTACTTAGTGTAACCAGAACCCATTTTTCCAGTGTGTCCCACAAAACAGTCCATTGTCTTTGTGCACAGAAAAAAAGTTAAATTAGAAAGAATATCAGAAAGAAAATTGACTTTGGAACGTCATATATTTCCATTGCCTCTCATTCACCCACAAGCATTTTGTATTTATTTGTATTAAAATAACTTTATTATAGAAAAAGTAATTACATCAATATTTTTTTTTTACCATTTTAATGCAGCTATCAAGCTAAACACTGTGAAGTACAGTATCAGTTCTATGGGGGGAGGTTATTTATCAGATACATTTGTGAGAGATAAAGTACCAGCCAATCAGCTTTTGCCTTATATTTTACAGGCTGTGTTAAAAAAAATTAAAGTTAGGAGCTGATTGGGTGGTACTTTATCTCTCACAATTTTATCTCTCTCAAAGCTTTGATAAATGTCTTATTTTATGCATTAGAATACTTGATTCATAAGTTCAGGTATACTGAGTTAATTGTGTCCATTGATTGTCTGCTTCATTACTAATTATATTTTCATGAATACATCTTTTCAGCATGATCAATTTAAATTTCTATATAGGTTTCTTTTCATATTTGCAACATCTTTTAATCTGGTATATGTATGAAAGTCCAACTTATTGTACATTATATGATAATATATGGACAGGCCACTGAAAGCAGATAACAATAGGATACACAAATGAAGAGTTTGGAAAAGTATTTGTTATCAGGAAAACAATTTAGCACAAAGCACTCTATCACAAATCACGTAAACAGCAGTCTAAGTATAACTAAACCTTTCAGACCAAAATATCAATTGGATAGTTTTATGCACTATTAATTTAGTTTGAACGGTCGTCAATACACTTAAAAATAAATAAATCTGTAAGGTAAATACATGTTATATAATTAGAAAATCAAATCAATTGCATTATACCTACTTAGGTTTTCCATGTGACATTTAAAATAAGAACACATATTTTCACTGACAATTAAATGAACAGGGGTGTTTGTAACTTAAAGGAAAGGATACAGAATGTAACTGACACTGTTTTGTGTATTTGTACCAGAAAGCATACATGTAGGCCATAGGAAACTGGTTCGAAGCCTCTTTGCTGTTATTCATCTATCCTTGTGTATCAATGCCTATTTCCCTATACATTGTAAGCTTGTGAGCAGGGCCTTCCTATCTCTATGTCTGTCTGTTTTACCCAGTTTTGTTCTGTTACTGTTGTTCTAATTGTAAAGCGCAACGGAATATGCTGCACTATATAAGAAATTGTTAATAAATAAATAATCACATATGATTCAATTTCTTTGAAACACAAAGGGTGAGATTCAAATGTTTGAAAAGTTGGTTGGGTGTCTTTTCCCCCCCTGTCTATTAGATAGAAAAACACAGACTCCCAACTGACATTTCAAACATTTGAATCTCCCCCAAATAGTCAAATATTGCAGCAAAAAGTTTGAAAATCAACGCAAACTAAATATAATGTGTATCCCTTTAAAAGTATATTTAGTTCACATTGCATTACTTATCTTACAATGTTTTACCTGTTATTTTATGTGATGACACCACAACATATATAATGAGCCCTAATACACACGCTGGGGATAGCTTGCTTAGGGAAATGTCTAACAACCAGTCTGTGGCCTATTTCTATGTATTTAAAAATGTAAGCTAACTTGGAAGCCTAGTCAAAGATCATCTGTTTTAAAATTGCCCAACTAAACTGTATTCCGTCTATTATCCACATGGCATATTTTCTACTATTTCACAGACTTTTAGTCATCCTAAATACTTGTGGTCCTAAAGCTGTCTAATACCAATGTATTTTTTTCCTGCAATTTTTTTTAAATACTGCGACAACGATTCATAAGGTATCACAAGTCATTCTGTACTATTAGCATATTTCATGGGCAGATTAATAATAAAAAAATAAGATTCAATGTACCTCATTTTAAAAGTTGCGTGAAGAAAATTGGGCCCTGCTGTTTAGAATAGTGTTAGTGATTGTTATATTATGAATTATTGCAATCGGAGATAGAGACTAAAAACAGCAAATAAAGGCAGTTAAATACATCTAGGGGCATTACAATATTTATTGAGTGCAATTACACCAAAAATGGTGAACTCATTTTCTCATTTAAATTCAGATCATGGTGACAGCACCATATATTATATTACATATGATGTAAAAGAATATAAAGCATTTTAAATATTTAAGTTAGTTGTAATCATGTGATTAGGAGCAAAACAATCCAGTAAAAAAACAAACAAACCAACCAACCACAAACATAATAGATGTTAATTAACAACCCTGTCAGGGTTGATAGGCCTGTAAAGCATAATTATTTAAATGTATCAGTGTTCTTTTATGTTATTGCTCACATAGTAAATATTTCCAATTTTAATTTCTAATCGATAGTAATAATTCCTGAAACAAAGGCCGCTATGGATTGCCTAACGGTTTATGTACAAAGCAGATATTGCTGTATAAAAGGGGTAGAAATAGAGCTAATTTGTAGCATTTGCTGTATTTACAGTTGTACAATATGTGACCCATTACTGTAGCCAGGTGTTGCAGTTTGTACAGCAGGTAGGTGGCTGGGCAGCAGTAATCCTAGTTTAGCTGTACATTGAGGTGTGGGTATAGGCTGCAGTGATAGTAAATAGCACTGCTGCCAATTGTTCTGCTTCACATGGAGCTTGACAGCTACAGCCATTTGACTTTATACTATTAGGTTAGGCTTGGAAAGTTTATGTTTTAATTACTATTCATTTAGTAAAATGGAGTATGTCAGCTTTGTTGCATATTAGAAAAAACATAGGTGTGTGTGTCTATATATATATATATATATATATATAGACACACACATATATGTATATCTATATAGATTATATATATATATAGACACATATACACACACATGTATATCTATATAGATTATATAGACACACATATTATAATGTATATCTATATAGATTATATATATACACACACATATAATGTATATCTATATAGATTATATATATAGACACACACACACACATATATAATGTATCTCTATATAGATTATATATAGATATATTCTCTTTATTTGGTTTAATTGACGTATTTCTATATGTAACAATAAATGTTTCTCCTGGGGAATAACACATATGTGCCTCGATCCTACGAGCTGTTGGGGCAATTATTCCTGTCACAAGTCGGCGCTAAATCGTTTTACAATCGGTTCTGTGTGCACAATAGGCTGCGCTGGAAGGGAATGTAATACACGCAGACGCAGCGGAATGCTAAGTAAACGCTATCAGAGAGCTTTAATTGTCGTACATTTATCTGACATTCATCGTTCGGCGATGCTGTTGCATATGGCGTCGAATAGAGAGGGAGAGACGCAGCAGCCACATTCCCGCCGTCAGGGAAACGCGCTTTTTTTTTTTTTTTTTTTAACCACGTGACGAGCCCGACACCGCGACCTCACTGTCCAACGTTCAACACAAGCACCCGCCGTTTCCAAGGCAACCGACACGCAGCCCCTCCCTTCTGGCCTTGAGGCTTTGGAACGGCCCACTTGACGCTCAGTGTGGGGGGTGGGGAGATGCCATGGTTTGAACCGCGCTGACGTCACGGGGGCCGGCGCTACACGTGTCGTCTCCTCTTCTAGCACCGCCCACCAAAAGCCCGTGCACTTCGGAGCGCCTGCTTCCGCCGTGGTCTCCATGGAGACGGGTACACTGTGTTGAGCCCTGGAGACCAAGCGGCACAGCAGCTTCCACACGCAGAGCGAGAAGAGCTGCAGCCACTCACACTCACCCACTGACACTTACTGCAGCCATGAGCCAGAGGCAGGTCCTGCAAGGTAAGGCTGCTCAGGGTACAATGTTTATTCACCAGAAGCCTCTGTCTGTGTAATGTAACTTTATAGCCATACTAATAATGTCATGGTTTTAGCCTTCATTGCTTCCTGTTGTCAGCTTGGTAACCTATAGCAACCAGTAAGGTCTTTGCTTTCATTTGAATGATTGTGGGCAGGGCCAATTTAAGGTTTGTTGGGGTCCCTACCAATAAAATTTGCAAAAAATATGTTGGCTATGTTAATATGATATAATGTGCAATATACTCCCAGCACCACAAATGCACAGTTCATTTTATGCCACGCAGAAACCATAGTTCACTTGTGGTAATTTAGCTACATGTGTTTGGCCTCCATGTAATAAAGCTAAATTAGCAATGTGGAGACACTGGTTTCTGGGTGGCATTATACGTGTGTGGGGTCCTCTGGGCTATCTCCTCAGTTGCCCTGTTTTTCAATGCTGGGGGATCATACCAATAATTTGATTACTAATGGTAGTTAAAGTTATTGTATAGGTAACTAGGTGGCACAGAGGTTAGCATTGCTGCCTCACAGAATTGAGGGTGGTTGGGTTTTTCAATACAACCAGGGCTTTATTTTGGGGAGTTCACATGTTTTCCCCGTGTTTGCGTGGAACTTCACCAATTGCTTTGCTTTCTTCCCACATTCCAACAACATACATACTGGTAAGTTAATTGATAGTGATGAATTGTTTCTTCGTTGTCCGTCCTGGTTATTTTGGTATAATCTTTTCATTTATTAACCCCCCCCCCCTTTTTTTTTTTTTACTGCTTCTTATTGTTTGTGTCTTAACCTGTTACACTGAGAGGACATCTGGGCTTTATTTCAAGTGTCACATTTGTACATTGCAGTGCTTTTTGTTCCATTTGTCAATTTTTGTTTCTTTTTAAATGCAGTTTCCTCAGTAAACTGTGCTTGAATGGTGCAAAAAAGCATTCCAGGGAATGTATGGGTTGATGCCTGAAAGGACATGTCTTAATCTGGTTGTTTTGCTTGTGGAAAGAGGGTCTGTATTCATAAACAAACTAAAGCAGGAACGCCCCCTAAATGCACAATTACCACTCCGTGTAGTTCCTTCAAATTTCTCGTCCTGCAGCAAGAAAGGTCGGGAAAGAATTTGGGAATTATAATGTAAGGAGAGAAAAAAACCCAGCTGCTATATGTACTGTGTAACATGTAAAAGACTCTTGTGTAGAGGGCATGTGCTGCTAGTGATAGGATGTGACCATGGTAACCTAACTTAACTACAGAGTGTGTGACCCAAGCCTAAAACAGCAGCTGATAGTTGGCTATTCTGCCAGTGTAGTGTAAAGCCCAGTACCCACGGGCCGATGCAGGAGAGATGTGTGCTGAGCGAACCGCTCAGCACACATCTCTCCTGCCGCTCAGCACAGCGCGATCTGTGCTGAGCGTGCGGGGGGAGACGGGGGGGCCGCTCACTTCACCCAGCGGGTGAAGTGAGCGACCCGCTAGGCATGCAGGCCAATCTAGCAGCAGCGATAGCGATGTGCGGGGCCGCGCATCGCTATCGCTGAGGGGGCTACACACGGAGCGATCATGCTGATATTCTAAAGGTGGGTACACACTATTAGATATATCTGCAGATCAATTGATCTGCAGATATATCTATGTACGGATCGGGCAGTGTGCTGTGCATACACACAGCCCGATCCGTCGGGAGACTGACGTCATGAACTGGGCGGGCGCTCGCGCCCGCCCAGTTCACCTGTCAATCACCGCCGGCCGCCGCATCATGTGTACGGGCGGTCGGACGACCGCCCCGTACACACACAGCGACGGGCCAATATATCGTTAGATATATTGGCTGTCGGCTGTGCTGCGCGGCCGACGCGATACGTCTGTGAACGATGGAGTTCACAGACGTATCGCCCGTACACACTGGCCGACGGTCCCGCAATGTATCGGCCGTTCAAGAGAACGGCCGATACATCGACCAGTGTGTACGGGCCTTAAGCAATCTAGTCAGATTGCTTAGAATATCGCTCCGTGAGTACCCCCCTTAAGAACAGAAATTGTAGCGCTGCCACATTTTTATTGTCTTCTAATAATGGTTTCTAAAATGTTCATTGCTGGATCCTCAAACACAATTGAGCGGCTAGTGTGAGACAAGTCTGGTACATGAGCTCAAGTACAATGGGCCTGATTCAGAGTTGATCGCAGCAGCAAATTTGTTAGCAATTGGGCAAAACCATGTGCACTGCAGGTGTGTCAGATTTGTGTCATTTGCAATATTGTGCAATTTGCTGCATTTTGGCTCCACCCCTCCTTAGATCCGCAATTTGCTGGATTATCACTATGATGCAGTTCAAGTATGTTAGTATAGCATACTAGGAACTACCATACGATACGGACAGTAGTACAGTGACTGTCATACATTAGTGAGTGCATTATAGGAAGAGCTATACCTTACAGAGAGCATTCTTGGAACAGATATACTCAACAGAGAGCATTGTAGAAAACATACTAGGGACTGCCACACTACAGTACATCCGGAAAGTATTCACAGACTTCACTTTTTCCACATTTTGTTATGTTACAGCCTTATTCCAAAATTCAATAAATTCTTTTTGTCCCCTCAAAACTTTTACACACAATACCCCATAATGACAATGTGTAAAAAGTGTTGTTGTTGTTGTTGTTTTTTTTTTTTTTGAGTTTTTGCAAAATTATTTAAAAATAAAAACCTACGAAATCATATGTACATAAGTATTCACAGCCTTTGTCATGAAGCTCAAAATTGAGCTCTGGTGAATCCTGTTTTCACTGATCGTCCTTGAGATGCTGCCACAGCTTAATTGGAGTCCACCTGTGGTAAATTCAGTTGATTGGACATGATTTGGAAAGGCACACACCTGTCTATATAAGGTCCCACACTTCACAGTGCATGTCTGAGCACAAACCAAGCATGAAGTCAAAAGAATTGTCTGTACACCTCTGAGATAGGGTTGTGTTGAGGCACAAATTTGGGGAAGGGTACAGAAAAATATCTGCTGCTTTGAAGGTCCCAATGAGCACAGTGGCCTCCATCATCTGTAAATGGAAGAAGTTCGGAACCACCAAGACTCTTCCTAGAGCTGGCCGGCTGTCTAAACTGAGTGATCAGAGGGAAAAGGGCCCTAGTCAGGGAGGTGACCAAGAACCCGATGGTCACTCAAAGCTACAACATTCCTCTGTGGAGAGAGGAGAACCTTCCAGAAAGACAACCATCTCTGCAGTAATCCACCAATCAGGCCTCTATGGTAGAGTGGCCAGACGGAAGCCACTCCTTAGTAAAAAGCACATGGCAACCCACTTGGAGTTTGCCAAAATGCACCTGAAGGACTCTCAGACCATGAGAAACAAAATTCTCTTTTCTGATGAGACAAAGATTGAACTCTTTGGCGTGAATGCCAGGCGTCATGTTTGGAGGAAACCAGGCACCGCTCATCACCAGGCCAATACCATCCCCACAGTGAAGCATGGTGGTGGCAACATCATGCTGTGGGGATGTTTTTCAGCGGCAGGAACTGGGAGACTAGTCAGGATAGAGGGAAAGATGAATGCAGCAATCTACAGAGACATCCTGGAAGAAAACCTGCTCCAGAGTGCTCTTGACCTCGGACTGGGCCGACGGTTCATCTTTCAGCAGGACAACGGCCCTAAGCACACAGATATCAAAGGAGTGGCTTCAGGACAACTGTGTGAATGTCCTTTCGTGGCCCAGCCAGAGCCCAGACTTGAATCCGATTGAACTTCTCTGGAGAGATCTGAAAAGGGCTGTGCACCGACGCTTACCATCCAACCTGATGGAGCTTGAGAGGTGCTGCAAAGAGAAATGGTTGAAACTGCCCAAAGATAGGTGTGCCAAGCTTGTGGCATCATATTCAAAAAGACTTGAGGCTGTAATTGCTGCCAAAGGTGCATCAACAAAATATTGAACAAAGGCTGTGAATACTTAAGTACACAGTGATTTATTCGTGGGTTTTTTTTTTGTTTAATTTGCAAAAATCTCAAACTTTTTTCACGTTGTCATTATGGGGTATTGTGTAGAATTTTGAGAGTAAAAGAATGAATGTATTCCATTTTGGAATAAGGCTGTAAAATAACAAAATGTGGAAAAAGTGAAGCACTGTGAATACTTTCTGGATGCACCGTATATAGAGATCACCACAGTGACCGACATACATTGCAGATAGCATCTGTGGCCCCCAGGGCTGTAACTAGGGTAGTGCCGGCAGTGACTGACACACAGCACATTTGCTGTGTGGGCACAGAACCAGTCAGAATCACCCGCAGGGCCGCTGGGCGCCACAGCTACTAGCTGCAGCACTGCACGCTGTCATGTATGTAGTGGTGCGCTCGGCTCCTTTTCTGCCAGCACACCACTCTACATACAAGACAGTAGACAGCGCTGCACCTTCCCCCGAATGCTCCGCCCCCTTCTGCCTTACCCCATCTCTGGCTGCAGGCGCAGTGTCTCATGGGAGAGACGTGAAGATGTCTCTCCCAGGCCCAGCCTACTCCCACAGTGCCTTAAGGCCCATATAGACGGGCCGATGCGGGAGAGATGTGTGCTGAGTGAACAACTCAGCACACATCTCTCCCGCCGCTCAGCACAGCGCGATCTGTGCTGAGCGTGCAGGGGGAGACGCAGGGGGCGCTCATTTCACCCAGCGGGTGAAGTGAGCGACCCGGTAGATTGGCCAATCTAGCACCAGCGATAGCGGAGCGATAATGCTCAAATTCTAAGCAATCTAGTCAGATTGCTTAGAATATCGCTCCGTGAGTACCCCCCTTAACAGTGTGAGTGAGTGCCAATGACTCAGCTCAGCAGGCAGTGATGAAATTTGGTATAATAAATGCTGCCATGGGTGTAAAGAAAACCCCCAAATTTTAGGCTATGTACAATGGTTTTGAAGTTATACGCCTTTAAAGCTACAATTTGTTCACCAAAAATGTGCTATTAAATTTTTTTAAAAATTACATTTGCTACTCATCTATTTGAGCTAGAGAGTCGGGCAAGGTTTAATGTTAATCCTCTATTTATGTCCTTTTATATGATATATAACACAGCAGTGTTTCCAAAAAAATTACAAATTTTAAAATTGTCAAAAACAAAATTTAGATTTTTATTTCAAACAGCCACTAGCTTTAAAATTTCTGGGGAAAAAATTAAAATTTTTTATTTTCATACTGTTGTCATTAAATCCCCAAAGTTTTATTATGGGATCCCATGCTATAAGAGCTTTCAGTTTTGAGTGATTCGTGAAAATTGTATTTAAAATTCAACAAATAATAATTTTTCCAGTTCACTACATTACAGGGATGCATGTTCCCCTTCAGGTGTGTTTGGGGACGAGATTCTACAGACAGCGCCTGCTTCTACTTATGTGTAGGCGCATAAACTTAAGTGGATAGATAATTCAATTGTGTAAAAATAGGCCCACCTTTTTACATTTTCCTGGATAGCTAACACCAGGGACAGGATAAGTTTGGGTGGGCTTTAAATAGCAAAGAAAAGCCCATTGGTCACTAAGTTAAGCCCACCCAAACCTAAGCTGTCCCTGTTGCATTTGTGTCACATTTGAAAAAGTGAAGTGTTTAATTACAGAGAGATATCAGCCTGGGATAATGTGTGCTGGGAGCAGGAAGAAACAGCAACTTGAAGAATGGGTGTTGGGAGGGAGAGACACAGAAGAGTGGGAGCAACACAGTGGCAAACGCAGGATTTACTTGGGGGGGGGGGTTCCGTATTTTAAATATATATTTACAATATACATATATAGGAAGCAGTGTTGGCACTCAGGTAGTGAAAAGACTTTTCATTACCTGAGTGCCGACGACACCACTTGCTATATATGGGCTCCTGGCCGGCGGAAGGCATCGGCGCTTTTATTTACATATGGGAGTGCTGCCTCATAAGTCCTTGCGCACAAAGTCCTTCAGGCTCCAGAGTTTAGAATGTCGCTCTGATCCCTTCAAGCCCTCCGAGTATCGCAACTGGTAAACAAATGGAGAGCGCACTTGTAAGTGGTTAAAAAGCACAATCTTTACTTAAAACATATGCTCACGTACATTCCCCCTGACGAAGTCCCCCATTGGACGAAATGCGTTAGGCGTGGCCTAGACGTGGACGCTGTGACGTCATCTGCAGAGACCAGAGCAGACACTGAGACAAGTCTGCCTTACAACCGGAGCAGCTAAGTTGCAGCGATCCATTCATGCTGCTCATTTTAAATTTGAATGTACGTGGGCATACGTTTTATGTAAAGATTGTGCTCTTTAACCACTTACAAGTGCGCTCTCCATTTGTTTAATATATATATATATATATATATATATATATATATATATATATTAAACACACACACGCACACACATATATATTTATATATATATATATATATATATATATATATATACACACACACACACACACACACACACACACACACGTGTATAGCATGCACATGGCGTCTTTAAAATAAAGTGTGCCCAGTAAATGGATTGGATATATACACACACATACAGTGTGTGTGTGTGTATAAAAAATATCAATATACAGTATGACAAACACACATACACTGTATAGGGACCAGATGCTCACTGACACACACACACACACACACACACACACACACACACACACACACTGTATAGGGACCAAATGCACACTGACACACACACTGTATAGGGACCAGATGCACCCTGACACACACACACACACACACACACACACACACACACACACACACACACACACACACACACACACACACTGTATAGGGACCAGATGCACACTGTCACTGACTGCAGTCCACGCTCTACGCCGCCCGCCGAGTGTGCCGGCTGGAGAGGGCTCTCTGTGTGGCTGCTGGTCCGTTCTCTCCGCTGGTGGGGTCTCTGATGCGGGCCTCCTTCCATCTTCCCGAAGCAGCCGCACCGTGCATGACGATGCCTAGTCCTCCTGTGCGCTGCACGTGCGGCTGCTTCCGGGAGTTCAGGCAACACTAACGGCGCACTGTAGCTGTGAACGCGGTAGCGGTCGCGATCTCGGTTTGTATTGAGACAGAGACAAAGCTGTCTCTGTCTCTGAAAACAAGAATTTGCCCTAACAGGGGGGGTTTCTGGGTACTCAGAAACCCCCCCTGCGTGCGCCACTGCAACACAATTCTCTTTCAGACACGGGGGGGGGGGGGGGGGGGACGGTCATTCCGAGTTGATCGCTATCTGCCGTTGTTCGCAGCGCAGCGATCAGGCAAAAAAGCGGCACTTCTGCCCATGCGTATGGTGCGCACGCGCGACGTACTTTCACACAAAACTATGCAGTTTCACACAAGGTCTAGCGACGCTTTTCAGTCGCACAGCTAATCGGTGAGTGATTGACAGGAAGTGGGTGTTTGTGGGTGGTAAGTGACCGTTTTCCAGGAGTGTGCTGAAAAACGCAGGCGTGTCAGGTAAAAATGCAGGAGTGGCTGGGGAAACGGGGGAGTGGCTGGCCGAACGCAGGGCGTGTTTGTGACGTCAAAACAGGAACTAAACGGACTGAAGTGATCGCTAGCTAGGAGTAAGTCTCGAGCTACTCAGAAACTGCACAATCTTTTTTCGGTCGCACTTCTGCGATCCTTTCGGTCGCACTTCTGCTAAGCTAAAATACACTTCCAGAGGGCGGCGGCCTAGCGTTTGCACTGCTGCTAAAGGCAGCTAGCGAGTGAACAACTCGGAATGAGGACCACAGAGCACCAAAATGTCTAATTACGGCAGTGGTGGCCCCCATACAGTACAGAGAACATGACAGTTACTGCCATGCATTAGAGAGATCATCCCAGTGACAACCACTAAATATTATGTCTTCATCATTAATTAACCCTTCCTCAATTTTTTTTTTTTTTTTTTTACTCCTTCAGCATGATCACAAGCACGTTCAATACTAGTAATAAAGGGTAAACCTTTTTAAAACATGTTTTCTCTAACGTCCTAGAGGATGCTGGGACTCCGTAAGGACCATGGGGATAGACGGGCTCCGCAGGAGACATGGGCACTTTAAGAAAGACTTTGACTCTGGGTGTGCACTGGCTCCTCCCTCTATGCCCCTCCTCCAGACCTCAGTTTGATACTGTGCCCAGTGGAGACGGTGCATTTCAGGAGCTCTCCTGAGTTTCCTGTAAGAAAGCATTTTTGTTAGGTTTTTTATTTTCAGGGAGCCTGCTGGCAACAGACTCCCTGCATCGAGGGACTGAGGAGAGAGAAACAGACCCACTTCTCTGAGTTTCAGGGCTCTGTTTCTTAGGCTACTGGACACCATTAGCTCCAGAGGGATCGGTACGCAGGTCTCTCCCTCGCCGTCCGTCCCAGAGCCGCGCCGCCGTCGTCCTCCTCGCAGAGCCGGAAGAAAGAAGCCGGGTGAGTGAGTATGTGAGGAAAAGACCATCTGAGGCGGCAGAAGACATTTGGATCTTCACTGAGGTAACGCACAGCACTGCAGCTGTGTGCCATTGCTCCCCTTCACCTTACACACTTCGGTCACTGTAAGGGTGCAGGGCGCTGGGGGGGGGGGCGCCCTGGGCAGCAATATAAACCTCTTATGGCAAAGATAGATATATACATGTGCAGCTGGGCACTGTACATGTATATAAAGAGCCCCCGCCATGTATTGAAAAATTTGAGCGGGACAGAAGCCCGCCGCCGAGGGGGCGGGGCTTCTCCCTCAGCACTCACCAGCGCCATTTTTCTCCACAGCACCGCTGAGAGGAAGCTCCCCGGACTCTCCCCTGCTTGACACACGGTGACAGAGGGTTTTAAAGTAGAGGGGGGGGGCACATAATTGGCGCATATACACAAAACAGCGCTACTGGGTAAACATACTGCGTTTTCTCTAACGTCCTAGTGGATGCTGGGGACTCCGTCAGGACCATGGGGAATAGCGGGCTCCGCAGGAGACAGGGCACATCTAAAAAAAGCTTTTAGGTCACATGGTGTGTACTGGCTCCTCCCCCTATGACCCTCCTCCAAGCCTCAGTTAGGTTTTTGTGCCCGTCCGAGAGGGTGCAATCTAGGTGGCTCTCTTAAAGAGCTGTTTAGAAAAGTTTTTTTTTAGGTTTCTAATCAGTGATTCCTGCTGGCGACAGGATCACTGCAACGAGGGACTTAGGGGAGAGACTTGCAACTCACCTGCGTGCAGGAGGATTGAAGTCTTAGGCTACTGGACACTGAGCTCCAGAGGGAGTCGGAACACAGGTCAGCCTGGGGTTCGTCCCGGAGCCGCGCCGCCGATCCCCCTTACAGACGCTGAAGAACGGCAGAACGGAGGTCCGGAAACAGGCGGCAGAAGACTCCTCAGTCTTCATGAAGGTAGCGCACAGCACTGCAGCTGTGCGCCATTGTTGCTACACGGCTCACTGATCTCGGTCACGGAGGGTGCAGGGCGCTGCTGGGGGCGCCCTGGGCAGCAATATAGATTACCTTAGAGGCAAATAAATACATCACATATAGCCATTAAGGCTATATGTATGTATTTAACCCAGGCCAGTTTTCCTAATAACCGGGAGAAAAGCCTGCCGTGAAAGGGGCGGAGCTTATTCTCCTCAGCACTCAGCGCCATTTTCCTGACCAGCTCCGCTGGTGAGGAAGGCTCCCACTCTCCCCTGCACTACAGAAACAGGGTTAAAGAGAAGGGGGGCATAAATTGGCGATATAATTATATATTAAGAGCCCATATATAGAAACAACACCTTCTAGGGTTGTTATATACATTATGGCGCTTTTGGTGTGTGCTGGCAAACTCTCCCTCTGTCTCCCCAAAGGGCTAGTGGGTCCTGTCCTCTATCAGAGCATTCCCTGTATGTGTGTGCTGTAGGTCGGTACGTGTGTGTCGACATGTATGAGGAAAATGTTGGTGAGGAGACGGAGAAAATTGCCTGTAATGGTGATGTCACTCTCTAGGGAGTCGACACCAGAATGGATGGCTTACTTATGGAATTACGTGATAATGTCAACACGCTGCAAGCCGGTTGACGACATGAGACAGCCGGCGGACAAATTAGTATCGGTCCAGGCGTCTCAGACACCGTCAGGGGCTTGTAAAAACGCCCATTTACCTCAGTCGGTCGACAGACACTGACACGGACACTGACCCCAGTGTCGACGGTGAAGAAACAAACGTATTTTTCCTTTAGGGCCACAAGTTACATGTTAAGGGCAATGAAGGAGGTGTTACGTATTTCTGATACCACAAGTACCACAAATAAGGGTATTTTGTAGGGTGGGAATAAACTACTTGTAGTTTTGCCTGAATCAGATAAATTAAATGAAGTGTGTGATGATACGTGGGGTTCCTCCGACAGAAAGTTATGGGCGGTATACCCTTTTTCCCGCCAGTAGTAAGGGCGAGTTGGAAAACACACCTTAGGGTGGACAAGGCGCTCACACGCTTATAAAAAACATGGCGTTACCGTTTCCAGATACGGCCGCCCTCAAGGAGCCAGCTGATAGGAAGCTGGAAAATATCATAACAGTATATACACACATACTGGTGTTATACTACGACCAGCAATCGCCTCAGCCTGGATGTGCAGCGCTGAGGGGGCTTGGTCGGATTTCCTGACTGAAAATTTTGATACCCTTGACAGGGACAGGATTTTATTGTCTATAGAGCATTTTAAGGATGCATTTCTATATATGTGTGATGCGCAGAGGCATATTTGCATTCTGGCATCAAGAGTAAATGTGATGTACATATCTGCCAGACGAAGACACGACAGTGGTCAGGTGAGGCAGATTCCAGACGGCATATGGAAGTATTGCCGTATAAAGGGGCGGTCCATTGGACCTGGTGGCCATGGCAACAGCTGAAAAATCCACCTTTTGTTACCCCGAGTCACATATTGACAGAAAAGGACACAGTCTTTTCAGTCTCAGTCCTTTCGTCCCCATACGGGCAGGCGGGCGAAGGCCAGTCATATCTGCCCAGGGGGAGAGGAAAGGGAAGAAGACTGCAGCAAGCAGCTCATTCCCAGGAACAGAAGCTCCTCACGGCTTCTGCCAAGTCCGCAGCATAACGCTGGGGCCGTACAAGCGGACTCAGGTGCGGTAGGGGGTCATCTCAAGAGTTTCAGCAACACTCGCAAGGGAACTCCGGGATCCTACATGTAATATCCCAGGTGTACATTGGAAATTCGAGACGTCTCCCCCTCACACAATTCACAGGCTGTAATCCCAGCAGGTGATAATCAAAGTACCCTTCTTACAACAAGGAAGGGGGTAGTATTCCACACTATATTGTGGTACTGAAGCCAACCGGCTCGGTGAGATCTGAAATATTTGAACACTTACATACAAGCGTTCAAATCAAGATGGAGTCACTCGGAGCAGTGATAGCGAACCAGGAAGAAGGGGACGATATGATGTCACTGGATATCAGGGACGTTTACCTACAGGTCCAAATTTGCCCTTCTCACCAAGGGTACTTCAGGTTCCTGGTACAGAACTGTCACTATCAGTTCAGACGCTGCCGTTTGGATTGTCCACGGCGCCCCGGGTCTTTACCAAGGTAATGGCCGGAATGATGATTTTTCTTAAAAGAAACATGGACGCTTTCCTGATAAGGGCAAGGTCCAGAGAACAGTTGGAGGTCGGAGTAGCACTATCTTAAGTAGTTCTACGACAGCACGAGTGGATTCTAAATATTCCAAAATCGCAGCTTTTTCCGACGACACGTCTACTGTTCCTAGGGAAGATTCTGGACACAGTCCAGAAAAACGTGTTTCTCCCAGTGGAGAAAACCAGGGAGTTATCCGAGCTAATCGGGATCCTCCTAAAACCAGGAAAAGTGTCAGTGCATCATTGCACAAGAGTCCTGGTAAAAATGGTGGCTTATTACGAAGCAATTCCATTCGGCAGATTTCCCGCAAGAACTCTTCAGTGGGATCTGCTGGACAAATGGTCCGGATCGCATCCTCAGATGCATCAGCGGATAACCCTATATCCAAGGAAAAGGGTGTCTCTCCTGTGGTGATTACAGAGTGCTCATCTTCTAGAGGGCCGCAGATTCGGCATTCAGGATTGGATGCCGGTGACCACGGAGGCCAGCCTGAGAGGCTGGGGAACAGTCACACAGGGAAAAAATTTCCAGGGAAGTGTGATTAAGTCTGGAGAATTCTCTCCGCATAAATAAGCTTAGAGCAATTTTATAATGCTCTAAACTTAGCTAGACCTCTGCTTCAAGGTCAGCCGGTATTGGTCCAGTGGGATAACATCACGGCAGTCGCCCACGTAAACAGAAGGGCGGCACAAGAAGCAGGAGGGCAGTGAAAACTGCAAGGATTTTTCGCTAGGCGGAAAATCATGTGATAGCACTGTCAGCAGTGTTCTTTCCGGGAGTGGACGACTGGGAAGCAGACTTCCTCAGCAGGCATGACCTCCACCCGGGAGAGTGGAAACTTCATAGGGAAGTTTTTCAACATGATTGTGGACCGTTGGCAAAGACCAAAGGTGGACATGATGGCGTCCCGCCCGAACAAAAAACGGGACAGGTATTCCGCCAGGTCATGAGACCTTCAGGCGATAGCTGTGGATGTTCTGGTAACACCGTGGGTGTACCAGTCTGTGTATGTGTTCCCTCCTCTGTTTCTCATAACCAGGGTATTGAGAATTATAAGACATAGAGGAGTATGAACTATACTAGTGGCTCCGGATTGGCCAAGAGGGACTTGGTACCCGGAACTTCAAGAAATGCTCACAGAGGACTAAGGGCCTGGGGAGCTAAGAAGGGACTTGATTCAGCAAGTACCATGTCTATTCCAAGACTTACCGCGGCTGCGTTTGACGGCATGGCGGTTGAATGCCGGATCCTGAGGGGAAAAGGCATTCCATAAGAGGTCATACCTACCCTGGTCAAAGCCAGGAAGGAGGTGACCGCACAACGTCATCACCACATGTGGTGAAAATATGTTGCGTGGGTGAGGCCAGGAAGGCTCCACGACGGAAATTCAACTAGGTCGATTTCTACACTTCCTGAAAACAGGAGTGTTTTGGACCTCAAATTGGGGTTCATTAACATTTAAATTTCGGCCCTGTAGATTTTCTTCCAGAAAGAATTGACTTCAGTTCCTGAAGTCCAGATTGTAAAGGATGTATTGCATATACAGCTTTTTTGTGCCCCTAGGGGCACCGTGAGATCTCAACATAGTGTTGGGATTTCTTAAAATCATATTGGTTTGAACCGCTCAAATCTGTGGATTTGAAATATCTCACATGGAAAGTGACCATGCTGTTGACAAATATCTCACATGGGAAGTGACCATGTTGTTAGCCCTGGCCTCGGCCAGGCGATTGTCAGAATGGGCGGCTTTGTCTTACAAAAGCCCATATTAAAATTTTCCATTTGAACAGGACAGAACTGGGACTCGTCTCCAGTTTCTTCATAAAGGGGTGTCAGCGTTTTCACCTGAAACAACCTCTTGTGGTGCCTGCGGCTACTAGGGACTTGGAGGACTCCAAGTTACTAGACGTGGTCAGGGCCCTAAAAAAATTATATATATATATATATATATATATATATGTTAGGACGGCTGGAGTCAGAAAGTCTGACTTGCTGTTTATACTGTATACACCCAACAAGCTGGGTGCTCATGCTTCTAAGCAGTCTATTGCACGCTGGATTTGTAGTACAATTCAGCTTGCACATTCTGTGGCAGGCCTGCCACAGACGAAATATGTAGAGGCCCATTCCACAAGGAAGGTGGGCTCATCCTGGGCGGCTGCCCGAGGAGTCTCGGCATTACAACTTTGCCGAGCAGCTACGTGGTCAGGGGAGAATACGTTTGTAAAATTTTACAAATTTTGATACTCTGGCTAAGGAGGACCTGGAGTTCTCTCATTCGGTGCTGCAGAGTCATCCGCACTCTCCCGCCCATTTGGGAGCTTTGGTATAATCCCCATGGTCCTGACGGAGTCCCCAGCATCCACTAGGACGTTAGAGAAAATAAGAATTACTTACCGATAATTCTATTTCTCGTAGTCCGTAGTGGATGCTGGGCGCCCATCCCAAGTGCGGATTGTCTGCAATGCTTGTACATAGTTATTGTTACAAAAATCGGGTTATTACTATTGTTGTGAGCCATCTTTTCGGAGGCTACTTCGTTTTGTTATCATACTGTTAACTGGGTTCAGATCACAAGTTGTACGGTGTGATTGGTGTGGCTGGTATGAGTCTTACCCGGGATTCAAGATCCTTCCTTATTGTGTACGCTCGTCCGGGCACAGTACCTAACTGAGGCTTGGAGGAGGGTCATAGGGGGAGGAGCCAGTACACACCATGTGACCTAAAAGCTTTTTTAGATGTGCCCTGTCTCCTGCGGAGCCCGCTATTCCCCATGGTCCTGACGGAGTCCCCAGCATCCACTACGGACTACGAGAAATAGAATTATCGGTAAGTAAATTCTTATTTTTTCCAGGGTCATATAGCGCTGGGGTGTGTACTGGCATACTCTCTCTCTGTCTCTCCAAAGGGCCTGGTGGGGAACCTGTCGTCAGAAAAGAGCTTTCCTGTGTATGTGTGGTGTGTCGGTACGTGTGTGTCGACATGTCTGAGGTTGAGGGCTCACCTAAGGAGGAGGGGGAGTTTATGAATGTTAGGTCTCCGTCGGCGGTGCCGACACCGGACTGGATGGATATGTGGAATGTTTTAAGTGCAAATGTTAATTTATTGCACAAAAGGCTAGACAAAGCCGAAGCTGGGGCACAGTCAGGGAGTCAACCCATGCCTGTCCCTATGTCGCCGGGACCTTCGGGGTCTCAGAAGCGCCCACTATCCCAAATAGTTGACACAGATTCAGACTCCAGTGTCGATTTCTGATGATACAAAATTACAGCCAAAGGTGGCTAAATGTATCCGATATATGATTATCGCAATAAAAGATGTGTTGCATATCACTGAGGAACCCCCTGTCCCGGACACAAGGGTACACATATATAAGGGAAAGAAACCTGAGGTCTCCTTTTCCTCCTCACATGAGCTGAACGAATTATGTGAAAAGGCGTGGGAAACTCCAGACAAAAAACTCCAGATTCCCAAAAGGATCCTAACAGCGTATCCTTTCCCGTCGCAGGACAGGATACGGTGGGAATCCTCCCCTAGGATGGACAAGGCCTTGACGCTCTTATCAAAAAAGATAGCGCTTCCATCCCAAGATACGGCTACCCTCAAGGATCCCGCTGACCGCAAGCAGGAGGTTACCTTGTAGTCCATTTACACACATTCTGGTACGTTACTCAGACCGGCTATTGCGTCGGCCTGGGTTTGTAGTGCTGTAGCAGCATGGACAGACTCCTTATCAACTGATATTGAGACTCTTGATAAGGATACCATTTTACTGACCCTAGGCCATATAAAAGATGCTGTCTTGTATATGAGGGATGCTCAAAGAGACATTAGTTTACTGGGTTCCAGGATAAACGCTATGTCTATTTCTCTGACGTCCTAGTGGATGCTGGGAACTCCGTAAGGACCATGGGGAATAGCGGCTCCGCAGGAGACTGGGCACATCTAAAGAAAGCTTTAGGATCACCTGGTGTGCACTGGCTCCTCCCCCTATGACCCTCCTCCAAGCCCCAGTTAGATTTCTGTGCCCGACGAGAAGGGTGCACACTAGGGGCTCTCCTGAGCTCTCTGTGAAAGTTTTAGTTTAGGTTTATTATTTTCAGTGAGACCTGCTGGCAACAGGCTCACTGCATCGAGGGACTAAGGGGAGAAGAAGCGTACTCACCTGCGTGCAGAGTGGATTGGGCTTCTTAGGCTACTGGACATTAGCTCCAGAGGGACGATCACAGGTTCAGCCTGGATGGGTCACCGGAGCCGCGCCGCCGTCCCCCTTACAGAGCCAGAAAAGCGAAGAGGTCCGGAAAAATCGGCGGCAGAAGACGATCCTGTCTTCAGATAAGGTAGCGCACAGTACCGCAGCTGTGCGCCATTGCTCTCAGCACACTTCACACTCCGGTCACTGAGGGTGCAGGGCGCTGGGGGGGGCAGCGCCCTGAGACGCAATAAATCGATATAAAAACCTTATATGGCTAAAATAAATGCATCACATATAACTCCTGGGCTATATGGATGCATTTAACCCCTGCCAAAACATACAGAAAAAGGATGATAAGGACGCCGAGAAAGGGGCGGAGCCTATCTCCTCAGCACACTGGCGCCATTTTCCCTCACAGCTCAGTTGGAGGGAAGCTCCCTGGCTCTCCCCTGCAGTCACTACACTACAGAAAGGGGTTAAAAAAAGAGAGGGGGGCACAAATTAGGCGCAGTATATAACAATACAGCAGCTATAAAGGGAAAAACACTTATATAAGGTTATCCCTGTATATATATAGCGCTCTGGTGTGTGCTGGCAAACTCTCCCTCTGTCTCCCCAAAGGGCTAGTGGGGTCCTGTCCTCTATCAGAGCATTCCCTGTGTGTGTGCTGTGTGTCGGTACGTTGGTGTCGACATGTATGAGGAGAAAAATGATGAGGAGACGGAGTAGAGTGTCTGAAATAGTGTTGTCACCCCCTAGGGGGTCGACACCTGAGTGGATGTACTGTTGAAATTGCGTGACAGTGTCAGCTTTGTATAAAAGACAGTGGTTGACATGAGACAGCCGGCTACTCAGCTTGTGCATGTCCAGACGTCTCATACAGGGGCCCTAAAGCGCCCGTTACCTCAGATACAGACGCCGACAAGGGTACTGACTCCTGTGTCGACGGTGAAGAGACAACCGTGATTTCCAATAAGGCCACACATTGCATGATTGAGGCAATGGAAAAAGTTTACACTTTTCTGATAATATGAATACCACCAAAAAAAATGGGGTATTATGTTTGGTGAGGAAAAACTTCCTGTAGTTTTCCTGAATCTGAGAAATAAAATGAGGTGTGTGATGATGCGTGGGTTTCCCCCCGATAACAATTGATAATTTCAAAAAAGTTATGGGCAGTATACCTTTTCCCGCCAGAGGTTAGGGTGCGTTGGGAAACACCCCCTAGGGTGGATAAAGCGCTCACACGCTTGTAAAAACAAGGGCTCTACCCTCTCCTGAGATGGCCGCCCTTAAGGATCCTGCTGATAGAAAGCAGGAGCGTATCCTAAAATGTATTTACACACATACTGGTGTTATACTGCGACCAGCAATCGCCTCAGCCTGGATGTGCAGTGCTGGGTTGGCGTGGTCGGATTCCCTGACTGGAAATATGATATCCTAGATAAGGACAGTATATTATTGCCTATAGAGCAATTAAAAGATGCATTTCTATATATGCATGATGCACAGCAGAATATTTGCCGACTGGCATCAAGTATAAGTGCGTTGTCCAAGTATTCCAGTAAAGTGGTCAGGTGATGCGGATTCCAAACGGCATTTGGAAGTATTGCCTTAAAAGAGGGGCTGTACCCCAGGTCGCCTCTCAAAATAAGACGCCGTATTATCAGGCGCAGTCCTGGTTGGCAAGCGGGCAAAAGGGTTCCTCTTTTCTGCTCGTGACAGAGGGAGAGGAAAATGGCTGCAGAGATCAGCCAGTTCCAAGGAACAGAAACCCTTTTCCGCCTATGCCAAGCCCTCAGTATGACGCTAGGGCTTTACAAGTTCAGGCACGGTGGGGTCCCGTTCTCAATGAATTTCAGTGCGCAGTGGGCTCACTCGCAAGTAGACCCCTGGATCCTTCAGATAATATTTCAGGGGTACAAATTGGAATTCGAGACGTATTCCCCTCGCCGTTTCCAAAAGTCTGTTTTACCGACGTCTCCCGCTGACAGGGAGGCAGTTTTGGAAGCCATTCACAAGCTGTATTCCCAGCAGGTGATAATCAAGGTACTTCTCCTGCAACAGGGAACGGGGTATTATTCCACACTATTGTGGAACCGAAGCCAGACGGCTCGGTGAGACCGATTTTAAACTCTAAAATCTAAAATCTTTGAACACTTGCATACAGAGGTTCAAATTCAAAATTGAGTCACTCAGAGCAGTGATTGCAAACCTGGAAGAAGGGGACTACATGATGTCTCGGGACATCAAGGATGCTTACCTTCATGTCAAAATTTACCCTTCTCACCAAGGGTATTTCAGGTTATGGTACAGAACTGTATCAGTTCGGACGCTGCCGTAGGGATGGTCCACGGCACCCCGGGTCTTTACTGAAGTAATGACCGAAATGATGATATTCCTTCGAAGGAAGGGAATTTTAGTTATCCTTTACTTGAACGATTCCCTGATAAGGGTAAGATCCAGGGAACAGTTGGAGATCGGTGTAGCACTATATCAGGTAGTGTTGTGGCAGCACGATTGGATTTTCAATATTCCAAAATCGCAGCTGGTTCCGACGACTTGTCTTCTGTTCCTAGGGATGATTCTGGACATAGTCCAGAAAGAAGGTGCTTCTCCCGGAGGAGAAAGCCAGGGAGTTATCCGAGCTAGTCAGGAACCTCCTAAAACCGAACCAAGTCCCAGTGCATCAATGCACAAGGGTTCTGGGTAAAAATGGTGGCTTCCTACGAAGCAATCCCATTCGGCAGATTCCACGCACAGTGGAACCTACTGGACAAATGGTCCGGGTCGCATCTTCAGATGCTTCAGCGGATAACCCTGTCACCAGGGACAAGGGTATCCCTCCTGTGGTGGTTGCAGAGTGCTCATCTTCTAGAGGGCCGCAGATTCGGCATTCGGGACTGGGTCCTGGTGGCCACGGATGCCAGCCTGCGAGGCTGGGGAGCAGTCACACAGGGAAGGAATTTCCAGGGCTTATGGTCAAGCCTGGAGACATCTCTTCATATAAACATTCTGGAACTAAGGGCCATTTACAATGCCCTAAGTCAAGCGAAACACCTGCTTCAGGGTCAGGCGGTATTGATCCAATCGGACAACATCACGTCAGTCGCCCACGTAAACAGACAGGGCGGCACGAGAAGCAGGAGGGCAATGGCAGAGGCTGCAAGGATTTTCGCTGGGCGGAAAATCATGTGATGGCACTGTCAGCAGTGTTCATTCCGGGAGTGGACAACTGGGAAGCAGACTTCCTCAGCAGACACGACCTTCACCCGGGAGAGTGGAGACTTCACTCAGAAGTCTTCCACCTGATTGTAAACCGTTGGGAAAAACCAAAGGTGGACATAATGGCGTCCCGTCTAAACAAAAAACTAGACAGATATTGCGCCAGGTCAAGGGACCCTCAGGCAATAGCGGTGGACGCTCTGGTAACGCCGTGGGTGTACCAGTCAGTGTATGTGTTCCCTCCTCTGCCTCTCATACCAAAAGTACTGAGAATAATAAGAAGGAGAGGAGTAAGAACTATACTCGTGGTTCCGGATTGGCCAAGAAGGACTTGGTATCTGGAACTTCAAGAGATGCTCACGGACGAACCGTGGCCTCTATCTCTAAGAAAGGACCTGCTCCAGCAGGGGCCTTGTCTGTTCCAAGACTTACCGCGGCTGCGTTGGACGGCATGGCGGTTGAACGCCGGATCCTGAAGGAAAAAGGCATTCCGGATGAAGTCATCCCTACCCTGGTCAAGGCCAGGAAGGACGTAACCACAAAACATTATCACCGCATTTGGCGAAAATTTGTTGCGTGGGGTGAGGCCAAGAAGGCCCCTACAGAGGAATTTCACCTGGGTCGTTTCCTCCATTTCCTGCAAACAGGACTGTCTATGGGCCAAAAATTGGGGTCCATTAAGGTTCAAATTTCGGCCCTGTCGATTTTCTTCCAAAAAGAACTGGCTTCAGTGCCTGAAGTTCAGACATTTGTAAAAGGGGTACTGCATATACAGCCTCCTTTTGTGCTTCCAGTGGCACCTTGGGATCTCAATGTTGTGTTGAGTTTCCTAAAGTCACATTGGTTTGAACCACTCACCACTGTGGACTTAAAATATCTCACATGGAAGTGACGAGTTAGCCCTGGCTTCAGCCAGGCGTGTGTCAGAATTGGCGGCTTTATCATATAAAAGCCCTTATTTAATATTTCATTCTGACAGGGCAGAATTGAGGACTTGTCCTCAATTTCTACCTAAGGTGGTTTCTGCATTTCACATGAACCAACCTATTGTGGTACCTGCGGCTACTAAGGACTTGGAGGATTCCAAGTTGCTTGACGTGGTCAGGGCCCTGAAAATATATGTTTCCAGGACGGCTGGAGTCAGAAAATCTGACTCGCTGTTTATCCTGTATGCACCCAACAAGCTGGGTGCTCCTGCTTCTAAGCAGACGATTGCTCGTTGGAGTTGTAGTACAATTCAGCTTGCACATTCTGTGGCAGGCCTGCCACAGCCAAAAATCTGTAAATGCCCACTCCACAAGGAAGGTGGGATCATCTTGGGCAGCTGCCCAAGGGGTCTCGGCTTTACAACTTTGCCGAGCAGTTACTTGGTCAGGAGCAAATACGTTTGTAAAATTCTACAAATTTGATACCCTGGCTGAGGAGGACCTGGAGTTCTCTCATTCGGTGCTGCAGAGTCATCCGCACTCTCCCGCCCGTTTGGGAGCTTTGGTATAATCCCCATGGTCCTTACGGAGTTCCCAGCATCCACTAGGACGTCAGAGAAAATAAGAATTTACTTACCGATAATTCTATTTCTCGTAGTCCGTAGTGGATGCTGGGCGCCCATCCCAAGTGCGGATTGTCTGCAATACTGGTACATAATTATTGTTACCAAAAAAATTCGGGTTATTGTTGTAGTGAGCCATCTTTTCTAGAGGCTCCTCTATTATCATGCTGTTAACTGGGTTCAGATCACAAGTTGTACAGTGTGATTGGTGTGGCTGGTATGAGTCTTACCCGGGATTCAAAATCCTTCCTTATTGTGTACGCTCGTCCGGGCACAGTATCCTAACTGAGGCTTGGAGGAGGGTCATAGGGGGAGGAGCCAGTGCACACCAGGTGATCCTAAAGCTTTCTTTAGATGTGCCCAGTCTCCTGCGGAGCCGCTATTCCCCATGGTCCTTACGGAGTTCCCAGCATCCACTACGGACTACGAGAAATAGAATTATCGGTAAGTAAATTCTTATTTTCTGCTAGGCGTGGCTTATGGACCCGACAGTGGACTGGTGATGCCGACTCCAAGAGACATATGGAGTTGTTGCCTTACAGGGGTGAGGAATTGTTTGGAGAGGGACTCTCGGACCTAGTCTCCACGGCTACGGCAGGTAAATCAATTTTTTTGCCATATATTCCCTCACAATCTAAGAAAGCGCCTCATTATCAAATGCAGTCCTTTCGTTCCAATAAAAGCAAGAGCACGTGGATCGTCCTTTCTTGCCAGAGGTAAGGGCAGAGGGAAAAAGCTGCACAACACAGCTAGTTCCCAGGAACAGAAGTCCTCTCCGGCCTCTGCAAAATCCACCGCATGACGCTGGGGCTCCCCTGAGGGAGTCCGCTCCTGTGGGGGCACGTCTTCGACTGTTCAGCCACGTCTGGGTGGATCCATGGGCAATAGAAATTGTTTCCCAGGGTTACAAGCTGGAACTCGAAGAGGTGCCTCCTCGCCGGTTTTTCAAATCGGCCCTACCAAAACACCCCCTGGAAAGGGAGATAGTGTTACATGCGATTCACAAATTGTGTCTTCAACAAGTGGTGGTAGAGGTTCCCCTGCTTCAAAGAGGGCAGGGGTACTACTCAACTCTGTTTGTGGTCCCGAAACCGGATGGTTCGGTCAGACTCATTTTAAATTTAAAATCCCTGAACCTTTACTTAAAACGGTTCAAGTTCAAGATAGAATCGCTCAGGGCGGTCATCGCCAGCCTAGAAGGGGGAGATTTTTTTGGTATCTCTGGACATAAAGGATGCATACCTGCATGTTCCCATATATCCTCCTAATCAGGCGTACCTGAGATTTGCGGTACAGGATTGTCATTACCAATTTCAGACGTTGCCATTTGGGCTTTCCATGGCCCCGAGAATTTTCACCAAGGTAATGGCGGAAATTATGGTGCTCCTACGCAAGCAGGGTGTCACAATTATCCCGTACTTGGACGATCTCCTCATAAAAGCGAGATCACGGGAGAAGTTGCTGAACAGCGTATCACTTTCACTGAATGTGTTACAGCGACACGGCTGGATTCTCAATATTCCAAAGTCGCAGCTGAATCCTACAACTCCTCTGCCCTTCTTAGGCATGATTCTGGACACAGACCAGAAGAGAGTTTTTCTTCCGACAGAAAAAGCGCAGGAACTCATGACTCTAGTCATGAACCTGTTGAAACCAAAACAAGTGTCAGTACATCATTGCACTCAAGTTCTGGGAAAGATGGTGGCAACATACGAAGCCATTCCATACGGCAGATTCCATGCAAGGACCTTCCAACGGGACCTATTGGACAAATGGTCCGGGTCGCATCTGCACCTGCATCAGCGGATCACCCTGTCCCCCAGGGCCAGAGTATCTCTCCTGTGGTGGCTAAACAGTGCTCGCCTTCTAGAGGGCCGCAGGTTCGGCATTCAGGACTGGATCCTGGTGACCACGGACGCGAGCCTCTGAGGTTGGGGAGCAGTCACACAGGGAAGAAATTTCCAAGGACTTTGGTCAAGTCAAGAGACTTGTCTTCACATCAACATCCTGGAACTAAGGGCCATATACAATGCCCTACGTCAAGCGGAGATCTTACTTCGCAATCGACCAGTTCTGATCCAGTCAGACAACATCACTGCAGTAGCTCATGTAAACCGCCAAGGCGGCACAAGGAGCATAGTGGCAATGGCGGAAGCCACCAGAATTCTTCGCTGGGCGGAGAATCATGTAAGCGCTCTGTCAGCAGTGTTCATTCCGGGAGTGGACAACTGGGAAGCAGACTTCCTCAGCAGACACGATCTGCATCCGGGAGAGTGGGGACTTCATCAGGAAATAGTTGCGCAGATTGCAAGTCGGTGGGGGCTACCCCAAATAGACATGATGGCATCCCGTCTCAACAAAAAGCTACAAAGGTATTGCGCCAGGTCAAGAGACCCTCAGGCGGTGGCAGTGGACGCCCTAGTGACACCGTGGGTGTTCCAGTCGGTGTATGTGTTTCCTCCTCTTCCTCTCATACCCAAGGTGTTGAGGATAATAAGAAAAAGAGGAGTGAGAACAATTCTCATTGTTCCAGATTGGCCACGAAGGACCTGGTATCCGGATCTGCAAGAAATGCTCACAGAAGATCCGTGGCCTCTTCCTCTAAGGCAGGACCTGTTACAACAAGGTCCCTGTCTGTTCCAAGTCTTACCGCGGCTGCGTTTGACGGCATGACGGTTGAATGCCGGATCCTAGCGGAAAAGGGTATTCCGGATGAGGTCATTCCTACGCTAATAAAGGCTAGGAAGGCAGTGACGTCTAAACATTATCACCAAATATGGCGAAAATATGTTTCTTGGTGTGAGGCCAGGAATGCTCCTACGGAAGAATTCCATCTAGGCCGTTTTCTTCACTTCCTACAAACTGGAGTGAATTTGGGCCTAAAATTAGGCTCCATTAAAGTTCAAATTTCGGCCTTATCCATTTTCTTTCAAAAGGAATTGGCCTCTTTACCTGAAGTCCAGACTTTTGTGAAGGGAGTACTGCATATTCAGCCTCCTTTTGTACCTCCGGTGGCGCATTGGGACCTTAACGTGGTGTTAAGTTTCCTTAAGTCTCATTGGTGTGAACCACTGAAAACAGTGGAGTTGAAATATCTCCCTTGGAAGGTAGTCATGTTGTTGGCCTTGGCTTCGGCTAGGCGAGTTTCGGAATTGGCGGCTTTATCACATAAAAGCCCCTATCTGGTTTTCCATATGGCTAGAGCGTAGTTCCGGACCCATCCTCAATTCCTGCCTAAGGTGGTCTCATCCTTTCATATGAACCAACCTATTGTCGTGCCTGTGGCTACTCGTGACCTTGGAGGATTCCGAGTCCCTTGATGTGGTCAGGGCTTTGAAAATTTGCGTGGCCAGAACGGCTAGGATCAGAAAAACAGAAGCACTGTTTGGCCTGTATGCAGCCAACAAAGTTGCCGGCCCTGCTTCAAAGCAGACTATTGCTCGCTGGATCTGTAACACGATCCAGCAGGCGCATTCTACAGCAGGATTGCCGTTGCCAAAATCGGTTAAGGCCCATTCCACTAGGAAGGTGGGCTCGTCTTGGGCGGCTGCCCGAGGGGTCTCGGCACTACAGCTGTGTCGAGCTGCTACTTGGTTGGTGTCAAACACCTTTGCAAAGTTTTATAAGTTTGATACCCTGGCTGAGGAGGACCTCCTGTTTGCTCAATCGGTGCTGCAGAGTCATCCGCACTCTCCCGCCCGTTTGGGAGCTTTGGTATAATCCCCATGGTCCTTACAGAGTCCCAGCATCCTCTAGGACGTTAGAGAAAATAAGATTTTAAACCTACCGGTAAATCTTTTTCTCGTAGTCCGTAGAGGATGCTGGGCGCCTGTCCCAAGTGCGGACTACTTCTGCAAGACTTGTATATAGTTATTGCTTACATAAGGGTTATGTTATAGTTTCATCGGTCTTGGACTGATGCTATGTTGGTTTTTTCATGCTGTTAACTGGGTAGTATATCACAAGTTATACGGTGTGATTGGTGTGGCTGGTATGAATCTTGCCCTTGGATTACAAAAATCCTTTCCTTGTACTGTCCGTCTCCTCTGGGCACAGTTTCTCTAACTGAGGTCTGGAGGAGGGGCATAGAGGGAGGAGCCAGTGCACACCCAGAGTCAAAGTCTTTCTTAAAGTGCCCATGTCTCCTGCGGAGCCCGTCTATCCCCATGGTCCTTACGGAGTCCCAGCATCCTCTACGGACTACGAGAAAAAGATTTACCGGTAGGTTTAAAATCTTATTATTTGTTATCTCAAACCCATAAATGCTTTTTTTTTTTTTTTTTTTATTAGCCCCACCTTCGTTAACACCATTTATATTAATTAACCCAATAAATTACTTCCTAATGGGTAGATATGTGAAAACCTTAAGTGGAGGTGTTTACCATAGCAACTAATCGTATTCTACCATATCTATTCTAGATAAATGATGGTAGCTAGAGTCTGATTGGTAGCTATGGGCAACACCTCCACTTTTCCACTTTTAGAAGGTTTGAAACATCTCAGACCCCTCAGTCTTATTAAAATGAATCTTATTAAAAGCAGTAAACCTGTTGTCATCACATTAAAATACAATCATACTAACTAACCCCTCTCTCTTATTTAAACCCCATTCTCCCTCCACCCCGCTTGCTTACCAATCTTCCTGTCCAGCTGTTTAGTGCCGGTCCTGCTGTGGCTTGTGATTGGTTTGAGGTCACCAGTGAGGAGGTACAGGCCGTGCACTGTATTAATAGACTGCACCCTTCCCACTTGCTGAGGGATTGCAGTAAAGGGCTCTCTATAATGATGGTTATGGCCTGCCCGCCAGAGATGGCACAGCTATGCTGCAGGGACATATGCCAGGAAAGATAAAAGTTTAATTCAAGGGGGATATGGAGGGTACTGTAATTCATAGTAGGCCCCCTATCCAGTCTTCTTACTACTGTACCACCCTGATGGTGATCCTGGGTATATACACAAGTGAAGGGTCACTCCTTGACGTTTGTAATCTAGTGAACAGGTAAATTTAAGCTATTGAGAAAGTATTAGTAATTAGATATTTGGGTCAGACTGTCAGAAACTGTTTACTGACGATTCTGTTTGGGAAATGCCTTTCTTCCGATTGTTCCGGAGACATTTCTTGGTCATCGCTGTGAATTGAATATTGGTAGATATTATTAAAAGATTAAGAGGGGAGATGTACGAAGCAGTGACAAGAGTGGAGAAGTGAGCCAGTGGAAAAGTTGCCCATAGCAACCAATCAATTGCTACCTCTAGTTTTATAGAATGCACTTGATAAATGTAACCTCAAAACCATGATGTTGCCATGGTCAACTTCTCCACTCTTTTCACTACTTCATACACCTCCAAGCAAATTTCTTAGTATAACAAAAATAGAATAATTTTCTAGTAAGTATTATAAAACTCTGGTAAATTGAAAACTGTGGGTTTTATTATTGCCCTGGATGAAAACGGTGCAGGCAAACATTAGCATTTGTTTTAAATGTAACTGTAATCAAATTGTTGTTCTTTGGTCCAATAAGATGATGATTTTGTAACTCCTGTTTCTTATGTTTAGTTTTCGAGCAGTATCAGCGAGCACGAACTCAGTTTGTGCAAACCGTGGCTGAGCTCGCCACTCGACCTCAGAACATTGAAACTCTACAGAATGCAGGTAACTCTTGCCATATAGCTGCATGCATGGGTTCTAAGCATTTGTATTACCAGCTCTCGAAGAGTACTTCTGGTTATTGACTATGTAGAAATCTATTGTTTGGGACTCCACTGTGTTTCAACAAATATATTGATTAAAGTTTGTAGAGCAGAACACACAAAGAAATGTCAGCTGTGTCATTGATTTATCTCCTTGTCTTAGAAGCTATAGAAATTATTATTATTACAGGTTGAGTATCCCTTATCCAAAACGCTTGGGACCAGAGGTATTTTGGATATGGGATTTTTCCGTTATTTGAAATAATTGCATACCATAATGAGATATAATGGTGATGGGACCTAAATCTAAGCACAGAATGCATTTATGTTACATATACACCTTATACACACAGCCTGAAGGTCATTTTAGCCAAGATTTTTTTATAACTCTGTGCATTAAACAAAGTGTGTCTACATTCACACAATTCATTTATGTTTCATATACACCTTATACACACAGCCTGAAGGTCATTTAATACAATATGTTAATAACTTTGTGCATTAAACAAAGTTTGTGTACATTGAGCCATCAAAAAACAAAGGTTTCACTATCTCACTCTCACTAAAAAAAGTCCGTATTTCGGGATATTCCGTATTTTGGAATATTTGGATATGGGATACTCAACCTGTATTATTATTATTATTTTTTTATGGGCTGTATGATCACAGTCGCACGGCAGCGTTGGCTTTCCCTTTATATGGAAGATAGATCTAAACTCTCTAGTTAGGAAGTCAATAGGTCAACACCATATGGGCGACATGCTCTTGGTCGACAGTGCTTAAGGTCGACACATTCCAAAGGACAACATGACTGGGTCGAGACACAGATGGTCAACACGTTTTTTTGGGTTTTCACATGTTTTCCCAATATTTGCTTGATTTACTATGATTGTGAATAGTGACCTGATGCGAGGGCAGCGTTAGCGGAGCAAGCCACCTTAACCGCAGCATACTGAATGAAACAGGCCGCTCTGCTCATTACGGTCTACTGACTGCTGCTGCAATGTTTATAAACACTTTACCGTGTTCTGCAATGCTTTGTTTGTAAGTTACTTTTTTATTGTTTTGTTCATACTGTTTCTGTTTTCTGCACTTTGTAGGGCACTGCAAACTCCTTGTGGCACCATATAAATAAGGGATAATATTAATATTTAAAGTTATGGGTGAACTGTGTAGAGGGGAGGTATTTAGTAGAATAGCTTATTGAGGTAATGTGGGTTGTCCGAAGAAGTAAGCTTTTAGGGAACGCTTCAAGGTTTGGAGACTAGAAGAAAATCTTGTTGTTCTTGGGAGGGCCATCCAGAGAGTGGGTGGAGCCTGAAAAACCTCCTATAACCGTGAATGGGAGCAAGTAATGAGTGTGGATGAGAGACATATATCTTGTGCAAAACCGAAAGGGTCAATAAAACACAAAATAATAGCCAGTCACCAGACATGAGTTTCATTAACTGCTTCAAAAATGATTATTTACTGTTCAAAAAGGATACAAGACGAGACAAGAGATCAATGCTGCTTTCACATCGCAAACCCTGGTTTTGAAACGGTTCTTTAAACGGGTCTGAGCAGTTAAACCCCCTTCACATCACATATTGTAACTGGTATATTACTGTTTCATTACCGTTTTGGTACCTTTCACACTGAACCTGTTTCTCCCGTAGAAAACAGTGGTTGTCATTTTAAATGGACTTTTCTGGCCCACACATTATTAATTAATTATTAATAATTTGGCTAGTCGTACGATGGAACCCAGCAGCTTCAAACATCTTTACCATGTTTTTGTAGATTACTACATCCTTCACTGTCCCAGTGATTTGTCTAGCAATTTCTTCATCCCCTCTCATCCTAAGCAGCTCCCTAACCTCCTCATCACTCCAATTTGCCATTTTAAACTGGTATTCTGTATAATAAAATGCTTCTTCACTCTCATGTGTTTCCTCAGGTTTATTTCCTGCTTCTGCCTGGTGACATCACGCATGGAGACAGCCAATCACCTTCTGTGGTTTGGAAATACCGTTTCTGAGCCTTTCACATTGCATAATGAAACGGGTCTGAACCGTGTAGGACCCTGCTTTTTAACCGTTTTAAAATACCAGTAATATGTAACCAGTAAATTCAAAGTGGCCCTTTCACACTGCAGCTAGAACCGTTTTGGAAGGCTTAAAAAAACGGCAATTTACCGGGTTATAGCTGCGGTGTGTAGTTACTGAGCAGCACAGTCGGTGTAATGGTTAGCATTACTGCTTCATAGCACTGAGGTCATGGGTTCGATTCCCACCATGGCCCTAACTGTGTGGAGTTTGTATATTCTCCCCGTGCTTGCGTGGGTTTCCTCCAGGTACTCCGGTTTCCTCCCACAATACCAAAATATACTGATGGGTTGATTGGCTCCCAAGAAAATTAACCCTAGCGTGAATGTGCGTGCATGTACAGGGAAAATAGATTGTAAACGCCACTGGGGTAGGGACTAATGTGAATTTCTAAATATTCTCTCTGTAAAGTGCTGTGGTATATGTGTGCACTATAGAAATAGCTGGTAATAAATAATATACGTGCAATTGACTTTTGTGGAACTATAGTTCACATGCTGTATCTTCCTTCACATATTTTTCTTATGATCCCATTGTGAAAAAGTATAAAACTAAATATAAGACTCCTCTAGTGCAGTAATATAGTGTAACACCCTGTGAGGTGATATAGTGATGCAAACACAAATTCTGTATCACAAGCTAGTGTTCCTTCTAGGATTCAAATAGGGGAGGGCGCCGGACTCCGGGAGCATACTGGCGCCGTGCGCGCTCCCGAAACGGGGGCATGACTATGTAAAATAGGGGGCGTGGCCATGCAAACATAATTCTAGTGGGCGGTACGCCCCACAGACGTTGCTATAGGGGGCCTCTGTGGCAGGGCGCCACAGAAGGGGCAGGGTGGATTTTGCCTTTAAAAAATCAGGCAGGGCACGGCGCCCTGCTAAAACAACCTAGCGTGAACACTACAAGCATTTCATTACAGGACCACTTGATACGACTTGGGAAATCAATATATTCCATGTTCAAAAAAACATCTATAGCACATGCTTGTCATACATGGCAAAGAGTTTAACTGATAGAAATGGCATTATTCCAGAAATCTAGATCAGCAGTGGTCAGAAGGTCATCAGATAAGCAAAGTCTCCTGTGCGTTTCATCTCAGCCAGCATTGTTGCTCTGACTTCATCAGGGAAAGCTGCTACACCTGTTTATGCAAGATGATAATACATCCTTACTGTAGAGTAACTCACAATTCAGATCACACAATTATAATTATTGATTAAGATTTTGATTCTTTGTTAAATGTTTTGTATTTTTTTTTTTTTCAAATGATTTAACCTATGACCTGTGGTGTGGAGCTGTTCTCCAGTTCATTAAACCTCAGTGACTAGGAGCACAATGGAAGTTTTGTATTTTATTCATGACTTAATTGGTTAATATCCTAGGTGGCCCTTGAGGCCTAGTGAGAGGATAACTCATCAACTGCATTCTCAAATTACTGTAAGGACTTACTGTAGCGCCATCTTACTATTGTACAGTAGCAGAATGTCTTGCTTACGATATTGCTAAACATATTTATTGGTAATATTAGGGATTTTGTTTTAATTACAGTATATGTTGTTGGAAAGTCAAGCAATGTAAATTATTTCAATGCTTCTGTTTATATTGCTACTAACCTAAATGGTGGCCCCCAATTGTTTTGGCAGTGAATTGCCTTTTACTGCAATTGTGTTGCCAATATTATGTATGGTCTATGCAGAATTACAGAAATATCGGGGGGTCATTCCGAGTTGTTCGCTCGCTAGCAGATTTTAGCAGCATTGCACACGCCAGGCCGCCGCCCTCTGGGAGTGTATCTTAGCTTAGCAGAATTGCGAACGAAAGATTAGCAGAATTGCGAATAGAAAATTCTTAGCAGTTTCTGAGTAGCTCGAGACTTACTCCTACACTGCGATCAGCTCAGGCCGTTTTGTTCCTGGTCTGACGTCACAAACACGCCCTGTGTTCGCCCAGCCACTCCCCCGTTTCTCCAGACACTCCCGCGTTTTTCCCTGACACGCCTGCGTTTTTTAGCCAACGCCGGGAAAACGCGGAGTTACCACCCAGAAACGCCCCTTTCCTGTCAATCATTTACCGAACACCAGTGCGACTGAAAAGTGCCGCAGACGCTACAGCAGAACAGCTAAGTTTTTAGTAAAATAACTAAGCGCATGCGCTCTGCGTACCTTGCGCATGCACAGTTAGCGACTAATCGCAGTATAGCGAAAATCGGCAACGAGCGAACAACTCGGAGTGACCCCCCATCATTTCAATTTTAACTAAGGGGCCCAATGTAGTATTTTCTGTGGTTGTTCCTGAATAATAACAAGTTATTCTGCATTGTTTACCCTGGATTTTTCAGAGATTTAATAATAGTTGCTTGCCGAGACAGCGCTCCTGAAATTAGGCTATCCCTGCAAATCACTTTCATTGAAAAGTCTTTTGTCGCTATTTTAATGATGGGCACTATTACACATGGGCAGACAAACTGTTGTGTATTCACAAATGGCAAATCTCACTGGACCAGAGCTTTACCCGTTGGCATTGGTAGCTTATGGTTGGCTGCCAGGGAAAGTTCCAAAAAACTAATATATTTGTAACTTGATAAATTGCAATTTTGCCATCCCCATAGAGACCTGTGAGAAACTTTGAACAGTTGCAGAAAGTTGGGAGTGAGTAAACTCATCCAGGGGGCCACACCATGGGCAGTAACGCTGCACAGAAAGGGAGCTAATAGAGATATACCTCTGAGTGTGGGGGCGGAACCTGTGCACTGATGTACACTTGGATGTGTCATGTGACCAGGAAATGCACTGTAGTCGGATCTCAGTTAGCAGCAGTAGCAAGAGAAGACACAGGGATGCAAGTAGGAGAGTCAATGGACACTGTAGCTTAGTGTAGTGAGGGGAGAGTTACAGTGAGTAGGGAGTGAGACAGGCTCACAGCATTCAGACCCATCTCCATGTGTGCCTTCCCAGCCATTCACCTCACCACACGTCACTGGTGTGTAGACAGGGCACTACTGCACTCTTTGCCAGCCATCACTGCCCTCCGCCCCGAGAACATGTGACGTTCTGAAGAGGGGGTACTGTGTATAAAAGGCTTCAGCGTAGGATGGCTCGTGTTCATTATGCACATCGGATACCAGGATGGTTGTCTTCATGTGTAAAAATGGCTTTAAAAAAAGAAAAGAAAAAAAAAAGGTGATGGAGGGGCCATTCTTATCCGGAGCATCAGTAACCAAGACTGCTCAACCTCTTGCTGGTCAGGTTGGCAAAATACCTTTACAAGTGGCAACCCTGTTTCTGGAAGAGAAGAGTTTGTAGCACTGCAAAGGGATTTCACTTCCAATAACAGCAAAGTAATTTATAGGCCTTTTGTAATGTGTCTTCCACTTGATTACCATTAAAGCAGTTAATGCTCTGTAAACTTGATTTATAGCCATCAAATCACTGCATGTCAATCATAGTGATTAAAAATCGTGTCTCTTTCCAGAGTCTGATTTAAACACATTTCGTCTCAATGAGGTAACATGATGTTCTTAGAAAATAGCTATGACCTATCCTTAGCAAATTATTAGTTTGTGGTAGAATTGAATGTGTTTGGAAACACAACCAATAATTGTCTGCCCTATTTATGAAATATAACGAAAATAATGTTAATTGAAATAAAATTATATCAGAAGGTACTCTAGGAAGGGTATGGGTCGTTGGATAGACACAATTTAGGTCGACCACGAAAGGTCGACTTGCATTAGGTCAACAGGGAAAATAGGTTGACATGGTCATTAGGTCGACATGTACTAGGTCGACAGGTCAAAAGGTCGACATGAGGTTTTTGGTGTGGTTTTCTCCATAAAGTGACGGGGAAGCCAAATTAGTGTACCTTGTCCCCTCACATGGCTCACTTCCCTCGACATGCTTCGGGCAAGGTGCCTCGCTTCGCTCGGCACAGATTACCGTTCCAATCGTAGTCCTCATGGATCGTTAAGTATGAAAAAATCAAAAAAATGAAAGCAAAGAACCCCTCATGTCGACCTAATGGCATTGTCGACCTAATGAGTGTCGACCGAAGTTGTCGACCTAACGACTGTAACCCTCTAGGGATTATTCACTATACAGTGGTACAGCTGCTATTACTGGAGCACCATTTTGTTTTTCTTTGGTGTGTTGTAGGTCCCCCCCTTTTCCTGTAGTGATATTGGGTTTGGAAACTGCTGGTTTAAGAGTGACCAGACAGCTTATCCTCCTCCTGAGGCGTATTCTGATTCAGGAGGTGGGTAAAAATTCAGGTCATTGCTAGGGTAAAAGTTTAATTTATTAACTTTGCATAGAATTCTATACCCATATAAACTATATGGCCAAAGTATTTGGCCACACCTGTTAATTATTGAGTTCAGGTGTTTCAAACAGACCCATTGCCACAGGTGTATAAAGTCAAGCTACTTGCCATGCAGTCCTCATCTGCAAACATTTGTGATACAAAATGGGTCGTTTTGAAGAGCTTAGTGACTTCAAGCGTGATACTGTGTCAGAATTCCACCTTTGCAATAAGATGGTTTGTGAAATTTCATCCCTGACGGATATTCCATGGTCAACTGTAAGTGATTCTGGGTTTTATTCATGAAGCAGGTGTGTAAATGTTGAAGAGTTCCGAACTTCCACTTGCATTAATGTAACCACAAAAACTGTGTGCAGGTAGCTTAATGGAATGGGTTTCCATGGCCGAGCAGCTGCATGCAAGTCCAATGCCAAGCGGCGGATGGAGTGGTGTAAAGCACACAGACACTGGACTGTGGAGCAGTGGAAAATTTGTTCTGTGGCATGACGAATCACACTTCTCTGTTTGCCAGTCAGAGGGGCGAGGCTGGGTTTGGCGGATGCTAGGAGAATTGACTGCATTATGCCAACTGTGAAGTTGGTGAAGGAGCGATATTATTATTATTATTATTATTATTATTATTATTATTATTATTATTAATATTACCAGTTAGTTATATAGCACATATTCTGCTGCGCTTTACAGAGAATATTTTGGCTATTCACATCAGTCCCTGCACAGTGGAGCTTACAATCTGAAGGACTTTTAGCAGTACCTAGAATCTACCGTAATTCATCTGGGGGTCGAGCTTTTAGTCATGCGGCTCCGACTCTATGGAACTCACTTCCCCGTACAGTGCGAGAGGCCCCAACTATAGAATCCTTCAAAAGTAGACTCAAGACTTTTCTCTGACGTCCTAGTGGATGCTGGGAACTCCGTAAGGACCATGGGGAATAGACGGGCTCCGCAGGAGACTGGGCACTCTAAAAGAAAGATTAGGTACTATCTGGTGTGCACTGGCTCCTCCCTCTATGCCCCTCCTCCAGACCTCAGTTAGATTTCTGTGCCCGGCTGAGCTGGATGCACACTAGGGGCTCTCCTGAGCTCCTAGAAAGAAAGTATATGTTAGGTTTTTTATTTTACAGTGAGACCTGCTGGCAACAGGCTCACTGCAACGAGGGACTAAGGGGAGAAGAAGCGAACCTACCTGCTTGCAGCTAGCTTGGGCTTCTTAGGCTACTGGACACCATTAGCTCCAGAGGGATCGACCGCAGGACCCGTCCTTGGTGTTCGTTCCCGGAGCCGCGCCGCCGTCCCCCTTACAGAGCCAGAAGCATGAAGATGGTCCGGAAAATCGGCGGCAGAAGACTTCAGTCTTCACCAAGGTAGCGCACAGCACTGCAGCTGTGCGCCATTGCTCCTCATACACACTTCACACTCCGGTCACTGAGGGTGCAGGGCGCTGGGGGGGGGGCGCCCTGAGCAGCAATAAAAACACCTTGGCTGGCAAAATAATCACAATATATAGCCCCAGAGGCTATATATGTGATAATTACCCCTGCCAGAATCCATAAGAAAGCGGGAGAAAAGTCCGCGAAAAAGGGGCGGAGCTATCTCCCTCTGCACACTGGCGCCATTTTCTCTTCACAGTGTAGCTGGAAGACAGCTCCCCAGGCTCTCCCCTGTAGTTTTCAGGCTCAAAGGGTTAAAAAGAGAGGGGGGGGGCACAAAATTTAGGCGCAATATTGTTTATACAAGCAGCTATTGGGGAAAATTCACTCAGTGATAGTGTTTATCCCTACATTATATAGCGCTCTGGTGTGTGCTGGCATACTCTCTCTCTGTCTCCCCAAAGGGCTGTGTGGGGTCCTGTCCTCAGTCAGAGCATTCCCTGTGTGTGTGCGGTGTGTCAGTACGGCTGTGTCGACATGTTTGATGAGGAGGCTTATGTGGAGGCGGAGCAGATGCCGATAAATGGAATGTCGCCCCCTGTGGGCCGACACCAGAGTGGATGGATAGGTGGAAGGTATTAACCGACAGTGTCAACTCCTTACATAAAAGGCTGGATGACGTAACAGCTATGGGACAGCCGGCTTCTCAGCCCGCGCCTGCCCAGGCGTCTCAAAGGCCATCAGGGGCTCAAAAACGCCCGCTCCCTCAGATGGCAGACACAGATGTCGACACGGAGTCTGACTCCAGTGTCGACGAGGTTGAGACATATACACAATCCACTAGGAACATCCGTTACATGATCTCGGCAATAAAAAATGTGTTACACATTTCTGACATTAACCCAAGTACCACTAAAAAAGGGTTTTATGTTTGGGGAGAAAAAGCAGGCAGTGTTTAGTTCCCCCATCAAATGAGTGAATGAAGTGTGAAAAAGCGTGGGTTCCCCCGATAAGAAACTGGCAATTTCTAAAAAGTTACTGATGGCGTACCTTTTCCCGCCAGAGGATATGTTACGCTGGGAGATATCCCCTAGGGTGGATAAGGCGCTCACACGTTTGTCAAAAAAGGTGGCACTGCCGTCTTAGGATACGGCCACTTTGAAGGTACCTGCTGATAAAAAGCAGGAGGCTATCCTGAAGTCTGTATTTACACACTCAGGTACTAGACTGAGACCTGCAGATAGTGCTGCTGCAGCGTGGTCTGTAACCCTGTCAAACAGGGATACTATTTTGCGAACATAAGACGTCGTCTTATATATGAGGGATGCACAGAGGGATATTTTGCCGGCTGGCATCCAGAATTAATGCAATGTCCATTCTGTCAGGAGGGTATTAGAGACCCGACACTGGACAGGTGATGCTGACTTTAAAAGGCACATAGAGACTTATAAGGGTGAGGAATTGTTTGGGGATGGTCTCTGGGACCTCGTATCCACAGCAACAGCTGGGAAGAAACATTTTTACCTCAGGTTTCCTCACAGCCTAAGAAAGCACTGTATTATCAGGTACAGTCCTTTCGGCTTCAGAAAAGCAAGCGGGTCAAAGGCGCTTCCTTTCTGCAGAGACGAGGGAAGAGGGAAAAAGCTGCACCAGTCAGCCAGTTCCCAGAATCAAAATTCTTCCCCCGCTGCCTCTGAGTCCACCGCATGACGCGGGGGCTCCACAGGCGTAGCCAGGTACGGTGGGGGGCCGCCTCAAAAATTTCAGCGATCAGTGGGCTCGCTCACAGGTGGATCCCTGGATCCTTCAAGTAGTATCTCAGGGGTACAGGCTAGAATTCGAGGCGTCTCCCCCCCGCCGTTCCTCAAATCTGCCTTGCCGACAACTCCCTCAGGCAGGGAGGCTGTGCTAGAGGCAATTCACAAGCTGTATTCCCAGCAGGTGATAGTCAAGGTGCCCCTACGGGGTTACTATTCCACACTGTTTGTGGTACCGAAACCGGACGGTTCGGTGATACCCATTTTAAATTTGAAGTCCTTGAACACATACATAAAAAAATTCAAGTTCAAGATGGAATCGCTCAGGGCGGTTATTGCAAGCCTGGAGGAGGGGGATTACATGGTATCCCTGGACATCAAGGATGCTTACCTACATGTCCCCATTTACCATCCTCACCAGGAGTACCTCAGATTTGTGGTACAGGATTGCCATTACCAATTCCAAACACTGCCGTTTGGATTGTCCACGGCACCGAGGGTCTTTACCAAGGTAATGGCAGAAATGATGATACTCCTTCGAAAAAAGGGAGTTTTTAATGATCCCGTACTTGGACGATCTCCTTATAAAGGCGAGGTCCATGGAGCAGTTGTTGGTCGGAGTAGCACTATCTCGGGAAGTGCTACAACAGCACGGATGGATTCTATACATTCCAAAGTCACAGCTGGTTCCTACCACACGCCTGCTGTTCCTGGGGATGGTTCTGGACACAGAACAGAAAAAAGTGTTTCTCCCGCAGGAGAAAGCCAAGGAGCTGTCATCTCTAGTCAGAGACCTCCTAAAACCAAAACAGGCATCGGTGCATCACTGCACACGAGTCCTGGGAAAAAATGGTAGCTTCTTACGAAGCAAAATTCCATTCGGCAGGTTCCATGCAAGAACCTTTCAGTGGGACCTCTTGGACAAGTGGTCGGAATCGCATCTTCAGATGCATCGGCTGATAACCCTGTCTCCAAGGACCAGGGTATCTCTACTGTGGTGGCTGCAGAGTGCTCATCTTCAAGAGGGCCGCAGATTCGGCATACAGGACTGGGTCCTGGTAACCACGGATGCCAGCCTTCGAGGCTGGGGGGCAGTCACACAGGGAAGAAATTTCCAAGGACTTTGGTCAAGTCAGGAGTCGTCCCTACACATAAATATTCTGGAACTGAGGGCCATTTACAATGCCCTAAGTCTGGCAAGGCCTCTGCTTCAAAACCAGCCGGTACTGATCCAATCAGACAACATCACGGCAGTCGCCCATGTAAACCGACAGGGCGGCACAAGAAGCAGGATGGCGATGGCAGAAGCCACAAGGATTCTCCGATGGGCGGAAAATCACGTCTTAGCACTGTCAGCAGTGTTCATTCCGGGAGTGGACAACTGGGAAGCAGACTTCCTCAGCAGACAAGACCGACACCCGGGAGAGTGGGGACTTCATCCAGAAGTCTTCCAGCTGTTGGTAAACCGTTGGGAAAGGCCACAGGTGGACATGATGGCGTCCCGCCTAAACAAAAAACTAGATATTGCGCCAGGTCAAGGGACCCTCAGACAATAGCTGTGGACGCTCTAGTGACACCGTGGGTGTACCAGTCGGTTTATGTATTCCCTCCTCTGCCTCTCATACCAAAGGTACTGAGAATAATAAGAAAACGAGGAGTAAGAACAATACTCGTGAATATCAGAGGACCCATGGCCTCTACCGCTCAGACAGGATCTGCTACAGCAGGGGCCCTGTCTGTTCCAAGACTTACCGCGGCTGCGTTGGACGGCATGGCGGTTGAATTCCGGATCCTAAAGCAAAAGGGCATTCCGGAGGAAGTCATTCCTACGCTGATAAAAGCCAGGAAAGAAGTAACCGCAAACCATTATCACCGTATTTGGCGAAAATATGTTGCGTGGTGTGAGGCCAGGAAGGCCCCAACAGAGGAATTTCAGCAGGGTCGTTTTCTGCACTTCCTACAGTCAGGAGTGACTATGGGCCTAAATTTGGGTTCCATTAAGGTCCAGATTTCGGCTCTGTCGATTTTCTTCCAGAAAGAACTGGCTTCACTGCCTGGAGTTCAGACATTTGTAAAGGGAGTGCTTCATATTCAGCCCCTTTTTTGTGCCTTCTGTGGCACCTTGGGATCTCAACGTGGTGTTGAGTTTCTTAAAATCACATTGGTTTGAGCCACTTAAAACTGTGGATTTGAAATATCTCACGTGGAAAGTGGTCATGTTATTGGCCTTGGCTTCGGCCAGGCGTGTGTCAGAATTGGCGGCTTTGTCATGTAAACGCCCTTATCTGATTTTCCATATGGATAGGGCAGAATTGAGGACTCGTCCCCAGTTTCTCCCTAAGGTGGTATCAGCTTTTTACTTGAACCAACCTATTGTAGTGCCTGCGGCTACTAGGGACTTGGAAGATTCCAAGTTACTGGACGTAGTCAGGGCCTTAAAATTTTTTATTTCCAGGACGGCTGGAGTCAGGAAAACTGACTCGTTTTTTATCCTGTAGGCACCCAACAAAATAGGTGCTCCTGCTTCTAAGCAGACTATTGTTCGCTGAATTTGTAGCACAATTCAGCTGGAGCATTCTGCGGCTGGATTGCCGCATCCTAAATCAGTAACAGCCCATTCCACGAGGAAAGTGGGCTCATCTTGGGCGGCTGCCCGAGGGGTCTCGGCTTTACAACTTTGCCGAGCTGCAACTTGGTCAGGGGCAAACACGTTTGCTAAATTCTACAAAATTGATACCCTGGCTGAGAAGGACCTTGAGTTCTCTCATTCGGTGCTGCAGAGTCATCCGCACTCTCCCGCCCGTTTGGGAGCTTTGGTATAATCCCCATGGTCCTTACGGAGTTCCCAGCATCCACTAGGACGTCAGAGAAAATAAGATTTTACTCACCGGTAAATCTATTTCTCGTAGTCCGTAGTGGATGCTGGGCGCCCATCCCAAGTGCGGATTGTCTGCAATACTTGTATATAGTTATTGCCTAACTAAAGGGTTATTGTTGAGCCATCTGTTGAGAGGCTCAGTTATATTTCATACTGTTAACTGGGTATAGTATCACGAGTTATACGGTGTGATTGGTGTGGCTGGTATGAGTCTTACCCGGGATTCAAAATCCTTCCTTATTGTGTCAGCTCTTCCGGGCACAGTATCCTAACTGAGGTCTGGAGGAGGGGCATAGAGGGAGGAGCCAGTGCACACCAGATAGTACCTAATCTTTCTTTTAGAGTGCCCAGTCTCCTGCGGAGCCCGTCTATTCCCCATGGTCCTTACGGAGTTCCCAGCATCCACTACGGACTACGAGAAATAGATTTACCGGTGAGTAAAATCTTATTTTCTGTTTACTCAAGCATTTCCATAATGTCCCTTTTAGTATCTTCATGCTTCTGTATTTTATGAAAATGTACTTCATTATTTTTTGTACTATATTATGCTATGTATCTGTTAAGCGCCTTGGGTCCTATTGGAGAAAGAGCGCTATATAAATAAAATTATTATTATTATCTATATTCCCTACCACATGTACACGCACACACATTCACGCTAGGGTTAATTTTGCTGGGATCCAATTAACCTACCAGTATATTTTTGGATTGTGGGAGGAAACAGGAGTACCTGGAGGAAACCCATGCAAGTATGGGGATAATATACAAACTCCACACAGTTAGAGCCATGGTGCGAATCAAACCCATGACCTCAGTGCTATGAGGCAGTAATGCTAACCATTACACCATCCGTACTGCCCCATAATGGTATGGGTCTGTCTTTCAGGGTTTGTGCTAGGCCTCTTATCTCCAGTGAAGGGCAATCTTAATGCTTCAGGATACCAAGACAGTTTGGGCAATGCTATGCTTTGTGGCAACAGTTTGGGGAAGGCCCTTTTTTATTCCAACATTACTGTGCCCCAGTACACAAAGCAAGGACTTAAAGACATGAGGACTAATTCAGAGTTCATCGCAGCAGCAAATTAGTTAGCAGTTGGGCAAAACCATGGAGGTCATTCCGAGTTGTTCGCTCGCAAGGCGATTTTAGCAGAGTTGCTCACGCTAAGCCGCCGCCTACTGGGAGTGAATCTTAGCATCTTAAAATTGCGAACGATGTATTCGCAATATTGCGATTACACACCTCGTAGCAGTTTCTGAGCAGCTTCAGACTTACTCGGCATCTGCGATCAGTTCAGTGCTTGTCGTTCCTGGTTTGACGTCACAAACACTCCCAGCGTTCGCCCAGACACTCCTCCGTTTCTCCGGCCACTCCTGCGTTTTTTCCGGAAACTGTAGCGTTTTTTCCCACACGCCCATAAAACGGCCTGTTTCCGCCCAGTAACACCCATTTCCTGTCAATCACATTACGATCGCCAGAACGATGAAAAAGCCGTGAGTAAAATTACTAAGTGCATAGCAAATTTACTTGGCGCAGTCGCAGTGCGGACATTGCGCATGCGCATTAAGCGGAAAATCGCTGCGATGCGAAGATTTTTACCAAGCGAACAACTCGGAATGAGGGCCCATGTGCACTGCAGGTGGGGCAGATATAACATTTGCAGAGAGAGAGAGAGTTCGATTTGGGTGGGGTGTGTTTATGTGCAGGGTAAATGCTACCTGCTTTATTTTTACACTGCAATTTAGATTTCAGTCTGAACACACCACACCCAAAGCTAACTCTCTCTGCACATGTTACATCTGTCCCCAGTGCAGTGCACATGGGTGGTCATTCCGAGTTGTTCGCTCGCTAGCTGCTTTTAGCAGCATTGCAAACGCTAGGCTGCCGCCCTCTGGGAGTGTATCTTAGCATAGCAGAATAGCGAACGAAATATTAGCAGAATTGCTACTAAATAATTCCTTGCAGTTTCTGAGTAGCTCCAGACCTACTCCTAGATCGCGATCACCTCGGTCTGTTTAGTTCCTGGTTTGACGTCACAAACACGCCCTGCGTTCGGCCAGACACTCCCCCGTTTCTCCAGACACTCCTGCGTTTTTTAGCACACTCCCGGATAACGCTCAGTTACCACCCAGAAACGCCCCTTTCCTGTTAATCACTCATCGATCAGCAGTGCGACTGAAAAGCGCCGCACGAACAACATGAAAACTGTTAAGTTTTTAGTTAAATAACTAAGTGCATGCGCGCTGCGTACCATGCGCATTTAGCAGCAAATCGCAGCATAGCGAAAATCGGCAAAGAGCGAACAACTCGGTATGACCACCATGGTTTTGCCCAACTGCTAACAAATTTGCTGCTGCGATCAGGTCTGAATTAGGCCCCATGTGCAATGCAGTGGGGGCAGATGTAACGTGCAGAGAGAGTTAGCTTTGGGTGGGGTGTGTTCAAACTGAAATGTAAATTGCAGTGTAAAAATAAAGCAGCCAGTATTTACCCTCCACAGAAACAATATAACTCAACCAAATGTAACTCTCTGCAAATGTTATTGGTTGGTTTTGCCCAACTGCTAACAAATTTGCTGCTGTGATCAGGTCTGAATTACCCCCATGGTTTGATGAGTTTGGTGTGGAAGAACTTGGACTGGCCCGCACAGAGGCCTAACCTCCACCCCATTGAGTACCACTGAGATGAACTAGAACGGAGATTGCGAGCCAGGCCTACTCGTCCAACATCCGTGCCTGACCTCATAAATGCTCTACAGAATGAATGGGCACAAATTGTCACAGAAACACTCCAAAATCTTGTGGAAAGCCTTCTAAGAAGAATGGAAGCTGTTCTAGCTGCAAAAGGTGGACACACTCCATATTAAAGTATGTGTATTTGAATACATGTCATTACAGTCCCTGTTGGTGTAATGGTCAGGTGTCCAAATGCTATTGACCATCCAATGTATCTAGTGTACACAGTGGTTGACACACAGAGCCGGATTAAGGGGGGGCCCAGGGGGTAAGTTACCCTGGGTCCCCCAAATCTCAGGGGCCCTTTTTTGCAAGACCAAATTAGTTTTTCAGAGATGGAGACAGCCTTGTATACAGTATGTATGCTGAGTGTGTGTTGTGCATACGTTTGCGGTGTGTGTGGGTGTATTCAAAATATATATAAATATATATGTGCGTCTGGGGGCCCCCTTGACTTAAGTAACCCAGGGCCCCTGGAGCGTTAATGCGGCCCTGTGGACATGTATGGAAGAAGCATAGATGCGATTGGCTGATATAAACCACAGGTCACCGTTTATCTTATTATAATAATAATTTGTAATCTCCCAGGCCAATTGAAATTTGATCATATATGGAGGCACATTTGTTGGCCTGGACAGTAGATCATTATCAGTATATACCAGGCATTCCCAACCGCGGTCCTCAAGGCAAACCAACAGTGCAGGTTTTAGTGATTTCCAGGCTGCAGTGCAGATGGTTAAATCAAAATACCTGAGGTACTAATTAAGTCACCTGTGTTCAAGCCTGGATATCACTAAAACCTGCACTGTTGGTTTGCCTTGAGGACCGCGGTTGGGAATGCCTGGTATATACCATTAGTGGGTCCATGTAGGCATCCGAAACCATTTACTATTTATCTTTCGGATTTGGATAACCAAGAAAGCCATTTCAGAAGTATACAATACGCCTCCGGTATTGGAACTTATATTTTTTTATGAATGTCACAAGATGCCTTTTCATTCATTTAATTTAGATTTGTATAGTTTCTAATTTTGTAATATTTATTCATGCCTGTGCCATATTTAACAGCTTGCGATCAGAGGAATATAACATCTGGTATAGTTACACACCCAACTGGGAGCTATTATACTGAAGCATATAGTAGCATCCAACTATCTTGCGTTTACGTCATTAAATACTAATGTATTTGGTGCAGGAATAATATCTGGTCATCTTGCTGTCTCTGTATAGTAGTAAGAGTTCGGACTCCCCTATTTGTGTATTTATGGATTGTAAACGCTGTACTACAGTCAGCCATTGTGGCGTTAGGTTTCTGCGTTCTGCACATCGTTGTGTATTCTGGCAGCTCTTTGTACAAATAAAGTCATTGTCATCCAAACTCAAGGGGAGTGTATTAATGCAAAATAAATCAATTCCAAAGTCAACAGTTTGGCTGAAGATGAGACACCTTTTCCTTAGGAAATGTATTTTTTTTTCAAGCTTATTTACCAGCTGAATGATCTGTAAATAAGCAATGTGACATGACAGTGAGTCGTGTACTGTAACAACTGCATGTCCCTAGTGGATTGAGAAATACAATGCAAGCCTGATTATCTCCGTTCACCTTGGGGAATAGAGGTCTTCGTGTCAGCATGGGGAGAGCTATATGTCTGTTTTAATGTAGTAAAATCAGCAGGGAAGCAACAGACAAAGAGTACCGGGTGTTTTTAAGCTGTGCTGGAGTTTCATACATGATTACTTTATTTGAAAGAGAGGCATATTTTATATGCCACTGAATGCTAAAGCTAAGATGAGAAACTCCTAGTCAGACAAGGGATCCACACTGAGAATTTGCAGCCTTCATGAAACAGGCAATAAAGCACATCAGCTTTGTGTTCTGGGAGTGTCATCACAAGTGTTTTAGGGATTGTCTTTCTAGAGGAGCGCTTCCCAATCTTTCTGGTGTTGTGACACTGCCACGTTTCATTTGTCTCACTCCCGATGCATCAATGTTAAAATAGCAAAATAAAACCAAATTTTTAATAATCTGAGCATCTAAACGGCATGTTCTGTTTGAGCATATATGAAAAGATTTCATGCCCTTTTCAGCAAAAATAGACTTACATCACAATTAACTTGGAGAATCAGCTGCAGGAGATGCTATTTCTTCATGTCCAAACCAGCCAAGATTGCAAGATAATGCAGTGGTTTTGCAGAACAGGTAGACTGTCCGAAATCTAATTTTAGAGATTTATTATTCAGGCGCTAAATGATTTAAAAATAACTAAAAGTTGGTGTTTTTATTAGCTGCAACAGAATAAGTGTGCCAGTGGATGCACACTAAATAATAATTTTCTCCTATTACTAGGGAAACAATGGCTCTTGCGTAAAGCTCCTGTTAATGGAGTGAAATGCGTTAGCAGAAAGTTACCTGACTGTGATCCTGCTGCTATACAGCCTGGTGGTCTCCACAGCATACACAGTCCTCACTTACTATAAAGAATTGCCGACACAATATTCAAGGAGCGGCACTTATAACTTAGCTGCATCCCGATATTGGAGGATTGGTTACAGCTTTTCAGTGTTAAAGCCGATGACCCCGTGCAGGAAGCATGGATGGCTGGGACATAGCAAGTGGTGAACAGGTTCTCTGCTTTATCTGTCTAACAGCTTTGGTGGCAGTGGTGAAAGGGTGTCTCCATTCTTGAGTGTTTCTGCATAAATAGGAGTTACAAAAGCAGATTCATTGCTTATTCAGTTTTCAGGGATGCAAGGGAAACCATTGTGAACCACCTACCTGAGGAATAAGGACAAGCACATAGCCAGACAGTCGGGTAACAAGGCTCCTTTCCTGCATTAATAATGAAAGTCATAAATGGCTGTGGACACTAAACAGGCTTATATTTTGTCGCATTGAGACCAATAGATGTTTTTATGTACAGTTTCTAATTGATAATATCCATACATAGGTATTTATTAACTGGCAATCAATTGCATTCATTATTTGTTACATGAAATCAAATCGGACACTGTGGGGTAAATTTACTAAGATGGAAGTTCTATGTAAGATGGGATGTTGCCCGTAGCAGCCAATCAAATTTTACTTCTCATTTATCTAGCACCTTCTAGAAGATAATACCTGGAATCTGATTGGTTGCTATGGGCAACACCCCATCTTAAATAGAACTCCCATGTTAGTAAATTTGTGTGTGTGTGTGTGTGTGTGTGTGTGTGTGTGTGTGTGTTCTTCCAGTCATGTCACATGTGGCTATACAAGCGCAGCATCTGAGTTTTTTTTTTTTTTTTTTTTTTTTTTTTTTTTTACAATGTCCTGAGAGCAGAAGCTGATGACCTCGGATTATGAGGAAGAATGCTGTATGATGCCACGAAAACACCAGTGTGGCATTTATAGTATGAAGACCTAGGGGTAGATTTAGTAAAGCTGCTAAAAAATGTTAAGGGGGGTTGTTGCCCATAGCAACCAGATTCTGTCCGTCATTTTCTAGTCTGTTGTAGGGAAATTATGGCTGTAATCTGGTTTCTATGGGCGACACCCGCCACTTGTCATTTTTAGAAGCGTTGCTAAATGTACCACCCCGACTGGTTTTAACGTCTGGAAGTGGAAATATACTTTAATTTTAATGAGGTGGTTGTTTTTTTTTTTTTTTTGTGTAAAATAACCTTAATGGTAAAAGAATAAAATACCAACCTGTACTATTACTAAACAGCATTTATAAATATGAGTGGGGACCTCTAGAATGGTCACCTTACTTGCTATAATGAAATAACTTTCAGAAACTCCAACACTTAAGAGACCGATGTGACTATATTATGGCAGAGTGCCAAGTGCGGATCGCTGCTCATTACATGAAAATAAATATTTACTTTTTATGATGATTTTTCTTAAAATTTTTTTATTACATTTAATAGAGCCAGTGGTCAGTTTAGACCAGGGGTGGGGAACCTCCGGCTTGCGGGCCATATAAGGCCCGCGAAGCTGTTTGGTCCGGCCCACCAGCTTGTGTCAGTGAGACACGCTGCCACTCAGTCCGGCGGCAGCGTGTCTCAGCTGTCCGAACAGGGAGGAGAGCGCGGCTGTCGGGTGGGAGCGGCGGCGTGTATGACTTGAAACCAGCCGCCGGTTCGTGAGCCAATCAGAGCTCTCGAACCGGCGGCTGGTTTCAAGTCCTACATGCCGCCGCCGCCCAACATAGCAGCGCTCTCCTCCGTGTCCCGCCGAAAGCAGCACGGAGGGGGGGGGCAGGGCAGGGCATCTGTATACCTGGCACTGTGGGGGGCATCTGTATACCTGGCACTGTGGGGGGCATCTGTATACCTGGCACTGTGGGGGGCATCTGTATACCTGGCACTGTGGGGGGCATCTGTATACCTGGCACTGTGGGGACATCTGTATACCTGGCACTATGAGGGGCATCTGTATACCTGGCACTGTGGGGGCATCTGTATACCTGGCACTGTGGGGGCATCTGTATACCTGGCACTGTGGGGTCATCTGTATACCTGGCACTGTGAGGGGAATTTGTATACCTGGCACTGTGGGGGAATTTGTATACCTGGCACTGTGGGGGGCACTTGTATACCTGGCACTGTGGGGGCATCTGTATACCTGGCATTGTGGGGGCAATTGTGGATCTGGCACCGCACTATTGGGGGCATATGTGTATCACGTCCCATTTTAACTGGCCACACCCATTTTTTTGGCGTGCACACACCGTACCTCTAAGGGGCAGACCTACTGGGGGGCAGGGTAATTTTTTAAGTTGAGAATTTTTGTATGGCCCCCGAAGGATTTTATAAATATCCAAATGGCCCTCGGTAGAAAAAAGGTTCCCCACCCCTGGTTTAGACAATAGAAATTTCTGGCCAACTTTATTTTATTTGTTAGATACACAGGTCTGTATATGAATTATTCTGTCTGCATGAGGTACGACATGCAGACATTTCTCTGTAAGTATCATGCCACATCATCTAATTGTCGTAAGCGGTTTTTCTATCCTCAATGCAAATAGCATTTTGCACCACAGATTTCAAAACCACTGATGTTAGCAGATAAGAACGGCTGTATGAGCATTGGGGGCTGGACATACAGTATATGGAAAACTGCATACATTCCACATTCCTCTGAATAGGAGATGCTTCACCAATAGAATAAATTAGGCAGTGACTTATGTTGGCAAAGCTATCTAAGTTTGGGTCTATTAGAGTTGGTTAAGGGTGACCAAAGAGTCCACAAAAGGACATATACTTAGTTGGAGACTCTTGTTCATATGGTATAGGTCAAACACTAATGGTCGACAGGTTCAATGGCAATGGTCGACACAAGTTTGTTTGTTCTTTCATGGTTTTTTGTCAACTTTTTCATACTTTACCATCCACGTGGACTCCGACTGGGAATAGGAACCTGTGCCAAGCGCAGCTGTAGTGGAGCGAGGTACCTTGCCCAAAGTATGGCCAAGCTGTATACTGATGGGGCTTTTTTGTGGCAGATAAGTAACAAAACACCCCTCCCCCCACAAAAAAGAACAATTGTTTACTTTTGACCCTGTCGACCTTTCATACTGTGTCTACCTATTCCATGTCGAACTCTTGACCCTGTCAACTTAATGCATGTCGACCAATAGTAGTCGACCTATTGAATATAGACCTTTTTAGCGTAGACCTAATGATCCACACCTGTTCGTATGGGGGCATTGATTACTTTTCCGCCAGGGGACTTGATACCAAGGATACGACTTGACAAAAAGAATGATGCAAAACAATGCTTTCAAAATAGGGGTTTATTTATTAAGATCAAAATCATGTGGAAACTGAAGTTTCCACATGGTTTAAGTATCATTGCACTACGGAAACCAACGCTGCAGACCGCAGACTCAATGGTGACTGTGGTCCGCCTAAGTTTATCAAGCAACGAAACGCTTCACTTTATAGCTAATGTCCCCTTCAGATGTCATTAGCTGCTCCTGACCTATGGGAGAATATTGCTGGTGAGGGATCTATTGACCTTCCCTCTGTAGCCTTGATGATCCATTGCTCATCTGTGCACTGATAATAGTACAGTACTTGCGCGACCTTACACCTGCTCTGAGGACATGTTCCTGCCTGAGCCACTATCCCAGGAAAGATTTTTGCTAAAAACCCTGATAATCGTCCCTTCGTTGCAGGAATAGATGGGTAGACTTTTCTGATAACCAATGCTACCAATAATAAAAAATACCCCTTAATATTTTTGTCCATTGTAATGTCCCTTATAAAACTAGTGGTAAACAGTGTAATTCTGTCAATCTCGCCTTATGCAGGTTCAGTGCTGAGATGCGACTCCTCTTCCAGACAGCCTTGTTCCCTTGCTTACTTCACACGCCTGCTAACCAGTATATTATTAATACTCTGCACGCACTAGCCAGCAACTCCAGGCAATGGCCTCACTTTTCCGAGGAGAGCAATGTATAGCCAGATGTACAGACAGTGGCTTAACATTCGTTTCCACTGACTTACAGCTGCAGCTCTGTCATTTCATTTTTGCTAACTAAAGTGAATGATGGGAAAAGAAAACAAAATACTGCAATAAAACCGCATCAATATAATGTTTTACTTAATTTTTCTAGCAGCAGAGCTAATCAGCTTTTTATGACTGCAGCAAAACAAAAAACATTTTTGAGACTTTTTACAGTAGTCATCTCCTGTTAGAATTTTTCTTAATATACATCTGCAAACTAAGATATTTGTTGAAATAAAAGCCGTGCAAAGCTAGCTACAGACCTGGACAGTATAGATTGCTGAGCTGAATGCACAGATCGGGCTGCAGACATCTGTCTGCACTTCATGTTTGATCTAGAACACATGCTACTAGTAAATTAGTAGCGATTTTGAGTGCTGAAACCGCCATGTGCATCTTCTATTGCTGGGGCCAGTAGCAGCGCTGTGTGGCTAGGCTGACGTTACTTTGGATGCCACTTGTCTTTTAAGAATGATTTGTATGCCTAACATATAGTGCTAGAAGAGTCTAGTACAAACTTACTGTGTGTATTCCATCATATACCACCAATATAAAGAATTATGTTTTCTTTTTAATTAATTGCTGGAGTCTGATACGATTCCAAAATGAAGACAGACCATGTGATTTGTGGCAAACTACGCACGTGACGCCTGCTTGTGCGAATTGGAGCATTTATGAGTGACTCTGTGTTGCATGCACAAGTGCAAGCCTTATGCCCACTCCGCCGCTGAGATTCTTGCTGTCCATGCTTCTTCCACTGTAGATGGATACTATTCGCTGTCTTCGAGGGCACACTAACAAACGCTGCCACCTCTTCCAGGCTATGGCTATGCTCTTGGCCAAACACAATGGCTCCCTTTTGCCACTCAGTCACATCACATGTACAACCCATGCGTCCACCTGAAAAAGAAACCATATCTCAATAAATTAGCTTTGTATCCATACCTCAGACATTCACAATGATCATTCAATAGTTTTAGTGCCACCATCTACACGTATGTTCAAGTCCTGCGTCGTTGAACTTATGCCACTTATCTTTCCACATTCCATATTATTTTGTCCGGTGTGTTTGATTGGTAATATTCAGCCATTATTTTAATACATCTGTACTAGTATAAGGGACATGCGGCTACATCCTAAATAATATACCTCAGTGGTTGGTCCAGCTCTCCAAAGTCTGTCGGGCTTCCACTGCACGCGCATTTAAGAGGACAGACATTCAGAATATGTATAGAGCTGGATTAGATAATACAGACCTGTTTATTGTCTATTTCCTTCACAGGTGCCATAAAGATCATTGCTGTACAATTTAATGAGCAGGAGAATACCAGAAGTGTTATGGGACAAAGAGCAGAGCCTATGTTTAAACATGGTTTTCTGTATTATGGCAAACATGTTATCTGGAAAACCCCATAACTGTATATGCACTGCTAAACACATGCAAATTGAAATGGGGCCTATGCAAAACAAACCAAAAAATATATCTATATACACACACACACACACACACACACACACACACACACACACACACACACACACACACACACACACACACACACACACGTATATCACCTCTCCTTACATGAATGGGTAGATAGTCCCAGAGTTGTTTTAGCAAATGAGGGGTCCCTTGTGCAGACCCCCTTTATATTTATTTATATATATATATATATATATATATATATATATGTACACACCTTGACAAAGGGGCTACGGGCCCCGAAACGTTGGTAATGTGTTAATTTTCTAAATACACAACTTGATGTTTACAAGACCTGGAGTGACGCCATTTATTTCTGAACGTCTATATATATATATATATATCTATCAATCTAGGTGGTCAGTGGTATGAGGGAATAAGAGAGATGAGAGACAGTGAAGGAGGAGCTGACAGGGAGGGACATATGAAGTGGGAGGTGAGAAGGGCGCAAGGCTAATCCCCAGAGGAGGGGCCAGCTCACAGTAACTAGCCCCACTCTGTAGGGGCTGGAGCTGAGGGTAGGGTGGAGGAGGGCCCTGTAGCCGGGTGGACAAGGGCTGTGCCTTACAACCCAGTACATTGACTGGCATCTCTCAAATAATTGGGGTTTTGAGCCCTTGCCCCCCTCATTCCAACACCTATGTTTTGGGGAAAGGAGGAACGTACATGTAGCCTAAAGCACGTCCAGTATATCAAATCCTGTGCATTCAGAAAAAAAGATCTCTGCACTGGATCCCGGTGTGGCCTTGGGGAAGGACACTTTTTCTATTTTCATTTGGTTATTCACATACTGTGCTCAATCATTGACAACTGTATCATGCACTTGTAACTATTTCCTTTGTCATTTTAGAATCTGCCTTTGTAGTAATACATCCTACTTCCTGGCAATTCTTTAGTGAACCTACTTCATGCTCTATTTTACTTGCATTAAGGTTTAACAGTCAGTATTTTGTATTATATGTATGACTAAGAATAGTCTTCCCTCACAAATGTACTCTCTGGTAGAATTTCCCTGGAGGAGGAAAAGCAAATTGACCAGTAAATAAATTCTAATGGAATGTTTTTTATGATACTGGTTGAGTGGATATTACATACTACTACTTCATATATGTTTTAAAAGAACCCCCTTTCCTTAAAGCCGTTTCCTGTGCTTCCACAATCCCTCTCTCTTGCGATATTATGATCTCTTTATGCTGTTTGTTGTATACCTGCTTGTAGAGACTGTTCTGAATGGAATATACCAGAAGAGTATTCTCGTGCTGTTCCACTAGGAGATGTTGAACATTACAGAAAGGAAACAAGAAAATAGGGCAGATGTATTAAGGCTGGAGAAGTGATTAAAGCAGTGATAAGTGCAAGGTGATAACGCACCAGCCAATCAGTACAGGTTTGAAAAATGACATGAGCTGATTGGCTGGTGTGTTATCACCTTCCACTTATCACTGCTTTATCTGTTTCTCTTACGTCCTAGAAGATGCTGGGGACTCCGTAAGGACCATGGGGTCCGCAGGAGACATGGGCACTCTAAAGACTTTAGAATGGGTGTGCACTGGCTCCTCCCTCTATGCCCCTCCTCCAGACCTCAGTTAGATCCTGTGCCCAGAGGAGACTGGGTGCACTGCAGGGGAGCTCTCCTGAGTTTCTCTGAAAAAGACTTTTTGTAAGGTTTTTTATTTTCAGGGAGCACTGCTGGCAACAGGCTCCCTGCATCGTGGGACTGAGGGGAGAGAAGCAGACCTACTTAAATGATGGGCTCTGCTTCTTAGGCTACTGGACACCATTAGCTCCAGAGGGTCGGAACGCAGGTCTCGCCCTCGCCGTTCGTCCCGGAGCCGCGCCGCCGTCCTCCTCACAGAGCCGGAAGATAGAAGCCGGGTGAGTATTAAGAAGAAAAGAAGACTTCAAAGGCGGCAGAAGACTTCAGATCTTCACTGAGGTAACGCGCATCGGTAACGCTGCGCGCCATTGCTCCCACACATACACACACAGTGGGCACTGTAAGGGTGCAGGGCGCAGGGGGGGCGCCCTGGGCAGCAATATAAGCCTCAAGGGACACTGGCATTTAGAGTAGATACTGCGGAGGCAGTATCTTCATAAACCCCCGCCAGTATAAATAAATTGAGCGGGACCGAAGCCCGCCGCTGAGGGGGCGGAGCTTGATCCTCCAGCACTAACCAGCGCCATTTTCTCCACAGCACACTGCAGAGAAGCTGACTCCCCGGACTCTCCCCTGCTGAACACGGTTACAGAGGGCAAAGAAGAGGGGGGGGGGCACATTTAATTGGCGCAGTGAGTGTATTTATATATTTATATAAAAGCGCTGTACTAACTGGGATTTATTCCAGTGTCCGGTGGCGCTGGGTGTGTGCTGGCATACTCTCTCTCTGTCTCTCCAAAGGGCCTTATTGGGGGACTGTCTCCATATAGATATATCCCTGAGTGTCTGTACGTGTGTGTCGGCATGTCTGAAGCGAAAGGCTCATCTAAGGAGGAGGTGGAGCAGATGATTGTGGTGTCTCCGTCGGCAACGCCGACACCTGATTGGTTGGAGATGTGGAATGTTTTAAATGCAAATGTGTCTTTATTAAATAAGAGATTGGACAAAGCAGAGTCCAGAGATAAAACAGGGAGTCAATCCATGGCTTTGACTGTGTCACAGGGCCCTTCAGGGTCCCAGAAACGTCCACTGTCCCAAATAGCAGACACTGATACCGACACGGATTCTGACTCCAGTGTCGACTACGATGATGCGAGGTTACACCCGAGGCTGGCCAAAAGTATTCATTATATGATTATTGCAATAAAAGATGTTTTGCATATCACAGATGACCCCTCTGTCCCTGACACGAGGGTATGCATGTTTAAGGAAAAGAAACCTGAGGTAACCTTTCCCCCATCTCATGAGCTGAACGCGTTATTTGAAAAAGCTTGGGAAACTCCAGACAAGAAACTGCAGATTCCCAAGAGAATTCTTATGGTGTATCCTTTCCCTGCACAGGACAGGTTACGGTGGGAATTCTCACCTAGGGTGGACAAGGCTTTAACGCGCTTGTCCAAAAAGGTGGCGCTGCCGTCTCCAGTCACGGCAGCCCTCAAGGAGCCTGCTGATCGCAGACAGGAAACTACCTTAAAATCAATTTATGCACATACGGGTATGTTGCTCAGGCCGGCAATAGCGTCGGCTTGGGTTTGTAGCGCTGTAGCAGCTTGGACAAATACCTTGTCAGCTGACATTGATACCCTAGATAGGGATACCATTTTATTGACCTTAGGTCACATTAAAAACGCAGTCCTATATATGAGAGACACTCAGAGAGACGTTGGGCTGCTAGGTTCGAGAGCCATCGCCATTGGAGATTTCTGCTAGGCGAGCCCTGTGGACTCGCCAGTGGACGGGTGATGCCGACTCAAAGAGGCATATGGAAGTTTTGCCTTACAAGGGTGAGGTTTTATTTGGGGAAGGTCTCGCGGACCTGGTTTTCACAGCTACCGCGGGTAAATCTACTTTTTTTACCTTATGTTCCCCCACAGCAAAAGATGCAGTCCTTTCGGTCGCATAAGTCTAGAAGAGGTCGGGGCTCTTCCTTCTTCGCCAGAGGTAAGGGTAGAGGGAAAAGAATGCCTGCTACGGCTAGTTCCCAGGAGCAGAAGTCCTCCCCGGCTTCTACTAAATCCACCGCATGACGCTGGGGCTCCACTGAGGGAGTCCGCACTGGTGGGAGCACGTCTTCAACTCTTCAGCCACGTCTGGGTTCAGTCAGACGTGGATCCTTGGGCAATGGAAATTGTATCCCAAGGCTACAAGCTGGAATTCAAAGACGTGCCTCCTCGCCGATTTTTCATATCGGCTTTACCAGCTTCTACCCCAGAAAGGGAGATGGTTTTAGCTGCAATTCAAAATCTGTGTCAACAGCAAGTGATTATCAAGGTTCCCCTAGTTCAGCAGGGGAAGGGGTACTATTCAACCCTGTTTGTGGTCCCGAAACCGGATGGCTCGGTAAGGCCCATTCTAAATCTAAAATCCCTAAACCTGTACTTGAAAAAGTTCAAATTCAAGATTGAATCGCTCCGGGCAGTGATCTCCAGCCTGGAAGGGGGGGGATTTTATGCTGTCACTAGACATAAAGGATGCATACCTTCATGTCCCCATATATCCCCCTCATCAGGTGTACCTGAGATTCGCTGTACAGGACTGTCATTACCAGTTTCAGACGTTGCCGTTTGGGCTTTCCACGGCCCCGAGGATTTTCACCAAGGTAATGGCGGAGATGATGGTACTCCTGCGCACGTAGGGAGTCACAATTATCCCGTACTTGGACGATCTCCTGATAAAAACGAGATCGAGAGATCAGTTGCTGAAAAGCGTGTCGCTCTCCCTGAGAGTGCTGCAGCAACATGGCTGGATTCTAAATCTACCAAAGTCACAGTTGGTTCCAACGACTCTGCTATCTTTCTTAGGCATGATTCTGGACACGGAACAAAAGAGGGTTTTTCTCCCAATGGAAAAAGCCCAGGAACTCCAGAACATGGTCAGAGACCTGTTAAAACCGAAAAGAGTGTCAGTCCATCAATGTACTCGAGTACTGGGAAAAATGGTGGCGACCTACGAGGCCATCCCCTTCGGCAGGTTTCATGCGAGGACATTTCAGTGGGACCTTCTGGACAAGTGGTCCAGGTCCCATCTTCAAATTCATCAGAAAATAAGCCTGTCCCTCAGGGTCAGGGTGTCTCTCCTGTGGTGGCTGCAGAGTGCTCACCTTTTAGAGGGTCGCAAGTTCGGCATTCAAGACTGGGTTCTGGTGACCACGACGCGAGCCTCCGAGGATGGGGAGCAGTCACACAATGAAGAAACTTTCAGGGACTATGTTCAAGCCAGGAGGCTTGTCTACACATCAACGTACTGGAATTAAGGGCCATATACAACGGCCTACGACAAGCGGACCTACCGGTTCTGATTCAATCAGACAACGTCACAGCCGTGGCTCATGTAAACCGCCGAGGCGGGACAAGGAGCAGAGTGGCAATGGCGGAAGCCACCAGGATTCTTCGCTGGGCGGAAAATCACGTAAGCACTCTGTCAGCAGTCTTCATTCCGGGAGTGGACAACTGGGAAGCAGACTTCCTCAGCAAACATGATCTCCATCCAGGAGAGTGGGGACTTCATCAAGAAGTTTTTACAGAGATAACAAGTCTTTGGGGACTTCCTCAAATAGACCTGATGGCGTCACGCCTCAACAAGAAGCTTCGGAGGTATTGTGCCAGGTCAAGGGACCCTCAGGCAGTAGCATTAGACGCCCTGGTGAAACCATGGGTGTTTCAGTCGGTCTATGTGTTCCCTCCTCTTCCTCTCATCTCAAAAATATTGAGAATCATAAGACGAAACAATACTCATTGTTCCAGATTGGCCTCTAAGGGCCTGGTATTCGGATCTTCGGGAGATGCTCACAGAAGATCCATGGCCTCTTCCTCTCAGGGAGGACCTGTTGCAGCAGGGGCCCTGCGTGTTCCAAGACTTACCGCGGTTACGTTTGATGGCATGGCGGTTGAACACCGTATCCTAGCTGGGAAAGGTATTCCGGAGGAAGTCATCCCTACTCTGATAAGGGCTAGGAAGGAGGTAACTGCGAAACATTATCACTGTATCTGGAGGAAGTATGTATCTTGGTGTGAAGCCAAGAATGCTCCTACGGAAGATTTCCACCCTGGCCGTTTTCTCCACTTTCTACAGACAGGAGTGGATATGGGCCTGAAGTTAGGCTCCATTAAGGTACAGATTTCCTCCCTATCTATATTCTTTCAGAAGGAATTGGCTTCTCTCCCAGAAGTCCAGACTTTTGTAAGGGGAGTGCTGCACATCCAGCCTCCTTTTGTGGCACCATGGGACCTTAACGTGGTGTTACGGTTCCTAAAATCTCACTGGTTTGAGCCTCTTCAAACTGTTGAATTAAAATTTCTCACTTAGGAGGTGGTCATGTTGTTGGCCTTGGCATCTGCAAGGCGGGTGTCCGAATTGGCGGCTTTGTCTCACAAGAGCCCCTATCTGATTTTCCATGTGGATAGAGCAGAGTTGAGGACTCGTCCTCAATTTTTGCCTAAAGTGGTTTCATCGTTTCATATGGACCAACCTATTGTGGTGCCGGTGGCTACGGGAGACTTGGAGGATTCCAAGTCACTTGATGTAGTCAGGGCCTTAAAAATTTACGTAGCCAGGACGGCTCGGGCTAGGAAAGCAGAGGCTCTGTTTGTCCTGTCTGCAGCTAACAAGGTTGGCGCTCCTGCTTCTAAGCAGACTATTGCTCGCTGGATCTGTAACACGATTCAGCAGGCTCATTCTGCGGCTGGATTGCCGTTACCAAATTCGGTAAAAGCCCATTCCACAAGGAAGGTGGGCTCTTCTTGGGCGGCTGCCCGAGGCGACTCGGCTTTACAGCTTTGCCGAGCAGCTACTTGGTCGGGTTCAAACACTTTTGCAAAATTCTACAAGTTTGATACCCTGGCTGATGAGGACCTCTTGTTTGCTCAATCGGTGCTGCAGAGTCATCCGCACTCTCCCGCCCGGTCTGGAGCTTTGGTATAATCCCCATGTTCCTTACGGAGTCCCCAGCATCCTCTAGGACGTAAGAGAAAATAAGATTTTAAACCTACCGGTAAATCTTTTTCTCGTAGTCCGTAGAGGATGCTGGGCGCCCGTCCCAGTGCGGACTAAATTCTGCAAGGCTTGTATATAGTTATTGCTTACATAAGGGTAATGTTACAGTTGAGATCAGTCTTTGGCTGATGCTGTTTTGTTCATACTGTTAACTGGTTGCGTATATTCCAGGTTATACGGTATGGATGGTGTGGGCTGGTATGAATCTTGCCCTTGGATTAACAAAAATCCTTTCCTCGTACTGTCTGTCTCCTCTGGGCACAGTTTCTCTAACTGAGGTCTGGAGGAGGGGCATAGAGGGAGGAGCCAGTGCACACCCATTCTAAAGTTTTTAGAGTGCCCATGTCTCCAGCATCCTCTATGGACTAGGAGAAAAAGATTTACCGGTAGAATCAACGGGGTACCTGAAAATAAAATTATACTCGCCATAATCCAGTGTAGATCTGTCCTCTTCTTTTTTGTAATCCACGTACTTTGCAAAAAAATAAAACTGAAAAGCCGGACCACGCACTGAAAGGGGTCCCATGTTTACACATGGGACCCCTTTCCCCGAATGCCGGGACCCCCCGTGACTCCTGTCACAGAGGGTCCCTTCAGCCAATCAGGGAGCGCCATGTCGTGGCACTCTCCTGATTGGCTGTGCGTGTCTGAACTGTCAGACAGCACATAGCACTGTCGCTCCATTATCTTCAATGGTGGAAACTTTGCGGTCAGCGGTGAGGTTACTCGCGGTCAGCCGCTGACCGCAAGTAACCTCACCGTTGACCGCAAAGTTCCCACCATTGAAGATAATGGAGCGGCATAGGGCTATGCGCCGTCTGAGCTCAGACGCGCACAGCCAATCAGGAGAGTGCCACGACGTGGCGCTCCCTGATTGGCTGAAGGGACCCTCTGTGACAGGAGTCACGTGGGGTCCCGGCATCCCTAACTAGTCACCCCTGGCCCTTGGGTGGCTTGAGGGGGAGACCCCTTGATTTAAGGGGTCTCCACTCCTCCAGGGTACCCCGGCCAGGGGTGACTAGTTAGGGATTTAATGCCACGGCCACAGGGACCAGTATAAAAGTGTACCCCGGCTGTGGCATTATCTCTCCTGCTAGTGTAGCCCGGTGCTGGTGTTAAAAATACGGGGGACCCCTATGCTTTTTGTCCCCCGTATTTTTTGCACCAGGACCGGACGCAGAGCCCCGTGCTGGTTGTAAAAATACGGGGGATCCCCTGTCAATCCCCCCCCCCCCCCCCCCCCCCGTATTTTTACAACCAGGACCGGCTCAAAGAGCCTGAGGCTGGTTATGCTTAGGAGGGGGGACCCCACGCAATTTTTTTCTGGGTTTTTTTAAACACTTTTGTGCCGTCGAATCCAGGACTCACACTATCCATCAATTGGTCCGTTTTTCGACAGCGGGACTGTCGAATCCGTTTTTTATTGAATATGTCGAATTTGGTTCCCGGCGGCAGGGTGTCTGACTGTCGAATTGTGACTAATTAAAAAACGGTCGAATTCCAGCCGGAATTCGACAGCAATTGCATATACCCCTATGACTGTAGATACCATTTGACTGTTGGCTATATCTTCTGAACAGACCTCTAATGTAGGGACTCTTGCACATAGTGGGGCTACAAACGGCATGCTTTTGAATACAGGCATGTGAATGTATGCCCCTTTTTTTGTTTTTTTTTTGTTTTCATATCCCCGTCCTATTTGGAGTCGTACAGAACTCAGTATGATCATTCTTTCTCTGGCTGGGTCCACAGGATTATCCATAGGATAACATTGGGATATTGTCGAGTGACAGCGAAAATGGCACCAACACGGTCACGAGCTTTCTGGCCTCCCAGGATGCATTGGGGCCTTCACCATATAGTCCCGCCCACTGACTCGGTCAAATCAGTTTTTTGCTTGGTGCAGCAGGAAGCCGCATGGTCACAGGGCTGCTGTGGAGCAGCCTCAAGCTTTTTATTTATTTTATTTTTATAGACTTACTATATTGTTTTTCTCTGACGTCCTAGTGCATGCTGGGAACTCCGTAAGGACCATGGGGAATAGCGGGCTCCGAAGGAGGCTGGGCACTCTAGAAAGATTTATGACTACCTGGTGTGCACTGGCTCCTCCCACTATGACCCTCCTCCAAGCCTCAGTTAGATTTTGTGCCCGGCCGAGGTTGGATGCACACTAGGGGCTCTCCTGAGCTCTTAGAAAGAAAGATAGACTTAGGTTTTTTATTTTCAGTAAGACCTGCTGGCAACAGGCTCACTGCAGCGAGGGACTAAGGGGAGAAGAAGCGAACTCGCCTGCTTGCAGCCGGATTGGGCTTCTTAGGCTACTGGACACCATTAGCTCCAGAGGGATCGACCGCAGGCCCAGTCCTTGGTGTTCGGTCCCGGAGCCGCGCCGCCGTCCCCCTTACAGAGCCAGAAGCAAGAAGAGGTCCGGAAAATCGGCGGCAGAAGACATCAGTCTTCTCCAAGGTAGCGCACAGCACTGCAGCTGTGCGCCATTGCTCCTCACACACACTTCACACTCCGGTCACTGAGGGTGCAGGGCGCTGGGGGGGGGCGCCCTGAGAAGCAATTATAACACCTTGGCTGGCAAAAATACCACAATATATAGCCCTAGAGGCTATATATGTGGAAAATACCCCTGCCAGAATCCAGAAAAAAGCAGGAGAATAGGCCGCGGAAAAGGGGCGGAGCTATCTCCTGCAGCACACTGGCGCCATTTCTCCTTCACTGATCCACTGGAAGGAAGCTCCCTGGCTCTCCCCTGCAGTCTACACTACAGAAAAGGGTAAAAAAAGAGAGGGGGGGGGCACTAAATTTAGGCGCTGTATAAATTATATAGAAAAAGCAGCTATAGGGGACATAACTCAGTTAGTCCCTGCATTATATAGCGCTCTGGTGTGTGCTGGCATACTCTCACTCTGTCCCCCCAAAGGGCTTTTGTGGGTCCTGTCCTCTGTTGGAGCATTCCTTGTGTGTGTGCGGTGTGTCGGTACGGCTGTGTCGACATGTTTGATGAGGATAATGATGTGGAGACGGAGCAGATGCCTTTAGAAGGGATGTCACCCCCTGCGGGGCAGACACCTGAATGGTTGAGCTTATGGAAAGAAATGAGTGCACGTATAGACTCCTTACATAAGAAATTTGACGACATGCCAAATGTGGGACAGCCGACTTCTCAGCTCGTGCCTGTCCAGGCGTCGCACAGGTCATCAGGGGCTCTAAAACGCCCGCTACCTCAGACCGCAGACCCAGATGTCGACACTGATACTGACACCAGTGTTGACGACGATGAGTCTAATCTGATGCCCACTAAGGCCATTCACTGCATGATTGAGGCAATGAAAGAGGTGTTACACATTTCTGATATAAATACAGGTACCACTAAAAAGGGTATTATGTTTGGGGAGAAAAAACCACCCGTTGTTTTTCCCCCATCAGATGAATTAAATGAAGTGTGTGAAGAAGCGTGTGCTTTCCCTGATAAAAAATTGGTAATTCCTAAGAAGGTACTAATGGCGTTCCCTTTCCCGCCAGAGGATAGGTCACGTTGGGAAACACCCCCTAGGGTGGATAAAGCGCTCACACGTTTGTCAAAAAAGGTGGCACTACCGTCTCCGGATACGGCCGCCCTCAAGGAACCTGCTGATAGAAAGCAGGAGGCGATCCTGAAGTCTGTATATACACACTCAGGCATTATACTTAGGCCAGCTATTGCGTCAGCTTGGATGTGCAGTGCTGCCGCTGCGTGGTCAGATAAACTGTCAGAAAATATTGACACATTAGACAGAGACACGATCCTGTTAACCATAGACCATATAAAAGACTCAGTCTTATATATGAGAGATGCACAGAGGGAAATCTGCCGACTGGCATCTAAAGTTAGTGCATTGTCCATTTCTGCTAGGAGAGGCTTATGGACTCGCCAGTGGACAGGAGATGCAGATTCTAAAAGGCACATGGAAGTGTTGCCATATAAAGGTGAGGAATTATTTGGGGATGGTCTCTCGGACCTAGTTTCCACAGCAACGTCTGGGAAGTCAGCATTTTTACCCCATGTCCCCTCACAGCCTAAGAAGGCGCCGTTTTATCAGGTTCAGTCCTTTCGGACCCAGAAAAACAGGCGTGGAAAAGGCGGGTCTTTTCTATCCAGAGGCAGAGGTAGGGGAAAAAGGCTGCAACAAACAGCAGGTTCCCAGGAGCAAAAGTCCTCCCCCGCTTCTTCTGCCAAGTCCGCCGCATGACGGTGGGGCTCCACAGGCGGAGCCTGGTACGGTGGGGGGCCGCCTCAAGAATTTCAGCGATCAGTGGGCTCGCTCACAGGTGGATCCCTGGATCCTTCAAATAGTATCTCAGGGGTACAAACTGGAATTCGAGGCGTCTCCACCCCACCGGTTCCTAAAATCTGCCTTGCCGATTGCTCCCTCAGGCAGGGAGGCGGTGCTAGCGGCAATTCACAAGCTGTATTCCCAGCAGGTGATAATCAAGGTACCCCTACTTCAACAAGGCCGGGGTTACTATTCCACACTATTTGTGGTACCGAAACCGGACGGTTCGGTGGGACCCATTTTAAATTTGAAATCCTTGAACACATACATAAAAAAATTCAAGTTCAAGATGGAATCGCTCAGGGCGGTTATTGCGAGCCTGGAAGAGGGGGATTACATGGTATCCCTGGACATCAAGGATGCTTACTTGCATGTCCCCATTTACCATCCTCACCAGGAGTACCTCAGATTTGTGGTACAGGATTGCCATTACCAATTCCAGACGCTGCCGTTTGGACTGTCCACGGCACCGAGGGTATTTACCAAGGTGATGGCGGGAATGATGATACTCCTTCGAAAAAAGGGAGTTTTAATTATCCCGTACTTGGACGATCTCCTAATAAAAACGAGGTCCAAGGAACAGTTGTTGGTGGGAGTAGCACTATCTCAGGAGGTGCTGCACCAGCACGGCTGGATTCTGAATATCCCGAAGTCACAGCTGGTTCCGACGACACGGCTACTGTTCCTGGGTATGATTCTGGATACAGTCCAGAAAAAAGTGTTTCTCCCGGAGGAGAAAGCCAGGGAGTTGTCATCTCTAGTCAGAGACCTCCTGAAACCAAAACAGGTATCAGTGCATCGCTGCACGCGGGTCCTGGGAAAGATGGTGGCTTCTTACGAAGCAAAATTCCCTTCGGCAGGTTCCATGCCAGAATCTTTCAGTGGGACCTGTTGGACCAGTGGTCCGGATCGCATCTTCAGATGCATCGCTTGATAACCCTGTCTCCAAGAACCAGGGTGTCTCTACTGTGGTGGCTGCAGAGTGCCCATCTTCTAGAGGGCCGCAGGTTCGGCATACAGGACTGGGTCCTGGTGACCACGGATGCCAGCCTTCGAGGCTGGGGGGCAGTCACACAGGGAAGAAACTTCCAAGGACTATGGTCGAGTCAGGAGACTTCCCTTCACATAAATATTCTGGAACTAAGGGCCATCTACAATGCCCTAAGTCAAGCAAAATCCCTGCTTCTACACCAGCCGGTACTGATCCAGTCATACAATATCACGGCAGTCGCCCATGTAAATCGACAGGGCGGCACAAGAAGCAGGATGGCGATGGCAGAAGCCACAAGAATTCTCCGATGGGCGGAGAATCATGTACTAGCACTGTCAGCAGTGTTCATTCCGGGAGTGGACAACTGGGAAGCAGACTTCCTCAGCAGACACGACCTCCACCCGGGAGAGTGGGGACTTCATCCAGAAGTCTTCCAGATGCTAGTAAACCATTGGGAAAAACCACAGGTGGACATGATGGCGTCCCGCCTCAACAAAAAGTTAAAAAGATATTGCGCCAGGTCAAGGGACCCTCAGGCGGTAGCTGTGGACGCTCTAGTGACACCGTGGGTGTACCAGTCGGTTTATGTGTTCCCTCCTCTGCCTCTCATACCAAAGGTATTGAGAATAATAAGAAAGCGAGGAGTAAACACCATTCTCGTGGTTCCGGATTGGCCAAGACGAGCGTGGTATCCGGAACTTCAAGAGATGCTCTCAGAGGACCCGTGGCCTCTACCGCTCAGACAGGACCTGCTACAGCAGGGGCCCTGTCTGTTCCAAGACTTACCGCGGCTGCGTTTGACGGCATGGCGGTTGAACACCGGATCCTAAAGGAAAAGGGTATTCCGGAAGAAGTCATTCCTACGCTTATTAAGGCCAGGAAAGATGTTACGGCAAAGCATTATCACCGCATATGGCGGAAATATGTTGCATGGTGCGAGGCCAAAAAGGCCCCAACAGAGGAATTTCAACTAGGTTGATTTCTGCATTTCCTGCAAGCAGGAGTGAATATGGGCCTAAAACTAGGCTCCATTAAAGTACAGATCTAGGCTCTGTCGATTTTTCTTTCAAAAAGAACTAGCTTCAGTACCTGAAGTTCAGACATTTGTGAAAGGAGTGCTGCATATTCAGCCCCCTTTTGTGCCTCCTGTGGCACCTTGGGATCTCAACGTGATGTTGAGTTTCTTAAAATCACATTATTTTGAGCCACTAAAAACCGTGGATCTGAAATATCTCACGTGGAAAGTGGTCATGTTATTGGCCTTGGCTTCAGCCAGGCGAGTGTCAGAATTGGCGGCTTTATCATGTAAAAGCCCTTATCTGATTTTCCATATGGATAGGGCAGAATTGAGGACTCGTCCCCAATTTCTCCCTAAGGTGGTGTCAGCGTTTCACCTGAACCAGCCTATTGTGGTGCCTGCGGCTACTAAGGATTTGGAGGACTCCAAGTTGCTAGACGTTGTCAGGGCCCTGAAAATATATGTTTCCAGGACGGCTGGAGTCAGAAAATCTGACTCGCTGTTTATCCTGTATGCACCCAACAAGCTGGGTGCTCCTGCTTCTAAGCAGTCTATTGCTCGCTGGATTTGTAGTACAATTCAGGTTGCACATTCTGTGGCAGGCCTGCCACAGCCAAAATCTGTGAATGCCCATTCCACAAGGAAGGTGGGCTCATCTTGGGCGGCTGCCCGAGGGGTCTCGGCTTTACAACTTTGCCGAGCAGCTACTTGGTCAAGGGCAAACACGTTTGCAAAATTCTACAAATTTGATACCCTGGCTCAGGAGGACCTGGAGTTCTCTCATTCGGTGCTGCAGAGTCATCCGCACTCTCCCGCCCGTTTGGGAGCTTTGGTATAATCCCCATGGTCCTTATGGAGTTCCCAGCATCCACTAGGACGTCAGAGAAAATAGGAATTTACTCACCGGTAATTCTATTTCTCGTAGTCCGTAGTGGATGCTGGGCGCCCATCCCAAGTGCGGATTGTCTGCAATACTTGTAAATAGTTATTGTTAACTAAAGGGTTATTGTTGAGCCATCTGTTGAGAGGCTCAGTTGTTTTCATACTGTCAAACTGGATATAGTATCACGAGTTGTACGGTGTGATTGGTGTGGCTGGTAAGAGTCTTACCCGGGATTCTAAATCCTTCCTTATTATGTCAGCTCGTCCGGGCACAGTGTCCTAACTGAGGCTTGGAGGAGGGTCATAGTGGGAGGAGCCAGTGCACACCAGGTAGTCATAAATCTTTCTAGAGTGCCCAGCCTCCTTCGGAGCCCGCTATTCCCCATGGTCCTTACGGAGTTCCCAGCATCCACTACGGACTACGAGAAATAGAATTACCGGTGAGTAAATTCTTATTTTTTTTTGAGCGACTGCTCTTAACAGCGTCTTAAACGCATACTAGAAAGAGTCGCTCCAAGAACTCCCCACCGGGTCGCAACAATGCTTACCTTCGGGTATCAGTGCTGTCTCGACGGGCATCTGTGTCTGATGTTCTAGCAGGTCCAGCAGACGTAACCAGGCTGTGGCCGGAGCATGGGGAGACGGTGAGTCTATGGACTTCCTCTTACTAGAGGGGTCAGGACACAGCTACACTGATTTGGTGGACACTACAAACAGTGTGTTGATGTGCCGAACATCTAGAGTGTGACAGCGCTATGCTCCGGGGATCATAGGCGCCAGGACTAGGTAGAGGCCGCGATCCTGGGAGTTTAAGTCAACAGGGGGATTCAGACGCTCTCCTGGCCGCCCCTCCTCCGAGTTCATGGCCAGTTCCCGCGTGTTTCTCGTTTCATGAACTGAATGACCTCACTTCCGGCTCAGACGCTACCACGAGGGTACTCGGTCGCAGCTTAGACGCTGCAGTTGTGTACACTGGAGATAAACCCGCCCAGACCGAGTTGCAGGCCTTAGCTTCTGCATACACGTGGAAGTCGCTCAGCGTCCGTGTCCGTCAGTGGGCGTCCGTGTCCGTTATCAGTTATCAAGAGCGGCAGTGTACATCGGTAGCGTTTGAATCCACTCAGCGTCTTACGAGCGTATTTGCTTGGATATGGAAGTGTGGTGAGTATCCCTGTATCCCGCTCTCCGGAGGCAGGGTATACAGTGCTAAAAATTCCTTCTACTTGTTAGTATGAATTGTTAATTTTTAGTACCTATTGCATATGAGACCTGTATATTACTGTGTTTTCTGCATGCTATGTTGAAAAAAGAACCGGTTAAAAACAGAAGTACAATTTTACTTCTTATGTATAAGTTGTTATGGAGGTTGTATTCTCATATGACAATGTCTAATGCTTTAACATGTGACTGACTGCTAGTATGTGTGCTGACTTTTCTGTGTAATGTCAGTCCTGTTATGACCATCAAATCAGGTGTACTGTGGTCAGATTGATCTCGCCTCCTATATACTTACATATAGGGTGTTTTTCAGTCACAAATTGTGTAGTCAATAACAGATTATTACCATGTCTGTGAGCGGCAAAAGTGATGATGAGAATTTATCAAGCACTACTACAGCCCTAAAATGCTTATCTTGTAAGTCAGGGGTAATTGATATGAATCCATTAGTCACTTATGAGGGTTTGTGTGCAAACTGTTTCGTATTTCAGCAAAGTAAAAAACAGGAGTTGGTTCAACCACCAACAGAGCCACCATGGAATATGTTCGCAAAGACTCTATCTTCTATAGTGTACAAGTTAACTCCAGTAGCACCACCTCAAGGGTTAGGTTACACTATGAACCCATACATGCAGCTCCCTTCCTACGGCTTGGTCCAGTAGCCTCTACAAGCAACCAAGAGACAGGTAAGACTAAGACAGATACGTCTATGTGGCAGACTACACAAGATGATACATCGGATGATGATACAATAGATTCGACTCCGTATGATGATCAGTCGCAGAGTTTTAGTCCAGATGATGTAGCCGAACTTATTAATGCTGTAAAGGCTGTTCTCTCGTTGGAAGAGCCAGCCAAGACAGTGTTAAAAGCTAAAGCACCTGTATTTAAACGAACAAAGTCAGTGAAAGCTGAATTCCCAGCGTCAGATGAGCTGATGGAAGTGATGGATGAGTCTTGGGCGGCGCCCAGTAAAAAGTTTAAGATTCCTAAAAGATGGGATTCTTATTATCCATTTCCAGCTGTGGATTGTTCGAAAAGGGAAGTTCCTCCAAAAGTAGATGCACATGTTCTGCGACTTGTGCATAAATCTGCTTTACCACTGTCATCTACCTCACTAAATGATGTCACAGACAGAAGGGTAGATAGCCTTTTGAAAAATATTTTTTCTCTAGTAGGAGCAGTGGTAAGTCCTGCTATGGTTTCGGCCTGGATAGCAAGGGCAATGGGCGAATGGATAGAGGAACTAGAGAATGACATCCCTTCTCCTACTAGGGAGCAAGAGGATTGTTTTTGCCGTTTAAGACCATCTGGCCAGTATTTGGAAGAAGTAGCAATTGATGTAGGTACAGTTGCTTCTAAAGCTTCAGCCTTGACAGTAGTTGCTTGCAGAGCAGTTTGGCTACGTACCTGGAAGGCAGATGCGGAATCCAAGAAAGAATTGGAAGCATTGCCTTTTGTCGGTAATATATTATTTGGAAAACCTTTATCGGATATCCTAGAATCAGAGGCTGTATCGAAAAAGGTCAGATTTCCGGCTACCTATAACCCTAAGTCCAAGGGTTTAAAATTTCTCTCTTTTCGTTGGCAAAGCAAAGCAAAAGCTAAAGAGGAGGCTAAGCAACCCCAGTTTAAATCCAGGGTTAGGAAGCAGTGGGCTAGCAAAAAGCCAGCTTCCAAACCTGAACAGAAACTATCAGCCTGAAGAGACTGGCCTCCGCCTGGAGGATTCCAGGGTTGGGGGCCGACTCCTTCATTTTGCACACATATGGCAACAGTCAACAGCAGAAGTGCAGAAGGTAGTATCTCAGGGGTATGGGTTCCCATTCAGGAGGCAGCCTCCTCAAAGATTTTTTTTGTACCAGCCCGTCTCGTATAGAGTCGAAGGCCAATGCCCTGCAAGAAGCAGTCCAAAAATTACTGCAGTCAGGGGTGATTGTCCCAGTACCTCCATCACAAAGGGGACAGGGGTTTTACTCCAATCTATTTCTAATCCAGAAACCAAATGGGTCATATTGACCAATTCTCAATCTGAAAATGTTGAACAAATACATTTGGATCCCAAAGTTCCACATGGAGACGTTACGCTCCATAATGTTGGCTATGGAACTGGGAGATTACATGGTATCTCTGGATGTACGGGATGCTTACCTACATGTGCCTATAGCACTGTCACATCAGTGTTACCTCAGGTTTGCCATCCTCCAAGAACATTTTTAGTTCCAAGCTCTGCCCTTCGGGCTAGCTACAGCACCAAGGGTGTTTACCAAGATCATGGTGGTTATGGCAGCTTGTCTGCGCAAACTGGGGATAAGAATATTCCCATACCTCGACGACCTGTTAATCTTAGCACAGTCGCAAGATTTACTGTTGAGCCATCTTCAACAGACGATAGTTTGTTTACAGAGACACGGGTGGCTCATAAGTTGGGAAAAGTCATCCCTGAATCCGTCACAGCGGATGGTTCATTTGGGAGCCATATTGGATTCAGGCCTACAGAAAGTTCTCCTACCATAGAAAAGATAGTCAAGGTGCAGGTCATGGCTCAGGAAGCGTTGCACGCCCAGACAATGTCAGTCCATGCAGCAATGCGACTGTTGGGTCTGATGGTATCAACCTTCAACATGGTGGAATATGCGCAATTTCACTCCAGACCGTTGCAGCACCTTATTCTGACCAAATGGAACGGAAATCATCAGACGATAAAAAAGCAGATGATAAAGATTCCAGTAAATGTAAAAAGGTCTCTAGCGTGGTGGCTACAGACAGACCATTTAATCAAGGGGAGACCCTTTTGGATAAGAGAGTGGCAAGTCCTGACAACAGATGCCAGCCTGCAAGGCTGGGGGGCGGTACTCGGGAGCCTATGGTTCCAGGGAAAATGGACCGCAAGGGAAAGTCGCCTGCCAATAAATCTGTTGGAGATAAGGGCCGTTTACTTGGCTCTAGTAAGGAAGACCAGTCCAGATTCGCTCAGACAGTGCGACGGCAGTAGCTTACCTCAATCATCAAGGAGGAACTCACAGCAAGATACTGATGGAGGAAGTAACTCCCATTCTAAAATGGGCAGAACTCCATCTCCCAGCATTGTCAGCAGTATTTGTCCCAGGTGTACTAAACTGGGAAGCGGATTTTCTCAGTCGGCACACCATTCAGGAAACCGAATGGGCACTACACCCAGAAGTGTTTCAGACACTGGTGAACAGAGGGGGTCTACCAGAGATAGACCTTATGGCGTCTCGTCTAAACAACAAAGTTCCGAGGTACGGATCGAGAACACTGGACCCAGGAGCGGTCCTTGTAGACGCACTGTCAGTAGAATGGAGGTTTCAGCTGGCGTATCTGTTCCTCCAATATCTCTGTTACCCAGAGTAGTGAGAAAGATAAAAGAAGCAAAAGGAGCAATGATTCTAATAGCTTCAGCTTGGCCAAGAAGGCATTGGTACACAGATTTGTTGAGAATGTCCGTGGAAGCGCCGATACTGCTCCCTCAACGTCCAGATCTGCTAATGCAGGGTCCTTGTTGCCACAGTCATCTGGATCCGCCTGTCTTTGACGGCGTGGCTGTCGAAACCTCTATCTTAGAGGCTAAAGGATTTTCGAAAACAAGTAATCCAAACTATGCTTAGAGCAAGAAAGCCTTCTTCGGCCCGTGTGTATCATAGAATTTGGCAAGCCTATATTCATTGGTGTACTGGAAAAAATTTCAATCCGAGATCCTTTAAAGTGTCCAGGATTTTGGATTTCCTTCAAGCAGTATTGGATAAAGGTATGAAAGTGGCTTCCTTGAGGGTTCAAGTATCAGCGTTAACTGTATGGTTTCAGCGAAAGATTGCTGATTTACAGGATGTACGTACGTTTTTCCAAGGAGTAGTACATATTCAACCTCCATTTGTTCCTCCTGCAGCTCCCTGGGATTTGAATTTAGTTCTTAAATTTCTCCAGGGTCCTCTGTTTGAACCACTTGAGAGAGCAGATCTTAAATGGTTAATGGCTAAAGTGCTTTTTTTACTGGCAATGATGTCAGCCAGAAGAGTGTCAGATTTAGGAGCATTATCGTGTAAGTCTCCTTTCCTAAGTTTTTTTCCAGACAGAGCAGTTCTCAGAATGAGATCTAGTTATCTTCCAAAGGTGGTGTCAAAGTTTCACCTGAATGAAGAGATTGTAGTCCCAGCATTACAGGTATCGGGACTATCTGCGGGAGAAGCGTCGCTGGACGTGGTCCGGGCTTTAAGAATCTACATAGATTGTACTAGTACCCTCAGGAAAACAGATTCTCTCTTCATCCTATACGGATTCCATAGAAGAGGATGGCCTGCTAGTAAACAGACGCTGGCGAGATGGCTACGAATGGTAATATCAGAAGCTTATTCTCATGCAGATCTCCTTATTCCGGCTAATGTCTCTGTACACTCTACACGTAAGGTAGGTCCTTCTTGGGCAGCACAACAGGGTGCTTCAGCAGAACAGATATGTAAGGCAGCCACATGGTCTTCCATAAACACATTCATTAGACATTATGCCTTGGATACTTTTGCCTCTCATGACGCAGACTTCGGGCGAAAGGTCCTCCTGTGCAATCAGGAGCGTCCCCACCACTAAAATGGCTTTGGGAATCCCAATGTTATCCTGTGGATAATCCTGTGGACCCAGCCAGAGAAATATACGTTATGGTAAGAACTTACCGTTGATAACGAGATTTCTCTTATGTCCACAGGGATCCCACCCTGAAGCGTCTGATTTGAGGAGCTAGACAATCACTAAAACCTCTTCCTTCTTGTATGGAAGGGTGTGCATGTGTGTTCTTATCGCCTAAACAGGTCTCTGCCTGATGTTCCTGCCTAAAATTGCTGTGGAAAGAACTGATTTGACTGACTCAGTGGGCGGGACTATATGGTGAAGGCCCCAATGCATCCTGGGAGGCCAGAAAGCTTGTGACCGTGTTGGTGCCATTTTCGCTGTCACTCGATAATATCCCAATGTTATCCTGTGGATACCTGTGGACATAAGAGAAATCACGTTATCAGCGGTAAGTTCTTACCATAACGTATATTTCCATGAAATTGGGCGTTTCTGGGTGGGAACTGGGTGACAGCAATGCGAGCATGCAGAAACGTCCTGCGAGTGTCGTGGGCTTTTATCTAAGGCTCTGTGTTATTTGGGGTTGACTGTACAGAGAAGGGAAGCCTGTGTCTGATGGATCTCTGGCACCTACCGTAGCATAGAGCTGGACAAAGTGCAGATAGTAAAGGTGACTGTTGCGGCGGCCAGTGTAAGATCAACAGGCGCATGAACCCCTGCATTAGTATAAGTTAGTATATCAGGACTGTGCGGCTCTTCACAACGGAATCAGGATCAGCCCCAGTGTTTGTAGAACTCTGTATATGTCACCATACATATATACCAAAATAACATATGGAAAAATTGTCTTACTTTATATACAGTACTATCAGAATACCCGTGCTTCGCTATGGAATTTACAGAATAATGGCAATCATTGTCAGGCCGCACTTCTGGGCTTTCCCGGATTGATGCTGTCAAAATGCTGGTTCTGAGGAAAATAATCCGCCTCCTTCTCTGCCCTGTCCCGCCTCTGATGCTGCCCTGCACAGTTCTGTAAATGCTGGGACGAAAGGCATACTACCTTTTTACCCGCGGCTTCGCCCGCGTGGAAATCATAACGCAGTAAGACTATTTTTGTGGCGCCCATCTTTGAGTTTAAGTTCACTACCCCTTCTCACCCCCCATGCTGATGGGCGCTGAACTTGCACTGAAACTGCATCGGGAGTGTCACTATTCATCTCGGCGACCCTGAAAACGATAGATTTTTACATGTCACCCCCTTCCCACCCCAGTAGCGGATCTTGCCACGGGTAAGCAGGACTTTTGCCCAGGGCGCCGCCATCCGGAGGGCGCCGCACCAGGGCAAGATCCGCTGCTGCGGTGTGCCCCCTGCTGCCGCTGGCCGCCGCCGCTGTGAAGGGAAACTAGACGCGTTCGCGTCTAGTTTCCCTTCATGGAGAGGACCTTTGCTGTGCGGTGCGCGATGACATCATCGCGCACCGCACATCATTTCAGTCTGTACAGGGGGCGTAAATAACCACGCTCCCTGTACAAAGCCACGCCCCCTATTGCCGCCCGGGGCGCACAGAGCGCCAGAACCGGCCCTGTCCCACCCCCACTCCTAGTGGTGTCTTACCCCCACAGCATTTGTTTCAAGTTTTGTAAGTCATATGTCTAGCAAGTCTGATGTAAATTGCTCCAGGCACTCCAGATTTATGCCGGAACATATGCACGCACACACGCAGACGCACGCACAGATGCGCAGATATATACACACACACACACACACACACACACACACACACACACACTATTTCTCTTATGTCCTAGAGGATGCTGGGGACTCTAAAAGGACCATGGGGTATAGACGGGATCCGCAGGAGACATGGGCACACTATAAGACTTTGAATGGGTGTGAACTGGCTGCTTCCTCTATGCCCCTCCCCCAGACCTCGGTTAGATTCTGTGCTTCAGAGAGACTGGACGCACACACTAGGGGAGCTCTCCTGAGTTTCTCTAAAGACTTTTTGTTAGGTTTTTTATTTTCAGGGAGACCTTCTGGCTACAGGCTCCCTGCATCGTGGGACTGAGGGGAGAGAAGTCAGACCTACTTCTTCTTAGTTCAAAGGCTCTGCTTCTTAGGCTATTGGACACCATTAGCTCCAGAGGGTTCGATCACTTGGTGCGCCTAGCTGCTTGTTCCCGGAGCCGCGCCGTCACCCCCCTCACAGAAGCCAGAAGAAAGGAGTATTCAGAAGAAAGAAGACTTCAGTGATGGCAGAAGACTTCGGTAACGGAGGTACAGCGCGGCGGTCGCGCTGCGCTCCATGCTCCCACACATACACCAACGGCACTTGCAGGGCGCAGGGGGGGCGCCCTGGGCAGCAGTTACTGAGGTCTTTTAGCACTGGCAAAGCACATATTTTAAGTGCCTAGGCACTAAATATTAGACCCCCGCCAGTATAATTATTTAAAATTGAGCGGGACTACAGCGCGCCGGAAGGGGGCGTGGCTTGGCCCTCACAGCTTACCAGCGCCATTTTCTCTCTTCACAGCCGCTGCAAAGACGCTGGCCCGGACCTCCTCTCTCCTTATCAAGTACAGGGATCATATATTATTTTGTCAGTAGTATATGGGCGCTGGGGTGTGAGCTGATATACTCACTCTGTGTTCTCTCTGACAGGCTTCCCTGTGGATCTGTCCCCTATTGCCAGTGTGAGAGTGTGTGTCGGTACGGTGTGTCGACATGTCTGAGGCTGAGTGCTCCTCCCCGGAGGAAGTTCCTGGGGGCGCAGAGAAGGATTTGGGAGTGACTCTGTCGGCACCGCCGACTGCTGATTTGGATGAATATGTTGAGTACATTGAATGCAAATGTGGCGTTTTTGTCTAAGAGGCTGGATAAATTTGATTCTCAGTCACAAACGTGGAGAAAATCCATGGAGGACACCTTATCCCAGGTGCAGGCCCCCTCAGGGTCACAAAAGCGTTAATTTACCCAAATAGCTGATACGGATACCGACACAGACTCTGACTCCAGTGTCGACTATAGTGAGGCCAGTTTGCATCCAAAATTGGTTAAGAGTATTCAGTACATGATTGTGGCTATTAAAGATGTTTTACATATTTCTGAAGTACCTGCTGTTCCTGATACAAGGGTATGTTTGTATAAGGGAAAGAAACCTGAGGTAACGTTTCCCCCCTCTCATGAACTGAACGCTCTTTGTGAAAAGGCTTGGGAATCGCCTGATAAAAGATGGCAGATTCCCAAGAGAATTCTTATGGCATATCCTTTCCCCTCTGACGACAGGGAAAAGTGGGAGTCATCTCCCAATGTGGACAAGGCTCTGTCCCGGCTGTCCAAGAAGGTGGCGCTCCCGTCTCCCGACACTGCTGCCCTCAAGTATCCTGCGGATCGTAAGCAGGAAACGACATTAAAGGCCATTTATGTCACTACGGGTGACCTCCTCAGACCTGCTGTGGCGTCGGCTTGGGTGAGTAGTGCTATTGCTAAGTGAGCTGATAATTTGGCATCTGACATGGATACCCTGGAGAGGGATAACATTCTTTTGACTCTCGGTTATATCAGGGACACTGCAGCTTACCTAAAGGATGCAGCGCGGGATATAGGCCTCTTGGGATCAAGGGCCAATGCCATGGCAGTCTCGGCCAGGAGAGCGCTGTGGATTCATCAATGGAATGCTGATGCCGACTCCAAGAAAGCTATGGAAGCTCTCCCTTATAAAGGTAGTGTCTTATTTGGTGACGGTCTCGCTGACCTGGTGTCTACCGCTACAGCGGGTAAGTCCTCTTTTCTTCCTTATGTTCCAGCACAACAGAAAAAGGCACCCCATTATCAGTTGCAGTCCTTTTGGCCTAATAAATACAAAAAAGGAATGGGCTCGTCCTTCCTTGCGTCGAAAGGCAGAGGAAGGGGAAAAAGGTTGCCTGCTGTGTCAGGCTCCCAGGACCATAAGTCCTCCCCGGCCTTTACCAAGTCCACCGCATGACGCTAGAGCTTCCCTGCGGTAGTCCGGGCTGGTGGGGGGCGCGTCTCCGACTCTTCAGTCAGGTCTGGTTTCACTCGGGCCTAGATCCTTGAGTGTTAGACATAGTGTCCCAAGGGTACAAACTGGAGTTTCAGGAGGTGCCCCCCCACCGATTTTTCAAATCAGCCTTACCAGTTTCGATCCCAGAAAGGGAAGTAGTGAGTGCTGCGATACAAAAGCTGTGTCAACAGAGTGTCATTGTCCCGGTACCCCCGTCCCAACGGGGAGAAGGGTTTTATTCGAGCCTCTTTGTCGTGCCAAAGCCGGACGGCTCAGTCAGACTGATCCTGAACTTAAAATCCCTCAATTCGTATATTTAAAACTTTCAAGTTCAAGATGGAATCTCTTCGAGCAGTGATCTCCACTCTAGAAGGGGGTGATTTTATGGCGTCAGTCGACATAAAAGATGCCTACTTACACGTCCCGATATATCCTTCACATCAGGCTTTCCTGAGATTTGCGGTGCAGGATTGTCATTACCAATTTCAGACGTTGACGTTTGGGCTTACCACGGCCCCGAGGGTCTTCACCAAAGTGATGGCGGAAATGATGGTACTCCTACGCAAGCAGGGTGTCACAATTATCCCGTACTTGGACGATCTCCTAAAAAAGGTGAAATCGAAAGAGCAGTTGCTAAGAAATGTGGAACTCTCCCTGACGGTTCTGCGACATCATGGTTGGATTCTGAATTTGCCAAAGTCTCAGTTGATATCGACAACTCGGCTGCCCTTCTTGGGCATGATCATAGACACGGAACTGCAGAGAGTTTCTTCCGGCGGAAAAAGCTCTGGAAATCCATTGCACGGTCAAGGAGATTCTGTAACCGGCAAGAGTGTCGATTCATCAATGCACTCGAGTGCTAGGGAAGATGGTTGCGGCCTACGAAGCCATTCCGTTTGGCAGGTTTCATGCCCGGGTGTTTCAGTGGGACCTGGTGGACAAATGGTCCGGTTCTCACCTGCATATGCACCGGAAAATAAGTCTATCTTCCAGGACCAGAATTTCTCTTCTGTGGTGGCTGCAAAGTTCTCACATTCTAGAGGGACGCAGGTTCGGGATCCAGGATTGGGTCCTGCTGACCACGGATGGAAGTCTCCGAGGCTGGGGTGCAGTCACTCAAGGAAGAAGTTTCCAGGGAAAATGGTCAAGCCAGGAAACTTGTCTCCACATAAACGTTCTGGAGTTAAGAGCCATTTACAACGGCCTTCTGCAAGCGGAACACCTGCTTCGAGGTCTACCTGTCCTGATTCAGTCGGACAACATAACAGCGGTGGCGTACATAAACCGCCAGGGCGGAACAAAGAGCAGAGTGACGATGGCGGAGGCCACAAAAGTTCTCCGCTGGGTGGAAAAGCACGTGAGCGCTCTGTCAGCAGTCTTCCTTCCGGGCGTGGACAACTGGGAAGCAGACTTCCTCAGCAGACACGATCTCCATCCAGGAGAGTGGGCCCTTCATCAAGAGGTATTTGCAGAAGTGACAAGGCGTTGGGGAATTCCTCAAATAGACATGATGGCGTCTCGCCTCAACAAGAAGCTTCCGAGGTATTGTTCCAGGGCGAGGGACCCCTAGGCAGTGCAGTGGACGCCCTCGTAACTCCGTGGGTGTTTCAGTCGGTGTATGTGTTCCCTCCACTTCCTCTCATTGCAAAAGTGTTGAGGATTGTAAGATGAACAAGGGTTCAGGCGGTACTCGTTGTTCCAGATTGGCCATGGAGGGCCTGGTATCCGGATCTTCAGGAATTACTCATAGAAGATCCTTGGCCGCTTCCTCTCAGAGAGGATCTGTTACTGGAGGGGCCATGCGTATTTCAAGACTTACCGCGGCTGCGTTTGACGGCGTTGAGGTTGAACACCAAATCCTAGCTCGAAAGGGTATTCCCGGGGAAGTCATCCACACCCTCCTTAAGGCTAGAAAGGAGGTCACGGCGAAGCACTATCACCGTATTTGGAGAAAATATGTGTCGTGGTGTGAAGCCAAGAAGGCTCCTATGGAGGAGTTTCAGCTGGGTCGTTTCCTTCATTTTTTGCAGGCAGGCGTGGATGCAGGCCTGAAATTGGGTTCCATCAAAGTGCAGATTTCGGCTTTATCTATTTTCTTTCAAAAAGAATTGGCCGCCCTTCCTGAAGTTCAGACTTTCGTGAAGGGAGTGCTGCATATCCATCCTCCGTTTGTGCCACCCGTGGCACCGTGGGATCTTGAAGTGGTGTTACAATTTCTTATGTCTCACTGGTTTGAACCTTTGCGAAAGGTTGAGTTGAAATTTCTCACTTGGAAAGTGGTCATGCTTTTGGCCTTGGCGTCCGCCAGACGGGTGTCGGAATTGGCGGCTTTGTCTCACAAGAGCCTATATTTGATTTTCCATATGGATAGGGCGGAATTGAGGACTTGTCAACAGTTTCTGCCGAAGGTGGTTTCTTCGTTTCACATAAATCAACCTATCGTGGTGCCTGTGGCTACGGATGCCGTGGCGGTGCCAAAATCTCTCGATGTCGTAAGAGCTTTGAAGATTTATTTCGCCAGAATGGCTCGTGTTAGGAAAACAGAAGCCCTGTTTGTCCTGTATGCTTCCAACAAGATTTGAAATCCTGCTTCCAAGCAGACTATTGCACGCTGGATTTGTAATACGATTTAGCATGCTCATTCTACGGCTGGATTGCCGTTGCCGAAATCAGTGAAGGCCCATTCTACCAGGAAGGTGGGCTCATCTTGGGCGGCTGCCCGAGGGGTCTCGGCACTTCAACTTTGCCGAGTAGCTACGTGGTCGGGTTCAAACACTTTTTCTAAGTTCTACAAGTTTGATACCCTGGCTGATGAGGACCTCATGTTTGCTCAATCGGTGCTGCAGAGTCGTCCGCACTCTCCCGCCCGGTCTGGAGCTTTGGTATAGACCCCATGGTCCTTTTTGGAGTCAACGGCATCCTCTAGGACGTAAGAGAAAATAGGATATTAATACCTACCGGTAAATCCTTTTTCTCCTAGTCCGTAGAGGATGCTGGGCGCCCATCCCAGTGCGGACTGTTGCTTGCAGTTGTATTGTTAGTTGATGTGTTCGGTTACACAAAAGTTGTGTATTCGGTTATGTTCAGCTTGTTGCTGTTTTTCGTTCATACTGTTGTCTGGTATTCCTGCTAATCCAGTGTACGGTATGTTTGTGGTGTGAGCTGGTATGTGTCTCACCCTTAGTGTAACAAAAATCCTTTCCTCGAAATGTCCGTCTCCCTGGGCACAGTTCCTATAACTGAGGTCTGGAGGAGGGGCATAGAGGGAGGAGCCAGTTCACACCCATTCAAAGTCTTATAGTGTGCCCATGTCTCCTGCGGATCCCGTCTATACACCATGGTCCTTTTGGAGTCCCCAGCATCCTCTACTACCGGTGTGTGTTTGTGTGTGTGTGTGTGTGTATGTATGTATGTATGTATGTATGTATGTGTATATATGTGTATATATATATATATATATATATATATATATATATATATATATATATATATATCTATATCTATATCTATCTATCACTCACTCACTCGATGTCTTTTACTTTAGGTAGTTTGTTACAATATTTGCTTTAATGAACAAGAAGGCTGTAAATGAAGGAGTGACAAGACTAAATAAAACACTTTTCCCTTTACACTCAAATTGAAGGCATTATGACAACAAAATAAATCTAACATGGTTGTCATAGAGACATTGATGTATTGATCCCCATGTGGTTTGTGTGGTGATTGTTGGTTATTGAACACTGTCCGACAGAATCATTGATTTTATATCTTCTGTATAAATAATCTTCCTTGTAAGGTTTGTGGTTTCCCGTATATATATTTATCTTTATTTACAAACACCTGAACTGGTATTTAAAGCAATGTTTGTTTTCCTAGCACTGATTGCGCGTACTAACCCATGCAGGTTGTAATCCGTGCCCAGGGAGAGTGCACTTTAGTGTAGCAGAGGCCTACAATGGGAGCATTTGGTTGCAGCCCGGCTCTGCTTTCCCTGTAAGCTGTTTCAGCCGACTGTGCACATTGTACCAGTTTACAAGGGAAGTTGATCTATTGAGCTGCAAGGAGGAGAGAAGCTGCTGGCTCTGAGGAGGCAGCTGTTCCTTTCAGCTATGTGGCAGTTGCTGCATCCACTTCATTCACAGTATTGAAACCGTCATTTTAAAGAGCCCGACGCAGACGATTCCATGGGCGTGGGTCCTGAACAAACCATTAAACCAATCCGTTTTCTTCTCTTTTAACTGAACAACAATTGACATCAGTCGGAAAGGTAAAGCGATTTCATTGCGGTGTAAGCGATTTTAGATTTTGGGATATGCAGGATCTTGATCACCTACATACAGGCTAGACATTATATTTGACCATAGGACATGAAATGAAATACCCTATAGAAATAAATAAGTAGGTAAGCTTTTGCATACTTTGGAATGACATGGTCATGAAAGGATTGGAAGTAGATTGAATGTAACATGTGCGGGGTATAGTAAACACTGTTTCATGATCTGATTTGTGATTACTGAAGGTAAAGAACACTAAGTGTGATCACTGTATAGGCCGGTAAGAACCGAGGCAAGAAAATGTACAGTGCTTAGGCTAACGTGGATTTTTGGATGATGTATAAAACAGCGTTAAGGCTTTTTTTTTTCTGTTCCTTTTAGAGCCTGTTTTGCAAACTTTTGGGGGTAAAAAATAAAACGCAATAAAAATTACAGTTTGTTTTATTTTCGTTAAGTTCTGGCAAAAGAAGCATCTTAGCGGCTTGTTGGCCCTGGTGGATTTGAGTAACAGTGTTTCAGCCACTGCAACCTGACTGTACTGCATGAACGCTGTAAATGTTATACTTGTATCCCTCACTTAACCAGACACAGATGTCCTCTGTTTCGCTCACACTCCGCGTTTATGTAACGTGGTGCATTATTTAAAATAAAACATTGACAGATTTGTGTATCGGTGAAATCTAAGGAGCAACATGGAAACAAGGGAGTTTCATATTGGTAAAGCATGGGGGACTAATTTAACCCAGCTTTCAGGTAGTTGATAAGTGACAAATAGATACAGGGGATTGTGGCATACTTTTCCAGAAGGATTTATTGTATTCACAATGCATGGAACACATTATTTATAGAAGGCTTATGGGGCAATTCAGACCTGATCGCATAGTCACCGCCCACCGGGGAATGTATTTTAGCTGTGCAAGTGTGCGATCGCATGTGCAGCTGAGCAGTACAAAAAAACCTTGTGCAGTTTCTGAGTTGCCCAGGACTTAGCCGCTGCGATCACTTCAGCCTGTCCGGGATCGGAATTGACATAAGACACCCGCCCTGCAAACGCTTGGACACGCCTGCGTTTTTCCAACCACTCCCTGAAAACGGGCAGTTGCCACATACAAACGCCTTCTTCCTGTCAATCTCCTTTCGATCGCCTGTGTGAATTGATTCTTTGTAAAACCCGTCGCACAGCAACGATCCGCTTTGTACCCATGTGACGCGCCTGTGCATTGCGGTGCATACGCATGCGCAGTTCTGTCCTGATCGCAGCGCTGCAAAAAATGCTAGCAAGCGATCAGGTCTGAATTACATGTTTCTTATTGGATTGTACTGTACACCATTATGGATGTTTATGATCATCTAAGCTTTGTTCTTTTGTAATCTATATTCCTGTATTGCATCCTCAAAATAAAGGTTGGTAACTTGTAATAGTGGAATAACCATAAATATTTATCTGTATAATAAATTCTGTTTTAGCACAGTAAGGAAATATGTTGTTGCATGCACTGTTTATTAACTACTGCATTCAGATCACGTTTATGTTTTTTAATCACTTTTTAATATTTCTTTTCTTTCTATGAGTTAGGTGCGTTGTCACTCTCTCTTCATGCGGTGTCATTTATTTTTTATTTTTTATTTTCTCCTGTTGCTTAGGCGTAATGTCTTTGCTGCGGCCCCTTCTCTTGGATGTTGTCCCAACTATCCAGCAGACCTCTGCTTTGGCTCTTGGGAGGCTCGCCAATTATAATGATGATCTGGCAGAAGCAGTTGTTAAAGGAGACATCCTTCCCCAGCTTGTATATTCTCTGGCCGAGCAGAATGTAAGTAAATACGTTATGGTGTTATATAGACATTCTACCATTGTGACATAAAATTGAATTCATATATCTTTAACAATATGAAGCATTCCTGAAAGGATAAATGTATTTGGATTGTGGAGAGACAAGACACACTCTCAGATTCTCAATGAAAGTGCTGTGTTTTTATTTTGTAGATATTAGACCCTATGGGGCAGATTCTGTTAGCTGCCACTAATATTGGGGTAGAAAAACTTTATTTTGTTTTTGCTTGTGTTTCATAGAGGGTGAGCAGAAATATACGTGTTTTATATACCGCCATAACCAGACATTTGTGCAGCCGCATATTGTGTGATGTTCCAACAGAACAGTTTAACAAACTGAATCTAGCTCTAAGGGAAATGTTTGTGCTGGTGGCTGTCGGGCGCCCGACGGAGCAATTCAGTTGTTGTTGTTCCATTTGGGCTCGAACAGCTGGCGGTACTACTGCTTGCAGACCCCCAGTGCTGGTTAGCAGAATTGTGTGCAAAGTGACCCACTTGGGTGCCCAAATGCACTTTTGTTGGGTTAGCAACATTAAACCCGACAGTGGGGGTCATTCCGAGTTGTTCGCTCGCTAGCAGATTTTAGCAGCATTGCACACGCTAGGCCACCGCCCTCTGGGAGTGTATCTTAGCTTAGCAGAATTGCGAACGAAAGATTAGCAGAATTGCGAATAGAAAATTCTTAGCAGTTTCTGAGTAGCTCCAGACCTACTCACAGATTAGCAATCAGGCCGTTTCGTTACTGGTTTGACGTCACAAACACGCCCTGCGTTCGGCCAGACACTCCCCCGTTTCTCCAGACACTCCCGCGTTTTTTTCTGTCACGCCTGCGTTTTTCCGCACACTCCCAGAAAACGGCCAGTTTCCGGCCAGAAACACCCACTTCCTGTCAATCACACTCCGATCACTTCAACAATGAAAATTCTTCGTTCGGAAGTGAGTAAATCTACTAAGTTTTGTGTTAAAATACTTAGCGCATGCACACTGCGTACCATGCGCATTTTAGACTTAATCGCTCCGCTGCAAAAATCGGCAATGCGCGAACAACTCGGAATGACCCCCAGTATACGATAAAACAGTGTGCACCCAAACAATTGCATATCACACCTTCTAAAGTGACCGGGCAGTATGCAATCATGTCCGCCCATTAAACAATTGAATCACCCCCCCCCCCCCCTTCCCATCCCCTTCCCCCCACGAGTCATTACAGTAAGAGAATATATATCTTCCACAAGGCATTAGTTAGTTATACTATCTAATAAGGTACCTATTAGATGCTTCCTAACTGTTACAGGAAGTGTAAGGCTGGGCATACACTATACAAGTATCTGTCAGATAATCTGCCAGGTCTGGCTGGTTGGAATGCAAATCTGGTAACGGAGGAGAGCTAATGACAGTTGGCCATTCGCTACCAAACCCTGGAAAATGGACAAAACCTGTCATTTTGATTAAATGGGTAAATCCGTGATTTAACCAATTTGTATGAATAAACGTTTTGGTCAGTTTTCCAGTGTTTGGAAGTAAATGGTCGATTGTCATTTGCTCTCATCCGTTACCAGATTTTCATTCCAAGCAGTCAGATCTGGCAGATTATCTGACAGATAATTGTATACTGTATGCCCAGCCTTATGGTACCCATACACTTGTGCGATACCCCGCGACGCGACATCGCGGAGCATCGCATCGGCAGTTCAGGTGCGATTAAATGGCAGTTCACGTGCGATTTCAAAGTGATTACCATGCGATCATGCGATAGAGCTCATGGTAATCACGTGATGGGCACGTCACCGCCGAGTTCTTGAGACGCGACATTCGAGCGGCGTGCCTGCGTATCAAGGTACCTAAAATGTGCATACAATCCTTCGATTTCTCTCACAGATGAGGCCAAAATTGAAAGATAGCACCTAATATCTCACAAGTGTATGGTGGGCACCATTACTGATGGTCAATTGATATCATGTCCTCCCCCCTTTTTTGTAGAAAAACTTTTTATTTGCGAAATATACAGTATGTCGCAGTGGGTTGTTTCTTTTTGTGCTTGTTTTTTGCAAAATATATAAAGATTCTTCTTGCCCAAGGCCCACCCTTTTATACCTAATCAATTCATTTCTCAGGTAGGCACATAACCGCTTGATTTGTGAAATTGCGTCTGCAAAGTGATCATCAAATTATTCAGTAGTACATTTCCTCGCGCGCTCCCTCTCTTCCTCCCTCTCTCCCTCTCTTCCTCCATCTTTCTCTCGCTCTCGCGCTCTCTCTCGCTCTCTTTTTTTTATATATATATATATATATATATATATATATATATATATATATAAAAAATTCTTCTAGTAATTACTCATCTGTATCCTAATAATCAGTCTCATAGACGTAAGGTTAAAAAAGCCCCAATAACCCCTCCCCCCCCCCCCCCGCCCCCCAAAAACAAAAAAACAGACCCCCAAACAACTGGGTATTAATAATAGCAATTTTGCTTTAATAAAGATTTCGGCTCCCTAGATTGGCCTTCCCAAAGTCCTCCCTGGGCCATCTTGAGTCTGTGCATGGTCCTGCCTTCCACAGCTTCGTTTCTTGGCTCCTGTGCTGGAATTACTTCCATTGTATTGAAGTGCAGCATTGAATACTTGTGTGTTGCATAAATAATTCTTGTGTGTTTTGATGAATAGAAACTAAGTGACAGTCTGTTAGATAATGGAGAGACTTCACCAAGTAAAAGCAGCTGGTTGTTTATTTAAAACAACTTTTCCAAACAAAGAAAGGTCTCTGAAAACAGTTTCCTGCGTGAAAACAGAACTGATTAGTCTAAATATATTGAGATACACTAACCTTGTAGGGTGCATCATTTCACTGGCATGTTTATTTCATCATGTCTACTATATGCTCTTCAAGGGACAGCATTCACCTTTCCTAAATAGATGACATATGTTTATAGTTAGTATTCCTCTTCTGTATGTTTCCTCATGGAAAATGATATGCTTGCTGCTGCATCTGTTGGATGAATATAGGATGAAGAATGAATCAGGTATTTATCTGTGCGCCTCACTCAGTGTTCTGGGTAAGGTGTCCATTCAATTAGGGGTGAAGTGCCATTGCAATGGTGTGGTAAAGGCACCTCCTCCTTCCCCCTTCTCACCCTGGACTTGTGGATTTTTGTGCACAGCCCTTTGCGAATCTGTGGCTTCCATAAGTGCAGCATAATTGTTAATGGTGTGCATATTGTAGCCACTAAATTCCTGACTTCACCCCACATTGCTATTCATCTGCACCATGGCTGCCCAATCTCTCCATTTAACTTGGTGCACTTATAATAAGATGTGTTGGTAGAGATGTATCAAGCCTTAAAGAGATATAAAGTTGAGTAGCTGCCCCAAGCAACCAATCTGCTTGTAACTATCATTTATGTAGCATAGTCTGTGAAACAATTAGTTGCTTGAGGAAAACTTTTCCACTTTATCTCTCTCCAAGGCTCATTCCGTACCACCCCATTACATAATTTTGTGTCCTCTGCAAATAGATAAAGATATTACGCTCCATTACAGCTTCTTATCATTCTTTATTATGAACAAGTAATCAGCCCCCCAGACATCACAGGGGTAGATGCATATTTGAACCTTTATGTATCTTAACCTTTAAAACCAAAATAGTTTAATAATTATTCTCCCCACTTGGTCAATACATATGTGAACCGCTTTAGCTAATGTGTGGTTTTATTTATTTATTTTTGAACACTGAGCTGGAACAAATATATATGGCCATGGGGTAGATGTATGAAGCAGTAAAGAGTGGAGAAGTGAGCCAGTGGAGAAATTGCCCATGGCAACCAATCAGCTGCTATGTATAGTTTCTCTTACGTCCTAGAGGATGCTGAGGTCCATATTAGTACCATGGGGTGTAGACGGGTCCCTTGGGAGCCATTGACACTTTAAGAATTTAATAGTGTGGGCTGGCTCCTCCCTCTATGCCCCTCCTACCAGACTCAGTTTAGAAAATGTGCCCGGTGGAGCCGGTCACAGCTAGGGGAGCTTTAGGAGTTCTTTTAGTTTTGCTGCTTTTTAAAGAGTTTGGGCACAGGGAGGCTGCTGGCAACAGCCTCCGTGCTTCGTGGGACTTAGGGGGGGGGGGGGGGATGGAGTAGTGTCCAACCCTAGAGGTTAATGGCCACAATCTCCTCTGACAGGACACTGAGCTCCTGAGGGTGATGATCGCAAGCCCTCGAGGCGACTGCTCGCTGCCGCCACCCCCTAACAGAGCCAGAAGAAGTCGAGTGGTGAGTAGGACACCGGTGACCTGACAAGCGGGGAGCCGGTGAGAACAGCGTCATCAGGGTGGGAGTGCAGCGGTCACGCTGCGCTCCGGAGGGCTCAGAGGCACACTGTGCGGCGCTGTGAGGGGCGCCCTGGGCCATCACGATACCCTACAAACTGGTCACACGAGGTATCAGGGACTCTGTCTACTGCCAGCAATGTATTACCTCAGGCCAATATAATCTTCTAAAGTGCGGGAAGACGCACCATTACAAGGGGGCGGAGCTTCTCCTCGGAGTGAATCCAGCACTCACCTGCACCATTTTCTCCCTGCAGTTCCACAGACCGAGATGCTGACTGGAAGTGCTAACCCTCCACTTACTCCAGCTATCCTGTGTGGTAACAGGGGGTTCTAGAAGGGGGGGGGGGGGTCGGGGAGAGTGTTTTTTTAATCGCATAACAACGGTGTAGTCTATTAAGGTTACTCAGTCAGCGCCAGGCTTTTATTCTAGTGTGTGCTGGCTTCCCAACTCTGTGTATTTCTGAAGGTACTTGGGGGAAACTGTGTCTGACATTTTCGTGTGTGTGTGTGTGTGTGTACATAAATCTCACATTGCCATGTCCAGGGACTCTGTATCTTGTGCTGCAGAGTGTGTATCTTCTCCAGAGGAATCCATTCCATGTACTCAGGAATGTAATATAATGTCTCAGCCTTCTGAATCCGTGGCTTCAATTAAGGGAATGATATCCCAGATTTCATCTAGGATAACACATAATGAGACTGAAACACAGGTTTGGAGGAAATCTGTAGAGGTTTTGTCGTGTTCTGTTCCCAATGCCTCCCTAAGATCCCCTGGTATATGCCCACAAAAAAATGTGCTCTTGTCCAGATAATGCAAGTCGACACTGATACCGACTCTGATACGGGAGACGGTGATGGGGATATACCGGGAGTGAGGCATCCCTTGCTAAGGGGGTGCAGCTCATGATTGAGGCCATTAGGGATGTTTTACACATTGCTGACAAAGGGGCAGATGTATTAACCTGGAGAAGGCATAAGGAAGTGATAAACCAGTGATATGAGCAAGGTTATAAAGGCACCAGCCAATCAGCTCCTAACTGGAGCTGATTGGCTGGTGCCTTTATCACCTTGCACATATCACTGGTTTATCACTTCCCTATGCTTTCTCCAGGTTAATACATCTGCCCCATAGTACTTGTGAAGGTCAAAGATGCTTACTTGACAGACAATAGGAAAGCCTCCCTTACCTTCCCTGTGTCTAAAGAATTAAACGCTTAATTAAATGTTTGCATAATCCAGGGAAAACACAGAGAAAAAATTCCAGATCCCAAAAAGGGTTCTCATTGCTCTTCCTTTCCCTGAAGAGGATAGGAAAAAGTGGGAAAACCCCCCTATAGTAGACGCTTCTGTTTCTAGATTGTCTAAAAAAGGTGGGTTTACCTGTCCCTGGGTCTACCGCTTTGAAAGAGCCTGCAGACCGCAAGATTGAGACTACGCTCAAATCCATATACACTGCTTCAGGCGTGGCGCTTAGTCCCACTATTGCTTGTGCATGGATTTCTAAAGCCATAGTAAAGTGGTCGGGCACGTTACTAGAGGATTTAGATACTATGGATAGAAGTGACATTGAAATGTTTTTACGTCCCATACAGGATTCTGCAGGTTTCATGGTGGAGGCCATGAAGTACCTTGGTAATCTGACTGCACGGACATCTTCCATGGCTGTCTCGGCACGCAGGGGACTCTGGCTGTGCCAATGGTCTGCGTATGCGGAATCCAAGAAGAGTGTGGAGAACCAACCCTTCACAGGTCAGGCTCTATTTGGGGAAGCTTTGGATGCGTGGATCTCCACGGCAACTGCTGATAAGTCAACCTTTCTTCCCTCAGCCAATCCGACGCCAAAGAAATCCTTCTCTGTGTCTACAATGCAGTCCTTTAGGACCGCAAAGGTTAAGAAGTCCAAGTCCCCTTCCACCTTCTTGAGAGGTGGTCGGGGAAAATCCAGAAAACCTGCACCAGCAGGTTCCCAGGAACAGAAGCCAGGTTCTGTTTCCTCAAAATCCTCAACATGACGGTGGACCTCCCAGCCTGGAGGTTGGACAGGTTGGAGCACGAAATTTCAGTCCGGTCTGGGTGTATTCAGGCCTCGACCCCTGGGTTCAAGATATTGTATCTCAAGGGTACAGACTGGAGTTTCAAGAGCTCCCACCTCACAGATTTTTCAAAATAGCCTTACCAGCTTTGCTGACAGGGCTATCTTACAAGAAGCCATTCAAAAATTGGAAACGGCAAATGTCATTGTTCCAGTTCCATCTCACCTGGAAAACAAGGGTCACTACTCAAACCTTTTTGTGTTGCCAAAGCCGGACGGTTCAGTAAGACCAATTTTGAACCTCAAATCGTTAAATCCATATTTGAGGGAATTCAAGTTCAAGATGGAGTCCCTGAGAGTGGTGATCTCAGGTCTGGAGGAGGGGGAATTCCTGGTATCCTTAGATATCAAGGATGCATACCTCCACATTCCTATTTGGACGCCACACCAGGCTTCTCTCTGGTTTGCGCTGTTGAACTGTCACTATCAGTTCCAGGCGCTGCCATTCGGCCTATCCACAGCACCGAGGGTGTTCACCAAGGTAATGGCAGATATGATGCGTCTACTCCGCAAGCAGGGTGTGAACATAATTCCATATCTGGACGATCTGCTGATAAAAGCTTAGTTCAGGGAGAAGTTGTTGCAGTCCATTGCTTTCACAACTCGACTGCTCCGGGATCTTGGTTGGATCCTGAATCTTCCAAAGTCACATTTGGAGCCGACGAGAAGACTGTCCTTCCTGGGGATGATTCTCGACACGGAAGTGCAGAGGGTGTTTCTACCGATGGATAAAGCATTGGTGATCCAATCAATGGTCCGGGATATCCAGAAGCCAGCCCGAGTATCTGTTCATCAGTGCATTCGCCTTCTAGGGAAGATGGTTGCCTCCTATGAGGCTCTATAGTACGGAAGATTTCATGCACGGTCTTTCCAACTGGATCTCCTGGTCAAATGGTTGGGATCTCATCTGAACATGCACCAGAGGATACGTCTGTCACCGAAAGCCAGAATATCGCTCCTCTGGTAGCTGCAAACTTCTCACCTACTGGAGGGCAGCAGGTTCGGGATTCAGAATTGGATCCTCCTAACCACGGATGCAAGTCTCAGAGGTTGGGGAGCAGTCACCCAGGAGGAACACTTCCAAGGAAGGTGGTCAAGTCTGGAATCCATCCTTCCGATTAAACATTCTGGAACTAAGAGCAGAGCTGCAATGTCAGAGGTGACAAGAATCCTCCTCTGTACGGAAATGCACGCTTTGGCGCTGTCGGCAATCTTCATTCCGGGAGTGGACAACTGGGAAGCGGACTTCCTCAGCAGACACTGTCTCCATTCGGGAGAGCGGAGCCTCCACCCAGAGGTGTTTGCAGAGTTGACAAGTCTTTGGGGCGTACCTCAAATAGACATGATGGCCTCACACCTCAACAAGAAGCTTTGGAGGTATTGTTCCAGGTCAAGGGACCCACAGGCAGTGGCGGTGGACGCCCTGGTAACTCCGTGGGTGTTCAAGTCAGTGTATGTATTCACTCCACTTTCACTCATCCCAAGGATTCTCAAACTAATAGAGAACAAGAGTTCAGGTGATCCTCATTGCTCCAGACTGGCTAAGAAGAGCTTGGTACGTGAATCTTCTGGAGTTACTGCTGCAAGATCCGAGGCCTCTTTCTCTTTGAGAGGACCTTCTGAATCCGGGGCCGTTTGCTTATCAAGACTTAGCGCGGCTACGTTTGACAGCATGGAAGTTGAACGCCAGATCTTAGCTCGGAAGGGCATTCCGAACAAAGTTATTCCTACCCTGATACAGGCTAGAAAGGGAGTAACGTCAAAACATTACCATCTGATTTGGAAAAAGTACGTGTCTTGGTGCTAATCCAAGAAGTTTCCTACGGTGGAGTTTCAACTTGGTCGGTTTCTCCTCTTCCTGCAAGCAGGGGTGGATGTGGGCCTGCGTCTGGGCTCCATAAAAGTCCAGATTTCGCCTTGTCCATTTTCTTCCAGAAACAGTTGGCTGCCCTCCCTGAGGTTCAGTCTTTCTTGAAAGGGGAGCTGCACTTCCAACCTCCCTTTGTGCCTCCAACGGCACCTTAGGACCTTAACGTGGTACTGCAGTTCCTGCAATCGGATTGGTTTGAGCCTTTGCAGGAGGTGGAGGTCAAGTTTCTTACTTGGAAGACTGTCACACTGTTAGCATTGGCATCTGCTAGACGTTTGTCGGAATTGGGGGCATTGTCCTACAAGAGCCCCTACGTGATTTTTCATGAAGATAGAGCTCAGCTCAGGATGCGTCAGCAATTTCTTCCGAAAGTTGTGTCGGCTTTTCATTTCAACCAACCTATTGTGGTGCTAGTGGCTACTGACTCCTCAATTACCTCAAAGTCCTTGGATGTTGTGAGGGCTTTAAAGATTTATGTGAAGAGAACTTCTCTTCACGGAAAGTCTGATGCTCTGTTTGTCCTTTATGATCCCAACAAGTTGGGTGTCCTGTTTCTAAGCAGATGATTACTTGCTGGATCAGGTTTACTATCCAGCATGCTTCTTCTACGGCAGGATTGCCGTGTCCTAAATCCGTTAAGGCTCACTCTACTCGTAGAGTGGGTTCTTCCTGGGCGGTTGCCCGGGTGTCTCGGCTTTACAGCTTTGCCGAGCAGCAACTTGGTCGGGGTCGAAAATGTTTGCTAAGTTCTCCAAATTCGATACTTTGGCCTCTGAGGACCTACAGTTTGGTCAATCAGTTCTGCAGGAGCCTCCGCGCTCTCCCTCCCGTACTGGGAGCTTTGGTAAATCCCCATGGTACTAATATGGACCCCAGCATCCTCTAGGACGTAAGAGAAAATCGGATTTTAATTACCTACCGGTAAATCCTTTTCTCATAGTCCGTAGAGGATGCTGGGCGCCCGGTTCTCCTGCAGTTGTTACTTGGTTCGTTACTACCTTGTTCCCTGGTTAGGTACTGCATTGTTACTTGGTTAAGTACTGTTGTTCAGCTGTTGCTGACTTGTTCGAGCTGGTTAGCTTGGTTTGCCTTGTTATGCGTGAGCTGGTGTATCTGTGTATTTCCTTCTCTCGAAGTATGTCCGTCTCCTCGGGCACAGTTTCTAGACTGAGTCTGGTAGGAAGGGCATAGAGGGAGGAGCCAGCCCACACTGTTAAACTCTTAAAGTGCCCATGGCTCCCTAGGGACCCGTCTGTACCCCATGGTACTAATATGGACCCTAGCATCCTCTACGGACTACGAGAAAAGGATTTACCGGTAGGTAATTAAAATCCTATTTCTACAGAATGCACTTCATAAATGTTTCTTCAAAGCTGGCTCACTTCTCCAGTCTTTTTACGGTTTCATACATCTCTCCCATGTCTTTTTGCAAAATTGCTACAGCTGGGTTAGATTATTTGGGGAGCAACAATGCACAGCAGATTCACGTCTATAGAGGGTTAAGGCTAGGCTGCATGGAGAGAGGGGTGTCGGGATGCTGGTATCTGTATTCTGACTGCTGGCATCCTCACTGCCGCTAACCCGGACCCAACCCAATTGCCTTATGCGATTTACTTTGTGGTCAAGTCATAAAGTCCGTTTTTATGTAATGCCTTAATGATTTGGCCAGTGTACATCATCTTCCACTGCAGCCATTGACTTCTGTAGCTAGTTCAGTGTCCAACTTGGCAAATAGTGCCCTTCTTTTCTGGCAGCTAAGTTTTTAGATAATGATGACTACTATTAATCCATGTTTACAGATATGGGCAGTGCAGTCGTGTGTCTCTCTCTCTCTCTCTCTCTCTCTCTCTCTCTCTCTCTCATATTCACATTATATATATATATATATATATATATATATATATATATATATACATACACAGTCCAACAACCGGCACTCACGCTTTTAATCAATAATGCCCAGGTGCTCTCCCAGGTAGAAACCTAGCATATCACTCTCAAAGCAGGTGGCACTCACGGGTCTTCTTAATGAATGGAATGAACAGATCAGGTAGATCTACCTGATCTGTTCATTCCATTCATTAAGAAGACCCGTGAGTGCCACCTGCTTTGAGAGTGATATATATATATATATATATATATATATATATATATATATATATATATATATATATATATATTATGATATTTATTATTTTTTGTCCTCAAAATTCTAAACCCCATAATGACAACATGAAAATTGTGTGTTTTTATTTTTGCAAATTTATTAAAAATAAACTAAGAAATGTACAAAAGTATTCACAGCCTTTGCCATGAAGCTCAAAATTGAGCTCAGGGGCATCCTGTCTCCACTGATCATCTTTGAGATGTTCCTACAGGTTAATTGGAGTCCACCTGCGGTAAACTCAGTTGATTGGACATGATTTGGAAAGGCACACACTTGTCTATAAAAGGTCCCACACTTGACAGTGCACGACTGAGCACAAACCAAGCATGAAGTCAAAGGAATTGTCTCAGATGTCTACAGACAGAATTGTCTCGAGGCACAAATCTGGGGAAGGGTACAGAAAAATATCTGCTGTTTTGAAGATCCCAACGAGCATCATCCGTAAATGGAAGAAATTCGGAACCACCAGGACTCTTCCTAGAGCTGTCCAGCCGTCTAAACTGAGCGGTGGAAGGGGGGGGATATATGGGCCCTAGTTAGGGAGGTGACCAAGAACCTGATGGTCACTCTGTCAGAGCTACAGCATTCCTCTGTGGAGAGAGGAGAATCTTCCAGAAGGACAAGCATCTGTGCAGCAATCCACCTGTCAGGCCTGTGTTTGTAGAGTGGTCAGACGGAAGCCACTCCTTAGTAAAAAGCACATGGCAACCTGCCTGGAGTTTGCCAAAATGCACCTGAAAGACTCTCAGACCAATAGAAACAAAATGCTCTGGTCTGATGAGACAAAGATTAAACTATTTGGCGTGAATGCCAGGCGTCATGTTTGGAGGTAACCAGGCACCACTCATCACCAGGCCATACCATCCCTACAGTGAAGCATGGTGGTGGCAGCATCATGCTGTGGGAATGTTTTTCAATGGCAGGAACTGGGAGACAAGGCAGTATAGAGGGAAAGATGAATGCGGCAATGTACAGAGACTTCCTGGATGAAAACCTGCTCCAGAGTGCTCTTTACCTCAGACTGGGGCGATGGTTCTTTTGGCAAACTCAAAACATGCCTTCTTATTGTTAACACTAAGTAATGGATTTTTTTCTGGCCACTCTTAAATAAAGCCCAGCTCTATGGAGTGTACGGTTTATTGTGGTCACATGCGCAGATACACCAGTCTCTGCTGTGGAACTCTGCTGCTCCTTCAGGGTTACCTTTTTGGTCTCTGTGCTGCCTCTCTGATAAATGGCCTCCTTGCCCGGTCTTTGAGTTTTGGTGGCCGGCCCTCTCTTGGCAGGTTTGTTGTGGTACCATGTTCTTTCCATTTGAAGATGTTTATACTGACAGATCATGTGACTCTTAGATTGCACACAGGTGGACTTCATTTCACTAATTATATGACTTCTGAAGGTAATTGGTTGCATCAGAACTTTTGAGGGGCTGAATACATATGCACATGGCAATTTTTAAATTTTTATTTATAAAAAATCTTTTTTATATACATTTTTCTCATTTCACTTCACCAACAGACTATTTTGTGCAGATCCATCACATAAAATTCAGATAAAAAAAAATAATGAAACTACAGGTTGTAATGTAACAAAATAGGTAAAAAGTCAAGGGGGGTGAATACTTCAGCAAGGCACTATGTATGTGTGTGTGTGTGTGTGTGTGTGTGTGTGTGTATATATATATATATATATATATATATATATATATTATATATATATATATATATATATATATATATTATATATATATATATATATATATATATATATATATATATATATATATATATATAATATATATATATATATATACAGGTTGAGTATCCCTTATCCAAAATGCTTGGGACCACAGGTATTTTGGATATGGGATTTTTCCGTATTTTGGAATAATTACATACCATAATGAGAGATCATGACCATGGGACCCAAGTCTAAGCACCAAATGCATTTAAGTTTCGTATACACCTTATACACACAGCCTGAAGGAAATTTTAGCCAATATTTTTTATAATTTTGTGCATTAAACAAAGTGTGTCTACATTCACACAATTCATTTATGTTTCATATACACCTTATACACACAGCCTGAAGGTCATTTAATACAATATTTGTAATAACTTTGTATATTAAACCAAGTTTGTGTACATTGATCCATCAAAAAACAGAGGTTTCACTATATCACTCTCACTCAAAAAAGTCCGTATTTCGGAATATTCCGTATTTCGGAATATTTGGATATGGGATACTCAACCTGTATATATATATCGAACAAACGACAAATATACCCTTCCTGCGCTAAAGTTCAGCAGCACCACTGAGAGATCCCCTGTCGGTAAGATCCCAGAAATGGAAACAGAACAAAAAAACAGAGTGCGCTTAATGATTACAGCTGGTTAAAAATTTATCAATTCCAGATTCAAGGCGGGGCTTCTCTTGAGTTCTTTTTCCCTTAGGGAATTCCTGATTGAGGCCTATAGAGAAACCCTCTCACCAAAGAAATCACCCGACAAAAAAATCACAGTTTAATTACAGGAGTTCTTTATATAAAATAGACTTTAGTCCATAATCATAAAATTAACATGATACAAAACATCATAAGACCACAATTATTTGGACATGCACCAAAATGCTTTTAGATGTTACAAGGTAAACCTCCTCACCTTAACGGTGTGAGCTCTTGGAGGAATACTTAGAGCAATAATTGATAAACCCAAGAAAAAGAACTCAAGAGAAGCCCCGCCTTGAATCTGGAATTTATCAATTTTTAACCAGTTGTAATCATTAAGCGCACTCTGTTTTGTTGTTACATACACACACACACACACACACACACACATATATATATATATATATATATATGTGTGTGTGTACAAACATCTTGTCTTGAAGAATTTTTTGAAATAACGTTTTTTTCTGCTCTACCACACTATTTTTTGTTACTAATACTATATATTTGGATATTATTGTTTTTAATATTAGCTGATTTTACAGCAATTTGTTGTGGGTGGACTATGTGATGGTCAGCACTGTGTGTTGACGTACCTGTCCCTGTTTTCATGGGTGTACATGTGTGCTGAAGCTGGGCTGCTTATTGGTCACATCACCCACCCAGGATATATTATAATTATGTGTATGTTGTTTTGTTGTAGTTACTAAATATGTGTCTTTTGGATAGATAGATAGATAGATAGATGGTATGTTTTACTTGGATAGCCCTTGAATGCCTCTATTGCGGTGGGCTCATGGTTTTAGAAATATAGCTCTTCGTGCCCTGTTAGGAAACGACTATGATGTCCACTGTGAGTGAGTATTGGTTTTTTGAGCATTCTTTGTACTATGTGATAAGAGGCATCAGGTATAGGATTTGGTGTGTGGCTGCATTGCCTAGGTGATGGAAGTGATGTAGCCATTCTAATTTGGGTACTATGGGGAGTATCTGTTGATTAGTATTAGTACCTCATAAGCGTTAATTATTAGTCCTAATACACTCTTTTGATATGGTGATACGATTAGTTTCTTTAAATGTATTGATGGGTACGCTATTCAGCGTTAATCTAGTTGGATTACCTTTGAACCGGAAACACTTGGTACTTCCGGGTTCGTATGGTGGAACGCATGCCGGGTCTGGCGCTGGTGGAGCGCACGCTGGACACATTGCTAGTTACTATGTTGTCCACTGGAGCTTGGGGTATTTAAAAGGCATCCAGGGAACAGGTAGGTGACTTCCGCTGTAATGACTCTGCTGTAGTGCTGTGTTGGTGGCTTGTACTGGTGACATGCTTGACAAAGGTCTGGAGGGACCGAAACATTGCTGCTTTTTCTGTCTACTTGCATGTACAATGAAGCCTTGCATTTGTAACCTTTGTGAGTATGATCATTTTAAAATGATCTTCAAGCACATATTTATGGACTGGAGAGTGCCTCCTTATTGGAATTTCTATGTACCAGAATCGCCCGTTTAGGGGATAATCTGTGTAGTGCACCCTAAAAATTAACTTTTTGATGAGAGTGCGGGACACCCCCATTGGAAAGATAGAGATAGATAGATAGATAGATATACATGACATACAGATGCGGCACTCAGCATCAAAAAAGGTTTCAAATACTTGTTATAATATCATCGTTTCAGTGCATTTTATTCGGCACTATCATCAGGATACACAAAGACAATACATCCAATCTTACCTTATAAACACTGGCACCCATGTGAGAGAACCGAGTTCAAGCGTCCCGCCGGAAGCCCTGAACAGCGTTGGCTCCAAATGACGTCATCCCCAAAGGGACGTTTCCGTTAACCATCACCATAGTAACATCTAAACAAAGTGCAGAAGAGGCTGTACAGTACATTATGTTCAAAAGAACTATCTATTCTACACGAGAAATAAATAAATGGATAAAAAAATCTATCACAAACATCAGGCATAGGTACATAATCGTTAACAGTACATTGTTGGTAGCAGTATAATTAATAAATTCAAAAGCAAGATAGACTAAAGTTTTCATTTAATTCACGTGGGGTCACAACTCCTAATCGATGGATCCATTGTGCCTCTCTTTGTAATAGCAACCTATTACGATAGCCACCCCTTCATGGCTTAGGTACAAAATCAGTCATTCTGTATCGTAATGAGGCTAAGCTATGGCTTTTCTCAACAAAATGACGTGCTACTGGGTGGTCCATTTTACCATTACCCATTAATGCTGCCCTAATAGTGGAACAATGCATTGTCATGCGTTCCTTGAATTTGCACTGCGTTATTCCTATATAGGACAACCTGCATGGACACAGAATTTGATAGATCATATATGATGACATGTTAAATGGTAATTAATCGTGTAGATGAAGGACTTTTAGCAGTACCTAGAATCTCCCGTAATTCATCTGGGGATCCAGCTTTTAGTCATGCGGCTCTGACTCTATGGAACTCACTTCCCCGCACAGTGCGAGAGGCCCCAACTATAGAATCCTTCAAAAGTAGACTCAAGACTTTCCTGTTTACTCAAGCATTTCCATAATGTCCCTTTTAGTATCTTCATGCTTCTGTATTTTATGAAAATGTACTTCATTATTTTCTGTACTATATTATGCTATGTATCTGTTAAGCGCCTTGAGTCCTATTGGAGAAAGAGCGCTATATAAATAAAATTATTATTATTATTTCTTACCCGAATGGGAAAAAGTGTCCCCTGTTAGTAAAAAGTTACAAGTCGTGCAACCACATCTAAAACATCCATTCTTTTTTGTGGATAAAAAATGTACCCCTGTTGGTTTATCTTAATTGGTAATGTCAGTTCTCACTAAATAATCACGAAGGTTGCGTCCCCTAGTAAAAGACGCCATTAAATCCGTATTTCCAAAAGGCAGGGATTCATCGGTTTTTAATATATTCCAATTATTCTTGGCAACCAAATAGATTTTAGGAGAAATTGTATTATATTGCCTCACCCACGGTAATTTGGCAGCTTTAGGGGGTTCAATCTGTTTATTGAGTAAATGCTCACGGTTCATTTGCAAAACTCTACTCTTGGTATCTGTGAGGAGTTTCTGGGAATAACCCCTGGATAATAATTTAACTATAAGGGTATCAATTTGTTCAGTGGCCTTATTAACATCCGAATTGATCCTTCCTTCTGATACGTAACATCTGTGAAACGGGCAAAGATCATTTTAAACTGGTAGGATGACTACTATTAGCGCATAGTAGTGTATTACTATCAGTGATTTTATGATGTACTGATGTAATCAATTTGCCACATTCTTTAACCACATCCACAGCAGGAAAATCAATGCTAACATTTCTCATCCTTACAGTGAATTTAACTGGACAATCGGATGCATTATGTTCATCAATCAACGTCCTGAATGTCCCCTCACTATCGTTCCAAATAATAAACAAGTCATCTCTATAATGAATATATAGTTGAATCATGGCAGTCACATTTGGTTTAGCAAAAAGGATTTCCTGTTCAATGAAAAACATATATATGTTGGCAAACGTAGGGGCCACCACCGCCCCCATCGCACACCCTTTACGTTGGATATAATAAACGCCATCAAACAAAATATTTTTTTGTCAAAATAAATTCCAATAATGATAGACAAAACTCAATATAATCCTCCTTAAAAGTACCCTCTTTTTGCATAATGCTTTTCACCGCCAATAACCCCTGATCATGAGGAATGATAGTATACAAATTAACAACATCAGCGCAAATTATCACTGAATCAGATTTTGAGTCCTGAAGTGCCAGCAACTTATTAAGGAAAGCAGTAGTGTCTAAAAGAAAATTCCTGTGTTTTTGAACGAATGGTTGTAAAATAGCATCTAAGTAGATAGATGCTGCTTGTGAAAGGGAGCCCTGCGCTGATATTATTGGGCGTCCCGGTGGGGGAGATAGCCCCTTGTGAATTTTGGGTATAGTAAAGGAATAACTGCAGAGACTAATATAGATTGTAAATCTTTGTAAAAGGATGCAGTAGGGTCTTTTTCCATGACGCCATATGTGTCTGTGTCCTTAAGCTGTCGCAAAGCCTCTGCGCGGTAATCCTGTAACTCCTGTAAAACAATGGCACCGGCGGGTCTGATTATCAAATTGTGATTGATTGATGACGTTTTAATAGCTTTCTTTTCTGAGTCAAATTAGAATGCAAAAAGGGGTAGTAGAAACTGTCCTTTGCATCTTTGTCCAATAAACGCATAAATGTTTCAATACTCTCGTTGGTAGAAAAAGGCTCAAAGGTAGATTTAGGAAGAATATTTAAGTTGGTGGGGAATAACAGATGTTTGTACTGTAGATGTACTGGGATTCTTGTTGAAAAAATCTTTCAGTTTCACGTTCCTATGTAAATGATGTTTTTCCACTTAAAATCGTAATGGTGTTTTTGCCATTTAAAATCGTCAAAAAATGCTGTCTGAACAAAAAGACCTTTTCTTATTAAAGATAATTCTGCTTTAGTAAGCTCATATGAAGAAAGCTTGAACAATATTTTGTCTTGTTTTCCGACGGAAGGTTTTCTTCCACGGCCCTTTCCTTCTGCTTTGGCCGCCCCTTCTTGTGTTTTGACGTTTTTTCTGGGATATTTTGAACGTGTCACAGTCCCTAAAGGTTCCGAGTTAGTTGAGGTAGTTGCCACATCTGAATCACTGGTATTATTTTGCTCCTGTGATGACGCAGTATCACAAATGGTTTTAGGATAATTCCTCCTTGCCACCACTTAGCCATTGATAGCCATTGAGGTCTGTTAGGGACTAATTGATTAATTGTGTGATTGAGGGGCGTGACTACCTTTATGGTATTTATAGTTCCACAGTGGTTGACTGGTGCAGGGGAGGTGGCAGCCTGTAACTTTGGTCTTGACAAAGGTCTTGGCAGGGGGCCGAAACGTTGACCTTGACCCTGTAAACCTGATGAATTATTAAATCCACTTTTTCGCTTTGGACGAGACTGGTGAGTGCATTCTTTGACAATTTCTCTTTCTCTCTCTCTCTCTATCTCTCTCTCTCTCTCTCTATCTCTATCTCTATCTCTATCTCTATCGGTCTGGCACTCCCCTTAACGAATAATATCACCTGCACCGGTGCCTTCATGTAGAAAATAGATACACTCCCGGGGATGCGGCACTCTAGTTCACCTTAAGAAGCAAAGGCGGGTGTGGACTCCCAAATGTAGATCAACGTTTCAATATTTATTTATATTGTCATCAGGATCCTGATGACAATTAAATAAATATTGAAACGTTGATCTACATTTGGGAGTCCACACCCGCCTTTGCTTCTTAAGGTGAACTAGAGTGCCGCATCCCCGGGAGTGTATGTATGTATGTATGTATGTATGTGTGTGTGTATATATATATATATATATATATATATATATATATATATATATATATATATATATATATATATATATATATATATATATATATATATATATATATATATATTATAAAATAATAGATTTAGGACCTAAGTCATCTACTGATTTGTTATGCAGTTGTAGTAAAAACCACCATTTTACATGCTGCTGTAGCTCTGAGGTGCGGGATGTTGTGTTTACAAGTAAGCAGCAGTTATTACTAAAGCATGTATATGTACCCCCTTGTCATGTTCTTTTCAGTAAGGAGATAATTGGAAGGCAGGTGATGTATGCAAATGGATATACTCATGCATATTACAGGGTATCTCTCCAAAGTGTTTATATCTATAAAGGAGTCTTGTGATAATGGACAATTATGGATTAATACTTTTTTTTTTTTTTTTTTTTTAGGCAATTTTGTGCTGAGAATATACTTGGTGGTTAATGAGGGTGAGGGGAGGGTGCTGTGTAATGTAAGATATATTGTATAGTTTAAAGCATAGCTATTCAACTTGTGGCCCTTCAGCTACTTTGGAACTACATATCCCAGTATGCCCTGTTAGGGAGTTAGCATTTCCTAATAGCAAAAATGTGTCTGGGCATCCTGGGATATGTAGTTCCACAGCATCCGGAGGGCCACATGTTGAATACCCCTGGTTAATAGTGTGAAAACATAATTTCTCCTATCGAAGATCTGTTGGGGCTTCTTTATGAACTGCATTGCAACATGCCTTTGTTGTGCCAGGATGGTCTGCCCTGTGCAGATTCCCCGCCACTCCTCTGGCAACTAGAAAACGCCTAGGTGCGGGGAGGGACGCGTTTCTTAAAAAATGTTAACATAGCACATGGCAATGACATCTGCCATTTTAGGGTGGGAATGACATATTGGCTGAATCGTTCAATGTGAATGCCCAATTTTGCGCGCTCCTGCGGTCGCATTATATATCTTTCAGTCGGCTATGCTGCACCGCCAACCAGAAGATATTATGTATATCATGCCGTCGTCCCCTGCATCTTGTAAGTGTGTACACATTTGCTGATGCAGGGTCCAGTTGCCTGTTGGATCATCCGGATACACATTCTTCTAGTGTGTAGCCGGCCTTAGAACCACATGTTACATTTAACGTAACGTCTTTGTATTTCTCCCCGTCTTCTTTACTTTTCTTTTTTTAGCCTTTCGCTTTCCCTGTCAGCAAAATTGCGAAATGAAGCATGAGTGAGAGGATGCCAGGACAGCTTTTATATCACGTCTGTGTTTGTGTTTTGAAGCTATTAATTACAATAAAATGCACCTACAACTCTGCTTCTCCACAAAGTAGGTACTATTTTAAAGGTATAAAACGATACCCAAGAACCGCTAGCAAGATCTTACTTTGACCAGGACAAGAGAGATGAATTTAGACCAAGTTCCTCATTTAGTGTTGGAGCACTTGTACAGTCTGCACATACTGTATGTGTAAAAATACGGATACAAAATTGCAGTCTTTCATGTATATTCTGAGTAGCATATACCTCAGAATACAGCCAACTCCACATTCAGGAGCGTTTGTACGCCAGGTGTATAAAAGTATCCATTGGGGATGGATTACAGTGGGGCAAAAAAGTATTTGGACAGCCACCAATTGTACAAGTTCACCCACTTAAAAAGATGAGAGGTCTGTAATTTCCATCATAGGTACACTTCAACTGTGAGAGACAGAATCTGAAAAAAAAAAACCCAGGAAATCATTGTATGATTTTTTTTTAAACAATTTATTTGTATATTCTTGTGGAAAATTAAATATTTGGACACCTACCAAGCAGCAAGATTTCTGGATGTCACAGACCTGTTACTTCTTCTTTAAGAAGCTCTTCTATCCTCCACTCATTACCTGTATTAATGGCACCTGTTTGAACTGGTTATCTGTATAAAAGACACCTGTCCACACCCTCAAACAGTCAGACTGCTACCTTTCCACCATGGCCAAGACCAGAGAGCTGTCTAAGGACACCAGGGACAAAATTGTAGAGCTGCACAAGGCTGGGATGAGCTACTCGACAATAGGCAAGCAGCTTGGTGAGAAGAGATCAACTGTTGGCACAATTATAAAAAAAATGGAAGAAATACAAGATCACTGACCATCTCCCTCGACCTGGGGCTCCATGCAAGATCTCATCTCGTGGGGTATCAATGATCTTTAGAACGGTGAGGAATGAGCCCAGAACTACACGGGAGGACCTGATCAATGACCTCAAGAGGGCTGGGACCACAGTCACAAAGGTTACCATTAGTAACACACTACGTCGTCATGGATTGAAATCCTGCAGCACCCGAAAGGTCCCTCTGTTTAAGCCAGCACATGTCCAGGCCCGTCTAAAGTTTGCCAGTGACCATCTGGATGATCCAGAGGAGGATTGGGAGAATGTAATGTGGTCAGATGAGAGCAAAATCAAACTTTTTGGTATAAATTCCACTTGCAGTGTTTGGAGGGAGAAGAATGATGAATGGCATCCCAAGAACACCATACCCACTGTGAAGCATGGGGATGGGTACATCATGCTTTGGGGCTGCTTTTCTGCAAAGGGGACAGGACCACTGATCCGCATTAAGGAGAGGATGAATGGGGCCATGTTTCGTGAGATTTTGGGCAAATACCTCCTTCCCTCAGTAAGAGCATTGAAGATGGAACGTGGCTGGGTCTTCCAGCATGACAATGACCCAAAGCACACCGCCCGGGCAACTAAGGAGTGGCTCCGTAAGAAGCATTTCAAGGTCCTTGAGTGGCCTAGACAGTCTCCAGACCTCAACCCAATAGAAAATCTGTGGAGGGAGTTGAAAGTCCGTGTTGCCCGGCGACAGCTCCAAAACATGACCGATCTAGAGAAGATCTGCACGGAAGAGTGGGCCGAAATACCTGCTTACAGTGTGTACAAACCTGGTCAAGAACTACAGGAAACGTTTGACCTATGTAGTTGCCAACCGAGGTTATATTACAAAGTATTGAGTTAAACTTTTTGATTGTCCAAATATTTATTTTCTGCAAGAATATACAAATTGTTTAAAAATCATACAATGTGATTTCCTGTTGTGGTTTTTTTTTTTTTTCCCCCAGGTTCTGTCTCTCACGGTTGAAGTGTACCTATGATGGAAATTACAGACCTCTCTCATCTTTTTAAGTGAGTCAACTTGCACAATCGGTGGCTGTCCAAATATTTTTCTTGCCCCACTGTAAATGTTTCCCCTTAAACCACTCGAGTGTTGCTTTAGCAGTATGCTTTGGGTCATTGTCCTGCTGAAAGACGAACCTCTGTCCCAGTCTCAAATCACAGGCAGACTGAAACAGGTTTTGCTCAATAATATCCCTGTATTTAGCACCATCCATCTTTCCCTCGACTCTAAATAGTTAACCAGTCCCTGCTGCTGAAAAACATCCCCACAGCATGATGGTGTTCTTGGGGTGATGGGATGTGTTGGTTTTGTGCCAGACATAGCGTTTTCCTTGGTGGCCACAAAGTTAAATTTTAGGCTCATCTGACCAGAGCACCTTCATCCATACATTTGGGGAGTCGTCCACATGCCTTTTGGCAAACTCAAAACGTGCCTTCTTATTTTTAACAGAAATAATGTTGTTTTTTTCTGTCCGCTCTTCCATAAAGCCCAGCTCTATGGGGTGTACGGCTTATTGTGGTCACATACGCAGATACACCAGTCTCTGCTGTGGACCTCTGCAGCTCCTTCAGGGTTACCTTTTGTCTCTGTGCTGCTTCTCCGATTAATGCCCTCCTTGCCCGCTCTGAGTTTTGGTGGCCTGCCCCCTCTTGACAGGTTTGTTGTGTTATCATGTTTCCATTTGAAGATGATGGATTTGATTGTGGTCCGGGGAATCATCAAAGATTTGGATATTTCTCTTACGTCCTAGAGGATGCTGGGGTCCACATTAGTACCATGGGGTATAGATGGGTCCACTAGGACCATGGGCACTTTTAGAGTTTAATTGTGTGGGCTGGTTCCTCCCTCTATGCCCCTCCTACCAGACTCTGTATAGAAAATGTGCCTGGTGGGGCCGGCCACAGCTAGGGGAGCTCCATAGGAGTTTTTCTAGTTGTATTGTTTTTTAGAGTTTGGCACAGGGAGGCTTAGGGGATGGCGGCAGTGCTGCGGGAGTGAGCGGACACTACTCCCCCCCCCCCCCCCCTCCCTCCCTAACAGAGCCAGAAGACATTCGTGGTGAGTTGGACACCGGTGCCCCGACAAGCGGGGATCCGGTGAGAATGGCGGCATCAGGATGGGAGCGCAGCGCTGAGGCTGCACTCTGGAGGGCTCAGAGGCACAGTGTATGGCGCTCTGGGCCAGCGCAATACCCTTACCCTGGTCACAGAAGCGATCAGGGACACTGTACTGCTGCTAGCAACCATTACCTCAGGCCAGTATCATCTCTAGAAGTACGGGAAGACGCAACATTTTAGTGTGTGGAGCTTCTCCTCAGAGCGGATCAAGCACTCACCAGCGCCATTTTCTCCCTGCAGATCACACTACAGAGACGCTGACAGGGAGCGCTGACCCCCCCACATAACTCCAGCTATCCTGTGCTGTACCAGGGGGTTATAGAAGGGGGGGAGAGTGTTTATTCACATTACTGTGTAGTCTGTTTAAGTTACTCAGTCAGCGTAAGGCATTTATTATTATTATAACTGTTTACTGGGGCGCTGTGTGGGCTGGTTCCCTAACTCTGTCTCTCTCTGAAGGTACTTGGGGGAAACTATGTCTGACATTTTCCTGTGTGTGTGTGTGTGTGTGTATGCAGTAGCGGATCTTGCCACGGGTAAGCAGGACTTTTGCCCAGGGCGTCGCCTTCCGGAGGGCGCCGCACCATGGCAAGATCCGCTACTGCTGTGCCCCCTGCTGCCGCTGCCCACTGTGTCCCGCTGTGAAGGGAACTAGACGCTACGCGTCTAGTTTCCCTTCGTGGAGAAGACCTTTGCTGTGCGGCGTGCCATGACGTCATCGCGCACCGCACAGCATTTCAGCGGCGCTACTCTACTGTACAGGGGGCGTAACTGACCACGCCCCCTGTATGAAGCCACGCCCCTATTACCTGACTGGGGCGCAAAAATGGCTGGAACCGGCCCTGTGTGTATGCTATATATCTCACATTATCATGTCTAGGGACTCTGTATCTTGTGCTGCAGAGTATGTATCTTCTCCAGAATGCAATACACTATCTCAGCCCTCTCAACCTGAACCCAAGTGGTTGGCTTCTATTAAGGGTATGATATCCCAGATTTCATCTAGGATAGCTCATTATGAGACTGAAACACAGGTTTTAAAAAACACTGTAGAAGTTTTGTCGTATTCTACTCCCACTACCTCAACAATCTCCCCTAGTATATGCCCAAAGAAGCGTGCTCTTGCCCAGGTAATACAAGTCGACACGGATACCGACTCTGATACGGGTGATGGGGACATACTGCGGGGGGAGGCATCCCTTGCTAAAGGGGTGCAGCTAATGATTGAGGCCATTCGGGACCTTTTACACATTACTAACAAGGTACCTGAACAGGTCGAGGAGGCTTTCTTTACAGACAATAAGAAAGTCTCCCTTACCTTTCCTTCGTCTAGGGAATTAAATGCATTATTTGAAAAATCCTGGGAAAACCCAGAGAAAAAATTCCAGATCCCAAAGAGTTCTGGTTGATTTTCCTTTCCCTGAAGAGGATAGGAAAAAGTGGGAACACCCTCCTATAGTAGACGCTTCTGTTTCTAGATTGTCTAAAAAGGTGGTTTTACCTGTCCCTGGGTCTACCGCTTTGAAAGAGCCAGCAAACCGCAAGATTGAGACTACGCTCAAATCCATATACACTGCTTCAGGCGTGCCGCTTAGGCCCACTATTGCTTTTGCATGGATTTCTAAAGCCTTAGTAAAGTGGTCGGGCACGTTACTAGAGGATTTAGATACTATGGATAGAAGTGACATTAAAATGTTTTTACGTCCCATACAGGATTCTGCGGGTTTCCTGGTGGAGGCCATGAAGGACCTTGGTAATCTGACTGCACGGACATCTTCCATGGCTGTCTCGGCACGCAGGGGACTCTGGCTGCACCAATGGTCTGTGGATGCGGAATCCAAGAAGAGTGTGGAGAACCTACCCTTCACAGGTCAGGCTCTATTTAGGGAAGCTTTGGATACGTGGATCTCCACGGCAACTGCTTATAAGTCAACCTTTCTTCCCTCAGCTACTCCGACGCCAAAGAAATCCTCCGCGTTTACAATGCAGTCCTTTAGGACCACAAAGGTTAAGAAGTCCAAGTCCCCTTCCACCTTCTTGAGAGGTGGTCGGGGAAAATCCAGAAAACCTGCACCGGCAGGTTCCCAGGAACAGAAGCCGGGTTCTGTTCCTCAAAATCCTCAACATGACGGTGGACCTCCCATCCTGGAGGTCGGACAGGTGGGAGCACGTCTACGAAATTTCAGTCACGTCTGGGCGTATTCAGGCCTTGACCCCTGGGTTCAAGATATTGTATCTCAGGGGTACAGACTGAAGTTTCAAGAGCTCCCACCTCACAGATTTTTCAAAATAGCCTTACCAGCTTTGCTGACAGAAAGGGCTATCTTACAAGAAGCCGTTAAAAAATTGGAAAGGGCAAATGTCATTGTTCCAGTTCCATCTCACCTGGAAAACAAGGGTTACTACTCAAACCTTTTTGTGGTGCCAAAGCCGGACGGTTCGGTCAGACCAATATTGAACCTCAAATCGTTAAATCCATATTTGAGGGAATTCAAGATCAATATGGAGTTTCTGAGAGTGGTGATCTCGGGTATGGAGGAGGGGGAATTTCTGGTATCCTTAGATATGAAGGATGCATACCTCCTCATTCCTATTTGGCCGCCACACCAGGCTTATCTCAGGTTTGTGCTGTTGGACTGTCACTATCAGATCCAGGTGCTGCCATTCGGCCTATCCACAGCACCGAGGGTGTTCACCAAGGTAATGGCAGAGATGATGCTTCTACTCCGCAAACAGGGTGTGAACATAATTCCATATCTGGATGATCTGCTGATTAAAAGTATCGTCCAGGGAGAAGTTGTTGTTGTCCATTGCTCTCACAACTTGACTGCTCCGGGATCATGGTTGGATCCTGAATCTTCCAAAGTCACATTTGGAGCCAACGAGAAGACTGTCCTTCCTGGGGATGATTCTCGACATGGAAGTGCAGAGGGTGTTTCTACCGGTGGAGAAAGCATTGTCCGGGATGTCCAGAATCCAGCCCGAGTATCGGTTCATCAGTGCATTCGCCTTCTGGGGAAGATGGTTGCCTCCTATGAGGCTCTACAGTATGGAAGATTTCATGCACAGTCTTTCCAGCTGGATCTCAGGGACAAATGATCGGGATCTCATCTGCACCAGAGGATGCCGACAGCCAGATTCTCGCTCCTCTGGTGGCTACAAACTTCTCACCTACTTGAGGGCCGCAGGTTTGGTGTTCAGAATTGGATCCTTCTAACCACGGATGCAATTCTCAGAGGTTGGGGAGCAGTCACCCAGGGGAAAAACTTCCAAGGAAGGTGGTCAAGTCTGGAATCCATCCTTCCGATTAAACATTCTGGAACTAAGAGCCGTGTACAACGGTCTTCTACAGGCGGCACATCTTCAAAAAGATTGGGCCATTCAAGTTCAGTCGGACAATGTAACGACAGTGTCCTACATAAACTGACAAGGCGGAACGAAGAGCAGAGCTGCAATGTCAGAGGTAACAAGAATCATCCTCTGGGCGGAAAAACACGTGCTGTCAGCAATCTTCATTCCAGGAGTGGACAACTGGGAAGCGGACTTCTTCAGCAGACACAATCTCTATCTGGGAGAGTGGGGCCTCCACCCAGAGGTGTTTGCAGAGGTGACAAGTCTTTGGGGCGTACCTTAAATAGACATGATGGCCTCACGCCTCAACAAGAAGCTTTGGAGGTATTGTTCCAGGTCAAGGGACCCACAGGCAGTGGCGGTGGACGCCCTGGTAACTCCGTGGGTGTTAAAGTCAGTGTATGTATTCCCTCCACTTCCACTCATCCCAAGGATTCTCAAAATAATCAAAAGAACAAGAGTTCAGGTGATCCTCATTGCTCCGGACTGGCCAAGAAGGGCTTGGTACGTGGATCTGCTGGAGTTACTGCTGCAAGATCTGAGGCCTCTTCCTCTTCGAGAGGACCTTCTGCAACAGGGGCTGTTCGCTTATCAAGACTTACCACGGCTACGTTTGACGGCATGGAGGTTGAACGCCAGATCTTGGTTCGGAAAGGCATTCCGAAAAAAGGTAATTCCTACCCTGATTCAGTCTAGGAATGGAGTAACATCTAAACATTACCATCTGATTTGGAAAAAGCATGTGTCTTGGTGTGAATCCATGATGTTTCCTACAGTGGAGTTTCAACTTGGGCGGTTTCTCCTCTTCCTGCAAGTGGGTGTGGATGTGGGCTTGCGTTTGGGCTCTATAAAAGTCTAGTTTTCTGCCTTGTCCATTTTTTCCAGAAACAGTTGGCTTCCATCTCTGCGGTTCAGACTTTCTTGAAAGGGGTGCTGCACATCCAGCCTCCCTTTGTGCCTCCTACGGCACCTTGGGATCTTAACGTGGTGTTGCAGTTCCTGCAATCAGATTGGTTCTAGCCTTTACAGGAGGTTGAGGTCAAGTTTCTCACGTGGAAGGCGGTCACACTGTTGGCATTAGCTTCTGCTAGGCGTGTGTCTGATTTGGGGGCATTGTCCTACAAGAGCCCCTACTTGATTTTTTTCATGAAGATAGAGCTGAACTTCGGACGCGTCAGCAGTTTCTTCCAAAGGTTGTGTCGGCTTTTCATGTCAACCAACCTATTGTGTTGCCAGTGGTTACTGACTCCTCAATTACCTCAAAGTCCTTGGATGTTGTGAGGGCTTTGAGGATTTATGTGAAGAGGACTTCACGTCACAGGAAGTCGGACTCTGTTTTTCCTTTATGATCCCAACAAGATTGGGTGTCCTGCTTCTAAGCAGAGGATTTCTCGCTGGATCAGGTTCACTATCCAGCATGCTTATTCTACGGCAGGCTTGCCGTGTCCAAAATCTGTTAAGGCCCACTCTACTCGTAAGGTAGGTTCTTCCTGGGCAGCTGCCCGGGGTGTCTGTGCTTTACACCTTTGCCAAGCGGCTACTTGGTCGGGGTCGAACCCGTTTGCTAAATTCCAGAAGTTCGATACTTTGGCCGCTGAGGACCTAAAGTTTGGTTAGTCCGTTCTGCAGGAGCATCCGCGCTCTCCCTCCCGTACTGGGAGCTTTGGTACATCCCCATGGTACTAATGTGGTCCCCAGCATCCTGTGGAATGTAAGAGAAAATCGGATTTTAATTACCTATCGGTAAATCCTTTTCTCGTACTCCGTAGAGGATGCCTAGCGCTTCGTTTTCCTGCAGTAGTTACTAAGTTCAGTACTGCCTTGTTACTTGGTTAAGTACTGCATTATTACTTGGTTAAGTACTATTGTTCAGCTATTGCTGGAGTTGTTCAGGCAGGTTAGCCTGGTTTGCCTTGTTATGTGTGAGCTGGTGTGAATCTCACGACTATCTGTGTATTTCCTTCTCTCGAAGTATGTCCGTCTCCTCGGGCACAGTTTTTAGACTGGTAGGAGGGGCATAGAGGGAGGAGCCAGCCCACACTATTAAACTGTCTATACCGCATGATACTAATGTGAACCCCAGCATCATCTACGGACTACGAGAAAAGGATTTACCGGTAGGTAATTAAAATCTTATTATAATTTTTTTTATAACCCAACCCTGACTTGTACTTCTCAACAACTTTATCGCTGACTTGTTTGGAGAGCTCCTTAGTCTTCACGGTGTGATGCCTCTTGCTTAGTGGAGTTGTAGCCTCTGGGGCCTTTCAGAAAAGGTGTGTTTATACTGACAGATCATGTGACACTTAGATTGCACACAGGTGGGATTCATTTCACAAATTATGTGACTTCTGAAGGTAATTGGTTGCACCAGAACTTTTGAGGGGCTTCGTAGCAAAGGGGGTGAATTTTCAAATTTTTAGTTTAAAAATATTTTTTGATGTAAATTTTTCTCATTTCACGTCACCAACTTAGACTATTTTGTGCAGATCCATCACATAAAATTCAGCTAAAAAAAAATATTTTAAATTACAGGTTGTAATGTAACAAAATAGGTAAAAAGCCAAGGGGTGGGGGGGGGTGAATACTTTAGCAAGCCACTGTATCTCGTGTACACACCCGCCGTCCCACTACCGATATATTGTTCTGTTGTGTACCCAACCTAAGAGATGCTCAACTCTAAAAGCACTTTTGGTATGCTTTCGCACTTTGGAAATTTGTATTATTACACTCCAGAAATGATCTGACCTTAAACTTTAAAATTGGCCCACTGCATTCAAAATGCCAGCGGCTAATATTCTAAAAACACTGAAATAAGTGATCTCCCCCCCCCCCCCCCCCCCCTTCTTCTTCATCAAACTATTCCTGAGCTTCCGATGCATAAGAATAAGTGTGTGCCTGCTTTAGTGGTTACGCACAGCCAAGATTAATATACAGTATTTTGTAAAATAGCTAATCGGCAGCGATTGCCTTACTGTGCACTATCAACCAGGATGTATCATCGGATTATTGGAAGTTAAACTCTTCTTCCCCGATGTGGCAGCTAAAGGATGGGCTTCCAAATTCCTGGCAGTTTTACAACAGAAGAGGTGGTTTTATACCTTTATGTAATTCTTTATTAAAGAAAGGTGTGATTTACATTATTTGTACAGTGTTTTTTTGTTTTTATTTTTACACACTTGGGCCCCTGTAAACTTTTCCAATCATAATATACAGTCCTTAATTAGAGAATACACTGTAGCATGCTTCTGTTAAGTAGATCAATTAACCCATCCACTTGTCGAGGTGCCAGCTGTGAGCACTTTTTTAGGCCTTTCGGGGTTAATTTAAAAAGATTGTCAGGATGATAAAGTGCCCAGAATACTGAAGCACAAACACATTTAATCTGTCTCTCAGTTCCAGGGTTGTTGGATTAGGGCCAGCTTTAGCAAATAAACGTAAGTAAGTGGAAACTTTCTCAGTCTCGGTTCTGAGAACTGATAATGAACTGTGTCTGAACGTTTTGTGCTATCTATCCCCAAATCAGATTGTATGAAGTGGACTATAGGGACATATGTTGCGGAGATCATTAACCTATTGATTGCCTGAACCTTGTCTTTGCAGTAAGTTTCCCGTTCTAGTATAGTATTTTAGTTTTCTTTCGTTTGTGACCTTTTTATTTACTTGTTTTGTAATCTATTCATATTTGTAGTAATAACTTGTAGACAAGTTTAGACATCAGAGAAAGTATAATGGCGCATTAAGATTAAAAACATGCATTTTTAAAAAGGACGTATACATAAGTGATAAATTCTACCTAAATATACATAAATGTGATTAAATATACTAACAATTCATTTAAAAGGAAATTGACAAAATAAAGTGAGAGAACTAAAATGGGGCAAATGCATTGTGGGCAAAAAAAGGCGCAGCAAACCACATGCTATTTTTGGGCTCGACAAATCCTGGGCTCCAGATCACCATGGTGACTATCATTTTACAACCGGCCACCGGATTTGCAGAAACTCGGACCGCCACTGCTGACAGTAAGGTCTCTTTTAGAAACTAAACTCCACTCTGTCTACTCCTGTGGGGCAGATGTACTAAGCCATGGAGAGTGATAAAGCGGAGAGTGATAAGGTACCAGCCAATAAGCTCCTTACTGCCTTGTTACAGACTGTTTGAAAAATGATAGAAGCTGATTGGTTGGCACTTTATTACTCTCCAAGACTTAGTACATCTGCCCCTATATGACTATTGCATCCAACGGTAGTCATGAAAATGTTAAGCTGCCTCCAATTTTTGATTAGAGGCACTCTGTTTCAAAACTTGTGGGTTTCCTGCAGGGCACACTGCAGTGATGGCAAGAGTATTGGCTCTCCTCACAGTTGTAGCGCCACTTTGATGTCCTTAGCTGTCTCCACCCTCCATTCTGCCATCACAAGCAAGGCTAGCTCCCGAGTCCCTGAGCAGGGAGGACTGTGCTGGGCTTCCCGATAGAGTCCCTGATGATCACAGCAGTGCAGAGTCCCAGGCTGGCTGGAGCTGTGAGAGACCTGCTGTGCGGGAAGGAGGACTGCTATGTGACTGACACTCAGACCAAATGCTGCTGGCTGCCCTTCCACACTTGCCAGACAGCGTGGGCTGGTTTATCATGAAGCTCTCCATGCAGCTCATACTGCAGGGGCTCTTCCTGCAGAGCACGAGTGTGCTGAATGAAACCAGCTCTCAGGACTCCTTGATAGACCGTGTCAGAGTGACGTGCGGTGAGGCACTGGCTGTTCAGGCCACCCCCCTCCGCCCCACAAAAAAACCCAAAAACAAAACAAAGCATAGGGCTTCCCCTACTTAAGCAAAACCAGCACCAGGCTGAACCAGCCAGGGGGGAATAATGCCATAGCAGGAGAGACACTCAGCATGGGGTGCCCCTGCCATAGCATTAAACAACCCTCCAAACCAGTCAGCCCAGTGCTGGAATTCCTCAGAGAGTGGGGACCCCAATAATAAAAATGGGCGGTCACCAGGGGTGGTGGCGGTGGGTGCGGGGTTCATGATGGAACAATATTGTTTTTTACAGGCGGCCTACAGGTCCCAGCAAGCCTGCACTTGGAGAACCACAAGTGCCAGCATGCCCAGATATTAAGGTCCCGCTGGCACCCGTAGTCCGCCTGTGAAAAAAAAATATATTAAAATAAATACAAAACGCGTTTAATTTTTTGTTTTTATTATACAGGGTCTTCACCTGGGGGGCGGCGGCCTTTAAGCTTTTTCATGGACGCCGCCTCCCCAGGGCTTCTGGCGTCTTCTTCCGGCCTCTTCACCTAGTGGGCGGTGGCCTTTTAAGCTCTCTTTCATGGCCGCCGCCCATCCAGGACTTCAATTGGATCTTCTCTCTTCAGGAGCTCTTCATTGCTCCTCCTCTGCCGCCGGACTGTCAACCACTCCTTCGCGCTGACTTATATAAGTCAGCCAGAGGGGGTGGGGTGATGATGCGGCGAGCCGTGATTGGCTCGTGGTGGCCATCTTGAATTTAAAAAATGACGCTGAGGCGCCATTTTTGAAACTGGTACCGCTTCCAAACTCGGCAGAATTTCAGGCAGGAATCACAGATCCCTGCCTGCTGCTAACGCCAGCACCTCCGCCGCATCACGCCACCACGTGCCTGCCACTGACGCCCGCTGCCCACCCAGTGATGACAGCGGATCCAGTGACGGAACTGCTGGCCAATCACATCTGGCCTCACTGACAGGCGTGCTTTCGTGGGTTGAATTGCCACTTTACATTGGATTTTTATGGGCTTTTACAGCCCGTGGCATGGCCCCACTCCCCCGATTCGGCCCCTTTCCCATTCATAACGGTAGGCACCACTATCGGTGCCTCCCAAACCCAAATTAATTGCAAAAATTATTAAAATAATATAAAGGAGATACTTAAGACACAGAATATGTGTCATAAGTATCTATCTTTGTATTATTTTAATCATTAACGACAGGGGAGGCACTGCCTCCCCTGACTGCATGTCCCTGCCTTGTCATACACCGTCACAAAGATGAGCTCCACATCATCTCCTACCCAGTGTTCCAGCAACTGACCAGCTACAAGTAAGTCTGGTACTTGCCCACCTTTTGAAGAGTTAATGAGGCCGACCCAGGTAATTCTGCTGGTGTTTCAGATCTTAGCCAAGCGAGGAGATGCAGGGACCGTAATCATGCCTCCCTGTACACATTAATTGAAATGATACACATTGACAAATTTTGGATGCTTTGTGATAGGTCATACTATGTATCGGGGACACTGTGGTATGGCATACTGTGTATTGAGGGCACTACGTTGTATCATACTGTCTATTGGGACACTATGTTGCGACATACTGTGTATTGAGGGCACTACATTGTGGCTTACTATGTACTGGGGGTGGGACTACATTGTGGCTTACTAGGTACTGGGGGTGGGACTACATTGTGGCTTACTATGTATTGGGACACTACGTTGCGGCATACTATTTATTGGGGGCACTGTGGTGTGTCTTGGTGGCATATCATGTATTGGGGGTAGTACATTGTGTTATACTATGTATTCGGGGCACTATGATATGTCATACTATGTACTGGGGCTACTGTTATATGTCCTACTATGCATTAGTGTCTTAAAATGAATTGGGCACCGGAGTTGGGCATGTATCTGAGTCTGATAGCATGTGGGGAGGCCTGGGGGACATTGGATGGTGGTGTGTTTTTTTTCATATACTTTGGATGTGGACTATAGTCTGGCTCCTAAACTTTTAAACTGGCTCCTTGATTTTTAAATTATTTTTTATTGGGTACTGGACTGATAGCATCAGAAACTAAGAGGTAAAATGATGGGCCTCCTGGGTGGTGACTGGCGGTGGCCTGAAGAGGACGCAAAAAATATGTCTAGTGGGCATGTCCGTAAAAGCCGCTGCATTCTCCGATGCGTAGCTGCTTTCACAGTGGCAATGTTCAGATAAAGACACTGCACCTGCTTTAGGCAGGTGCAAATGTTGATGGTGCACCGATGACAGACTGTCTAGAAACACTTGTGGTGGTACAGTGTGACTGGCATTAAAAGTGGACGTCATAGGGATTGCACATTCAGGCGCTAGCTAGTACACAATGGGTAGGCTGAAACTAGCATTTGCATTTTATCGCACCCGCAGTTCCAGCAATATAGATTTGTAGAAGGCAACAAAACAAGTTGCAACTTTATTAGTCAATGCCTGTAATTTACCATTGTGTGGAATTAATCTATCTAATATTTGCTGTTGCCTTAGGTTTAAATCCTTTACAAGCACCCTAGTGCCCCTGTTACTGTGCACAGTATGCATCTGAGCACATTGGTCAAAAGCATGCTTACAATAAGAATCTAAAAATAATTTCTGATTGTAAGTCTATATACTTGTGTAGAGTGTCAAGTTTGAGGTATTTTGTTTTAGTACTGTGCTTCAAGATTTTGAACGCAGCCAACTAGTTATTTTAGCTTGGTCTCCCTCTGGAGATATATAGCCAACATTCGCGAGAGGTAATGTGGAGAAGTTGCCCATAGGAATCAATCAGCTCCTGTCATTTTATAGACTGTGCTAGATACAAGGATATCTAGAAGATGATTGGTTTCTATGGGCAACTACTCCACTTTATCTCTGTTGCATCTCACCTCCAGTCTCTTTTCATCTCCTATTTGATTAGAACTCCCTTTATTACACTCTTGTATGCCTTACGGGCAAAGCCAGTGGCACAGGGTGGTGTGTTCTTTTATAGAAAGTGCTGTGAAATTTCTCTACATAGCAGCGGCACATTGGCAGAATACAAAAGGTAACCGTTCATTCCCGAACCAAGTGCACGTACCTGCTAAAAGCACAAAATATGATAGAATTTGCCAACATGTACATACAAAACATCAAAAGACAAATATACACACAACAAGCCAAATATAGGGAAAAGGGGGGGACGAGAAAGGAAGGAGGAGAAGGGGAACTGTGGGGTGTGGGGAAAACTGCAGGGAACACAGGTAAATAAAAAGACTAAAGAAATACAATAAACAAGGAGGGCATGAGCTAAAGAAAACCTATGTACATCTGGTGCCGAGGCACTATGGCTTTATATGACGATGACTTCCATTCCATTTAACTAAAGCAAGTTGCGACAAAGTCAGAGTGTTTCTCTTGGGCTGTATGAAAGACATCCTCCATGTTCATATAAAAGTCCAATCATTGACACCAATCCCACAACGATGGGTCAACCACTGAATGCCAATGGACCAGGACAACAGCTCATGCTGCATTATTCATACGTTTAAGGAAGGAATTTTTATACTGGGATATAGGGATGTCTGAGTACGTAAGTAACCCTTTAGTCTGGTCCAGTCGGGACCTGGCAACCCAGGATTTCGGACAACAGTGCTATAATTTTGGCCCAAAAAAGGGCAATTGTAGGGCAGTTACACCACATGTGGTTCAGAGTTCCTCTATCTTTGCTACATCTCCAGCACAGAGGGGACATAGTAGGAAAAAACATATGTAATGTAACCGGACACCTCTACCACCTCGTTAAAAACGTTCATTGCGTTTCAAGTAGCTCTGGGCTAGAAGAGCATGCAGAAGTAATTTGACAAGTTTCTCCCAGTTTACGTGTATACCATGGTGGACGAGGTCACCATCCTATCTGTCACAAACGGCGGGTTAACAGGGAAGTGTCTATGTAAGAGGATGAGGATCTGATAGATACCAGAAATGATGTGGGTGTGGTCAGTGGGTTGAGAACATGGTTTCAAATTGTGTAAGGGCCCTGTTGAATCGAGGTATTCCCCTTGAGAGAAGGTGTAGAGGTGTAGCTGAAAATAAAACCAGTACTCGCTCAGGAATACCAGCAGATCCACAGGGTTCTGAGAGAGACCTAAACACCCCATTAATAAACAGGTGACCCAGTCTGCGCGGGTCTGTGCATCGCTATCACTGTAGGGGGTACACTCGGAGCGATAATGCTCAAATTCTAAGCAATCTAGTCAGATTGCTCAGGAGTACCCCCCTTTACCTGTTCCTGGGGCAGCATCCTTAAAGGACACAGCTGACCGCAAGATTGAGAACACTCTCATATCATTATACACTGCTGCTGGGGTGGCCCAGAGACCCACTATTGCTTGTGCATGGATCACTAAAGCTATTGCAAAGTGGTCAGGTAACCTAATTGACGGATTAGATACCTTACCCAGGGGGGAGCTAGTTTTACTCCTGCAGCATATTCAAGACTCTGCTAACTTTATGGTGGTGGCCATAAAGGAAATTGGTTTGCTCAACGCACGCACCACTGCCATGGCAGTGTCAGCACGCAGGGGCCTGTGGCTACGCCAGTGGACTGTGGATGCGGATTCCAGGAAAGGCATGGAAAACCTACCATTCACAGGTGAGGCCCTTTTTGGAGATGAACTGGATACGTGGATATCCAAGGCTATGGTGGGTAAGTGTACGTACCTTCATTCCGCAGCACCCCCAGCTAGGAAAACCTACTCTGCTCCAACTCTGCAGTCCTTTCGACAGCGAAATTTAAAGGCAAATCCAAAGGTTCGTCTATAGCCTTCAAAGGTAATAAAGGTAAATCCAGAAAACCAGCAGCTGCAGGTTCTCGGGAACAGACCTCCGGGTCTGCTTCATCAAAGCCTTCAGCATGACGGTGATCCGCACTGCCTGGAAGACAGGCAGGTGGGAGCTCGGTTACGTTATTTCAGTCACGTTTGGGCAACATCTTGCCAGGATCCCTGGGTTTAAGGAAAAAATTTATTATTTCAAAGTGCGCAATAAATGTTAAATCGGGCAGCCGTCACATATCACTAAGGGAACACCACATCCCTAAATATTGTCCAAACAGAAAGAAAGATAAATATGTGCGTAGGCGCCCTTATAACAAAGATGAATACCAAAAGTGTTTATGAATAAAAACACACTAATATTTCACAATAGTGACATACAACATATAAAACCATATACATTTAAAAGGTATTGCACTGAACCCAATAGTTTCTCACCCTCTATAGGACTTGCGGTGGGCATAGAGCTTTTTGACAAAAGCAAACGCGTCCCGATGGATTTAACACTGCACCACCGCAAAGAGCTTTTCTCATACGTCCTAGAGGATGCTGGGGACTCCAAAAGGACCATGGGGTATAGACTGGATCCGCAGGAGACATGGACACTTTAAGACTTTAAATGGGTGTGAACTGGCTCCTCCCTCTATGCCCCTCCTCCAGACCTCAGTTAGATTCTGTGCCCAGAGAGACTGGACACACAACAGGGGAGCTCTCCTGAGTTTCTCTGGAATAGACTTTATTTAGGTTTATTATTTTCAGGGAGCACTGCTGGCAACAGGCTCCCTGCTTCGTGGGACTGAGGGGAGAGAAGCAGACCTACTTCTGTGAGTTAAAGCCTCTGCTTCTTAGGCTACTGGACACCATTAGCTCCAGAGGGTCTGATCACTTGGTATAGCCTAGCTGCTCGTTCCCGGAGCCGCGCCATCGTCCCCCTCACAGAGCCAGAAGAAAGAAGCCGGGTGAGTAACCGAAGTACAGAAGACTTCAGTAAAGATGGCAGAAGACTTCAGTCTCAGAGGTACCGCGGTCGCGCTGCGCGCCATTGCTCCCATACACAAGCGGCACTACATGGGTGCAGGGCGCAGGAGGGGCGCCCTGGGCAGCAATAAAACCTTAATTTCAGCCTGGCAAAAGTGATATACAGTGCATAGGCACTGTATACGGACCCCCGCCAGTATAAAAAAATAGCGGGACATAAGCGCGCCATTAAGGGGGCGGGGCTTGGTCCTCCCAGCTCTAATCAGCGCCATTTTCTCTTCACAGTGAGCTGCAGAGACGCTGGTCCTGGCCTCCTACACTTCTGTCACAAGTAACAGGGTGCTAAACGGGGGGCGGGGGGGGGGGGGGAATTTGGTGTTGAATGATTATTTATAAAAAGCGCTGACAGGGCTGGGGCATTAAATATACTCTCAGACCGGGATATGCGCTGGGTGTGAGCTGGCAAACTCCCTCCATGTTTCTCTAATAGGCCTTATTGTGGGTCTGTCCCCTATAGCCCAGTGTGATAGTGGGTGTCGGTACGAGTGTGTCGACATGTCTGAGGCTGAATGCTCTTCCCAGGAGGAGGCTGGAGAGGGGACAGAACAGAGTGGGGGAGTGAATCTGTCGGCACCGCCGACTGCTGATTGAGTGGAGTGGAGTGTCTTGAATGCAAATGTGGCTTTACTAAATAAGAGATTGGATAAATCTGAGGCTCAGCACCAAACATGGAGACAATCCATAGAAGATGCTTTTTCCCTAACGTAGACTCCCTAAGGGTCACAGAAACGGTTGTTTACCCAAATAGCAGACACAGATACCGACACGGATTCAGATTCCAGTGTCGACTATAGTGATGCCAGGTTGAATCCTAAACTGGCTAAGAGCATTCAGTACATGATTGTGGCAATAAAAGACGTGTAACATATCACAGAAGACCCTGCTGTTCCTGAGACAAGGGTCTGTATGTTTAAAGGAAAGAAACCTGTGGTAACGTTTCCTCCCTCTCATGAACTGCACGCTCTTTTTGAAAAGGCTTGGGAAATTCCTGACAAAAAGTTGCTGATTCCCAAGAGAATTATTATGGCATACCCGTTCCCCTCTGAGGATAGGGAAAAGTGGGAGTCAACCCCCAATGTGGACAAGGCTCTAGCACGGCTGTCCAAGAAGGTGGCGCTTCCGTACCCTGACACGGCGGCCCTAAAGGATCCTGCGGATTGTAAGCAGGAAACTACTTTGAAATCTATTTATGTCACTACGGGTACGCTGCTCAGACCTGCCGTGGCATCGGCATGTGTGAGTAGTGCAATTGAAAGGTGGGCAGATAACTTATCATCTGAATGGGACACCCTGGATAGGGAAAGCGTTCTCTTGACGCTGGGTCATATCAGGGACGCTGCAGTCTATCTAAAGGAGGCTGCGAGAGATATTGGCCTCTTGGGATCAAGGGCCAATGCCATGGCAATCTCGGCTAGGAGAGCATTATAGACTCATCAATGGAATGGTGATGCTGACTCTAAGAAGGCTATCGAGTCTCTGCCGTATAAAGGTGGTGTTTTGTTTGGTGAGGGCCTCGCGGACCTGGTATCTACAGCTACCGCGGGTAAATCATCTTTTCTACCGTATGTCCCTGCACAACAAAAGAAAATGCCTCTTTATCAGATGCAGTCCTTTCGGTCTAATAAATTAAAAAAAGGACGAGGGTGCTCCTTCCTTGCTGCTAGAGGTAGGGGAAGGGGAAAAAAAGTTGCCGGCTGTGGCAAGCTCCCAAGAGCAGAAGTCCTCCCTGGCCCCTACCAAATCCACTGCATGACGCTGGAGCTCCGCTGCTGGAGTCCGCACCGATGGGGGCACGTCTTCAACTCTTCAGTCAGGTCTGGGCTCGTTCGGCCCTAGATCCTTGGGTGCCAGAAATAGTGGTCCAAGGGTACAAACTGGAGTTTCAAGACGTGCTCCCTCACCAATTTTTCAAATCGGCCTTACCAGCTTCTCTTCCGGAAAGGGAAGTAGAATGCGCTGCGATACAAAAGCTGTGTCTGCAGCCAGTTATTGTCACGGTCCCCCCCCCTGTCACAACGGGGAGAAGGCTTTTATTCGAGCCTGTTCGTGGTCCCGAAGCCGGATGGCTCGGTCAGACCGATTCTGAACTTAAAATCCCTCAATTTATATCTGAAAAGATTCAAATTCAAGATGGAATTCTCCGTGCAGTGATCTCCAGTCTGGAAGGGGGGGATTTTATGGCGTCAGTCGACATCAAAGATGCCTACTTACATGTCCCAATATATCCTCCACATCAAGCTTACCTGAGGTTTGTTGTTCAGGATTGTCATTACCAATTTCAGACGTTGCCGTTTGGTCTTTCCACGGCTCCGAGGATTTTCTTCAAAGTAATGGCAGAAATGATGGTGCTCCTGCGCAAGCAGGGTGTCACAATTATCCAGTATTTGGACGATCTCCTGATAAAGGCGAGATCAAAGGAGCAGTTACTAAGAAACGTTGCGCTCTCATTGACAGTCCTGCAACAACTTGGTTGGATCCTAAATTTGCCAAAGTCACAGTTGGTTCCGACAACACGGCTGTCATTCTTGGGCATGATCCTGGACACGGAACTGCAGAGAGTGTTTCTCCCTGGGGAAAAAGCTCTGGAAATCCAGAACATGGTCAAGGAGATTCTGAAACCGACAAGAGTGTCGATTCATCAATGCACTCTGGTGCTGGGGAAGATAGTGGCAGCCTACGAAGCCATTCCGTTTGGCAGGTTCCATGCCAGGGTGTTTCAGTGCGACCTGTTGGACAAGTGGTCCAGGTCTCACCTGCACATGCACCGAAAAATAAGCCTATCTTCCAGGACCAGAGTATCTCTCCTGTGGTGGCTCCAAAGTTCTCACCTCCTAGAGGGACGCAGGTTCGGGATCCAGGATTGGGTCCTGGTGACCACGGATGCAAGTCTCCGAGGCTGGGGAGCAGTCACAGAGGGGGAAAATTTCCAGGGAAAATGGTCAAGCCAGGAAGCTTGTCTGCACATAAACATTCTGGAATTAAGAGCCATCTACAACGGCCTTCTACAAGCGGAACATCTTCTTCGCGGTCTGCCCGTCCTGATTCAGTCGGACAACATAACAGCAGTGGCGTACATAAACCGCCAGGGTGGAACAAAGAGCAGAGCGGCGATGGCGGAGGCCACAAAAGTTCTCAGCTGGGCGGAAAAACATGCAAGCGCTCTGTCAGCGGTCTTCATTCCGGGCGTGGACAACTGGGAAGCAGACTCCCTCAGCAGACACGATCTCCATCCAGGAGGGTGGGGTCTTCATCAAGAAGTCTTTGCAGAAGTGACAAATCATTGGGGAATTCCTCAAATAGACATGATGGCGTCTCGCCTCAACAAGAAGCTTCAGAGATATTGTTCCAGGTCGAAGGACCCTCAAACCAGTGCAGTGGACGCCCTGGTGACACCGTGGGTGTTTCAGTCGGTATATGTGTTCCCTCCACTTCCACTCATTCCAAAGGTGATAAGGATCATAAGAAGAACAAAGGTTCTGGCGATACTCATTGTTCCAGATTGGCCATGGAGGGCCTGGTATCCGGATCTTCAGGAATTACTCATAGGAGGTCCCTGGCCTCTTCCTCTAAGAGAGGACCTGTTACAGCAAGGGCTGTGCGTGTTCCAAGACTTACCGCGATTGCGTTTGACGGCGTGGCGGTTGAACGCCAAATCCTAGCTCGAAAGGGTATTCCCGGTGAAGTCATCCCCACTCTACTTAAAGCTAGAAAGGAAGTAACGGCGAAGCATTATCACCGTATTTGGAGAAAATGTGTCTTGGTGTGAATCCAAGAAGGCTCCTACGGAAGAATTTCAGCTGGGGCGTTTTCTCCATTTTTTGCAAGCAGGTGTGGATGCAGGCCTAAAGTTAGGCTCCATTAAAGTGCAGATTTCGGCCTTATCAATTTTCTTTCAAAAGGAATTGGCCGCCCTTCCAGAGGTTCAGACTTTCGTGAAAGGAGTGCTGCACATCCAACCTCCATTTGTGCCCCCAGTGGCACCATGGGACCTTAACGTGGTGTTGCAGTTTCTTATGTCACACTGGTTTGAACCTTTTACGAAAGGTTGAGTTAAAATTTCTCACTTGGAAAGTGGTCATACTTTTGGCCTTGGCGTCCGCAAGGCGGGTGTCGGAATTAGCGACTTTGTCTCACAAGAGCCCCTATTTGATCTTCCATGTGGATAGAGAACTCGTCAACAATTTCTGCCAAAGGTGGTTTCTTTGTTTCACATGAACCAACCTATTGTGGTGCCTGTGGCTACTGAAGCCTTGGCTAATTCGAAGTCTCTCGATGTAGTCAGAGCTTTGAAAATTTATGTCGCCAGAGCGGCTCAGATTAGGAAAACAGAGGCTCTGTTTATCAAGTATGCTTCCAACAAAATTGGGGCTCCTGCTTCTAGGCAGACTATTGTACGCTGGATCTGTAATACGATTCGGCATGCTCATTCTACGGCTGGATTGCCATTACCGAAGTCGGTGAAGGCCCATTCTACCAGGAAGGTGGGCTCATCTTGGGCGGCTGCCCGAGGAGTCTCGGCGGTTCAACTTTGCCGAGCAGCTACTTGGTCGGGTTGAAACACTTTTGCTAAGTTCTTCAAGTTTGATACCCTGGCTGATGAGGACCTCATGTTTGCTCAATCGGTGCTGCAGAGTCGTCTGCACTCTCCCGCCCGGTCTGGAGCTTTGGTATAAACCCCATGGTCCTTTTGGAGTCCCCAGCATCCTCTAGGACGTATGAGAAAATAGGATTTTAATACCTACCGGTAAATCCTTTTCTCTTAGTCCGTAGAGGATGCTGGGCGCCCGTCCTAGTGCGGACTCTATCTGCAGTACTTGTTGATAGTTATTGCTTTTGTTACACAAAGGTTGTGTTTCGGTTATGTTCAGCCTGTTGCTGTTTTTGGTTCATGCCGTTAACTGGTATTTTCTTAAAAAACCATGTTGTATGGTGTGTTGTGGAGTGAGCTGGTATGTATCTCACCCTTAGTTTAACAAAAATCCTTTTCCTCGAAATGTCCGTCTCCCTGGGCACAGTTCCTATAACTGAGGTCTGGAGGAGGGGCATAGAGGGAGGAGCCAGTTCACACCCATTTAAAGTCTTAAAGTGCCCATGTCTCCTGCGGATCCCGTCTATACCCCATGGTCCTTTTGGAGTCCCCAGCATCCTCTACAGACTAAGAGAAAAGGATTTACCGGTAGGTATTAAAATCCTATTTTTCCTTTTGAAGGCTGAGTAGGGAATCCGAAAGTGCGCTCAATAAAAGATGTCCATGTCGTCCAAACGACGCGTTTCGGAGAAGCCTCTCCTTTTTTCAAGCTTGGATGACATGGAACTACCAAACGGATATTTATACCCCTTCTAATTAGCACAAATTAATCAATTAACCATCTCAAACTTCCGGAATCGTCTAACGGAAGTGACGCGTGCATTCCACCATTTTAACTTCCGGTTGCGTTCCATCTCTCATATACTTTATATCCAAATGTTTCCATAATAACGCATCCTAAGTAGCGAGTGGATCCCCTACTCTGCTGGACGGTTTTTCGTTCAATAGAGAATTAGTCTTTCAAAGATGGATTTTTACTTTCGTTTTCGGAGGCCGGAAGTGATGAATGCGCTTCACCGCTGCGTTCCATGCGGTGGCCATTTTGCAAAGTGGATGTTAACTTCCGTTCTCAAGACCAGGAAGTAACGAATGCATTCCACCGCTGTATTCCATGCGGTGGCCATCTTGCCCCAGTAAATAAATGATTTCTTCCAAATTCTTAGCACCAGGAAGCCTCAATAATTGCGGTCCACCACTACATTCCATACAGGGATAACGTAGCCATGAAATTCTGATGCCGTTTCAGAATTGTGGTTCCGGTGCTTACTGACACCTCTGCTACCTCAAAGTTCTTAGATGTTGTGAGTGAGTGCTTTGAAGATCTATGTGAAGCGGACAGCTCGTCACAGGTAAGCTGACTCGCTGTTTATTCTCTATGATCCCAAGAAAATTGGGTGTCCTGCTTTAAAGCAGTCTGTTGCTCGCTGGATCAGGATTACTATCCAGCATGCTTATTCCACGGCAGGATTGTCAGTTCCTAAAGTACAGGCCCACTCTACTAGGTCGGTGGGTTCTTCCTGGGCGGCTGCCCGGGGTGTCTCAGCTTTACAGCTCTGCCGAGAAGCTTCTTGGTCAGGGTCGAACACGTTTGCCAAGTCCTACAAGTTCGATACTTTGGCCTCTGAGGATCTTCAGTTTGGTCAATCAGTTCTGCAGGAACCTCTGCACTCTCCCACCCGGTTTGGGAGCTTTGGTACATCCCCATGGTACTAATGTGGACCCCAGTATCCTCTAGGACGTAAGAGAAAATAGGATTTGAATTACCTACTGGTAAATCCTTTCGTTGTAGTCCATCGAGGATACTGGGCGCCCACCCAGTGCTTCGTTTTCCTGCACTGTTACTTTGTGAAGTAATGTTGTTGGTTCAGCTGTAGCTGTTCCTGTTCAAGTTTGGTTAGCATGGCTTTCCTCGTGTGTGTGTGTGTGTGTGTGTGTGTGTGTGTGTGTGTGTGTGTGTTGGTTCGAATCTCACCACTGTTCTGTTACATCCTTCCTCAGGATATGTCCGGCTCCTCGGGCACAGTTTCTAGACTGAGTCTGGTAGGAGGGGCATAGAGGGAGGAGCCAGTTTACACTGTTGATTTCTTAAAGTGCCCAAGGCTCCTAGTGGACCCATCTATACCTAATGGTACTAATGTGGACCCCAGTATCCTCTACGGACTACGAGAAAAGGATTTATCGGTAGGTAATTAAAATCCTATTTTCTGTGTGTGGCTTCAAAGCCATCTGGCCAGTGCCTGGGTTGAGAATGTCTGTATTATACTCTGAGGGATGCTTATGGTAGCAGCAATTGAGACACAAAGGAGAGTTTCAGGAGACTGCTGTAACACCTACCACTGCGTATCACCAGCGGTAAGAAGGTAAATCTCAGTTTGTGTGGTATTTGGTTTTCCTTATAGCTAAATTGTCAAGGTGCGAACTGTGCATCTCTGGCAGAAGAGACCCCTGGAACAGATGGACATGTATTGCTTAGGACCCCCTCACTGACTGGCTCCATAGCAGCTGCATGGCTACTCTAGTTGTAGTTACGCCCCTGTATGTACTGGTCTATTTATATCGGTCACCGTTGTTTATTAGGCCTTGTTTCATTACTGCTATTCAGCCAACTAGGCAACTGTTCTCGCGAAGATGTTTCCTATATGCAAGATTGTAAAAATCATCCTTGATGGGGAGAGACCCCCCGACATTGTGCAGTTCTTATTTCTCTTCATTCTTAAACATTACGTTCTTCCTTTCATTCAAATAACCACCTGTTCTGAAAAGGAATGCCATCTTAAGACTCGGTGGTCTGTGAGCTTGCTTCTCCTGCAGAATGGAAACTGTATAGATCTATGGTCTATTTGACGCCCTCTGTGCAGGGTTTGTTTTTCCCCATATTAGGACCATTGTTTTGTATGCAGGGAGCTCTCTACCCAAGCAGACATCTCTTCTCCGAAACATGCCTGAATAAAAGCCACATTTAAGAGCAATATTTACCCCCATACATGCCTTCTGACTGCAGCTGTGTGTGTATATTTTGGGACCGATTTCCCTTTTTTTGAGAGGATACTCAAATCATTAGGCCATAAAGCCCTGTTTGCCTTAGTCAGTGAAGAATTTGCAGTGCATTTGTTCTTATTTGCTTTGTGATGAGTCCAATAGGGAAAGAAAATCTGGCGTGAACCTTGTCCTTTTCTCAAAGCAGCATTTTGTGTATGAAATGGAAAAATAATTTCTGCGATCCAAAAAATGATCTTACTGCACTTAAAAATGATAATGTCCTGAGGTGTTTTACACACAGAACATGGAAATAATGCTCCATGCAGAGTAGATGCTGAAAATCTTACCTACATTTACTTGGGCTATTTTATTAGGTTGTAGATGTGTCCCTTTTATGTTCCGGGGATGTGGTTATGGTAGAGATGTTGCCCATAGCACCCAATCAGATTCTGGCTGTTATCTTCTAGAAGGTGCTAGATAATTAACAAGTAGAACCTGATTGGCTGCTATGGTCAACATCTCTACATTTGAAAACCTAAATATTCCCCCAAAATTTAGGATTTTGCAGAACACAAGAGTCAGCATGCTTCCTAGTTTTTTGGCATATTTTCCAGAGAGCTCTTTAAACTACAAGCTGTCTTCCAGATTTTCTGGACTAGCTCTTTCTGTCTGCAGAATTACATCCAGCCTCTAACTATAGATATAAATTATATATTTATTAACACTTTTATATAGCACCAGCATATTCTGTTGCGCTTTACAATTGGGAACAAACGGTAATAATACAAGACTGGGTAATAACAGACCAACATAGAGGTATAGATTATGGGGTATATTCAATTAAGGTCGAAACTGCCGTCTTATCGAAAAGACGGCAGTTTTCGACTTTTTCAGGTCGGAAGGGGTTCCGACCTATTCAGTCCCGAGCATTTTTATTCGACAAGTCGGGGAATTCGACTTGTGGAATAGTATGTGAATCGGCGGTATAGCTGGCGATTTGCGTACTTCTGCGGGAAAAAAGTCGAACTGAGATGTGGGATCTGAGAGGAGGAGAGGGGGGAGAGCCGCGGGGAGACTGGGGACAGCAGCGCTACAGCACAGCGCTGCAGGAGGATGTGTAATAGCCGCCGCTCACGGCAGCGTCCACCCGGCTGCAGAAAGTGAGGTCCCACTTGCTGGAGCCGGGTGGACGCTGCCGTGAGGTCTGGCGGCTATTACACATCCTCCTGCAGCGCTGCTGTCCCCCGTCTGCCCGCGGCTCTCCCCCTCTCCCCTCCCCCATCTCAATTCGACTTTTTTAAAGTCGAATTGAGATGGGCTATGAATAGCCCTTGTCGGATCCATTCCAACAAATGCATTTCGGAATGGATCCGACCCTAATTGAATATACCCCTATGCCTTAAATACAAATGCATGATAAAGGCAATGCTCTTGTTAATGAATAGAGATATCTAACCAGTTGCTGGGTCTTTCTAGGCTCTTACATGACGTTTTGTTCAGTACGGCATTGGACATTATGCCGTTTTAAGTGCTGCATTTTGGGCAAGGCTATAACTTTGTTGTTTTTGTTCACCTTTAGTTTGGTATATTAATCGGATAGGGTTTTTTTAACCACCCTATCCAATTAGGTCTCGTGAAAAACACCCATGTTGCACGCAAAAATACATAGGTCCTGCGAAAAGCCGCAGACCTATGTATTATAATGGCACTAATTGCGGGTCCTGGCACACGAAGCACTATCCCAAATGAGAGCCAGAATCGGGGATAAGCTCCATCTTATCAGGGCGAATTGGATAGCTCCCAGTGAATCACTTAGCTGCAGTAAATTAACGTGGCTAATTGGATACCGTCCCTAGTATTACAGCAAGAGGAAAACAAGCCAAAAACAATGAACAAAGGGGGTAATTCAGGTTTGTTAGCAAACCAAAAAAGCACAATAATGAGCAAAACCATGTTGCACTGCAGGTGGGGCAGATGCAATATGTGCCGAGAGATTTAGATTTGGGTGGGGTTATATCGTTTCTGTGCATGGTAAATACTGGCTGCTTTATTTTTACACTGCAATTTAGATTTCATTTTGAACACACCCCACCAAAATCTAGAGCCCCACACAGACTAGACAAGAAAGTAAAAGATCTCGCTCAGAAGGGCCAATCTGAGCTAGATCTTTTACAATCTCATCCAGTGTGTACACTCAATTTCATTAACGATGCGTGCTCCACGCATCTTTAACAACCCCCTCCCTAATCTGAACATGTACAGACGAGGGAAGTCCTCATTAATGACAGCCATGCTGCAGATGCAGCATGTGTCATTCCCTCCGCTGTCGCTCCCTTCCCCTCTGACATTGGCAAGTGTGTATGCACTTGCCGATGCCGCCACCCCGCCGCCACCAATATCTGCGGGGGATCGTGTAGTGTGTATGGGGCTTAACTCTCTGCACGTTACATCTGCCCCACCTGCCCGTCAATGTGCTTTTTTTGGTTTGCTAACAAACCTGAATAAGGCCCCAAGTGTACATAATGAATTTAATGCAGGGTTGGTGCAGCCATTTTGGGTAATACATTTTATATGTTACATAACCCACCCATGAAAGGTACCAGGCGAGGCAGCCATTTTGGGTGCACTACATAGGTTACCCTGGGTGGAATAGGCAGTGCCTAGAAGAGATAACACATAATGGGGAAGTTACAGTGTACTAAAGGTAGAAGCAGAACCCTTACATAACCTTCAGTTCCAAGTATTTTTCATTCCGCCTACGGATGTACCAGGTGATGCAGCCATCTTGGGTGTACTACATTAGTGTAGTGCACTCCTCATGCTTATATTGTACTGTTTAACAACTCGAATGTTCTATTTGTGCCTGACATAAAACAGATGGCAAAGTAATAAAGAGGGTAAACTCTAAATGATCTCTGCTCTCCATTTCTTCTCCTAGATTGGCATCCTCTATGTATGGAAGCCCAAGTGCTCAATCCCAATAAAAAAAGCTGCATGTGTACAATTAATTAGTAACAGAAGGTCATTCTGCTTAATGATAGACACTCTCAGAAAGACAATATACCAGATGTTCCCAAACGCAGTTCTCAAGGCACCCCAACAGTCCAGGTTTTAGGTATATCCATGGCTCAGCACAAATGGTTAAATCAAATTGAGAGAGGTGCTAATTAAGTCACCTGTGGCCAAGTATGGATACATTTAAAACCAGCACCGTTGTGCTGCCTTGAGGATCGCGTTTGGGAACCTATGCAATATACAAACATTCCCTGAAGGCATTTGCATTGGAAGATAACATATGTCAGGACTAATTAGGTCCAAGTAACCACGTTGTAACCATGACATAACTACTCCTACAGCTATGCACCATCCCCACCATGTTTCTCAGTGAATTGCTCACACACATTCTCTTACAGTTTTTTTTGCATTATTCCAGTGATCTTTTTATGTTCTGACCCATAAGATTCTCTTATTTTGTCTCCTACTCCCTGTCTTTTTTACATTTCATCTGCTTACTCATGCTAAGGTAGCTAGCGGTTGTATAACTGTATTCGATCTACAACTCCCAGTGCTTTTGATGCTGAGCTGATCTTATGATAATGTGTGTTGTGATGTATTAGTGTTTCTGCTGCGGGGTACACAGAGAATGACATTGGGGTGTTGAGTAGGATCTTGATCCGAGGCACCAACAGGCTCAAAGCTTTGACCTTCTTCCCAAGATGCATAGCGCCGCCTCCTCTATAACCCCGCCTCCGTGCACAGGAGCTCAGTTTTGTAGTTGGGGCCATGCAGTAAACAGGCATACAACACTGACTGTGTTATATGTCAGTCAGACATCTCCTGCTGCAGCTCCATCACCTCCCCCACCGGCGCTGTACACTCCTGTGCCCTGGTTGCCGAGTACCTACAGTGGAGGCTCCGGTTTTCTTCCAAGTTAGTCGCACACACGACCGCTGTTCTCCCGGATCACGTGGCCGCACTCAAGGAGGAGGTAAGGGGTCCCCTCGACAGGACCCGCTGTAAATTGCGATACCGCGCGGCTGGTGGCTTGCGGGCCGCGCGCACTGGTGTGGACACTGTGGTAGTACAGGGACCCCACCAGAGCATGGGCACAGGTCGGTTTTCTCTCATAAAACCGTTTTATTAAGCCCCCAGTACCCGGTGGTGAAGTCCAGCAGGGGGGTAAGACACTGACCTGTAGCCCCTCCCCCAGCCCCAGGGCGCCATTTAGAGTAAATGTTCCCACCCTGGAGCTGCATATCTCTCTCTCCCTCACTCCCTGTCAGCGTTTGGGCGCCATTATAACAAGCAGAGCTGATCCTGGGACAGTTTGGGCAAATCCTCCTCTGTAAAGCCACCTGCCTGTCAGCGCTGTGCATTTTACAGGACACTTAAGTATTCTACATGTCTGCTGACAGTGTTAGTTAAGAAAAAGTGCATTTAGTCAGGGTTATGTAGTACAAGTACCCTGTGATATACATCCAGTCTTTACTGTGCATTGTTATATCTATTAAGTGTATAGCTATACATAGTACTACTCTGTATTGCTAGTCCAGTGCAGTTTTATTGCATGTCATAATTTCTGCATTGTACAAACTGTGACTTTGTGTGTATGCATATAGCTGCTGTGTGACCTCCATTTCGTGTATCTCACTCAGATTGCTATCCCTATATTCTGCAACCTGAGGGGGCTAAGTGTGTCAGGTTTATCATAATATAGGCAGTTCACAGGATATACTCAGTGTGTTTTTCTCTGTGATTTTTAGTCACCATATACCTCTTGAATTCCCTGTTTGTGCTGAAATACACTGCACAGGGGGTTCTTGTCAGGTATTGTGCTGCGGATATTGTACTGTGTTGTCTTGCATTGAGCTTTTGATTATGACAGCTACAAAGGGCAACGGAGCTGGGGCTGATCCCACATTGCGTGGTGTTGACGCTGCAGACACATGTGAGGATAACATAGCAGCTGAGGGTTCAGGTTCTGGGGGTTCCCGCCAGTGGATTCGCAAGTGGCGCGGCTGGTAGTATCCTCTGCTCTGCCTGTAACTACCGTCACGTCCTTGAGAGAGCCGACGGACAAGCGTGTGGAGGGTTGTTTGAAGGCAATCTACATCCTAAACGGTGCGGTGCATAGGCCCACTATTGCAGCGACATTAGCTGCAGAAGCTGTGGAAGCGTGGGCTCAGGAGCTGGAGGCGGAGTTGCCTTCCAATGCTTCTGATCATGCTAGACAATGCCTGTCGTATATTGTTACAGCGTCTTATTACATTAAAGAGGCGGCTTCTGATGCCGGTATTCTGGCGGCCAAGGCTTCTACCACGTCCATTTTGGCTCGACGAATTCTCTGGTTACGGTCCTGGTCTGTGGACGTGGACTCTAAGAAAACCTTGGAGGTACTCCCCTTCAAAGGAGACCTTCTTTTCGGAGAAGACCTCAACAAGATAGTGGCTGACTTAGCGTCTGCTAAAACAGCATGTCTGCCTAGTACTGCTCCTTCGGTGCCAAAGGCTAAGAGTACTTCCTTTCGTCCTTCAGGGAAAGCACTGTGCTGGTGGCTTCAAGACCAACGCGCTCTGCCTGCTGCGTTGACCTCCCTCTGAACTCTGGATGAGGATAAGGTGACCCTGATGAAGAAAATGCGCTGTGCCTTAAAAAAAAAGTCAGTCTATACACTGTTTATACTGTAAAGTCCCTGAGGGCCATGTTTTTTCATTTGGGGTTTCTATATATACAGAAACATCATAGTTCTGTATGTTCAGTGGTTTAGAAAATGCTGCTCTTTAGTATTTGAAGTCTAAAAGGTAGTTACAGTAATACAACAAGTGTGTGCCACTATTATTCAGAGCCCACTTCCCATCAAACTTCAACTTCTTACCCAGTGTCTCCAGGAACCGGAATAGTCACAAGATGGTGACTCCTATAGCCTTCAGCAATGTTGCAAGGGTAGAAACACCACTGGGCCTCTTCTTGTTGTAGGGTCATATTTAGTAGAACCCTGGTTTTAGAGCTGTGACACAAGTAGAGTTAGAGTTAGTTGTATGGTTACAGTTAGTATTCTCCATTTGCTGTATGAAAAGATCTTAAGATAATTTCTCTAGCATCCATAAGGGATTTTGGGGAAACTAGTACGATGGGGTATAGTCGGGGTCCAAAGGAGCCACTGCACTTTAAATTTCTTCAACTGGGAGTGCTGGCTCCTCCCCTCTATGCCCCTTCCCACAGGCAGTTTAGAAAAAAGTGCCCTCAGGAGAGGATGCACATCTCTGCAGCTCCAGAGATTTTTCTTCAGTTTCTTTGAATCTTTTATTATTTTCAGTATGTTGTCTGGGCAACAGCATACCTGCACCGGGGGAGTTGGGGGTCTCCGGCCTGCCGAGGTGCAGAGCCACTTCCCCGCTGCAGGACTACTGTCCTGAGGGGTTGTTGTTCAGAGGAGCACTGCGCCTTGGCTGTCACAGCAGCAGCACTCCGCACACCCCTAACGCTGCCTGAAGGTGAGTTCAAACCGGGGGCCCCACTAGGGGGGTCCCTCAGTCCAAAGTGCGGCTGACCACCAACGCGGTGTACGGAACCCTCCCTGGGGGTCCCGCTAAGATCCCCCGTTTAGAACTGGCACAAAAGGGCTTGACTAGCACTTGTGTGATGTTTTAAGCTTAAAAGGAGACTTTTGCCAGTATAATATATGTATGTAACTCCAGCGCCATAGGAGGGGGCTGAGCTACCTCAGAGCAGGACCTGAGGCGTTTTGTCGCCTTCCTCTGCTTACTGCAGCCATTTACAGCACACACAGAGCTTCCTGATCCTCAGACATGCTGGGTATCTGGTACAGGGTGTAGCAAAGGGTGAGAGCCGCTTGTGTACACTATCCTGATCCTATCTAGGACAATATTGGTTAGTGTTTACTGTATTATAGGGAGCTGACAATCTCACTGGGGCAGTGCAGCTTAGGGTGTGCTGGTGTTCTTTCTGTCTCCTCTCACATACAGTAGGGCAGGCTTGCATTATAACTGTATGTGTATGTTATTGTGCTCACTGTGAATATGGGTAAACACAAGCTGTGCAGTGTATGTCGCACTAGATTCTCTCCCTTATCTAATGACTGTTTCCTGTGAACAATGCAGTCAATCTTCAGAAATCAGTGAAGGGGCCAGGGGAGAGGGTCCAGAGCCCCACCGGTTAGGGTCTCTTAAGACTATGGGGGTCATTCCGACCCGCTCGCTGCAGTTTGTCGCAGCGCAGCGATCGGGTCGGAACTGCCGGCGCATGGCAGCTTTCATTACCTGTCTCAGAGGCGATCGCTGGGCGGGAGGGGGCTGAACAGCGGCGTTAAGCCGCCGTTTAGGGGGATCGGTCTGGCCAGCGCAGGCGTGGCCGGACCGTTGGGGGGGCGGGCCGCGGCGGCTGAGTGACGTCTCACGCAGCCGCTGAGGCCAGCGGGAGCGACAAGCAACTCTCGGCCAGCCGCAGGAGCTGCGCTGGCCGGGAGTTACTCCTCAAATGCAAATGCATCGCCACTGTGCGATGCGTTTGTATTGTGCGGGGGGGGGGCGGCACTGACATGCGGGGCGGACTAGCCCTGTGCTGGGCGTCCCCCCGCATGTCAGGGAACATGATCGTAGCTGTGCTAAATTTAGCACAGCTACGATCAACTCGGAATGAACCCCAATGATGTCTGATTTGTTATTTCAGCTCACTGCTAATGTGCAGAAAACTCAGCTACAACAAAGATTTAGCTGCTAGGGCTGATGCACAGCCCCCCCCCCCCCCCTCTCATGTAGGTCCTCAGAAGCGTGGTTTACCTGCTATTCTATCTGATACAGGTGTTGATATATAGGATGATGGGGATGACCTGGACCTTGTTAGTGGGGATCTCGATGCTGCTCAGGGTGTTGGACCCCTCATTTTGGCTATAAGGGATGTGTTAAAGCTACCTCTAGCGGACTCTGCGTCACAGCAGTCGTTTTTCTTTGTACAAAACAAGCCTAATGTCACTTTCTCTGATTCTACAGAGTTAGATGACTTATTCAAATGGGCCTGAAAAAATCCAGACAAAAAATTCCAATTGTCCAAAAAGTTTTTGCGCAGTTTCCCATTTGCTCCTGAAGGTAGAAAATTTTGGGAGGAACCCCCAGGGGTGGATGTCTCAGTATCTTGCCTGTCTAAAAAGGCAGTGCTGCCTGCCCAGGACTCCTTTACCATGAAGGATCCAGGGGATAGGGAGATAGACTACCCTAAAATCTATATACACAGCAGCCGGTATTTTACAAATACCTGTCATTGCGGGGTTGCTGGATGACCCTTGCTATTCATTCTTGGGCCACTCAAATTCAGGGGGGCCTCTCGGGGGATATGCCCTTAGTTACTATGGTAACCCTCCTGAAGCACATTCAGGACACTACCCGTGTCCTCTGTGATTCGCTCAAGGAGATGGGGAACATTAATGATCGGATTTCTGCCATGGCAGTGTCTGCGCGCAGGGCCTTGTGGTTGCGTCAGTGGATTGCGGACACAGAATCCATACATAGTTTGGAATCCTTCCCCGTTTCTGGGGAATGGCTTTTTGGGGTCGAATTGGATACCTGGATTTCCAAAGTTACAGCTGGGAAATACACATTTCTCCCCTCAGGGCCCTGCCGGCAAGACGCTCCTATCCGGGGCTGTCTGTCCAGTCCCTTCGGTCTCAGATATCGATCTAAGGCCAGAGGTGCCTCCAGTGTGACTAGAGGCACCAGAGGTAAGTCCAGAAAACTTACAAGCACCAGTTCTTCGGAACAGTCCACCGGTTCTGCTACCACTAAGGCCTCAGCATGACTGTGCCCACCCACCCCGAGGGGATCTCGAGGTGGGAGCTCGACTGCGTCACTTCAGCTGCTTACCAGCTTTGGAGGATATACGTTACAACAGGAAATCCGAAAGTTGGTTCAATCCCACGTCATTGTTCCAGTACCACTACCGCAACGCAGCACAGGGTTTTACTCAAACCTGTGTTTGGTGCTGAAACCGGACGGTTCGGTCAGACCCATTTTGAAACTTAAATCCTTGAATCCTTATTTGAAGGTGTTCAAGATGGAATCCCTGCGAGCAGTGATTGCGGGCCTGGAAGAACAGGAATTTATGGTCTCCTTGGATATCAAGGACGCCTATCTCCATATTCTGATTTGACCGCCTCATCAGGCGTACCTGGGGTTTGCCCTACTGGCTAATCACGTCCAATTCCAGACACTGCCCTTCGGCCTCTCTACAGCCCCGACGGTATTCACAAAGGTGATGGCGGAGATGATGCTTCAACTTCGGGTCCAGGGTGTCAGTGTGGTCCCTTATCTGGACGATCTTCTGATAAAGGCAAGATCCAGGGAGCTTTTGTTGCTCCATATCGACCGCACCATCCATCTTCTGTCAGACTATGGGTGGATCCTCAATTTACAGAAGTCCCACCTGGAGCCAACTCAGAGGCTCCTGTTCCTGGGGATGTTGCTGGATACTGTGGCCCAGAAGGTGTTTCTACGAGAGGACAAGGCAAAAACACTTCAGGAGATCGTCCGCATGGTGCTCTGACTTACTCGAGTGTCCGTACATCTTTGCATAAGATTGTTAGGAAAGATGGTTGCCTCATACGAGGTGATCCAGTATGGGGGGTTCCATGCCAGAACGTTTCAGTTGGATCTCCTGAACAAGTGGTCCGGCTCAAATCTACAGATGCACCGGATGATTCAGCTGTCACCTCAGGCCAGGATTTCCCTCCTGTGGTGGCTACAGTCCTCCAATCTCCTGGAAGGCTGGATTTTCGGTATTCAGGATTGGACCCTCCTCACGACGGATGCGAGTCTGAGAGGATGGGGAGCTGTCACCCAAGGGGCGCAGTTCCAGGGCAGGTGGTCAGCCCACAAAAGCTTCCTTCCAATCAACATTCTGGAAATTCGGGCGATCCTCAATGCTCTGCTTCAAGCCTCTCCTCTGCTCAAGGATCATGCAATCCAGGTACAGTCGGACAATGCCACGGCGGTGGCGTACATCAGTCGACAAGGAGGGACAAGAAGCAGCGCCTGCATGCGAGAGGTGTCAAAGATACTCTTCTGGGCGGAAAGAAATGCAAGAGCCATGTCAGCAATCTTCATTCCGGGTGTGGACAACTGGGAGGCGGACTTCCTGAGTCGTAACGATCTCCACCCGGAGGAGTGGAGGCTCCACCATCTAGTGTTCCAGCAGATCATCGACCGGTGGGGTTGCCCACAAATAGACATGATGGCTTCTCACCTCAACAAGAAACTTCCCTGGTATTGCTCACGAACCAGGGACCCTCAGGTGAGGGCAGTGGACGCACTGGTGTCACCTTGGCCTTACCGGACCGGTAGTCTACCTGTTTCCTCTGATCCCATTGCTCCCACGGGTGCTAAAGCGAATCGGGAATCAGGGTGTCCAGGCAATTCTGATTGCCCCGGATTGGCGTCGGCGGAGGGCGTGGTACGCGGATCTTCTGGACATGTCCGTCGAAGACCATTGGCCTCTACCACTCAGAAGAGATCTTCAACAAGGACTGTTTGTCTACCTGGACTTACGGCGACTTCATTGACGGCATGGAGGTTGAGCGGAATATTCTAGCTCACAAGGGCCTTTCCAAGAAGGTTCTTGCTATCATAGTTCAGGCCAGGAAACCTGTGACGTCAAAACACTATCATCGTATCTGGAGGAGATATGTGTCTTGGTGCAAAGAACGCACTTATCCGCCTGCACTATTTCACTTGGGACGTTTCCTGCAGGCTGTTGTGGATAAGGGCTTACGTCTGGGTTCCATTAAGGTCCATATTTCAGCTCTCTCCATTTTCTTCCAGATGAAATTGGCAGTGTTGCCTGAAGTTCAGACCTTCTTGTAGGGGGTACTCCACATACAACCACCTTTTTACCGCCTACGGCACCCTGGGATTTGGATGTAGTGTTGGCATTTCTACAGTCCTCCTGGTTTGAACCTCTGATGACTGTAGAAGATAAGTATCTCACGTGGAAGACTGTGATGTTACTGGCCCTGGCTTCTGCTCAACGTGTTTCAGAATTGGGGGCCTTATCATGTAAAAGTCTGTACTTGGTCTTTTTTACGAGGACAGAGCGGAGCTCCAGACTAGACAGCAGTTCCTGCAGAAGGTTGTCTCCGCGTTTCATCTGAATCAACGTATTGTGGTTCCGTCCAGTTCTGACGCTTCTGCTCCTCCGTAGGCATTGGATGCACAGCTCGGGTCAGGAAAACTAATTCCTTGTTGGTGCTCTATGATGCACAGAAAAAGAGTTACCCTGCTTCAAAGCAGTCCATTGCACATTGGATTAGGCTTACTATCCAACAGGCCTATGTGTCAGCAGCCTTACCTTCTCTTAAGTCTCTAAAAGCCCACTCTACAAGATCAGTGGGGTCTTTCCTGGGCGGCTGCTCGTGGAGTCTCGGCCTTGCAACTATGCCGAGCTGCTTCCTGGTCGGGGAAGAACACTTTTGTGAAGTTCTACAAATGTGATAACCTGGCCAAAGAGGGTACCCAGTTTGGGCAGGCGGTGCTGCAGCAGTCTCCACTCGTTCCTGCTGTTCTGAAAGCTTTGGGACGTCCCCATCATTCTAGTTTCCCCAATATCCCTAATGGATGCTAGAGAAAATAGGATTTTAAAACCTACCGGTAAATCCTTTTCTTGTAGTCCATAAGGGATATTGGTGGTCATTCCGAGTTGTTCGCTCGCTGCCGATTTTCGCAGTGCAGCGTTTAAGTGAAAAAAAAAAAACGGCAAAAATGTGCACGCGCATGCGCTAAGTACTTTCACACAAAACTTTGTAGATTTACACAAGCTCGAGCAACGTTTTTTTATCGCTCGAGTGATCGTAGTGTGATTGACAGGTGGGTGTTTCTGGGCGGAAACTGTCCATTTTCAGGGAGTGTGCTAAAAAAACGCAGGCGTGCCAGGTAAAAACGCAGGAGTGGCTGGAGAAACGGGGGAGTGGCTGGCCGAACGCAGGGTGTGTTTGTGACGTCAACCAGGAACTAAACGGACTGAGGTGATCGCAGTCTAGGAGTAGGTCTGGAGCTACTCAAACTGCAGGGAATTATTTAGTAGCAGTTCTGCTAATCTTTTGTTCGCTATTCTGCTAAGCTAAGATACACTCCCTAGCGTTTGCAATGCTGCTAAAAGCAGCTAGCGAGCGAACAACTCGTAATGACCACCACTGGGTGCCTGCCTCAGCTCGCCTCAGTGCGTGGACTTTTAAGCAGGTTCTTGTTCTATAGTTACCTTTTTAGCTGTTGCTGTTGTGGTGACCAGACGTTGCTGGTTGTTGTATGTTAGTGGTGTGCTGGTGTGTAAATCTCACAACCTTTTTCTGTTATCATGTTCCTTCTCTCTCATATATGTCCTTTCTCCTTCGGGCACGTTTTTACCTATAACTGCCTGTAGGAGGAGGCATAGAGGGGAGGAGCCGGCACACCCAGTTGAAGAAATTTTAAAGTGTACTGGCTTTTTGGTCCCCAACCCCATCGTACTAGTTTCCCCAATATCCCTTATGAACTACGAGAAAAGGATTTACCGGTAGGTACAGGTTGAGTATCCCATATCCAAAATGCTCATGACCAGAAGTATTTTGGATATCGGATTTTTCCGTATTTTGGAATAATTGCATACCATGAGATATCATGGCGATGGGGCCCAAGACTAAGCATTTATGTTTTATATACACCTTTATACACAGAGCCTAAAGGTCATTTTAGACAATATTTTTAATGACTTTGTGCATTGAAAAAAGTTTGTGTACATATGTAAGAGGGTGGCGGTGCGGTGTAGTGCCTGCTGCCGTGCAGCTGTAGACTCACTACTCACCAGGCGCCGCACTCTCTCACCTTCAGGTACCGGAACCTTCAACGGACCTGGAAATCTTCAGTTGGACCCGGACACGATGACCTAGGAGGAATGAGATTGCTGAGTGCCGTTCCTCCTAACTGTGGACCGAAATGCCCTCCGAAACAGAAAATAAAATAGAGTTTTCGGGCTAGGTGAAGGTCATCCTGGGCGCACGGCCTCAGATCCCGAATTTCACCTACCGGTACTCTCGCACCAGGTGTAAATTCAACCTTGCCCCTGCGTGCAAGGTTCACCGTTCGCCCTGAAGGAAGGGAGACAGATACACATCAAGGACACACGGACAGAGGTGTTACTCACCGTCACAAGTCTTGCACTCCGATCTTCTCCACTTACTGGTCCCAGTAAGGAGGTAAAGAGAAAACAGACGTGCAGGGCCAAGAACTACCCTAGTGTGCGTCCACTACACTAGCTACATGAACAGAGCCCTCAAACTAGCTCGTGTGGGTGGTGCAACACAAACTATGCACAAACTTTAAAACAAACACTTTGCCCTGCACGGTAACAACACACATAACAATATCAGAGTACAAGATTAAACGGTGCTGTCCCTTTAAATCCCCACCTGCTGCTGGGGGTGGGGGGGTGGGGTCGTACAGCCTACCCACCTCCTGTACACTTTCTTATATGGGGCTCAGGCCAAGCGGGCCTGCCTACCTATACACCTCGGGGTGGCCCGGGCCTAGTGCCCAGTGCCACCTTTATTCACCTTGGGGGGGGGATCACTTATTGACTGGGCCTAGCGCCCCTAATTGCACACAGGCCGTAGGCCTGGCTTTGTCCCACGGGCCTACGCCCGCCTAACTTGGGGCCCGTTGGGTACCTGGGCCTAATGCCCAGGGTCACCTTATATAACTGACGGCTGCACTTTATCTATGGCCTAATGCCCTCTAATATGGCTCAGGCCTAATGCCTGCTGTTGTCCCACGGACCTAGTGCCCGGCTAATAGGGGCCCGACTATATGTGCAACGGGCCTAGTGCCCGCCTGCTGTGCCACAGGCCAGATGCCTGACTCTGCCCACGGACCTGATGCCCGAACACCCGGTGGTCTAGGGAGGAAGGAGAGGAGGGGGGGTGACAGGCGCCCTCACGGAGGGCCTACCTGTACCGTTGAGAGAGGCACCAAGGGGGAGCTTTGTTAGCTCTTTCGCTTTCCTCCCCTGGTGGCCTCTACTCTTCACTCTTCTGCCGCTGGCCGTCCTGGCCATCGGCGCCGCCGTCGCTTCTCCGCGTCCAGCCGCTGCTGGACATCTTCTCTGGAGCCGCCCGCGTCTTCAGGCCTCTTCCACGGCCACGGGAGCTCTTCCCGCGGCGTGGTCTTCTCCTCAGCGCAGCCCGGCTCTTCACCGCTCTTCGGCGCGGCTTCTTCTATCTTCGGCTGCTGCCCGGCATCTAACGTCACACACCGGTAGCGGGCCTATGAGGTGGCGAGCGCCGATTGGCTCGCCGTGCTCTCTTCTGATTGCCCGGTGCCCCGCGAGCCACGATTGGCTCGCGGAGTGCGCCGGATTTGAATTGACACGGACGGCGCTTCTCATTGGCGGCCAGATTGAGTTTGAAACGCTGCCGTGCCGCTGCCCGTCGCCGCTTCGCTTCCGGTGCAGGGAACCAATACATTGTCCCTGCACTGGACACCCGCCGCTGCTGTACACCGACAGGCGTTGGGGACAAACAAGCTGCCCTAGCGCTGTCCACAGCCAGAGACTGCAGGGGACACAGATCCCCTGCCCTCTGCTGGGAGTCTGGTGCTGGGAGCGGACACACCGCTCCAGCGCCTGCACACATTCCCAGATTTCCCCCCCTTTTTTCCTTTTGTATTCCCTACAAAGGTCCTCACGATGTCCATTGTCCGCGGGTCAGGGAATTCCAAGGTCCCTCCAGCGTGGTTGTGTTCGAGGGCCCAGCCCGGACAGACTTTGACCCCACATCCTTCCTCCGCCGGCTCCCCAGATCCCCTGCCCTCTGCTGGGAGTCTGGCGCTGGGAGCGGACACACCGCCCCAGCGCCTGCTCACATTCCCACACATACACACAATTCACTTATGTTTCATATTCACCTTATACACACAGCCAGAAGGTCATTTAATACTACAGTTTTAATAACTTTGTGCATTAAATAAAGTTTGTGTTCATTGAGCCATCAGAAAACAAAGTTTTCACTATCTCAGACTCACTCAAAAAATTCCGTATATCGGACTATTTGGGTATGGGATACTCAGCCTGTCTTAAAATCCTATTTTTTGATCAGTAACTCACTTAAAATGCCTTTGATAGAAGTGCATCTTGTTTCCTAGGGCAAAGATCACAGAGATGTAATATTTTTAGGCTGTCCACCACGCCTCATTACCACCCCCACACCCTTTATTCTTCCTTTATTATTGGATTCTTGTATTCACCTGTTTCTGTTAAAGGACCTGTAAACATCAAAGTAATATGGTTGCATTACCCCATTATGCATGCATGTCTTCTACTGCACCTTCTGGTGAAATTAGCATTGTTGGCCCATAGCAACAGGGCTCCCACGTCTAACATGCTTGGCTGACCAGGTGTAAATACCGGGTTCACTACGGCTGGCCGGCGGTCGGGCTCCCGGCGACCAGCATACCGGCGCCGGGAGGCCGACCGCCGGCTTACCGACAGTGTGGCGAGCGCAAATGAGCCCCTTGCGGGCTTGCTGCGCTCGCCACGCTACGGGCACGGTGCGCGCTACGCGCGCCACACTATTTTATTCTACCTCTATGGGGGTCGTGGAACCCCACGAGGGAAAATAAGTGTCGGTATGCCGGCTGTCGGGCTCCCGGCGCCGGTATACTGAGCGCCGGGAGCCCGACCGCCGGCATACAGAAGACCACCCGTAAATACCACATCCTCACATTGTTGTACTCGAAGTGCGGCTGCAGCGAGCAGAATAGTTATATGGCAGATCTTCTCTGGTTGCGTCCTATAATGACAGCTGCATGCTATCCAAGTGTATAGCGTGTGATATCATATTCTGCAGGACTCCATCTGATGACTGACAGTGGACTGTCCTCTGTAGACCAAGTGTTGCAGAGCAATGGTTGCACTCATATACTCATCTGACCACCTAAAGATGGGACCTCTGTGCCTATGGTAATACATATGTGGCGTTTATGATGTCTACGAAAACAGGAAATAAAATGTAACGTTGCAGCGATGTTGGTAATGCTTGTCGATTACCAGATATAATTGGAAACCAAAAATATTGAATGTGTGCTCAGACAGTTAACATATCTGCATTGTAATAAAATCAGCCTTGTTTTACTCCTTGCTCAGAGTGTTTTGGATGCTTAGACAAAGAAGCAATTCAGATGAAACATGAACTTGTATAATCATTTGGTGGAGAGAACAGCAGGGGGAGAAAAAATCACAGAACGTTCCCGAAAGACTAAAGATCAGTAGACAAATAGTGTTCCTAGCAGGGACAGTGTGTGTACTTAGATGCTGGAATATTTCTTTAATTACTGGGTAGTAGGACTTTGTAGAGCTGCGTAAAGGATCTTTGCAAGCATGTACATCCACACATCCTGATTGCCTCGCCGAGTGCTTCAGTGTGGGTAAAGTTGATAACAAAGGGCCTGATTCAGAGATGGACGCAATGACAATGTTGTACGCAGTGGAGCGATGTTTTTTGCTGCTGCACAGGGGTATACGTCGCACTTGGCATGTGCCGGGCCGACGCATACACGGGCTACGCGACTGCATAGAGAACCAGGCAGTAGAGGGTGCTGCTGCAGACAGTGAGTCACCGTGACTCACTCTCTACAGCGCAGCGGCATCCGCCCTGGACACTGCTTCACTGTGTCCTCCCAGCCCTTCCCCGATAGCCGGAAACAGGCAGATTTAAGGGCCCTCCTGCCCATTGCCTCTGCCGCAGTATGCAATGTCAGCTACAAGTTCAGGGCACAGCAACAGGAATCTGCATTGCACTACTGGTTAATAAATCCCAGGAGACTCTGCAGAGGGGTCAGAGGAGCATGTGCTGGGCTCTGATTGGAGGAGAGCCATCACATGCTCCTCTGACCCATGGAGATGATGAGCAGCAGCAGCCTCATGGGAGGCCGAGTCCTCACTACCCAGCCAGGCACACAGTCATAGACCGCTTCTACCACACAAGTGACCATCACCCTGCAGGCATAGGCGCCCACCCACACTGTGAGCAGCTTGTGTGAGGAGCAGCTGCCAGCCAGAGCCAGGAGATCCTCAGCCTGCTCCTCCCTCATCAGTTCTCCTGCCTATGACAGACATGAAGAGTAGAAAGGAATGTAGCTTATAAAGAGCAGGAGAGAAGCAGGAAAAGAACTGCAGGGCTGCAGTTATAGATGATGTAACCGTCTGTCTCATCAAGTATATAATAAAGCCATTATTGGCAAGCAGGGTCTTTACTGCAAGGGAGGGGTCTCCTGAGTGTAGTGCCACCAGTCCCATACTTGCCATTACTTGCATGTGTAGCCCAGGCTGTGCAGTCCTGCACAGAAGCATTACAGGTTGTGTCTAACTATAAAGTGGCCTAAAGAACCTTGCCTTAATCTAACCACCCCCCGGTACCTAACCTCTCCTCCTTCCTGCAGTCTTACACTAACTTCCCCCCTAACCTTCTCTCCCTCAGCCTTGCCCTAACCTCCCCTCCCTCAGCCTTGCCCTAACCTCCCCTCCCTCAGCCTTGCCCTAACCTCCCCTCCCGCAGCCATGCCCTAACCTCCCCTCCTGCAGCCTTACCCTAACCTCTCCCCTAACCTGCCCTGCCGCAGCCTTGCCCAAACCTTCCTCTAACCCCCTCCCGCATCCTTACCCTAACCCCCTTCCTAATCCTACCCTGCGGCGCTGGTGTCATCAATTCAAATATGAAGGTCAATCATTCTTCAGTTCAGCTGCTAACCCAGTATGGCATGCTGGGAGGAGGGAAAGGACGGAGTTGAGCTGCCTGACTGTATGTGGACAGATGCACTGGGAATGCAGCAGTGAGGACTGAGGAGCTACTGGCAACCATAGCCAGCCAGCCAGCCAGCCCAATTATTAATTATTAATATTGCTATAAATATCTATCTGTGGGGTGGGGTTAGGGGGGGGACACCAAAATTTATCTTGTCTCTGGGTGACTGGGATGAACTTATGCCACTGCACGGGGAGCTGTAGCAACCCTATGACAGAGGTGTTAAGGTATGTGCCTCTGCTTGGCTGCCAGCTCTTCCTGCACAATGTGTCTGTCAGTGTGCCCCTGCACCCTGTAGAATGTCTCTTGTCACTATCTCCCGGTCATTCCTGCCTCAGTCACCCACTATCTCCCTTTCACCCCTGCCTCAGTCACCCACTGCTCTCTGTCACCTCTGCCTCAGTCACCCACTATCTCCCTGTCACCACTACCTCAGTCACTCAGTGCTCCCTGTCACCACTGCCTCAGTCACCCACTATCAGTTACTCCTACCTCAGTCACCCACTAACTTTCACCCCTGCCTCAGTCACCCACTGCTCCCTGTCACTCACTATCTCCGTCACAACTACCTCAGTCATCCAGTGCTCTCTCTCACTACTGCCTCAGTCACCCACTATCTCCCTGTCACCACTACCACAGTCACTCAGTGCTCCATGTCACCACTGCCTCAGTCACCCACTATCTCTCAGTTACTCCTACCTCAGTCATTAACTAACTCTCACCCCTGCCTCAGTCACCCACTGCTCCCTGTCACCTCTGCCTCAGTCACCCACTATCTCCCTGTCACCACTACCTCAGTCACCCAGTGCTCTGTCACCACTGCCTCAGTCACCCCTGACTCAGTCACTCACTATCTCCCTGTCACCCACTGCTCCCTGTCACCTCTGCCTCAGTCACCCACTATCTCCCTGTCACCCATTATCTCCCTGTCACCACTACCTCAGTCACCCACTACTCCCTCTCACCTCTGCCTCAGTCACCCACTATCTCCCTGTCACCACTACCTCAGTCACCCACTGTCTCCCTGTTACCCACTGCACCTTGTCACCTCTGCCTCAGTCACCCACTATCTCCCTGTCACCCACTATCTCCCTGTCACCACTACCTCAGTCACCCACTGCTCCCTGTCACCTCTGCCTCAGTCACCCACTATCTCCCTGTCACCACTACCTCAGTCACCCAGTGCTCTCTGTCACCTCTGCCTCAGTCACCCACTATCTCCCTTTGCACCTACCTCAGTCACCCACTATCTCCCCGTCACTCCTATCTCAGTCATCCACTAACTCCCTGTCACCGCTACCTCAGTCACCCACTACACCCTGTCACCCCTGCCTCAGCCACCCACTATCTCCCTGTCACCACTACCTCAGTCACCCACTAACTCCCCGTCACCCCATCTCAGTCATCCACTAACTCCCTGTCACCGCTACCTCAGTCACCCACTGCACCCTGTCACCCCTGCCTCAGTCACCCACTATTTTCCGATCACCCTTCCTCACCAGTCACACAACTCCCTGTCACACCTGACTCACCAGTTACCTACTATCTCCCCCTATCGCCTTGTATCATGGGTAGTACAATTGTATAGCCACACCCCTTTCTTGTAAGACCACATCCCTTTTTGTGGCGCGCCTTTAGAAAGTTTATTCCATCAAGGGGCGTCAAAATCGATTTTTGCTTACCAAAAAAAATAAGCTTGGGCCGGCCCTGCTTGCGACAGCGGTCAAAGTGGGGATTTATTAGAAAAGTGAGGGACAGGCAGGGTAATGGGGGACTGGTCACTCAAATGCAGGCATGTCGTGACCATTTCAGGGGCATGACTCAACTAGCAACTGCGATCCCATACACAGTTACATTGACTCTGGCGTCTTACTTCTGATGGCCATGCCATGCGACCGTAGCGTTATTCAGGTCAATTATCAACCGGCGTGAGTCTGATGGTTGCATCTCCTTACACAAGCAGCAGATCTACGATGCCTCCAGTGGTCATCTCAGTACAAATACTGGTGACTGCGACATTTGCTTATTATTACACAGCTGATGCATGCGAAATTGCAGGTGAAAAGGCATTGTGCCCATCTCTGAATCGGGGCCTATTTCCATTGCCCATGCGCAGTAAGATTTGAATGCGTTTATTTAGTCAATTTGATTAAATTGATCAAGCATCTGGTGAGATGCTAAACAATCCAATCTGATTATATCTTGCTGGTTAGAAAATGAGGTTGGAGAGTGACCCTCATTTGACACATGTAAGGGCATTTGGCGATCATTATACAGTATGAGTATTTTGGACCTGTCATTAGCTATTGTGCCCAGCAATCCAGGGCACTGATAGCCACATGTCAAAATGCTGGTTGCCACTAACACAAGGTGCTATGTTTTCTCTCTGGGGGATGTAGTTATGATCCCGGCTGCCAGAATGTCGGCAGTTGGCCCAGGACTATTCCCACTCACAGGTGTCCACTAGCCTGGCGGCTGGGATCCCGGGGGTTGGTGTGCTAACCGTCGGGATTCCGAGCGTCGGTCACTCGATCCCAACCTGGGTGGTGCATTGTAGTGTAGGGTGCCTGAAAATACACAGGTAGTAGGGTCACACCGTATGCACAGATCACTTTTATAATGTAGACGACACCATTTTCCTTTACTCTAGTGATTTGGATGGTGCAAGGACAATTTCTCTTACGTCCTAGAGGATGCTGGGGTCCATATTGGTACCATGGGGTATAGACTGGTCCGTCAGGAACCATGGGCACTTTAAGACTTTAATAGTGTGGGCTGGCTCCTCCCTCTATGCCCCTCCTATCAGACTCAGTTTAGAAAATGTGCCCGGAGGAGCCGGTCACAGCTAGGGGAGCTCCTAGAGCAGGCCTGGCCAACCTGTGGCTCTCCAGCATGCCATGCCACAGTTTTGCTATTAGGGAATGCTAGAACTGTGGAAGGGGATGCTGGGATGTGTAGTTTCACAACAGCTGGAGAGCCACAGGTTTGTCAGGCCTGTCCTAGAGCTTCTTTGTTGTTTTTTTTTAAGAGTAATTAGGCACAGGGAGGCTGCTGGCAACAGCCTACCTGCTTCGTAGGACTTAGAGGGGGAGTAGTGTCCAACCCTCTGAGGTTAATGGCCACTATCTCTGCTGACAGGCTACTGAGGGTGATGATCGATAGCCCCCGAGGCGACCACTCACTCCCGCAGCATGCCGCCACCCCCTAACAGAGCCAGAAGATCGAGGTGGTGAGTTGGAGCGCAGTACTAACACTGCGCTCCGGAAGGCTCAGTGGTACAGGTGCGGCGCTGTGAGGGGCGCCCTGTACCAGAGCAATAACCTTACAACTGGTCACTCACGTGATCAGGGGCTTTGGTAATACTGCTAGCGCCATTACCTCAGGCCAGTATAAATAGTCAAAGTGCGGGAAGACGCGCCATGTTTGGGGGTGAAGCTTCTCCTCAGAGCGGACCCAGCAGCTCACCAGCGCCATTTTCTCCCTGCAGAACCACACTCAGACGCTGACAGGGAGCGCTGACCCTCCAGAGGCAAACGTAGGATTTAGTCGGCGGGGTTTCCGTGTGTATGTACATTTGTGTGTGTGTGTGTGTGTGTGTGTATATATATATATATAATATACACACACACACATTCATACAGACACACATATATACATGCAAACATACATACACAAGCACACACAGAAACACATATACATATATACATTCACACAAGCTTCCCATGCTGTATAGTGTATACACTACTTATTTAAATATACTGTGCAGTACTGTACCTTCCATCAGGGGCTGGGAGGCGGAAGCAGACTGCTGGCACTGTCTGGACGGAGGGAGCTGCTTTGGCTGAGCATGCGCAGCCAGCAGCTCCCCCGGGACACTCTACAGAGAGCTACGTAGCTCTCTGCTGCAGCGGCTCCCGCATCGCGATCGCGGCTTTTACTGAGACGGAAACACTGCTGTCTCCGTCTCAAAAATGTACATGTTGGCTCATCAGAGGAGGTTTCCAGGTACTCTGAAACCCCCCCTGCGTGCGCCACTGCCCTCCACGACTCCAGCTATCCTGTGCGGTACCAAGAGGGTTGTAGAACAGGAAGGGGGGGGGGGGAAGACTGTCTATTAACTGTGTAGTTCTATTAAGGGTCCACAGTCAGCACCAGGCAATTATTCTACAACTGCCTACTGAGGCGCTTTGTGTGCCGGCTCTAAGCTCTGTGTTTCTCTGAAGGTACTTGGGGGAAACTGTGTCTGACACTTTCCTGTGTGTGTGTGTGTGTGTGTGTGTGTGTGTGTGTGTGTGTGTGTGTGTGTGTGTGCAACTTTCTCACATAACCAAGTCCAGGGACTCTGTGTCTTGTGTAGCAGAATATGTATCTTCTCCAGAGGAATCCATTCCATGTACACAGGAATGTAATATTTTGTCTCAGCCTTCCGAATCCGAGCCCCAGTGGGTAGCTTCTATTAGGGGAATGATATCCCAGATTTCTACTAGGATTGCGCATTATGAGACGGAATAACAGATTTTAAAACAATCTGTCGAGGTTTTGTCTGGTTCTGTCCCCACTACCTCAAAATCCTCTGGTGTATCCAAGAAACGTGCGCTTGCTCAGATTATGCAAGTTGACACGGACACCAACTCTGACATGGCAGAGGGTGATGCAGATATGGGGGGGAAGTGAGGCTTCCCTGGCAAAAGGGGTGCAACTCATGATTGAGGCTATTAGGGATGTGTTACACATTACTGACAAACCACCTGAACAGGTGGAGGAGGCTTACTTTACAGGCAATAAGAAAACCTCCCTGACCTTCCCTGCGTCTAAGGATTTAAACACATTATTTGAAAAATCCTGTGATAGGAAAAAGTGGGAAAACCCACCTATAGTAGACGCTTCTGTATCTAGACTGTCTAAAAAGGTGGTTTTACCTGTCCCTGGGTCTACCGCTTTGATAGAACCGGCAGACGGCAAGATTGAAACTGCGCTCAAATCCATATGCACTGCTTCAGGAGTGGCGTTAAGGCCCACTATTGCCTGTGCATGGATTTCTAAAGCCATAGTAAAGTGGTCAGGCACATTACTAGAGGACTTAGATTCTATGGATAGAAGTGACATTGAAATTTTTCACGTAACATACAGGATTCGGCGGGTTTCATGGTGGAGGCCATGAAGGACTTGGGTAATCTGACTGCAAGGACATCGTCCATGGCTGTCTCAGCACGCAGGGGACTCTGGCTACGCCAGTGGTCTGCAGATGCGGAATCCAGGAGAAGTGTGGAGAACCTACCCTTCACAGGTCAGGCTCTATTTGGGGAAGCATTGGACACGTGGATTTCCACGGCAACCGCTGGTAAGTCAACCTTTCTTCCCTCAGCCTCTCAGACGACGAAGAAACCTTTTTCTACGTCCTCTATGCAGTCCTTTCGGTCTGCAAAAGCTTAAAAGTCTAAGACTCCTACCACTTTCTTCAGAGGTGGGCGAGCAAAATCCAAAAAAACGGCACCTGCAGGTTCCCAAGACCAGAAACCTGCCTCTGTGTCCTCAAAATCCTCAGCATGATGGTGGACCTCCCTGCCTGGAGAACGGGCAGGTGGGAGTGAGGCTCAGACGTTTCAGTCACGTCCGGGTGTCGTCTGGTCTGGATCCCTGGGTACAGGATATTGGGGGGTCATTCTGACCCGTTCGCTTACTGCGTTTTAACGCAGCAGAGCGAACAGGTCCCTACTGCGCATGCGCCGGCGTCATAATGCGCCGGCGCATGCCAGACGGCCGAAGGCCGTAGAAGGGATATGATCGCCTCTGCCTGATTGACAGGCAGAGGCGATCGCTGGGCGTGAGGGGGCGGAATGGCGGCATTTGGCCGCCGTTTCGTGGGTTTGGTCCGGCCAACGCAGGCGTGGCCGGACTGAACGGGGGGCGGGCCACAGCGGCTGCGTGACGTCACATGCAGCTGCTGTGGGCCGGGAAGCGATGAGTAGCTCCCGGCCAGCACGCTAAAGCTGCTCTGGCCGGGAGCTACTCTTGATGGGCAAAGGCATCGCCGCTGTGCAATGCCTTTGCACTTCTGCGAGGGGGGGCCGGAATGACATGCGGGGCGCTGGGCGTCCCCCCGCATGTCAGGGAAGAAGATCGTAGCTGTGCTAAATTTAGCACAGCTACGATCAACTCGGAATGACCCTCTTTGTGTCCCAGGGGTACAAACTGGAGTTTCAAGAGCTCCCACCCCACAGGTTCTTCAAATCAGGCTTGCCAGCTTAGCTGACAGAAAGGGCTATCCTTCTGGAAGCCATTAAAAAATTGGAAAGGTCAGATGTAATTGTTCCAGTTCCACCTCATCTGGTAAACCAGGGTTACTATTCAAACCTAATTGTGGTACCGAAACCGGATGGTTCGGTCAAGCCAATTTTGAACCTGAAGTCGCTAAACCCTTATCTGAGGGAATTCAAGTTCAAAATGGAGTCTCTGAGAGCGGTGATCTCAGGGCTGGAGGAGGGAGAGTTTCTTGTGTCCTAAGACATCAAGGATACGTACCTCCCACATTCTGATTTGGCCGCCACACCAGGCTTATCTCAGATTTGCGCTGTTGGATTGTCACTATCAATTCCAGGCACTGCCGTTCAGCCTCTCCACAGCACCGAGGGTATTCACCAAGGTATTGGCAGAGATGATGATTCTCCTCCGCAGGCAGGGGGTGAATATAATTCCTTATCTGGACGATCTGCTGATAAAGGCATCTTCCAGGGAGAGGTTGTTGCAGTCCATTGCTCTCAAGACTCGACTGCTCAGGGAACATGGATGGATCCTGAATCTTCCCAAGTCACATTTGGAGCCGACAAGGAGATTGTTTTTCCTGGGGATGATCCTTGACACGGAAGTGCAGAAGGTATTTCTACAGGTGGAGAAAGCGTTGGTGATCCAAACTATGGTCCAGGATGTCTTGAAGCCTTCCCGGGTATCTGTTCATCAGTGCATTCGCCTTCTGGGGAAGATGGTTGCCTCCTACGAGGCTCTTCAGTACGGAAGATTTCATGCTCGCTCCTTCCAACTGGATCTCCTGGACAAGTGGTCGGGGTCTCATCTGCACATGCACCAGAGGATACGTCTGTTGCCAAAAGCCAGGATTTCACTCCTGTGGTGGCTACAATTGCCTCACCTTCTAGAGGGCCGTAGGTTCGGGATTCAGAACTGGATCCTTCTAACCACGGATGCAAGTCTCAGAGGTTGGGGAGCAGTCACCCAAGGGGAAACCGTCCAAGGAAGGTGGTCAAGTCTGGAATCCATTCTTCCAATCAACATTCTGGAACTAAGGGCCGTGTACAACGGTCTTCAACAAGCGGCACATCTTCTACAAGATCGGTCCATTCAGGTGCAGTCAGACAATGGAACGACGGTGGCCTACATAAACCAACAGGGTGGAACGAAGAGCAGAGCTGCAATGTCAGGGGTAAAAAGAATCCTCCTCTGGGCAGAAAGGCACGCATTGACGCTGTCGGCAATCTTCATTCCGGGTGTGGACAACTGGGAAGCGGACTTCCTCAGCAGACACTATCTCCATCCAAGAGAGTGGGACCTCCATCCGGAGGTGTTCATGGAGGTGACAAATCTTTTGGGTGTACCTCAAATAGATATGATGGCCTCCCGTCTCAAAAAGAAGCTTCAGAGGTACTGTTCCAGGTCAAGAGACCCACAAGCAGTGGCGGTGGACGCCCTGGTAACTCCGTGGCTGTTCCAGTCAGTGTATGTGTTTCCTCCACTTAAACTCATTCCAAGGATTCTAAAACTCGTAAAGAGAACAAGAGTTCAGGCAATCCTCATTGCTCCAGACTGGCCAAGAAGGGCTTGGTCTGCGGATATTCAGGATTTACTGCTGGAAGACCCGAGGCCTCTCCCTCTTCGGGAGGACCTTCTGCAACAAGGGCCGTTCGCTTATCAAGACTTACCCGGCATAGAGGTTGAACGCCAGATATTAGCTCGGAAGGGCATTCCGAACAAGGTTATTCCTACCCTGATACAGACTAGGAAAGGAGTAACGTCTAAACATTACCATGGCATTTGGAAAAAGTATGTATCTTGGTGTGAATCCAAGAAGTTTCCTACGGTGCAGTTTCAACTGGGACGGTTTTTCCTCTTCCTGCAAGCAGGTGTGGATATGGGCCTGAGTTTGGGATCCATAAAGGTCCAGATTTCGGCCTTATCCTTTTTCTTCCAGAAACAGCTGGCTTTCCTCCCTGAGGTTCAGACTTTCTTGAAAGGGATTCTGCACATCCAGCCTCCCTTTGTGCCGCCTACGGCACCCTGGGATCTTAATGTGGTGTTGCAGTTCCTCCAATCGGATTGGGTCGAGCCTCTACAGGAGGTTGATGTCAAGTTTCTCACGTGGAAGGCTGTCCCTTTGTTGGCCTTAGCTTCTGTTAGACCTGTGTCGGAGTTGGGGTCTTGTCTTGTAAAAGCTCCTACTTAATCTTCCATGAAGATAGAGCTGAGCTCCGGACACATCAGCAGTTCCTTCCAAAGGTTGTATCGGCTTTTCATATCAACCAACCTATTGTGGTGCCAGTTGCTACTGACTCCTCAATTTCGTCAAAGTCCTTGGATGTTGTAAGGGCTCTGAAAATCTATGTGAAGAGAACTGCTCGTCACAGAAAATCGAACTCTCTGTCCTGTATGATCCCAAGAAAATTGGATGTCCTTCGTCTAAGTAGACCATCTCTTACTGGATCAGGGTCACTATCTAGCATGCATATCCTACGGCAGGATTGCCGTGTCCCAAATCTGTTAAGGCCCACTCTACTTGTAAGGTGGGTTCTTCCTGGGCGGCTGCCCGGGGTGTCTCGGCTTTACAGCTTTGCCGAGTGGCTACTTGGTCTGGGTCGAACACGTTTACTAAGTTCTACAAGTTCGATACTTTGGCCACTGAGGACCCCAGAATCCTCTACGGACTACAAGAAAAGGATTTACCAGTAGGTAATTAAAATCCTATCTTTTACAATTCCAGCTTAATAGACTGCAAATCTCTGGAATTATTTATTTAATAGGCAATAGCTACTCGCACCACCGTTTTTTGTTTTTTTTCTAAATCCATATTTTTTTCTTATGTGTTTCCATGTTTATTGGCTTGGAAGGTATGCCATTATAGGTCACTATACTTCACATGTCCTCTGGAAGCCATGTCTTGGAGGAGGACTCAACATTTCAGGCCCATAAGGAAGCCTCTGAATGATAGGACCACCCAGTCCTTGTGGTCGAGATGGCTTGTAGAAACTTTTTCCCAAGTGGCCATAAGGCTCCTGGGATCTGTATGTCAAGGAACCTTCCCTAGCTTTGGCAGTGTAGAGGTTTGAAGACCTTTGTCCTGTTAAGAGCCTGGCTTTGGGGGATGTAGAGGAACAGTGCACTTTTCTTTCCATGCACTCTGTGGATCTGAGGACATCAATAATATAAAAACAATTGTAATAAAAGTAATGTGTACAACAAAGTGGTAGTTCGGGTAGACACAGTGGGTATTTCCACTTTTCATTCAAAATAGTGTAATACGTTGCTAATAATGATATACAGAACAGCTAAATAATGGTCTCTTTAAACATTACAGTAAACATGTGCTTGATTAAGATTTGCACACATTGGAGGGTACCTGGTAAACATTTACCCTGATAAGCAAGTCAGTTGGAAAATTGCTATCTATTTATGCAATATAGCCATTCATATGTATATGCAAAACTTCGGTCAGATCTCATTGGATTGACATTATTTACTCCAAGCCAGCATGTGACTGTAATATAGTCGCATTTATAACATACATAATGCTCAATGGTCCTAGGGAATTAACAAGTTCATTATAGGTAGGGTATGTATGTAAATTTTACAGTCAGCCTGTGTGTGCCGTTTTTTTTTTTCCCAACCACATTGAAAGGACTCCCCAAAGCCGTCCTGAACACAGAACAGCTAGATCTTGTCCAGTCTTGGGACCCATGTAAAACTAAAATTGGACCATATTGGTTGGCTTGGTTTCTGTGCTCTGCTACAGGATTGCCTGTGAGAAGCCATCTTTCAATTAGCAGGGTTTTTTTTTAATAAAGCATTATTTTTGAATAACACTAACATTTTTGAATAAAAATGGTTCTGCGTGTAATTGTATAAGTAGAAAACACATTCAAGACTTCTATCTCTCACCTGACATAAACACCTAATGTTCATTCTGAAGTACAGTAATAATAATAAAAATAATATCCAATTCGAAATCATAACAAGATTGGTATTTAAATGTTTGTCTAATATCATAAATTATAATTAATCAGTAAACCAGTACTGAGTGTGTGGAGATTAGTAGTAATTGGCTGGCACAATGTTGATCGCTGTGCAGACACTGGTTATTTGTTAATACAGAGTTCCCAGGCAGCCTCCTGCCAGCATATGGATAGAAATCAAGGTATGAATGAGTGTATCCAAACACCTCCAACCAGTCTGACACATCCAGACATGTATTTGCCAGCACAGGTTTCTACACTCGTATAGGACCTCATACAACATTTCAGAGAAAATCCCACAATTGATTTAAGACGTGCTGGACCCTCTCCAGAAGGTCTTTTTTTTTTTTTTGTTTTTTTTTTTGTTACATTTGTCACAGTTGAAATGAATCTAAAAAGCATGTGAAAAGGGGTTAAAAATTGAAAGCTCTGTACAATTTCCATATGTGACCTTTTTGAAAATCAAGTATATGCATCCTTCTTTGTTTGTAAATAGCATGAAAGTGTCATGAAAAATGCATCAGAAAATTATTAACCAAAACAAAAAAACTTTATTCCCACACTACAAAATAACTGGATACCATGCGCAATTTAAGTTGTATGCTTGCATGATTTATTGTGTGATTTCTTGTCGAGCGTTCTTTCTGTGCCTAAGACTCTGGACTAAACCTTTAAAGACATAAGACAATAAATAAATGGTAGTGCAGGTTGTTGGTTTTTTTTCCTGTAAAGCTTGGTATGTTTGGTAATATAATATAGGAAATATAAAGGGTTGGAGAGGTATAGGACAGATGTCAATACGTGTGTGCACGAGTCCTAAAGCTGTGGGGTTTTTTTTAGATCGCTTTTATTTATATATTTCTTGCATGGTAATAATTTCAGCCTGTTTCTTTTCCCACAGCGCTTCTATAAAAAAGCTGCAGCTTTTGTCCTCCGAGCAGTTGCCAAGCATTCTCCTCAGTTAGCTCAGTCAATAGTGGATTGTGGAGCCGTGGATACACTGGTGATTTGCCTGGAAGACTTTGACCCAGGGGTAAAGGAAGCTGCTGCCTGGGCTCTTGGTTATATTGCAAGACATAATGCAGGTATGCATTCAGCAGCGACACCGTGGTAGTAGATTATTATCCTTATTGACTATAAAAGCTTTAATAATTTGTAGACTGTTTTTATATGTAATGAATCATAACACATTGTGCTAATTCTGCATAACGCAATAATAATTTCATATTCAAACTCCATGGCAGCGGTCTATGATGGTTATCGCCAATCAGCTGAATATAGATAGGAAAAAGAAAGATCCCCTGGAAGTTAGGGTTAGGGTGTGACTGCTCATAGGTGGTCATTCCGAGTTGATCGCAGCCAGCAACTTTTTTCTGCTGCTGCGATCAACTAGTACACGCCTATGGGGGAGTGGATTTTAGCTTAGCAGGGCTGCGATCGCTTGTGCAGCCCTGCTAAGCTAAAAAAAATTCAAGCAGAAGTAGACCAGCCCTGGACATACTTACCCTGTGCGACGATCTCAGCGATGCAGGAGCCGGCTTTGACGTCAGACATCCGCCCTCTGTTCTTCTGAAAACAGCTGGAAACGCTGCGGTGATGCCCAGGTCCGCCTTCTTCCTGTCAATCTTCTTTGCGGTCCGCTTTGCGACCGCTTTCTTCTTTAGATGCGACGTAACCCGGGGATCCCTGTCGCCGGGCAATGTCGCGCACGCACACTGCGGCCGCCGTGCATGCGCATTTCGCACCCGTTCGCACTGCAGCGATAAACCACTGCGTGCGAATGGGTCGGAATGACCCCCATAGTCTTCAGTGTCTTTTCTCTGTCTCTCAGCTGAGTGAGACAAAATGTGAGTGTGCAGTGGTTCTCAACATCAGCCCTAACGTTTTCCCAACAGGTCGTCAGACATCAGAAAAATAAACATAATACAGAGGATTAATACAGCAATACACACAGACGTTAAAATTAAAACCTAGAATGCATCGAGTAATCATAATGCAGGATTGGTGGAGGCATTTTGGGTAGTAACTTCCATGGGCTTTGTATTCCACCCTCAGGTGCGGCAGCCATCTTGGGCGCACTGCGTAGGATTATCTTGGGTGGAATAGTCCACCCCTAGAAGAGATGACACAAAATGGGGGATTTCAGTCTGTGGAAACAGGTGGGAGCATTGCTGACCCAGCAGACTAGATTACATGAAGCGGCTCACCTGCTCCTGGTGAGTTCTGATGGCCGCAGGGAGGGAAAGTAGCAATTCTAGTTGCTGTTTCTAAGTAGCAAACATAGGGATGGAAATTTGGGCCTCTTTATCTTATAGGCCCTACACACTAGGCGATACCACTAAAAAATATGAACGATCTTGTTCATTAATGAGCGAGATATAGTTCATATCTTTCAGTGTGTATGCACCAGCGATGAACGATGTGCGGCCCCTATGCCAATATGGACAATCTCGTCCGCCAAATACCTCGGCGGCACATCCCTGGGCGTGAAGGGCCCATTACTCTTCTCTGCTTAGTTGCGATGTACAGTGTCAAGGAGATTTTCTGCTCCCTGGGGGGCTGAGCATGTCCCCAAGTAGCCAAGTTGCACTGTCCTTAGGTGAGTACCTTCTTAGGGTGGCTTTAGTTGAAAACCAATTTCAGCTTTGAAACAGTAGCGGATCTTGCAACGGGCACGCAGGATTTTTGCCCGGGGTGCCTCCTTCTGGAGGCGCCACCGCTGTGTCAAGATCCGGAACTGGTGCCCCCCGGTGCTCGGTAGATGCGTTGCTGTGTGGTGCGCGATGAAGTCATCGCGCACTGCACTGCATTCTGGGAGCAGCACATAGACACTAGGAGTCATAATTGACCTCTAGTGTTTATGCGGGGCTATGGGAGAGACGTCATGACGTCTCTCCCATAGATCAAAGGTGTGGCGCCGGCGGCCGTAGACGGAGGGCAGCAGCGGGGATTGTAACTATTAATTAATTTTTATTTTAAGCAGCGCAACTAGGGGGCAAAACTCTACAGGGGGCATAACTGACCACACCCCTTCTCCATTCAGCCACGCTCCTATTTTTTCGCCCTGGCGCCACAAAGTCTAGATTCGGCCCTGCTTTGAAATGATGGGGAAAAAAAAGTATATACATACATATTTATATTAGTAATGTGCGGCGGGCACTTTTCGTGTTTTGGTTTTGGTTCTAATTCCACTTTCGTGTTTTGGCTTGGTTTTGCCAAAACCACCCTTTTGTGTTTTGTTTTGGATCTGGATGATTTTTAAAAAAAAACATGAAAACAGCTAAAATCACAGAATTTGGGGGTAATTTTGCTCCTACGGTATTATTAACCTCAATAACATTAGTTTCCACTCATTTCTAGTCTATTCTGAACACCTCACAATATTGTTTTTAGGCCTAAAAGTTGCACCGAGGTGGCTGTATGACTAAGCTAAGCGGCACAAACACCTGGCCCATCTAGGAGTGGCACTGCAGTTACAGACAGGATGGCAGGGAAAAAAACTAGTCCCCAAACAGCACATGAAGCAAAGAAGAAAAAGAGGTGCAAGATGGAATTGTCCTTGGGCCCTCCCACCCACTCTTTTATGTTGTATAAACAGGACATGCACACTTTAACAAACCAATCATTTCAGCAACAGGGTCTGCCACACGACTGTGGTTATAATGACTAGTTTGTTTGGGCCCCCACCAAAAAAGAAGCAATCAATCTCTCCTTGCACAAACTGGCTCTACAGGGGCAAGATGTCCACCTCATCCTCATCCTCCGATTCCTCACCCAATTCACTGTGTACATTCTCCTCACAGAGTATTAATTTGTCCCCACTGGAATCCACCATCACAGGTCCCTGTGTACTTTCTGGAGGCAATTGCTGGTAAAGGTCTTCCTGGAGGAATTTATAATTCATTTTGATGAACATCATCATCTCCACATTTAGTGGAAGTAACCTCCTACGCCGATCGCTGACAAGGTTACCAGCTGCACTAAACACTCTTTCAGAGTACACACTGGAGGGGGGGCAACTTAGGTAAAATAAAGCCAGTTTGTGCAAGGGCTTCCAAATTGCCTCTTTTTCCTGCCAGTATATGTACGGACTGTCTGACATGCCTACTTGGATGCTGTCACTCATATAATCCTCCACCATTCTTTCAATGGTGACAGAATCATATGCAGTGACAGTAGACGACATGTCCGTAATCGTTGGCAGGTCCTTCAGTCCGGACCAGATGTCAGCTTTCGCTCCTGACTGCCCTGCATCACCGCCAGCGGGTGGGCTAGGAAATCTTATCCTTTTCCTTGCAGCCCCAGTGGCGGGAGAAATTGAAGGACAAGCTGTTGACGGGTTACCCGTTCCGCTTGAGTTGACAATTTACTAACCAGCAGGTCTTTGCACCTCTGCACACTTGTGTCTGCTGGAAAGAGAGATACAATGTAGACTTTAAACCTAGGATCGAGCATGGTGGCCAAAATGTAGTGCTCTGATTTCAACAGATTGACCACCCTTGAATCCTGGCAAAGCGAATGAAGGGCTCCATCCACAAGTCCCACATACTTTGCGGAATCACTCCGTCTTAGCTCCTCCTTCAATTTATCTAGCTGCTTCTGCAAAAGCCTGATGAGGGGAATGACCTGACTCAAGCTGGCAGTGTCTGAACTGACTTCACGTGTGGCAAGTTCGAAAGGGTTGGAGATCTTGCACAAGACTGAAATCATTCTCCACTGCGCTTGAATCAGGTGCATTACCCCTCCTTTGCCTATATCGTAGGTGGATGTAAAGGCTTGAATGGCCTTTTACTGCTCCTCCGTCCCCTGAAGCATATAGAGTGTTGAATTCCTCCTCGTTACCACCTCTTGCTTCAGTTGATGGCGGGGCAGGTTCAGGAGTGTTTGCTGGCACTCCAGTCTTCGGACGCAGTGGCAGAATACCGAAAATGGCCTGCAATTTTTCGGGACATCGACAGCATCTCCTGCACACCCCTGTCATTTAAAAAAAAATTCTGCACCACCAAATTAATTGTATGTGCAAAACCTGAAACATGCTGGAATTTGCCCAGGTGTAAAGCAGGCACAATATTGGTGGCGTTGTCCGATATCACAAATCCCAGGAGAGTCCAATTGGGGTAAGCCATTCTGCGATAATGTTCCTCAGTTTCCATAAGAGGTTGTCAGCTGTGTGCCTCTTAAGGAAAGCGGTGATACATAGCGTAGCCTGCCTAGGAACGAGTTGGCGTTGCGAGATGCTGCTACTTGTGCCGCTGCTGTTGTTGCTGTGGGAGGCCACACATCTACCCAGTGGGCTGTTACAGTCATATAGTCCTTAGTCTGCCCTGTTCCACTTGTCCACATGTCCGTGGTTAAGTGGACACTTTATACAACCGTATTTTGTAGGACACTGATGACTCTTTTTCTGAGGTCTGTGTACATTCTCAGTATCGCCTGTCTAGAGAAGTGGAACCTAGATGGGATTATATACCGGCGACACAGTACCTCAAACAATTCTCTAAGTCCCACTGAACTAATGGCGGATACCGGATGCACGTCTAACGCCAACATAGCTGTCAAGGGCTCAGTTATCCGCTTTGCAAAAGGATGACTGCTATCATATTTCGTCTTCCTCACAAAGGACTGTTGGACAGTCAATTGCTTACTGGAAGTAGTACAAGTGGTCTTCCGACTTCCCCTCTGGGATGACTATCGACTCCCAGCAGCGGCAGCAACAGCAGGCGTTCCACTCAAGGATCCTACGGAGTAATCCTGGTTATGAGAGGACTCTTCATTCTTGACAGTGACATGGCCTGCAGGACTACTGACGTTCCTGACTGAGGAGGAAGTTGACGTTGAGGGAGTTGGTGGTGTGGCTTGTGTGAGCTTGGGTACAGGAGGAAGAAGGGATTTAGTTGTCAGTGGACTGCTTACGCTCTTACCCAAAGTTTCACAACTTGACACTGACTTCTGATGAATGCGCAGCAGGTGACGTATAAGGGAGGATGTTCCTAGGTGGTTAACATCCTTACTCTACTTATTACAGATTGACAGAGGCAACAGATGGCTTGACACCTGTTGTCCGGATTTGTGGAAAAATAATTCCACACCGAAAAGGTGGCTTTTTTGGTAGTTTGCCCAGGCTTTACAATGGGCTTCTTCATCCCACGGACAACAGGTGTCTCCCCCGATGCCTGACTTAAACAAACCACATCACCATCAGAATTCTCATCGTCGATTTCCTCCTCAGCGCTAGCAACACCCATATCCTCATCCTGGTGTTCTTCAACAGTGACATCTTCAATTTGAATATCAGGAACTGGACTGTGGGTGCTCCTTCCAGCACTTACAGAGGGCGTGCAAATGGTGGAAGGAGCCACCTCATTCCGGCCAGTGTTGGGAAGGTCAGGCATCGCAACGGCCGTCACACTTGGACTCTGCTTGGGGATTTGTGATACCATCTCAGAATGCACAGTTCTTTTCTGTGCTCTTTCCAGCTTAACTCTTAATTTTTCTAGCGGGAAGATGAGGGCTTCCATCGTCATGTGAAGCTGATCCACTACCCATGAACATAGGCCAGGGCCTCAGCCGTTCCTTGCCACTCCGTGTCGTAAATGGCATATTGGCAGGTTTACGTTTCTCCTCAGACTATTTACATTTCTTTTTTGGTTCTTTTTACTGAACTTTGGCTTTTTGGATTTTACATGCCCTCTACTATCACATTGGGCATCAGCCTTGGCAGACGAAGTTGATGGCATTTCATCGTCTGTGTCATGGCTAGTGGCAGCAGCTTCAGCACCAGGAGGAAGTGGTTCTTTTTGATCTTTCCCTGTTTTATCCTCAAAATTTTTGTTCTCCATTATTTTTTGGGAGTGATTTAAGACGATATGCGGCACAGGAATGACTGATGGACTGGACACTACCATTGGCCTGATGCAGCACAACACAACAACACTGTAAGGGACTTGTGGTTGTTGTTGTTATTATTATTATACGGCAGCAGTGGACATATAGCAGCAGCGTATATCGTCACTGGAATGACTGATGGACAGGACACTACCACTGGTCTGATGCAGCACAACTCAACACCACTTTATACAGCTACACTGGATATATGGCAACAGAGGACACCAACACTGTGACTGGCTGGACTGATTCAGCACAATACACTGACTACACTGGACTGAATGTCACAACACAGCACCACTTTATACAGCTACACTGGATATATGGCAGCAGAGGACACCAACACTGTGACTGGCTGGACTGATGCAGCACAATACACTGACTACACTGGAGTAGACTGAGCAGCACAACACAGCACAAGACTCGCCACCCCACTTTCCCGCCCGCACACAGACAATGAACACTGAGGACACGTCCTCTCAATACACTCTACGAGACTGGAGTGAAAATGGCCGCGATGCGCGGCTCCTTATATGGAATCCAAATCCTGTGAGAATCCGACTGCGGGATGATGACGTGTTTCCGCGTTCGGGTTTCCGAGTCAGGCGGAACCGAACTCGGAAGGCAAAGTCCGGTAGGGTTCGGTTCTCTGAGACTCGAACCCGCTCATCTCTTATATATATATATATATATATATATATATATATATATATATATATATATATATATATATATATATATATATATAATATATATATATATATATATAAACAAATACAAACAAAAAACCCAGCACTCACCAAAGTAAGCTCACTTATCCTCAACAAATCAATAAATAAATGATGGGGGTTTAGTTAGTGGATTGGCCAATGCACGGAAGCCTGCATACCGATCTCCAAGGTACCCCACCTTCATGCAGGTCCAACACTATCACAGAGTCTTAAAACCTGACTACTTCATTGCTGTTACACACATCATCTGCCTGCTAGATTTAATGTGTACCTGCCACACCCTTTATGGCTTTTAAAGGTACACTAGTCACCTTGCACTGGCTCAGAGATGATTGCTAAGGAACAGCTGAGACAGGTTCAGGATAATAGAGTCCACACAGGGGTGCATGAGAAAGCTAGTGGCCACGGTTAATAAGAGTTAACCATAGATTAACCCCATCGTTTATATATGTATATATATATATATATATATATATATATATATATATATATATATATAGCAGAGTCTCTGCTCTGTATATAGGAATGGCGTTATAAATTGATAAATTAAACACATTTAGATGATTGCGGCAATCTTAAAGTACTATTGAGAGTCCTTCAGGAAGGCAACAATTTGTAGTAAATATCTGCAACAACTCCAGCATAATATTGTTGCAAGGGAAACTTTGTAATGACTGAACCACACTGTGATATAAAGATTACTGCTGTGCACTACTGTAAAACTAACCAGCAGTCTTAATTTTGGACACAGTTATGGGGTTGGAACAGACATATTAAAGTAGAATGCAAAATTACATGACCAGGAGTTTTTATTGGATCATTTTCAGCATTTATCACGGAGCATGTTTTATTTTTTGTAGTTTTAAATAGTATAATAAGGTTAGCGATTTCTTTATAAGTGCCCCACCATGGAATACTTTTTCTTCTCTGCCACATTAAATGTGGTGCTGGCATACAATAATATTATGAGGGAAAGACAGACTACTTAATGCATATTATTTGCATAATGGTAATGACCCAACCTTCTGTGCGGATTACATACCTTTTCTGCATTAACTGAACGTGGTCCCACAAAACTTCCAAATATGCAACTTCCAGGGCCGATAACTGGGCCTATTTCAGAGGTGGCTGGAGAGAGTTCATCACTGCTGCTTACCCGGAAGTAACAGCAATGCACGAATCTGGTAATCCAGCAGGAGACGCTTGGTACTAGTAAACGCCTCCTGCATGCATTAGTGATCCGTGCTGTGTCCTAGGATACAGCATCAGATCACCTGTGACACCATTGGCCAGCTGGGTGTCCCATGGGGTCGCACACACTGGCCGCCACAGTTCCTACAAAGAGGCCAAGAAATCTCCATCTTCTGACGGAGATCCTGGCCTTGGCACTCCCCCAAAACGTTTGCAACATTTTGGGAAGTGGAAGGTTGACACCACCCCCTCCCAGCCCCCAACTGGCATCAGACTGTCAATCACTGACAGTCTGCAGCCAATCTGCTACCGATTTCATAGGACGAGTACTGCACATTCGTAGTATGAGCCCTGCACATGCGCAAAGTACTGAACAGCTGTACTTTGCAACATGTGAAACTCCTGTGTCGGGACCAGAATCAGGCCCTCTGTGGTGGTGAGATGATGATGATCTATTTCTCCTATCTTGCGGCAAATGTTGAGATTTTTTTTATTTTCCTATCATTTATCATTTTGACCAGTTTTTATTAAAATGAAAACTCACCAACACATGGAAATTAAGTTATCGGATTTGTCGATTATGAGTCTGCCACCTATCGCAGCAATCATAGGGATATCCTGGGACATAGTCTGGCATGAGAAATAATGTTGCCAATCGACGAATCACGGTTCCAACTTGATCTCTCCTTCTGTCACAGCCACGTCTGTTGAACTGCAGCTTCACTCTGAGAGTATCTGTCAACGGCTGCTGTCTCAGCATCCCAAGTGGCTGTGTCAGTTCATGGGTGCCACCAACTATAATTCACTTCCACTCTGCAGTCAACCAATCCCATTTCTGGACCTGAAATGAGCTGAGAAGTGACAGCCAATCCTGGCTAGACACTTTAGAGGTGGTCTATTTAAACGGCTCATATACACTCCCTCTTTACTTGGACTTCATCTAACCTTTATGGTACATGGATTTACCAATTCCTGGTTAACTTTGAGCTCCAATGTACCTGTCAGGGCCGGTTCTAGCCCTCGTGACGCCCCGGGCGAAAATAGAGTCGTGGCTTCATACAGGGGCATGGTCAGTTACGCCCCCTGTAGAGTTGTGCCCCCATTTGTGCCCCCTGTAGAGTTGTGCCGCTTACAAAATAAAAAACAAAAATAATAATTGGTACCTGTGTCACCTTTTGGAATTTTTCAAAAAAAATTGAATCTTTGGTGCAGCATTCGGTTTCTGGCTTTCCAGAGCTTAAGTTGTATGTCTGTCTTCTCTGGGAATCTTGGCTGCAGTATGTCCTGTGCTTACTCTCACACTGCTCCTGCAGTCCCACAGCACCACCTTTGCTTTAACCCTCACTCTGCTCCTGACACTAGTCACTTTGCACTGGCTCAGAGATGATTGCTAAGGAACAGCTGAGACAGGTTCAGGATAATAGAGTCCACACAGGGGTGCATGAGAAAGCTAGTGGCCACGGTTAATAAGAGTTAACCATAGATTAACCCCATCGTGTATATATGTATATATATATATAGCAGAGTCTCTGCTCTGTATATAGGAATGGCGTTATAAATTGATAAATTAAACACATTTAGATGATTGCGGCAATCTTAAAGTACTATTGAGAGTCCTTCAGGAAGGCAACAATTTGTAGTAAATATCTGCAACAACTCCAGCATAATATTGTTGCAAGGGAAACTTTGTAATGACTGAACCACACTTTGATATAAAGATTACTGCTGTGCACTACTGTAAAACTAACCAGCAGTCTTAATTTTGGACACAGTTATGGGGTTGGAACAGACATATTAAAGTAGAATGCAAAATTACATGACCAGGAGTTTTTATTGGATCATTTTCAGCATTTATCACTGAGCATGTTTTATTTTTTGTAGTTTTAAATAGTATAATAAGGTTAGCGATTTCTTTATAAGTGCCCCACCATGGAATACTTTTTCTTCTCTGCCACATTAAATGTGGTGCTGGCATACAATAATATTATGAGGGAAAGACAGACTACTTAATGCATATTATTTGCATAATGGTAATGACCCAACCTTCTGTGCGGATTACATACCTTTTCTGCATTAACTGAACGTGGTCCCACAAAACTTCCAAATATGCAACTTCCAGGGCCGATAACTGGGCCTATTTCAGAGGTGGCTGGAGAGAGTTCATCACTGCTGCTTACCCGGAAGTAACAGCAATGCACGAATCTGGTAATCCAGCAGGAGACGCTTGGTACTAGTAAACGCCTCCTGCATGCATTAGTGATCCGTGCTGTGTCCTAGGATACAGCATCAGATCACCTGTGACACCATTGGCCAGCTGGGTGTCCCATGGGGTCGCACACACTGGCCGCCACAGTTCCTACAAAGAGGCCAAGAAATCTCCATCTTCTGACGGAGATCCTGGCCTTGGCACTCCCCCAAAACGTTTGCAACATTTTGGGAAGTGGAAGGTTGACACCACCCCCTCCCAGCCCCCAACTGGCATCAGACTGTCAATCACTGACAGTCTGCAGCCAATCTGCTACCGATTTCATAGGACGAGTACTGCACATTCGTAGTATGAGCCCTGCACATGCGCAAAGTACTGAACAGCTGTACTTTGCAACATGTGAAACTCCTGTGTCGGGACCAGAATCAGGCCCTCTGTGGTGGTGAGATGATGATGATCTATTTCTCCTATCTTGCGGCAAATGTTGAGATTTTTTTTATTTTCCTATCATTTATCATTTTGACCAGTTTTTATTAAAATGAAAACTCACCAACACATGGAAATTAAGTTATCGGATTTGTCGATTATGAGTCTGCCACCTATCGCAGCAATCATAGGGATATCCTGGGACATAGTCTGGCATGAGAAATAATGTTGCCAATCGACGAATCACGGTTCCAACTTGATCTCTCCTTCTGTCACAGCCACGTCTGTTGAACTGCAGCTTCACTCTGAGAGTATCTGTCAACGGCTGCTGTCTCAGCATCCCAAGTGGCTGTGTCAGTTCATGGGTGCCACCAACTATAATTCACTTCCACTCTGCAGTCAACCAATCCCATTTCTGGACCTGAAATGAGCTGAGAAGTGACAGCCAATCCTGGCTAGACACTTTAGAGGTGGTCTATTTAAACGGCTCATATACACTCCCTCTTTACTTGGACTTCATCTAACCTTTATGGTACATGGATTTACCAATTCCTGGTTAACTTTGAGCTCCAATGTACCTGTCAGGGCCGGTTCTAGCCCTCGTGACGCCCCGGGCGAAAATAGAGTCGTGGCTTCATACAGGGGCATGGTCAGTTACGCCCCCTGTAGAGTTGTGCCCCCATTTGTGCCCCCTGTAGAGTTGTGCCGCTTACAAAATAAAAAACAAAAATAATAATTGGTACCTGTGTCACCTTTTGGAATTTTTCAAAAAAAATTGAATCTTTGGTGCAGCATTCGGTTTCTGGCTTTCCAGAGCTTAAGTTGTATGTCTGTCTTCTCTGGGAATCTTGGCTGCAGTATGTCCTGTGCTTACTCTCACACTGCTCCTGCAGTCCCACAGCACCACCTTTGCTTTAACCCTCACTCTGCTCCAGCAGACCTGTAGCATATCCAGAGCACAGTCTCTCACATTGCTCCAGCAGTCCTGTAGCATATCCGGAGCACAGTCTCTCACATTGCTCCAGCAGACCTGTAGCATATCCAGAGCACAGTCTCTCACATTGCTCCAGCAGTCCTGTAGCATATCCGGAGCACAGTCTCTCACATTGCTCCAGCAGACCTGTAGCATATCCGGAGCACAGTCTCTCACATTGCTTCAGCAGTCCTGTAGCATCGCCTGTGCATTAGCCCTCGCTCTGCTCTACAATGCCTCTCCTATAAGAATGTACCTTCACTACTATCTCCAGTTTGAAAGTGTTTCCATTCCCTCATCAATCTCTTTGCTAGTCTGGTGGACCATGAGCTTCAAGCTCTCTGCCACCAAGATATATATGTATCTATATACACACACATACCATACAAATTGGTCCCTTGGGTGAGATGTGCACCCACCCAGCACAGAATAACGCAGGTGGCACTCCACAGACTTGTGAAAGGAATATATTATTTTAAAGACAACATTAAATTGATTTTGTGTTGCCTTTAAAATAATATATTCATCTCACAAGTCTGGCGTCTCTCTGTGCTGGGTGGGTGCACTTCTCACCCAAGGGACCAATTTGTATGATATTAATACTCAAGGAGGCAACCCCCCCCCCCCCCAGCAACTCATTTAGAGTGCCGAATACCACGCTGGAGCCTGGGGGGAGCAGGAGCACGTGGAACGCACGACGCTTCCTGCACAGCGGGAGCAGGGCTACAATGAGGATGCAGGAAGTTCCTCTGTGGGTCAGCATATGCGCTGTTAGGTGAGACGCACGCCGGAGGAATGGGAGCAACTAACCAGCACACCTGTAAGTACTTATATGATAAGTTTGTACTATTTTTAAATGTGGGCCCAGGTAATTGCCTTCTCAGATGGCTCCTGACTATTTGGGTGGTGATGACTGGATGTAATGGTCTCTAACGGTAATTTACTGACCGAAGTCGACAGACGGATAAGTGACATTTCTACCTTATCATGTTTCAAGCTGGATATGCAGTCATAGTGATTGCCATGTTGTTTGTTCTTGTAACATTTGTGGATTTTAAACTGAGCCACCTGTTTTGATACCTCTTGGAGAGTCCGGTCTGGGTGAAAATAAAAAAATAAAAAACATGATGGTTGTCATCTATGTGATAAGAGACTATTGAGTGCCCTTTTTCAGATATTTCTATTTTTCTCTGGACCAACATGGAATAGAATTAAGGGAGCACCTAGGTAAAACATATGGGAGTGTGCAGATATCTTTGAAAAAGAAATAAATATATATACAGTGTGTATATGTGTGTGTGTGTGTGTGTGTGTGTGTGTGTATATAAATATATATAGTTCCAGATGTACTCGCACAGGAAAAATATAAAACATTGACTGGGGTGACTCCCAAGAGGTCCAGAGAATTAATCCAGACGTCAACGTATAGAGAGACAGCATAAAGGGGCACTCACCAGAGTTTTGCACGTAAAAAGCATTGATTTTTAATTTATACTTATCAAGGTGATTTCACAAAGAGAGCGTTCTTTCAACGTTTCGATCCCTCAGGATCATCATCAGGAAAATACAGCAAAGGCAGCATGTACAAGAAGTGGCATCTGCTCATATACACCAGTATCTGACATCCCTGACACAAGGGTTCACATGTATAAAGGGAAAAAGCCTGAGGTCACGTTTCCGTCCTCATTTGAGCTAAGCGAATTGTGCGAAAAGGCTTGGGAGTCTCCGGATAGGAGACTATATGTTCCCAGAAGGATTCTTATGGCGTATCCTTTTCCACAGAAGGATAGGATACGATGGGAATCTTCGCCTAAAGTAGACAAGGCACTGACACGCTTCTCCAAGAAGGTGGCACTGCCTTCTCCGGATACTGCTTCCCTCAAGGATCCTGCTGATCGCAAGCAGGAAATTACCATGAAGCACATTTACACACATTCAGGAACTATCGTTAGACCGGCCATGGCGTCGGCCTGGGTTTGTAGTGCTGTCGTGGCATGGGCAGACTCCTTATCTACGGAATTTGACACCTTAGATAGGGATACCATTCTAATGACCATTGAGCATATCAGAGATGCTGCCTTGTATATGAGGGATGCTCAGAGAGACATTTGTTTACTAAGCTCCAGATTAAACGCTATGTCTATTTCTGCTAGGCGACTCTTGTGGACCCGACAGTGGACGGGAGACGCCGACTCAAAGCGGCATATGGAGTCATTGCCTTACAAGGGGGAGGAGTTGTTTGGAGAAGGCCTCTCGGACCTTGTCTCTACTGCTACGGCCGGTAAATCAAATTTCTCTATCGTCCTAGTGGATGCTGGGGTTCCTGAAAGGACCATGGGGAATAGCGGCTCCGCAGGAGACAGGGCACAAAAAGTAAAGCTTTAGGATCAGGTGGTGTGCACTGGCTCCTCCCCCTATGACCCTCCTCCAAGTCAGTTAGATTTTTGTGCCCGGCCGAGAAGGGTGCAATCTAGGTGGCTCTCCTAAAGAGCTGCTTAGGAAAGTTTAGCTTAGGTTTTTTATTTTACAGTGAGTCCTGCTGGCAACAGGATCACTGCAACGAGGGACTTAGGGGAGAAGAAGTGAACTCACCTGCGTGCAGGATGGATTGGCTTCTTGGCTACTGGACATCAGCTCCAGAGGGACGATCACAGGTACAGCCTGGATGGTCACCGGAGCCTTGCCGCCGGCCCCCTTGCAGATGCTGAAGTAAGAAGAGGTCCAGAATCGGCGGCAGAAGACTCCTCAGTCTTCTAAAGGTAGCGCACAGCACTGCAGCTGTGCGCCATTTTCCTCTCAGCACACTTCACACGGCAGTCACTGAGGGTGCAGGGCGCTGGGAGGGGGGCGCCCTGGGAGGCAAATGAATACCTATTTTGGCTAAAAATACCTCACATATAGCCTCCGGAGGCTATATGGAGATATTTAACCCCTGCCAGAATCCGTTAAGAGCGGGAGACGAGGCCGCCGAAAAAGGGGCGGGGCCTATCTCCTCAGCACACAGCGCCATTTTCCCTCACAGAAAGGCTGGAGGGAAGGCTCCCAGGCTCTCCCCTGCACTGCACTACAGAAACAGGGTTAAAACAGAGAGGGGGGGCACTAATTTGGCGATATGCTTATATATATATTAAGATGCTATAAGGGAAAACACTTATATAAGGTTGTCCCTATATAATTATAGCGTTTTTGGTGTGTGCTGGCAAACTCTCCCTCTGTCTCTCCAAAGGGCTAGTGGGTCCTGTCCTCTATCAGAGCATTCCCTGTGTGTGTGCTGTGTGTCGGTACGTGTGTGTCGACAGGTAGGAGGACGATGTTGGTGAGGAGGCGGAGCAATTGCCTGTAATGGTGATGTCACTCTCTAGGGAGTCGACACCGGAATGGATGGCTTATTTAGGAAATTACGTGATAATGTCAACACGCTGCAAGGTCGGTTGACGACATGAGACGGCCGACAAACAATTAGTACGGTCCAGACGTCTCAAAAACACCGTCAAGGGTTTTAAAACGCCTGTTTACTTTAGTCGGTCGACACAGACACAGACAGGGACACTGAATCCAGTGTCGACGGTGAATAAACAAACGTATTCCTTATTAGGGCCACACGTTAAAGGCAATGAAGGAGGTGTTACGTATTTCTGATACTACAAGTACCACAAAAGAGGGTATTATGTGGGATGTGAAAAAACTACCATAGTTTTTCCTGAATCAGATAAATTAAATAAAGTGTGTGATGATGCGTGGGTTCCCCCCGATAGAAAATTATGGGCGGTATACCCTTTCCCGCCAGAAGTTAGGGCGCGTTGGGAAACACCCTTTAAGGTGGATAAGGCGCTCACACGCTTATCAAAACAAGTGGCGGTACCGTCTATAGATAGGGCCGTCCTCAAGGACCAGCTGACAAGGCTGGAAAATATAATAAAAAGTATATACACACATACTGGTGTTATACTGCGGCCAGCGATCGCCTCAGCCTGGATGTGCAGAGCTAGGGTGGCTTGGTCGGATTCCCTGACTAAAAATATTGATACCCTTGACAGGGACAGTATTTTATTGACTATAGAGCATTTCTATATATGCGAGATGCACAGAGGGATATTTGCACTCTGGCATCATGAATAAACGCGATGTCCATAACTGCCAGAAGATGTTATGGACACGACAGTGGTCAGGTGATGCAGATTCCAAACGGCACAGTATGGCCGTATACAGGAAGAGGACTTGTTTGGGGTCGGTCCATCGGACCTGGTGGTCACGGCAACTGCTGGAAAATCCACCGTTTTTTACCCTAAGTCACATCTCTGCAGAAAAAGACACCGTCTTTTCAGCCTCAGTCCTCTCGTCCCTATAAGATCATATCTGCCCAGGGATAGAGGAAAGGGAAGAAGACTGCAGCAGGCAGCCCATTCCCAGGAACAGAAGCGTTCCACCGCGTCTGACAAGTTCTCAGCATGGCGCTGAGACCGTACAGGACCCCTGGATCCTACAAGTAGTATCCCGGGGGTACAGATGGGAATGTCGAGACGTTTCCCCTTCGCAGGCTCCTGAAGTCTGCTTTACCAAGTCTCCCTCCGACAAGGAGGTAGTATGGGAAAAAATTCACAAGCTGTATTCCCAGCAGGTGATAATTAAATTACCCCTCCTACTACAGAAAAGGGGTATTATTCCACACTATATTGTGGTACTGAAGCCAGAAGGCTAGGTGAGACTTATTCTAAAAATTTGTTTTTGAACACTTACAAAGGTTCAAATTAAGATGAAGTCACTCAGAGCAGTGATAACGAACCAGGAATAAGGGGACTATATAGTGTCCCGGGACATCAGGGATGCTTACCTCTATGTCCCAAATTTGCCCTTCTCACTAAGGGTACCTCAGGTTCGTGGTGCAGAACTGTCACTATCAGTTTCAGACGCTGCCGTTTGGAATGTCCACGGCACCCTGGGGTCTTTACCAAGGTAATGGCCGAATTGATGATTCTTCTTCGAAGAAAAGGCGTCTTAATTATCCCTTACTTGGACGATCTCCTGATAGAGGCATAGTCCAGGGAACAGTTGGAGGTCGGAGTAGCACTATCTCGGATACTGCTACAATCAGCACGGGTGGATTCTAAATATTCCAAAATCGCAGCTGATCCCGACGACACGTCTGCTGTGCCTAGGGATGATTCTGGACACAGTCCAGAAAAAGGTGTTTCTCCCGGAAGAGAAAGCCAGGGAGTTATCCGAGCAAGTCAGGAACCTCCTAAAAACAGTGCATCATTGCACAAGGGTCCTGGTAAAAATGGTGGCTTCCTACGAAGCAATTCCATTCGGCAGATTTCACGTAAGAACTTTTCAGTGGGATCTGCTGGACAAATGGTCCGGATCGCATCTTCAGATGCATCAGCGGATAACCCAATATCCAAGGACAAGGGTGTCTCTCCTGTGGTGGTTATAGAGTGCTCATCTTCTAGAGAGCAGCAGATTCGGCATTCAGGATTGGATGCTGGTAACCACGGAGCCCAGCCTGAGAGGCTGGGGAGCAGTCACACAAGGAAAAAATTTCCAGGGAGTGTGATCAAGTATGGAGACTTTTCTCCACATAAATATACTGGAGCTAAGGGTAAATTTATAATGCTCTAAGCTTAGCAAGACCTCTGCTTCAAGGTCAGCCGGTATTGATCCAGTGGGAAAAACATCACGGCAGTCGCCCACGTAAACAGACAGGGCGACACAAGAAGCAGGAGGGCAATGGCAGAAACTGCAAGGACTTTTCGCTGGGCGGAAAATCATGTGATAACACTGTCAGCAGTTTTTCATCCCGGGAATGGAAACTGGGAAGCAGACTTCCTCAGCACGACCTCCACCCGGGAGAGTGGAAACTTCATTGAGAAGTTTTTTCCACATGATTGTAAACCGTTGGGAAATACCAAAGGTGGACATGATGGCGTCCCGTCTGAACAAAAAACGGGACAGGTATTGCGCCAGGTCAAGAGACCCTCAGGCAATAGATGTGGACGTTCTGGTAACACCGTGGGTGTACCAGTCGGTGTATGTGTTCCCTCCTCTGCTTCTCATACCTAAGGTGCTGAGAATTATAAGACGTAGAGGAGTAAGAACTATACTCATGGCTCCGGATTGGCCAAGAAGAACTTGGTACCCGGAACTTCAAGAGATGCTTACAGAGGTCTTATGGCCTCTGCCGCTAAGAAGGGACTTGCTTCAGCAAGTACCATGTCTGTTCCAAGACTTACCGCGGCTGCGTTTGTCGGCATGGCGATGGAAAGCCGGATCCTAAGGGAAAAAAGGCATTCCGGAAGAGGTCATTCCTACCCTGGTCAAAGCCAGAAAGGAGGTGACCGCACAACATTATCACCACGTGTGGCGAAAATATGTTGCGTGGTGTGAGGCCAGGAAGGCCCCACAAAGAAATTTCAACTCGGTCGTTTCCTGCATTTCCTGCAAACAGGAGTGTCTATGGGCCTCAAATTGGGGTCCATTAAGGTTCAAATTCGGCCCTGTAAATTTTCTTCCAGAAAGAATTGGCTTCAGTTCCTGAAGTCCAGAAGTTTGTCAAGGGAGTATTGCATATACAAACCCCTTTTTTGTGCCTCCAGTGGCACTGTGGGATCTCAACGTAGTTCTGGGATTCCTCAAATCACATTGGTTTAAAACCAGTCAAATATGTGGATTTGAAGCATCTCACATAAAAAGTGACCATGCTCTTGGCCCTGGCCTGGACCAGGCGAGTGTCAAATTGGTGTTTTTTTCTCAAAAAAGCCCATATCTGTTTGTCCATTCGGACAGGGCAGAGCTGCGGACTCGTCCCCAGTTCTCTCCCTAAGGTGGTGTCAGTGTTTCACCTGAACCAGCTTATTGTGGTGCCTTGCACCTACTAGGGACTTGGAGGACTCCAAGTTGCTAGGAGTTGTCAGGGCCCTGAAAATATGTTCCAGGACAGCTGGAGTCAGAAAATCTGACTCGCTGTTTATACTGTATGCACCCAACAAGTTGGGTGCGCCTGCTTCTAAGCAGGCGATTGCTCGTTGGATTTGTAACACAATTCAACTTGCACATTCTGAGGCAGGCCTGCCACAGTCTAAATCGGTTAAGGCCCATTCCACAAGGAAGGTGGGCTCATCTTGGGCGGCTGCCCGAGAGGTCTCGGCATTACAACTCTGCCGAGCAGCTACGTGGTCAGGGGAGAACACGTTTGTAAAATTCTACAAATTTGATATCCTGGCAAAAGAGGACCTGGAGTTCTCTCATTCGGTGCTGCAGAGTCATCCGCACTCTCCCGCCCGTTTGGGAGCTTTGGTATAATCCCCATGGTCCTTTCAGGAACCCCAGCATCCACTAGGACGATAGAGAAAATAAGAATTTACTTACCGATAATTCTATTTCTCGGAGTCCGTAGTGGATGCTGGGCGCCCATCCCAAGTGCGGATTATCTGCAATACTTGTACATAGTTACAAAAATCGGGTTATTATTGTTGTGAGCCATCTTTTCAGAGGCTCCGCTGTTATCATACTGTTAACTGGGTTTAGATCACAAGTTGTACGGTGTGATTGGTGTGGCTGGTATGAGTCTTACCCGGGATTCATAATTCCTCCCTTATTGTGTACGCTCGTCCGGGCACAGTACCTAACTGGCTTGGAGGAGGGTCATAGGGGGAGGAGCCAGTGCACACCACCTGATCCTAAAGCTTTACTTTTTGTGCCCTGTCTCCTGCGGAGCCGCTATTCCCCATGGTCCTTTCAGGAACCCCAGCATCCACTACGGACTCCGAGAAATAGAATTATCGGTAAGTAAATTCTTATTTTTTTACCTTATGTTCCCCCGCAGCATGCTAAGAAGGTACCGCATTATCAAATGCAGTCCTTTCGTTCCAATAAAAGCAAGAAGGTACGAGGATCGTCCTTTGTTGCCAGAGGTAAAGGCAAGGGAAAAAAGCTGCACTCGGCTAGTTCCCAAGAGCAGAAATCCTCCCCTACCTCCGCAAAGTCCACCGCATGACGCTGGGGCTTTCCAGGGGGGGGGGGTCAGATCAAGTGGGGGCACATCTTAGTCTTTTCAGCCACGTCTGGGTTCTCTCACAGGTGGATCCCTGGGCAATAGAGATGGTTTCCCAGGGATACAGACTGGAATTCGAAGACCTGCCTCCTCGCCGTTTTTTCAAATCGGCTCTGCCGGCTTCCCCGTCGAGAGGGAGCTGGTGTTAGCTGCAATTCGCAAATTGTACATTCAACAGGTGATAGTCGAAGTTCCTCATCTCCAGCAAGGAGAGGGTTATTATTCATCCCTGTTTGTGGTACCGAAACCGGACGGTTCAGTCAGACCCATTTTAAATCTGAAATCCCTGAACCTGTACTTGAAGAGGTTCAAGTTCAAAATGGAATCGCTCAGAGCGGTCATCGCCAGCCTGGAGGCAGGGGATTGGATGGTGTCCCTGGACATAAAGGATGCGTACCTTCATGTTCCGATTTTCCCTCCTCACCAGGCGTTCCTGAGATTTGCAGTACAGGACTGTCACTACCAATTTCAGACGTTGCCGTTTGGTCTTTCCACGGCCCCGAGAATTTTCACCAAGGTAATGGCGGAAATGATGGTGCTCCTGCGCAGGCAGGGCGTCACAATTATCCCGTACTTGGACGATCTCCTCATAAAGGCGAGATCTCGGGAGAAGTTGCTGGACAGCGTGTCTCTGTCCGTGAAGACGTTGCAGAGGCACGGCTGGATTCTCAATTAACCGAAATCCCAGCTAGTCCCTGCAACGCGACTGACCTTTTTGGGCCTGATTCTAGACACAGACCAAAAAAGAGTTTTTCTTCCAGTGGAGAAGACTCAGGAGCTCGTAGCTCTGGTCAGGAACCTATTGAAGCTAAAAAAGGTTTCAGTGCATCATTGCACGAGGGTTCTGGGGAAGATGGTGGCTTCATACGAGGCCATCCCCTTCGGCAGGTTTCATGCAAGGACCTTTCAATGGGATCTATTGGACAAATGGTCCGGGTCCCATCTACACATGCAAAAAAACAAATCACCCTGTCTCCCAGGGCCAGGGTGTCTCTCCTGTGGTGGCTGCGCAGTGCTCACCTCCTGGAGGGTCGCAGGTTCGGCATTCAGGACTGGGTCCTGGTGACCACAGACGCGAGCCTCCGATGTTGGGGAGCTCTCGCACTAGGAAGAAATTTCCAGGGCTCTGGTCAAGCCTAGAGACTGGTCTCCACATCAATGTCCTGGAGTTGAGGGCCATATACAACGCCCTACGCCAAGCGGAGGAATGGCTTCGGAACAAACCGGTTCTGATTCAGTCAGACAATGTCACGGCAGTGGCTCATGTAAACCGCCAAGGCGGCACAAGGAGCAGAGTGGCCATGGCAGAGGCGACCAGGATTCTACGCTGGGCGGAAGGCCATGTAAGCGCACTATCAGCAGTGTTCATCCCGAGGGTGGACAACTGGGAGGCGGGCTTTCTCAGCAGGCACGACCTGCATCCGGGATAGTGCGGACTTCATCAAGAAGTCTTCACACAGATCACGGATCAGTGGGGACTGCCTCAGATAGACATGATGGCGTCCCGCCTCAACAAAAAGCTAAAGAGGTATTGCGCCAGGTCAAGAGACCCTCAGGCGGTTGCGGTAGACGCTCTGGTGACACCTTGGGTGTTCAGATCGGTCTATGTGTTTCCTCATCTACCTCTCATACCCAAGGTGTTGAGGATAATAAGAATAGGAAGGGTCAGAACAATCCTCATTGTTCCAGATTGGCCACGAAGGACTTGGTATCCGGATCTGCAAGAGTTGCTCACAGAAGATCCGTGGCCTCTTCCTCTAAAGCAGGACCTGCTGCAGCAGGGGCCCTGTCTGTTCCAAGACTTACCGCGGCTGCGTTTGACGGCATGGCGGTTGAACGCCGGATCCTAGCGGAAAAAGGGATTCCGGAAGGAGGTCATTCCTACCCTGATCAAGGCTAGGAAGGACGTGACGTCGAAACATTATCACCGTATATGGCGAAAATATGTTTCTTGGTGTGAGGCCAGAGCTGCTCCTACGGAGGAGTTCCAGTTGGGCCATCTGCTTCACTTCCTTCAAACGGGAGTGAATTTAGGCCTAAAATTAGGGTCCATAAAGGTTAAAATTTCGGCCTTATCCATTTTCTTTCAAAGAGAATTGGCTTCTCTTCCTGAAGTACAGACTTTTCTGAAGGGCGTGCTGCATATTCAGCCTCCCTTTGTACCTCCGGTGGCGCCTTGGGACCTTAACGTGGTATTAAGTTTCCTCAAGTCACCTTGGTTTGAACCACTCAAAACAGTAGAGTTGAAATACCTCACTTGGAAAGTGGTCATGTTGTTGGCCTTAGCTTCTGCAAGGCGGGTTTCGGAATTGGCGGCTTTATCATATAAAAGCCCATACCTGATTTTTCACGTGGATAGGGCAGAGTTGAGGACTCGTCCTCAATTTCTGCCCAGGGTGGTCTCATCTTTTCATATGAACCAACCTATTGTCGTGCCTGTGGCTACATGGGACTTGGAGGATTCCGAGTCCCTGGATGTGGTCAGGGCTTTGAAGATTTATGTGACCAGAACAGCTAGGATCAGGAAGACCGAAGCTCTGTTTGTTCTGTATGCGGCCAACAAGGTTGGCGCTCCTGCTTCAAAGCAGACTATTGCTCGCTGGATCTGTAACACGATTCAGCAGGCGCATTCTTCGGCAGGATTGCCATTGCCTAAATCGGTTAAGGCCCATTCCACTAGGAAGGTGGGCTCTTCTTGGGCGGCTGCCCGATGGGTCTCGGCACTACAACTGTGCCGAGCTGCTACTCGGTCGGGGTCAAACACCTTTGCAAAGTTCTATAAGTTTGATACCCTGGCTGAGGAGGAACTCCTGTTTGCTCAATCGGTGCTGCAGAGTCATCCGCACTCTCCCGCCCGTTTGGGAGCTTTGGTATAATCCCCATGGTCCTTACGGAGTCCCCAGCATCCTCTAGGACGTTAGAGAAAATAAGATTTTACTTACCGGTAAATCTATTTCTCGTAGTCCGTAGAGGATGCTGGGCGCCCGTCCCAAGTGCGGACTTCTTCTGCAACACTTGTATATAGTTATTGCTTACATAAGGGTTATGTTATAGTTGATCGGGTTTGAACCGAGGCTATGTTAATGTTCATACTGTTAACTGGGTAGTTTATCACAAGTTATACGGTGTGATTGGTGTGGCTGGTATGAATCTTGCCCTTAGATTTACAAAAATCCTTTCCTCGTACTGTTCATCTCCTCTGGGCACAGTTTCTTTAACTGAGGTTTGGAGGAGGGACATAGAGGGAGGAGCCAGTGCACACCCAGAATCCAAAGCTTTCTTAAAGTGCCCTATCTCCTGCGGAGCCCGTCTATTCCCCATGGTCCTTACGGAGTCCCAGGCATCCTCTACGGACTACGAGAAATAGATTTACCGGTAAGTAAAATCTTATTATATATAGTGTGCTGTTGTAAGCTTACATGTATGTGGATATTTTAATACTAGTTAAATTACCTTGACATATTATTAATAAGTGCGCTCTCCTTATTTTTGACGATAGATATATAAGCAAAAAAACACTCTTATCCTGCGCTGTGAGGTTGCTGCCCACCGAAACAGACCTACTGTTAGCTAGGTCCAAAATAAATACTCTTCCAAACAATGAATCAGGGGCGCTACCAATCACATCCCATTACACCAGCAATACAAATGACCACATATATGGATAATAATTTATTAAAAAGCACAATCCACTATTAGAGAGAACCCTTTCAAATGCACAGGTTAGTGTCAAAGATAAACTGAAGGGTGTTTTTCTCTCTTCAACCCTGATGCGTTTTGTCCTTTACGGACTTCTTCAGAGGGATGGTCAAAATAGCTATAATGTTTAATCCAAAAATGACCATCAAAGGAAACGCCAATTCTATTGGACCATGTGACAATACAAATTTGTTGGAAAGCTTCACAAAAAGGGACCTCTATCAACGGTACAACAAGGGTCCATATGATTAAAAACAAATAAATGGGTATCCCACTTTGGGTGAAAATTGATAGGGAATAAAAACCTCCACAGAAGATGATCAGGTTCACATGTGCTCCTGTGTGCTCTCCTAAAGTGCAAGTGAAGTCTTCACTTTTCTTTAAAAGCGCTTAAAAAAATCTGAGCCAGAGCGGAAAAGGCTACTAAAGCTCACCTCAGCGGATGATATAGAGGCATTCCTTTGCACGTTTGAGTGCACGGTCACGCGGTTGGGATGGAGTGGTCTGACAGGCTGGCTCAATGTTTAACAGGGGAAGCACAGCGGGCGTATGTGGACATGACTGTGGCTGAGGCACGCTCCTATCCTGGCCTGAAAAAGGCTATACTGGGTAGAATTGGAGTGACGGGGCCCAGCAAAGTCCAAGAATTCCATGACTGGCGGCTGGAGGGCTCTGAGCTTCCCAGGATTCAGCTGGCCAAACTAGCCAGACTGGCAAGGGCCTGGTTGCAGCCAGATTGTGGCAGTAGTCACACTGGGCCAGGCTATGCAGGTGTTAGAGTGCTCTGTGCAGCAGTGGGCCTTTCAGGCTGACCCCCGGACATTTGAGGAGTTGGCAGTGGTGATTGAGTAGCACCTGACGCTGGGAAAGCTGAATAAAGCCAGGTCAGGATACGGGCCACCACCTAAACCCAGAACTCAGGTCCCAGTAGTTAAACCAAAGGCTCCGCCTCCCTTAGTGTGCTTTGAGTGCAGCAAGCCTGGTCATGTGCGGCGGGACTGCCTGAAACGGGCAGCGCCGATGGATTGCAGTGCGGGGAAAACGGCTCGGCTGTTGGTCAGCATGGCGGCGGCGGGGGTATCCCAAGCAGAGTCCTCCCTGTTTCGGGCAGCGGTAAGGCAGGAGGTGGAAGAGATGTTACGCCTAGGAGTTATAGAGGAATCCACCAGTGAGTGGAATAATCCAATTGTCCTAGTACTGAAGCCTTCAGGTGCCTTACGGTTCTGCAATGACTTCCGTAAATTAACTCAAGTGTCCCGGTTTGATTCTTACCCTATGCCCCGGGTTGATGAGTTGGTAGAAAATGTAGCCAATAGTCAATATCTCACTACACTTGATTTGACAAAAGGTTATTGGCAGATTCCGTTAACAGAAGCTGCTAAGGCAAAAACAGCCTTCTCTACCCCAGAAGGCTTATTCCAATATAAAATGCTCCCATTTGGTTTACATGGTGCCCCAGCAACCTTCCAGAGAGCTATGAATAAGTTGCTGCGGCCCCACCGGGAATATGCGACTGCATATTTAGATGACATTGTTATTTTCAGCTCTGACTGGGAGTCACACCTACCAAAGGTAGAAGCCGTTTTACAGTCTCTACAGGCACACGGGTTTACCGCCAACCCTGAGAAATATGCCATTGGTATAATTGAGGCCAAGTATTTGGGGTACATTGTGGGCAGAGGACAGGTTAAACCTCAGCCTAGTAAGGTAGAAGCAGTCCTCACCTGGTCTAGACCTAAATGTAAATCGCAACTTAGGACATTTCTCGGTTTGGTCGGATATTATCGCAGGATCATTCGAGATTTCGCCGCTAGAGTCGCTCCACTAACCAGATGGCTTAAAAAATTCCCAGACAAGATAACGTGGTCTGGACCAGTGGAAACTACTTGGCAGGATTTAAGACGAGCTTTGTGTACTGAGCCTGTCTTGCAAGCTCCTGACTTTAAAAAGCAATTTCTGTTACAAACGGATGCCTCTGGGACCGGATTAGGAGCAGTCCTATCCCAAGCGCTAGATGGAGAGGAGAAGCCCATCCTCCATCTTAGCCGTAAATTATTGCCCAGGGAGCGCACAGAAAAACAAATAACCTGAAAGACATCATAGCACCAAGTTTATTAAAATCCACGACATCCAACCAGACGAAACCATGCCACGGCTGTTTCAAATGTGGAAGCTGCAATATCTGCAAACTGGTACACAGAAATCGAAAAACGTTCTCAAATAGTGATAACTCTCGGGAATACACCATTAAACATTTCATAAATTGCAATTCCACAATGGTTATTTACCTCTTGGAATGTACATGCGGATTAAAGTACGTCGGCAAGACAAAGAGAGTATTAAAATTGCGGATCCAGGAACATACACGTAACATTAAAAATAAAATTACTACGCATGCAATCTACAGACATTTTCATGATATCCACAGCTCAAACCCCGAAGAAATGACCTTTAAAGGTATTGAAATTGTAAAACTTGGAGAAAGAGGCGGAGACATTTTGACCAAATTATCTAGGAGAGAAATGTTTTGGATCTTCGAACTAAAGACACTTGCACCATCCGGATTCAACGAAGGATTCGAGATTGCCCCGTTTTTATAATTCTCATTATACTTCACCTATTAAAAGATTGCCCCATCTCTATAATTCAAATAATTAAATATTTTCACCCACTAAACCTTACTGTCACTTCACATCACGATATTCACAAGTCTGTTCTTGTATTATCACCCAGAATATTTCAATAATATGAACACTCTTGAATATAAATTTCACACTTTTATTATTAATATTGTTTTTATGTTGAATTTAAGATACTTTTTCTTCCTTCCAGAATATTAAACTATACCCCCCTTTTTTTAATGGCCGTGTATTTCATTCCATGGCTAAAAGCTGGTAACAGCTTAAGAAGATGGCCGTGCGTGTCACCATCCCGGAACTAACTTTAATGTAACTGTAGCCGCCCTCCAAAGCGGGACCGGAAGTGATGCTGCCCGTACACCAGCGGCTATGCGGTGCGTTCCACTTGAAAAGCCACCGCTGACACCGATAACACCACTTCCGCCAAGGCCTGGCGGAAGTGACGCGGATGCGTTTCACAGTGCGGTCCATTCTAAAAAGGCGCGACATCGTTCTCCACACACGCCGGCCGGAAGTGACGTTTTTGCGGTTCAATATGCGGTCCACGGCCGCTCTTGAACCACTTATGGACTCCCAAATAATGTTTTACTTTATATCTAATACGTAAAGGATACTATAAGTGTGCCTATGTTATTACACAGATAAATTATTGTTTTATTGTTACTGTTTCACTAAGGCATGTTCACCTATTGCACTTGTCACAGGAAGTGATGTGTCATTTCCTGTTTGCCATGTGACTAATCTTCAACTCCATAAATATCCTGCTTTGCTCCCATCATGTATCCCCTTGAAGAAGTCCTCTGCTAAAGGACGAAACGCGTTGGGATTGGGATTTGCTGCTCACCCGATACTTCTAACATTGGACAGATAAGCCGTTTTTATCTCGTACGTATGATACCTGCATTTGCTACAGGATTTTAAATTGAATCTCTGGTTACGAAATTGCTGTTTATACGACATTTCCAATCATGGATAGATAAGCTACCTAATTGTTTTTATCTTGTACGTTTGCTACCTGCCTTTGCGTCAGGATTGTTATAATAAATTGTGTTTTTATTTGTATTCTGACAAACCTCTGTATGGCTATTGGGACCAGCAAGGTTCCTACTTTCAGAGTTTTATATGCATTTTTAACTCTGTAAAAACAGTACACACTATGTTCTTCTTTTGTTTTTTAACTTGCATGTTCTAAAGCGTCATCTGATCGAAGCTGCCTCCAAGGAGCTAAGTTGTTCTTTTTTAAAAATTGTACTTTACACACCTCACAGGGTGAACTGGCTATACAATAATATTTTAACATATAAACACTATCAGGCGCTCTATTGCACTCTATTTTATATATATATATATATAATATATATATATATATATATATATATATATATATATATACGCACACACACAGTAGCTGAATACCCGTGCTTCACTACGGAATTTAAAGAATGATGGCAATCTTTGTCAGACCGCACCTCTGGGCTTCCCCGGATTGATACTGTCCAAATCCTGGTGCTGAGGAGAATAATCCACCTCTTTCTCTGTCCGTCTCGCCTCTGATGCTGCCCTGCTCAGTGCTGTAAATGCTTGGACGACAGGCCAAGCTCCGCCCGTTGTATGTGAAATATGTTAGGTTTGCAGGCTGACTCAATGTCAAAGGGCCCTAGGTCTCCTTGCTTAGCTTCTACACTAAAATATGCCTCTGCCCTCACCTGTGTGTGCCTCTGCCCTTACCCGTGTGTGCATCTGTCCTTACCCGTAGGTGCCTCTGCTCCTACCCATAGGCCTCTATCCCTACCTGTGGGTGCCTTTGCCCCTACCTGTGGGTGCCTCTGTCCTTACACGTGGGTGCCTCTATCCTTACCTGTGGGTGCCACTGGCCCTACCCTCTGCCTCTACCCATGTGTGCCTCTTCCCTTACCCTTGGGTGCCTCTGCCTCTACCCGTGTGTGCCTCTGCCCTTACCCTTGGGTGCCTCTGCCCCTACTCGTGTGTGCCTCTACCCTTACCTGTGGGTGACACTGGCTCTACCCTCTGCCTCTACCCATGTGTGACTCTGCCCCTACCCATAGGTGCCTCTATCCTTAGCTGTGGGTGGCTCTATTCTTGCTTGTGGGTGCCTCTGCTCTCACACATGGGTGCCTCTGCCCTTACACGTGGGTGCCTGTGCCTTTACCCATATGTGCCCCTGCCCGTGGGTACCTGTGCCCTGACATGTGGGTGCCTCTACCCTTACCCATGTGTGCCTCTGTGTATATTGCTCCAGGCATTCCAGAGTTATGGCCGAAAACTATGGATTTTGACATGTCACCCCCTTCCCATTCCATCCCCTAGGGGTGTTAGGGGTGTCTTACCCCCATAGTTTTTCTTTCCAGATTGTAAGACATATGTGTACCAAGTTTGGTGTAAATTGCTCCAGGCATTCCAGAGTTATGCTGGAACATATATAAATACATACATCCGATTATATATATATAAAGGTTATCCCGGCACTCAGCAAAAATGTGAAATTAGCCTCCGTGTCCTTTACAGTTCCTAACATGCCAGTTAGCGTGTATACGAACAGATGGAGCCACGCGAATCGTGGCTCCGCCTGTGCCTGGGCGCGCCCGCCTAGGTATGCCCATCGCAGCGTCACTACAATGGGAGCCTCTCTGTGCACTCCCGTAGCGGAACTAGGTGCCGGATCGCCTAGTCCCGCCAGGAGTGCACGTCTGGGATGGAGCCACACTAGGTGAGGGCAGCTCCATCTGTAGGCAGAAAGAATGTTCGTCACTCAAGCATTTGAAAGTTACACCATATTGTGAACAAAGTCACAAAATGTAGTGACTTTGTTTACAATATACTTTTTCACTTTAAAAGTCCTTGAGTGTTGTCCCTTTTCTCTGTATATGTATAATGATGCAATTCACCCCAGCCCACCTAGTGGCCAACTGCATCTCCCCTCTGAGAGGTGATGGTGGGGTCTGTAGGTTAGGGGGCGCTAGGCTGAAGCTGTGCCCAGGGTGCAGAGAGACCTTGCACTGGTCTTGGTTACATACAGTCAATGCCGGACATAATGGGGCAATTATTTGCTACTGTGCATGCATCTAAGGGCCTAATTCAGACCTGATCGCTCCTCTGCAAAAACACTAAGGACTGCGATCAGATAACCCCTGCCCATAGAGAGTGAACCCCCCCCCCGTGCAAGTGTGCGAATGTATTAGTACAACATGCAAAGACGGCGGACATCTGCAAATCCGTTCGCGACCCACTCACCATCAAATTATTTTTTCACTCTGTGCATAACCCAGGACTCACTCCTACAGTGTGAAAGAAACAGGCTGATCGGGGCCGGAGCACCCTCCCTGAAAACGCTTGGGAACCCCTATGTTTCTTCTGACGTTCCCAGAAAACGCCCAGTTACCACCTACAAACGTCCTCTTCCTGTCAATCAACTTGCAAATGCCTACCGATCTAAATTTCTGCTGCGGGGTACACTGGGCTCTACAGGAAATAACATTTGGGTGTAGAGTAGGATCTTGATCCGAGGCACCAACAGGCTCAAAGCTTTGACCTTTTTCCCAGAATGCCTAGCACCGCCTCCTCTATAACCCCGCCTCCGTGCGCAGGAACTCAGTTTTTGTTAACCAGTCCAATGCAGTAGCAGGAATCGTTAGTAGCCACATACACCCAGGCTCGGACTGGCCTGCCGGGGTTCCGGGGGTTACGCCGGTGGGTCAAGCTCATCTTTAGCCATGCCCACTTCTGCCGGGGGGCGTGGTTTGGCTGTCAGTTTAAAGATGATCATGTGCGGAAGTAACGGCCTGACGCCAGGTCATGCTGCGCCGCACTACGCCCGCCGTCTGCAGGATCCCGCCTGGCCTCCTGGAGGAGAAGGATCGCAGAGCGGCAGAGGAGAAGGCACGCCTGGAGAGAGGAGCGGAGCTAGTGAGTGCGTGCAGTGGCGGCCAGCGGGCGGGTGACATTTCCCTTTCTTCCCGGGTGGCTGGCCGCGTCCGACGTCTGTGAGGGGGTGATGGCAGGTCAGGTGGGGCCCTGGGGGATAAGGGATGGCTGCTGCATCATGTGGGCGTCTCTGTTATAAATGATGCTGGCCGGCCGGGTAACTGCTATCTGATCTGATTGTGGGTGGGCCGGGTGGCTGGCTGTTATGAAAGGGATGTGTTTATTTTGTCAGCTAAGTAAGCTTTGAAGGGTTAAGGAACCTTTTTCAAGATCGTTGCACCCCACCCTACTATGCACAGTTTGTTGTACCTAAGTGGCAGTCTTTATGACCCACTGACATCATACAGGACAGCAGAAAATCTGTACAATAGTTATGAATATTTTATTTAAGCTGTGCCACTGCTGTGTAGTGATTTCCTGTAACCATGCTTGGGTCACTCAATGCATGTGTTATAAAGTATGTGTATTGTGTGTGTGTGTGTGTGTGTGTGTGTGTGTGTGTGTGTGTGTGTGTGTGTGTGTGTGTGTCTGCTGTGTGTCTGGATGCTGCTGTGTGTGTCTGTATAGATGTATGTACACTTGCTGTATGTTGTGTGTGGGTGCATTTGTAAGTATGTCATGGGTTTGTTTGTGTGTGTGTTACATGTTGTTTGCTATGTGTTAGGCGACATGCTGTGATGCTCACCTTATAGTACATCTCCCCCCCCCCCCCGCCCCCATGAAAATCCGTGAACTGCAGGGGGGCCCCTGGCTTTCTGTATAGTGCGGCCAATAGACAGTGAACGGCAGCAGGGGGGCCCTGGTTCCATGTATGGTGCGACCCGTATGCTCCATGTATAGTGCGGCCAGTATACAGAGAACGGCAGCAGGGGGGCCCTAGCTCATTGTATAGTGGTGACAATATACAGTGAACGGCAGTAGTCAGGCACGCTTGGCTCCCTGTATAGTGCGGCCAGTATACAGTGAATGGCAGCAGGTGGGCAGTGGCTCCCTGTATAGCAGTGACGTCCGGTGGGGTGAGGCAGGAGAGGCAGAGACTTTCCTGCTATGCTTACGTTTGTGCCAGAGTTTTTACTGTATAAAGTATATGAAAAATACAAAGATTATGTTAGAAATTTCTTCATTTTTATAGCCAAAACTCTGTATGGCTGCCAATCTTTACCGCACATCTCTGATCAAAACTCAGCAAATTTCCAGGAGTTTATACCTCTGCATCTGTGTATAATGCCCAGATGCACCATTTGTCTCATATATTGTGCGTAAATCTGGCTCTGGTGCCGCCTGAGCCATTTAGCTCACTGCACGTCCCTGCATAGTGCAGCCAATACAGCAGTGAGGTGGGGGGTCATGTTTGTGTGCAGGGGTTGGTCAGACTCATGGGAGAATATGTATAGGGAGCATCTTGGTGTGCAGGGGGTATGCTAAAAAACTGAGGATCGTTACTAACACCTGCTCCAAAATAGAAGCGGGTGCTGTAGCACACACTTTCTCCGGGCGCCATATCCACATGCTATACTACTGTTCTTACTATGTGACAGTTTCAGGTTTTATTAAAGATTAGGCCACATAATTCCTATTTCTAACCTAAACCTACTCAGGCATGCTCGCCAATGATTTACCACTGCACCAGCTATACAGCAGTATAGTATCCCTTTCACATCGCACTAAAAACCCGGTATCGACACTGCATATTGCCGTGTCGAAACGGGTCAGTGTGCGATGTAAAAGCTCCTTTTCAGAATTAGTGGGTCGCCTGACCCGGTAATTCAACCCGGTAAAAAAGAAGGGTTATTACCGGGTTGATTACCGGGTCAGGCGCAGTGTGAATGGGAGCCGTTCCGATGCAACACGGCTGCCATTCACAGCATAGGGAGAGGCGGCGCAGGAGATGAGCTCATCTCCCAGCGCTGCCTCCACCCCCGCCCCTGCTGCTGCTGCTGCGCCCTCCGCTGCTATGGCAACCAACCCGGTATATTGCCGGGTCGGAAAACCAGCAACGGAGTGCAAATGCCGGATCCCACCCGGTAAGTACACGTTTCTCTTACCGGGTAGGATCCAGCATTTGCGATCTGAATGCAGCATAAGTCACCTGAGCCAGTAACCTGTTATAGTTTAACGCCTCCTCTTGTCTTTTCATCCTGCCCCTTTCAGAGAATGCAAGTCTATTATTTCAGAGAGAGAGACTAATGGGCCCTACACACTGAAATATTACACTGAAAGATTCCGACCTATTCAATTGGCAGCTTTTTTATCCGCCAATTCGGGGAATTCATCGGAAAGCACGTGGATCGGCGAAATAGCTGCCGATCCGCATGCTTCTGTCGGAAACGAGGCCAAATCCGATGGGTTTTTGCCCCATTTCCGACCATCTCAATCCGACTTTAAAAAAGACGGATGGAGATGACGGTACTGAGAGGAGGAGACGGGGGAGAGCAGCGGGAAGACGGGGGAGAGCAGTGTCTACAGCAGCGTAGCAGGAGGATGGGGCATCATCGCCGCTCATGGCAGTATCCTCCCGGCTCCAGCAAGCGCGTTTCCGCTTGCTGGAGCCGGGAGGACACTGCTGTGAGGTCTAGTGGTGGTGCCCCATCCTCTGGCTATGCTGCTGTAGTCGCTGCTCTCCCCCTTTCAGCACCTTCATCTCAATCTGACTTTTTTTGAAAGTTGGATTGAGATGGTTATTGGATAGGTCCTGTCGGATCCATTCCGACAAATTCATATCGGAATGGATCCGACTTTAATTGAATATACCCGTTAGGCTATCAACTGTATTTTGTCAGAAAATAGCCATCCCCCTGGTGAACACTGGGAGAGTATGTGTTGAGGAAGATTTACTGCATGGTTCGAAGGTCTGAATAGAAGTGAATGTAAAATATACACTGCTCAAAAAAATAAAGGGAACACTAAAATAACACACCTAGATCTGAATGAATGAAATATTCTTATTAAATACTTTGATCTTTACATAGTTGAATGTGCTGACAACAAAATCACACAAAAATTATCAATAGAAATCAAATTTATTAACCCATGGAGGTCTGGATTTGGAGTCACACTCAAAACTAAAGTGGAAATACACACTACAGGCTGATCCAACTTTGATGTAATGTCCTTAAAACAAGTCAAAATGAGGCTCAGTAGTGTGTGGCCTCCCCGTGCCTGTATGACCTCCCTACAACGCCTGGGCATGCTCCTGATGAGGAGGCGGATGGTCTCCTGAGGGATCTCCTCCCAGACCTGGACTAAAGCATCCGCTAACTCCTGGACAGTCTGTGGCACAACGTGGCGTTGGCGGATGGAGCGAGACATGATGTCCCAGATGTGCTCAATTGGATTCAGGTCTGGGGAACGGGCGGGCCAGTCCATAGCATCAATGTCTTCGTCTTGCAGGAACTGCTGACACACTCCAGCCACATGAGGTTTAGCATTGTCTTGCATTAGGAGGAACCCAGGGCCAACCGCACCAGCATATGGTCTCACAAGGGGTCTGAGGATCTCATCTCAGTACCTAATGGCAGTCAGGCCACCTCTGGCGAGCACATGGAGGGCTGTGCGGCCCCCCAAAGAAATGCCACGCCACACCATTACTGACCCACTGCCAAACTGGTCATGCTGAAGGATGTTGCAGGCAGCAGAACGTTCTCCTTGGCGTCTCCAGACTCTGTCACGTCTGTCACATGTGCTCAGTGAGAACCTGCTTTCATCTGTGAAGAGCACAGGGCGCCAGTGGCGAATTTGCCAATCTTGGTGTTCTCTGGCAAATGCCAAACGTCCTGCACAGTGTTGGGCTGTAAGCACAACCCCCACCTGTGGACGTCGGGCCCTCATACCACCCTCATGGAGTCTGTTTCTGATCATTTGAGTAGACACATGCACATTTGTGGCTTGCTGGTGGTCATTTTGCAGGGCTGTGGCAGTGCTCCTCCTGTTCCTCCTTGCACAAAGGCGGAGGTAGCGGTCCTGCTGCTGGGTTATTGCCCTCCCACGGCCTCCTCCACGTCTCCTGATGTACTGGCCTGTCTCCTGGTAGTGCCTCCATGCTCTGGACACTACGCTGACAGACACAGAAAACCTTGCCACAGCTCGCATTGTTGTGCCATCCTGGATGAGCTGCACTACCTGAGCCACTTGTGTGGGTTGTAGACTCTGTCTCATGCTACCACTAGAGTGAAAGCACCGCCTGCTTTCAAAAGTGACCAAAACATCAGCCAGAAAGCATAGGAGCTGAGAAGTGGTCTGTGGTCACCACCTGCAGAACAACTCCTTTATTGGGAGTGTTTTGCTAATTGCCTATAATTTCCACCTGTTGTCTATTCCATTTGCACAACAGCATGTGAAATTGATTGTCAGTGTTGCTTCCTAAGTGGACAGTTTGATTTCACAGAAGTGATTGATTTGGAGTTACATTGTGTTGTTTAAGTGTTCCCTTTATTTTTTTGAGCAGTGTATATGGACACTGTACACTACCCCTTCCCAACCAATGTGCATTTTATGTGTATATTCTATGTGTATGTGTGTTGTATGATAGATAGAACTTTGGTTTATTTAAACATTCTGTACGTTCAGAGGTTTTATTCTACACTGTTAATCCAATTAAATGTGAGTCTTATATTTTGACTGCTTTGTTTTATTTAATTCATACAAGTGTTAGATTTGATCAGTCTCTAGCGGATCAGAAAGTATGTATAGCCTGCTGTTATGTAAATAAGGCACCCATTTATCAAGTGTTGGAGGGTGATAAAGTACCAACCAATCAGCTCCTGTTGTGTTTTAAAAATGACAGGAGCTGATTGGTTGGTAATTTATCACTGTGCTATTTATCACTCTCCAAGGCTTGATAAATCTGGGCCTAAGTATACATCATGCTACAGTTAAAACTGGCTATAAAGTAATTTGTGGTAACCATATACGGAAATTGACTATTTTGCAGAAAGTTATCAGACACATCTACACCCGCATATTTAAATTTGGGTATCAATAGTGCTGCATACTGTTGAAATACCGGATCTGTACATACCCTAACCAGGGCCGGTGCAAGGTCTCTCTGCATCCTAGGCAAAGCTTCAGCCTAGTGCCCCCTATCCTGTAAACCACTCCTCCCACCACCATCACCAGCTCTCGAAAGGGAGATGCAGGTGGGCACTAGGTGGGTAGGAGTAAATTTCATCATTGTACTCTTATAAAAGGGACAACACTCGTACTTTTAAAGTAAAAAAGCATATTGTAAACAAAGTCACAAAATTCTGTTGGCATGGAGGCACTGGTGCAGCCTGATAGCGGCGGCTGCACCTAATTAGACCTGCAGCGGCATCCAGCACAGTCCTTATGTTTTGTGATAGATGAATTCAGTGGCGCCCTCAAGGAGCTGGTGCCACTAGGCAGCCGCCTAAACCTGCCTAATCGTAGAGCCGGCCCTTACCCTAAGTATTATCATTGGGTAATCTAAGTGCCGTTTAATACCATACTTCTTCTGATATCTAAGCACTTATACCTATTGGAACATTATGGACTCTAAGGCTGTAGTGGCTTATGTATATGGATCCCAAAAATTAATGTCTGCCATATGCGCTTATCTGGATAACCAGAAAACATGACTTGCTGCTAACCCTACAATTCCCAGGTGTTTAGGATTTATTACACCATTCTTGAATGGTGTAATAAATAAACGCTATCTACTAAATTATGAGTCATAGCATATCTTTTAGGCAATGATACTATTCCAAAGTGATACTATTTGTGTTTAACATTGTGGCAGTTCTATTTGTAACAACTCAGTGACTGCACTGATACAGTTACATTGCATCATATTATTATTATTATTATTATTATTATTATCCTTTATATGGCACAAGGGATCTGCAGTGCACAATTACAGAGTACATAAATAATCAAAACAGGAATACAGTGACTTATAGCTGACAACAATATAGAACAAGTAAAGGGTAAATAAACATATCTGAGGCAGGAGATGAAAGTGAACTAATTATTATGGTGGCAGAAAACCACTTGATTTGTTGTCTTTGATATGTTTGTTAACTGTGTAAGAAATGTGATTTTTTTTTTTTTCTTTGTGTGCGTTACTAAATCTTTATACACTTTTAAACTTGCATCTTGGCTTCATAGTTTAATTTGACCCCACAAGTGCAGTAATCTAACAGTGAATTAAGGATCACATAAAAAAAATGATCTGGATATACAGGGATTATTGTTAACAATAACCGACTGTTGATCAGTACCCAAGGTTTCTCTTTTTCTTCATCTGTGAGCCTTCTATATTTTTGGGGCTATATATATCTGTTTTGTGCAGAATCTAATACTACAATAAGAGCCTGTGAGGATTGGTGGAGCAGCTTATGATCCCCTATTAGCAACAGCATAGTACAGTGCTTGGGTTCTCCATGTCTGTGCTGTGACATGGCGCCCCTGCTGTTCCTGTACATACAGCAGCAGCATACTGTAGATGGAAGAAGGTGGACACACACACACGTGTTTTTCCACCACCCGTGTTTCCCAGACGTTGCATGTGGTATTTGAGAAATGTATCCATCCCACTTCTTAAAATACAATAATTGCCAGTGAGGAGGGGTATCGTTTGTGAGCTCTAGATTACTGGTGCAGAGTACCCCACGATGACTATTTACAGCTGCTTCTGATTGGTAGAGTGCATTTTGTAACCCAGGCGCGTATACTACTGCTCCCTCCCGGTGTAACCCAGGCGCATATACTACTGCTCCCTCCCGGTGTAACCCAGGCGCGTATACTACTGCTCCCTCCCGGTGTAACCCAGGCTGTTTTAGAAGGGCACCGTGCCCTGCCCGATTTCTTTAAGGGCAAAATCCGCCCTGCCCTTTCTGCGGCATCCTGCTAGAACAGCCGCCCGCTTCCTGCCCTCCCAGCGTGTAAAGATGCCGTGCGCATGCACGCGGCATCCATTCATGCTAAGAGCGGTGACGCCGCCGCTCGCCCATGCCCCGTTTTAACATCTGTGGTCTGAACCGCCCACTTTCATTTCGTGAAATTGACCACACACCCTATTTTGCTTGGCCACACCCCTTTTTTGAAGCGCGCAGCTTTGCCGCACACGCTTGTGCCCCTCACAGTCCAGCACCCTGCCCTGCCCATATTCTAGAGTGAACACTACAGGCACATATAATAATGTTCTCTCCCGGTATAACCCAGGCACATAGACTACTGCTCTCTGCCGGGGTAACCCAGGCACATATACCACTGTTCTCTCCTGGTGTAACCCAGGCATATACACAACAGCTTGAAGTGGGCAGCGAGGTAGACCTCTTTTTCTTTATATACTGTGCTAGGTGGCACCTATAATGGCTGGTCACTCCTCTCTAGTCACGTGGACACACCCCTTCCAGCATATGGCAACGCCCCTTAGTGGGCCCCTGTGATTGCATTTCCCTGGTGGGCCCTTCATGCCCCAGTCCGACACTGCATACACCACACTCACACAACAGGAGAAAGTGTCAGCGGCTAATGCCATACCAACCCAAAGAAGCTAAGTGCGTCAGGGTGGGCGCCCTGTGGAGCCCAGTGTACCTCGCAGAAAGAGATTTAACAACGGTAAGTTCTTACCATAAATCTAATTTCTCTAACGTCCTAGTGGATGCTGGGAACTCCGAAAGGACCATGGGGAATAGCGGGCTCCGAAGGAGGCTGGGCACTCTAGAAAGATTTATGACTACCTGGTGTGCACTGGCTCCTCCCACTATGACCCTCCTCCAAGCCTCAGTTAGATTTTGTGCCCGACCGAGGTTGGATGCACACTAGGGGCTCTCCTGAGCCCTTAGAAAGAAAGTATAGTTTAGGTTTTTTATTTTCAGTGAGACCTGCTGGCAACAGGCTCACTGCAGCGAGGGACTAAGGGGAGAAGAAGCGAACTCGCCTGCTTGCAGCCGGATTGGGCTTCTTAGGCTACTGGACACCATTAGCTCAAGAGGGATCGACCGCAGGCCCAGTCCTTGGTGTTCGGTCCCGGAGCCGCGCCGCCGTCCCCCTTACAGAGCCAGAAGCAAGAAGAGGTCCGGAAAAACGGCGGCAGAAGACATCAGTCTTCACCAAGGTAGCGCACAGCACTGCAGCTGTGCGCCAATGCTCCTCATACACACTTCATACTCCGGTCACTGAGGGTGCAGGGCGCTGGGGGGGGGCGCCCTGAGAAGCAATTATAACACCTTGGCTGGCAAAAACTCCACAATATGTAGTCCCAGAGGCTATATATGTGGAAAATACCCCTGCCAGAATATGGAAAAAAGCGGGAGAATAGGCCGCGGAAAAGGGGCGGAGCTATCTCCTGCAGCACACTGGCGCCATTTCTCCTTCACAGATCCGCTGGAAGGAAGCTCCCTGGCTCTCCCCTGCAGTCTACACTACAGAACAGGGTAAAAACAGAGAGGGGGGGCACTAAATTTAGGCGCAATATATATATTATATAAAAAAGCAGCTATAGGGGACATAACTCAGTTAGTCCCTGCATTATATAGCGCTCTGGTGTGTGCTGGCATACTCTCACTCTGTCCCCCCAAAGGGCTTTTGTGGGTCCTGTCCTCATTCGGAGCATTCCTTGTGTGTGTGCGGTGTGTCGGTACGGCTGTGTCGACATGTTTGATGAGGATAATGATGTGGAGGCGGAGCAGATGCCTTTAGAAGGGATGTCACCCCCTGCAGGGCAGACACCTGAGTGGATGGGCTTATGGAAAGTAATGAGTGCACGTATAGACTCCCTATATAAGAAAATCGACGACATGCCAAATGTGGGACAGCCGACTTCTCAGCTCGTGCCTGCCCAGGCGTCGCATGGGTCATCAGGGGCTCTAAAACGCCCGCTACCTCAAGCAGACCCAGATGTCAACACTGATACTGACACCAGTGTCGACGACGATGAGTCTAACCTGATGCCCACTAAGGCCATTCACTGCATGATTGAGGCAATGAAAGAGGTGTTACACATTTCTGATATAACTACAGGTACCACTAAAAAGGGTATTATGTTTGGAGAGAAAACTACCCGTAGTTTTTCCCCCATCAGATGAATTAAATGAAGTGTGTGAAGAAGCGTGGGCTTTCCCTGATAAAAAATTGGTAATTCCTAAGAAGGTACTAATGGCGTTCCCTTTCCCGCCAGAGGATAGGTCACGTTGGGAAACACCCCCTAGAGTGGATAAAGCGCTCACACGTTTGTCTAAAAAGGTGGCACTACCGTCTCCGGATACGGCCGCCCTCAAGGAACCTGCTGATAGAAAGCAGGAGGCGATCCTGAAGTCTGTATATACACACACAGGCATTATACTTAGGCCAGCTATTGCGTCAGCTTGGATGTGCAGTGCTGCCGCTGCGTGGTCAGATAAACTGTCAGAAAATATTGACACATTAGACAGAGACACGATCCTGTTAACCATAGACCATATAAAAGACTCAGTCTTATATATGAGAGATGCACAGAGGGAAATCTGCCGACTGGCATCTAAAGTAAGTGCATTGTCCATTTCTGCTAGGAGAGGCTTATGGACTCGCCAGTGGACAGGAGATGCGGATTCAAAAAAGCACATGGAAGTGTTACCATATAAGGGTGAGGAATTATTTGGGGATGGTCTCTCGGACCTAGTTTCCACAGCAACGTCTGGGAAGTCAGCATTTTTACCCCATGTCCCCTCACAGCCTAAGAAGGCGCAGTTTTATCAGGTTCAGTCCTTTCGGACCCAGAAAAACAGGCGTGGAAAAGGCGGGTCCTTTCTGTCCAGAGGCAGAGGTAGGGGAAAAAGGCTGCAACAAACAGCAGGTTCCCAGGAGCAAAAGTCCTCCCCCGCTTCTTCTTCCAAGTCCGCCGCATGACGGTGGGGCTCCACAGGCGGAGCCAGGTACGGTGGGGGGTCGCCTCAAAAATTTCAGCGATTAGTGGGTTCGCTCACAGGTGGATCCCTGGATCCTGCAAATAGTATCTCAGGGGTACAAGCTGGAATTCGAGGCGTCCCCACCCCACCGGTTCCTAAAATCTGCCTTGCCGATTGCTCCCTCAGACAGGGAGGCGGTGCTAGCGGCAATTCACAAGCTGTATTCCCAGCAGGTGATAATCAAGGTACCCCTACTTCAACAAGGCCGGGGTTATTATTCCACACTATTTGTGGTACCGAAACCGGACGGTTCGGTGAGACCCATTCTAAATTTGAAATCCTTGAACACGTACATAAAGAAATTCAAGTTCAAGATGGAATCGCTCAGGGCGGTTATTGCAAGCCTGGACGAGGGGGATTACATGGTATCCCTGGACATCAAGGATGCTTACCTACATGTCCCCATTTACCATCCTCACCAGGAGTACCTCAGATTTGTGGTACAGGATTGCCATTACCAATTCCAGACGCTGCCGTTTGGACTGTCCACGGCACCGAGGGTATTTACCAAGGTTATGGCGGAAATGATGATACTCCTTCGAAGAAAGGGAGTTTTAATTATCCCGTACTTGGATGATCTCCTAATAAAAGCGAGGTCCAAGGAACAGTTGTTGGTGGGAGTAGCACTATCGCAGGAGGTGCTGCACCAGCACGGCTGGATTCTGAATATCCCAAAGTCACAGCTGGTTCCGACGACACGGCTACTGTTCCTGGGTATGATTCTGGATACAGTCCAGAAGAAAGTGTTTCTCCCGGAGGAGAAAGCCAGGGAGTTGTCATCTCTAGTCAGAGACCTCCTGAAACCAAAACAGGTATCCGTGCATCGCTGCACACGGGTCCTGGGGAAGATGGTGGCTTCTTACGAAGCAATTCCCTTCGGCAGGTTCCATGCCAGAATCTTTCAGTGGGACCTGTTGGACCAGTGGTCCGGATCGCATCTTCAGATGCATCGCTTAATAACCCTGTCTCCAAGAACCAGGGTGTCTCTACTGTGGTGGCTGCAGTGTGCCCATCTTCTAGAGGGCCGCAGGTTCGGAATACAGGACTGGGTCCTGGTGACCACGGATGCCAGCCTTCGAGGCTGGGGGGCAGTCATACAGGGAAAAAACTTCCAAGGACTATGGTCGAGTCAGGAGACTTCCCTTCACATAAATATTCTGGAACTAAGGGCCATCTACAATGCCCTAAGTCGAGCAAAAGCCCTGCTCCTACACCAGCCGGTGCTGATCCAGTCAGACAACATCACGGCAGTCGCCCATGTAAATCGACAGGGCGGCACAAGAAGCAGGATGGCGATGGCAGAAGCCACAAGAATTCTCCGATGGGCGGAGAATCATGTACTAGCACTGTCAGCAGTGTTCATTCCGGGAGTGGACAACTGGGAAGCAGACTTCCTCAGCAGATTCGACCTCCACCCGGGAGAGTGGGGACTTCACCCAGAAGTCTTCCAGATGCTGGTAAACCGTTGGGAAAAACCACAAGTGGACATGATGGCGTCCCGTCTCAACAAAAAGTTAAAAAGATATTGCGCCAAGTCAAGGGACCCTCAGGCGATAGCTGTGGACGCTCTAGTGACACCGTGGGTGTACCAGTCGGTTTATGTGTTCCCTCCTCTGCCTCTCATTCTAAAGGTATTGAGAATAATAAGAAAGCGAGGAGTAAACACAATTCACGTGGTTCCGGATTGGCCACGACGAGCGTGGTACCCGGAACTTCAAGAGATGCTCTCAGAGGACCTGTGGCCTCTACCGCTCAGACAGGACCTGATACAGCAGGGGCCCTGTCTGTTCCAAGACTTACCGCGGCTGCGTTTGACGGCATGGCGGTTGAACACCGGATCCTAAAGGAAAAGGGTATTCCGGAAGAAGTCATTCCTACGCTTATTAAGGCCAGGAAAGATGTTACGGCAACGCATTATCACCGCGTATGGCGAAAATATGTTGCATGGTGCGAGGCCAATAAGGCCCCAACAGAGGAATTTCAACTAGGTCGATTTCTGCATTTCCTGCAAGCAGGAGTGGATATGGGCCTAAAACTAGGCTCCATTAAAGTACAGATCTCGGCTCTGTCGATTTTCTTTCAAAAAGAACTAGCTTCAGTACCTGAAGTTCAGACTTTTGTAAAAGGAGTGCTGCATATTCAGCCCCCGTTTGTGCCTCCTGTGGCACCTTGGGATCTCAACGTGATGTTGAGTTTCTTAAAATCACATTGGTTTGAGCCACTAAAAACCGTGGATCTGAAATATCTCACGTGGAAAGTGGTCATGTTATTAGCCTTGGCTTCAACCAGGCGAGTGTCAGAATTAGCGGCTTTATCATGTAAAAGCCCTTATCTGATTTTCCATATGGATAGGGCAGAGTTGAGGACTCGTCCCCAATTTCTCCCTAAGGTGGTGTCAGCGTTTCACCTGAACCAGCCTATTGTGGTGCCGGCGGCTACTAGTGAATTGGAGGACTCCAAGTTGCTAGACGTTGTCAGGGCCCTGAAAATATATGTTTCCAGGACGGCTGGAGTCAGGAAAACTGACTCGTTGTTTATCCTGTATGCACCCAACAAGCTGGGTGCTCCTGCTTCTAAGCAGTCTATTGCTCGCTGGATTTGTAGTACAATTCAGCTTGCACATTCTGTGGCAGGCATGCCACAGCCAAAATCTGTAAATGCCCATTCCACAAGGAAGGTGGGCTCATCTTGGGCGGCTGCCCGAGGGGTCTCGGCTTTACAACTTTGCCGAGCAGCTACTTGGTCAGGGGCAAACACGTTTGCAAAATTCTACAAATTTGATACCCTGGCTGAGGAGGACCTGGAGTTCTCTCATTCGGTGCTACAGAGTCATCCGCACTCTCCCGCCCGTTTGGGAGCTTTGGTATAATCCCCATGGTCCTTTCGGAGTTCCCAGCATCCACTAGGACGTTAGAGAAAATAAGAATTTACTCACCGGTAATTCTATTTCTCGTAGTCCGTAGTGGATGCTGGGCGCCCATCCCAAGTGCGGATTGTCTGCAATACTTGCACATAGTTACTGTTAACTAAAGGGTTATTGTTGAGCCATCTGTTGAGAGGCTCAGTTGTTTTCATACTGTCAAACTGGATATAGTATCACGAGTTGTACGGTGTGATTGGTGTGGCTGGTAAGAGTCTTACCCGGGATTCTAAATCCTTCCTTATTATGTCTGCTCGTCCGGGCACAGTGTCCTAACTGAGGCTTGGAGGAGGGTCATAGTGGGAGGAGCCAGTGCACACCAGGTAGTCATAAATCTTTCTAGAGTGCCCAGCCTCCTTCGGAGCCCGCTATTCCCCATGGTCCTTTCGGAGTTCCCAGCATCCACTACAGACTACGAGAAATAGAATTACCGGTGAGTAAATTCTTATTTTCTCTTAACGTCCTAGAGGATGCTGGGGACTCCAAAAGGACCATGGGGTATAGACGGGATCCGCAGGAGCTTGGGCACACTAAAAATGCTTTGACTGGGTGTGAACTGGCTCCTCCCCCTATGCCCCTCCCCCAGACCTCTGTTAGACTTTGTGCCCAGGAGTGACTGGACACGCACTAGGGGAGCTCTACTGAGTTTCTCTAGAAAGACTTTTGTTAGGTTTTTTATTTTCAGGGAGACCTGCTGGCTACAGGCTCCCTGCATCGTGGGACTGAGGGGAGAGAAGTCAGACCTACTTCTTCTTAGTTAAAGGCTCTGCTTCTTAGGCTACTGGACACCATTAGCTCCAGAGGGTTCGATCACTCGGTTCGCCTAGCTGCTTGTTCCCGGAGCTGCGCCATCACCCCCCTCACAGAAGCCAGAAGAAAGAAGCCGGGTGAGTATGTGAAGAACAGAAGACTTCAGTGACGGCAGAAGACTTCAGTAACGGAGGTACAGCGCGGCGGTCGCGCTGCTCTCCATGCTCCCACACACCAATGGCACTCACAGGGTGCAGGGCGCTGGGGGAGAGCGCCCTGGGCAGCAAGTTACTGAGGCTTAAATCCGCTGAGAAGATGCACATTAGGTGCCTGGGCACCGTGTACGATCCCCCGCCAGTATAAACCAGCGGCCACGCTGCGCGCCATTGCTCACTCACACAGCGGCGTTGCAAGGGTGCAGGGCGCACGGGGGGGCGCCCTGGGCAGCATTATAAACCTCTTAGTGGGTGTAATAAAAGGTGTATACAGTGCGTGTGCACTGTATACGGACCCCCACCAGCTTACATAAGTATTTTAATAGAAGGGCTGAAGCGCGCTGAGTAGGGGCGGTGCTTAGTCCTCACACAAAGATGAAACGCCATTTTCTCCATGTCCCCGCCAAAAGCATCTCTATAGTGCACATGTGGGGGGGCACAGTGTGTTAGTGCCATATAGAAGGATATATGGCACTATGTTAGATAATGGATAATAATAATCATTATTTGTGTGTATATATCTGTGTGTTCCCTGTCAGATATACCCACTATAGCTTTTAGTCAACATGTGTCGACATGCGTGAGTGTTCTGTCACAAATGGCTGTGGGGATCACTGTCGGTTTCGCCGACACCTGTTGCTGCTTGATTCGGTAGATCCAGTATCAGCAGGTCGGTAGTTGTATGCTTGTTAAAAGTAAACACTGTATGGGAGACACAGTGGTATGGGGGTGGCCCTGTCTGCACCGACTGTTATTACTGAGTGTAAATTAACATGTTGTAACTGCCTTATACCTGTATATATATTTATATGTATGGTACAGGTACATGTGCCTGTACCTCGAACACAGATATGGTAGTGTATGTGGGGAAGTGTTCTGAAAATTATATATACTTCCCTCGGACCTCTCGGGGTTGCAAGAATGTTATTTTGCCTGGTTACTACTCCCTGCTGTTGACGAATACTAGGTTCTGTCGACCATAATGTTTCCTGGTAGATCCACAACTGGGGCATTCAGTACATGGTCATACACCTTCGGAACACATTAATGTCAATAGGGACCCGAGGGTTCCGGACAGTCCGCTTATATGTATGATATATATATATATATATATATATATATATATATATATATATATATATGTATATGTATGTATATATATATATATATATATATATATATATATATATATATATATATATAATATGTGTATGTTGAGTATCCCATATCCAAATATTCCGAAATACGGAATATTCCGAAATACGGACTTTTTTGAGTGAGAGTGAGATAGTGAAACCTTTGTTTTCTGATGGCTCAATGTACACAAACTTTGTTTAATACACAAAGTTATTAAAAATATTAGTGATGAGCGAGGTTCGGTTTTACTCGGTTTTACTCGGTTCTCAAAACGGCATCTTATTGGCTATCCAAAACACGTGACATCCGTGAGCCAATAAGATGCCGTTTTGAGAACCGAGTAAAACCGAGTAAAACCGAGTAAAACCGAACCCGCTCATCACTAAAAAATATTGTATTAAATGACCTTCAGGCTGTGTGTATAAGGTGTATATGAAACATAAATGAATTGTGTGAATGTAGACACACTTTGTTTAATGCACAAAGTTATAAAAAATATTGGCTAAAATTACCTTCAGGCTGTGTGTATAAGGTGTATATGAAACATAAATGCATTCTGTGCTTAGATTTCGGTCCCATCACCGTGATATCTCATTATGGTATGCAATTATTCCAAAATACGGAAAAATCCCATATCCAAAATACCTCCTGGTCCCAAGCATTTTGGATAAGGGAGACTCAACCTGTGTGTGTGTGTGTGTGTGTGTGTGTGTGTGTGTGTGTGTGTGTGTATATATATATATATATATATATATATATATATATATATATATATATTTAGGATATGTGCGTAATTGTGTATTACATTATGTATATTCATATTATGATTTATAATGGGTATCCGGACTCCAGGTCGACAACAAAAAGGTCGACACACCTTAGGTCGACACGGACAAAATGTCGACAGTAACAAGGTCGACATGAGTTTTTCACGAATTTTTTCTCTTTTGGAACCTTCTCATACTTAACGATCCACGTGGACTACGATTGGAACGGTAATCTGTGCCGAGCGAAGCGGTAGCGGAGCGAAGGCACCATGCCTGAAGCATGGCGAGCGAAGCGAGCACTAATTGGGGTTCCCGGTCACTCTACGAAGAAAACGACACCAAAAAAACATAAAAAACGCATGTCGACCTTGTTCCTTTCGACCTTGTTCCTGTCGACCTTTTGTCCATGTCGACCTAAGGTGTGTCGACCTAAGGTGTGTCGACCAATTGAAGTCGACCTAAGGTGTGTCGACCTTTTTGTTGTCGACCTGGAGTCCCAGACCCTTATAATGAATGCTAAAGTAATAGTATTCCTTCTCATGTGCTGGTCGCTCTGTTGATAATGCTCTAGATCAGCTGTGTCGAGTTGGTCTCAGATCCTCTCAAGGAGTCCGAATGGTTATTCTTTTCCCGCCGCGGATAGAATACTGCGAAAGTCAACTCCTGGTCGACACGGGGCCCTGTCACAAAGGATCGTATACAGGAAGCTAAGTGATATTTTATATCTATGCTTTGAGCTTATTTGCATTACATGCACATGAGGGAGTGTTTATATTCGGAAAGGCATCCGATAGAATTAACCTAAAGTGAGTAAGGGTTGTTCCTTCTGTTGGTTCTTCTCTGTAACATTGCGGCGGCTGCTGTACGTATACAGGAGGTGTGGCCGGGGGAATGCTGAGGCTGACTCAGAGAGATACTGGAGTTTTTCCCTGGGACGGTGTACCGATGTTTGGGGATGCCTCAGTTCAGTCAATCCCGGCGGATACTGCTGGTATATCTAACTTCGTGACTTAGTCTCCTTCACAACGGTTGGTGACGCATTCTTTTGTGGGATGCAGTCGTTTTAACCGGTTCAATACCGTTCTTTTTTCCTTTTCTGTGCAGACAGTGGAAGGTGAAAAAGGTAAGAGTTCTGCAGCCTTGTTAGGTTCGCAGAGCGGATGTCGTTTTCTGCTTCTACCATATACATCATATGTCGCGGAGTCTATCTGGCTGGAGGCCACTCTGGTGGGAACTCGTCTACTACTTTTCAGTCAGTCCGGGAATAGACTAGGACCTGTGAATTAATTATAGAATCCAAAGGGCATTCTGGCATTACAGATGTTTCCCCTCAATGATTTTTCTAATAGATCTTGCCGTTTCCCCTCTGGAAGGGGAGGTAGTACGCGACGCCATACCAAAGGTGCGTCAGGTTCAGGACATTGTCCTGCTGTCCCTGTTTAAAAAAAAAAAAAAAAGAAACAAAAGGTTTCAATGCGTTGTTCTCCGCATTCAGATTACCTGGGTGGATGTCCAGGATTGTCTTTACCATTTCACCGGAGTGATGGCAGTGGGATGGTATTCTTTCAGTAGTAAGAGCCATTGTGGTTCTGTACTGAGACACTCTCCTGATAGGGCGAGGTCAGGTCACATGGGGTGCAAATCGTTGTTTTCTCTCTGACTGTTCTTCAACACAGGGGAAGGCTGTTATTCCCAACGACGCAGGCGTCGGAGGTGGGTATCAGAGTAGATACGGAACGGTAAAATTTCTGTGGGTTCCTGTGGAAGGAGGTCTGAGGATCTGGAGTCGGATCAGATTTGCAGTGACAATCCATCATTATGTTCCGTTGATGAAGAAGATCGGTACGGCCTAGGAGGCTTTTTTGGTGAGCAGGTCAAATGCCAGACTGGTTTCCTCGGGGCCAGTTGGAAAAGTGGTCCGGATCTCACCTGTGCATGTGACGGAATATTATCCTAATGGCCAGGTTTTTGCTCCTGTGCTGTCGGTTCAGTTCTCACCTCCAAGAGGGACGAAGGTTTGGAATCCAGGATGAGATCCTGGTGTCCATGCATGCAGATCTCCGAGACTGGGGAGCAGTCCTTGCAAGGGAAGTATTTCCAGAGGAAAAGGTCGAGCTGGAAGGCTTGTCTGCAAAAAGCTTTCTTGAATTAAGAGCTATTTTCAAGAAACATATGCTTCGTGATCTGCCAGTGTTAATTCTGTCGGACGACTTGACAGCAGTGGTGTAGGTAAGTGCTAGGGCAGAACAAGGAGAAAAGAGACAATGGCAGATGCCGAAAAAGTTTTCCGCTGGGTGGGAAGACTGGTGAACGCTGTATTGGCAGTCTTCGTTGTAGGGGTGACCGTCGGAGAAATAGATTCCTTTGCAGATGCGATCTCCATCTGGGAGGAATACGGTAGTCATCGATGAGTTTTTCTGAAGTGACAAGTCGTTGAGGAGTGCCTCAATTGGACATGTTGGCGTCTTGGTCCCGGGAGGCCAGCGTCCCTCGCCGCATCCTTTGGGTGATCTGCGGCGTCCTTGATATAACCAAGAGTCACATGATGGCGTCCCGCCTCAACAAGAAGCTTCCGAGGTATTGTTCCAGGTCAGGGGAACTCCAAGCCAGTGCAGTGGACGCCCTGGTAACTCTGTGGGTGTTTCGGTCGGTTTATGTGTTCCCTCCGCTTCCTCTCATTCCAAAGGTGCTGAGGATCGTACAACTAACAGGGGTTCAGGCAATACTCGTTCCAATTGGCCACGGAGGGCTTGGTGTCCGGATCTTCAGGAATTGCTTATAGAAGATCCTTGGCCGCTTCCTCTAAGAAAGGACCTGTTACTGCAGGGGACCTGCATGTTTCCGGACTTACCGCGGCTGCGTTTGACGGCGTGGAAGTTGAACGCCAAATCCTAGCTCGGAAGGGTATTCCTGGGGAGGTCGTCCCCACTCTCCTTTAAAGCAAAACATTATCACCGTATTTGGAGGAAGTATGTGTCGTGGTGTGAAACCAAGGCAGCTCCTATGGAGGAGTTTCATTTGGGTCGTTTCCTCAGTTTTTTGCAGGCAGGCGTAGATGTAGGCCTGAAATTGGGTTCCATCAAAGTGCAGATTTCGGCTTTATCTATTTTCTTTCAAAAAGAATTGGCTGTCCTTCCTGAGGTTCAGGCTTTCATGAAGGGAGTGCTGCATATCCATCCTCCATTTGTGCCACCCGTGGCACCGTGGGATTTTGAAGTGGTGTTACAGTTTCTTATGTCTCACTGGTTTGAACCTTTGCGTAAGGTTGAGTTAAAGTTTCTCACTTGGAAAGTGGTCATGCTTTTGGCTCTGACATCTGCCAGACGAGTGTCCGAGTTGGCGGGTTTGTCTCACAAGAGCCCATATTTGATCTTTCATTCTGATGGTGCGGAATTGAGGACTCGTCAACAATTTCTGCCGAAGGTGGTTTCTTCGTTTTACATAAACCAACCTATTGTGGTACCTGTGGCTACGGATGCTGTGGCGGTTCCAAAATCTCTTGATATTGTAAGAGCCTTGAAGATTTATGTTGCCAGAACGGCTCTTAATAGGGAAACAGAGGCTCTATTTGTCCTATATGCTTCCAACAAGATTGGAAATCCTGCTTCTACTCAGTCTATTGCACGCTGGATTTGTAATACGATTCAGCACGCTCATTCTTCGGCTGGGCTACTGTTACCGAGGTCTGTAAAGGCCCATTCTACCAGGAAGGTGGGCTCATCTTGGGCGGCTGCCGAGGGGTCTCGGCACTTCAACTCAGCAACGTGGTCGGGTTAAAACACTTTTGCTAAGTTCTATAAGTTTGATACCCTGGCTGATGAGGACCTCATGTTTGCTCAATCGGTGCTGCAGAGTCGTCCGCACTCTCCCGCCCGTTCTGGAGCTTTGGTATAGACCCCATGGTCCTTTTGGAGTCCCCAGCATCCTCTAGGACGTAAGAGAAAATAGATTTTAATACCTACAGGTAAATCCTTTTCTCCTAGTCCGTAGAGGATGCTGGGTGCCCATCCCAGTGCGGACTGTTCTTTGCAGTTGTAGTGTTACTGGTTATTTTTTGGTTACACCTGGGTTGTGTATCAGTTATATTCAGCTTGTTGCTGTTGTTAGTTCATACTGTTATCTGGTTTCCTGCTACTCCGGTTGTACGGTATGTTTGTGGTGTGGGCTGGTATGTGTCTCGCCCTTAATTTAACAAAAATCCTTTCCTCGAAATGTCCGTCTGTCCTGGGCACAGTTCCTATAACTGAGGTCTGGGGAGGGGCATAGAGGGAGGAGCCAGTTCACACCCAGTCAAAGTCTTTTTAGTGTGCCCAAGCTCCGGCGGATCCCGTCTATACCCCATGGTCCTTTTGGAGTCCCCAGACTCCTCTACGGACTAGGAGAAAAGGATTTACGGTAGGTATTAAAATCCTATTTTTGTGCTGCGGGGTACACTGGGTTCCACAGGGCATAACATAGGGGATGTCCTAAAGCAGTTTCTTATGGGAGGGGATGCACTGTAGCGGCACAAGAACCCGGCGTCCAAAGGAAGCTTCCTGGGAGGTGGATGTATCGAAGGCATAGAATCTTATGAACGTGTTCACTGAGGACCACGTAGCCGCCTTGCACAACTGTTCAAGGGTCGCATCACGACGGGCCGCCCAAGAAGGTCCAACAGACCGAGTAGAATGGGCCTTAATGGTAGCAGGAGCTGGAAGATCAGCCTGTACATAAGCATGTGCAATCACCATTCTAATCCATCTGGCCAAGGTCTGCTTATTTGCAGGCCAGACACGTTTGTGAAAACCAAACAGTACAAAGAGAGAATCAGACTTCCTGATAGGAGCTGTCCTCTTCACATTGATACGGAGAGCCCGTACCACATCCAAAGACCGCTCTTTGGAAGACAATTCAGGAGAGACAAAGGCCGGAACCACAATCTCCTGATTAAGGTGAAAAGAAGACACCACCTTAGGTAAGTACCCGAGACGTGTTCTAAGAACCGCACGGTCACAGTGAAAAATCAGATATGGTGACTTACATGACAAAGCACCCAAATCCGACACCCATCTGGCAGAGGCAATAGCCAGCAGAAACAACACCTTAAGAGAAAGCCGCTTAAGGTCTGATGATTCAAGAGGCTCAAACGGAGACCCTTGCTATGCCTCCAGAACCACCGACAAGTCCCAAAGAGCCACAGGCGGGACGTAAGGAGGTTGAATCCGCAACACACCCTGAGTGAATGTATAAACATAAGGTAAAGTGCAATTTTTCTCTGGAACCAAACCGACTAGGCAGAAATATGAACCTTGATGGAGGCCAGAAGAAGGCCCAAGTCCAGGCCCTGTTGAAGTAAGGCCAAAAGTTTGGCCTTACTAAACTTGTAAACGTCATAATTGTTAGATGCGCACCAAGCAAAGTAAGAATTCCAGACCCTATGATAAATCCGAGCAGAAGTCGGTTTCCGGGCCTTCAACATGGTTTGAATGACCGCATCAGAAAATCCTTCTGCCCTTAAGACATTATGCTTACGCTATGCGTGCTAGGTTTTCATTTTTATGTCTTTGTGGCTTGTGTATTGCTGTATTACTCTTGTTTTGATGTCTGTAAAGCGCTTTGAGTTCTGTTTTAAAGAAAGAGCGCTGTATAAATACAATTATTATTTGCAATATTTAGCCCGTGACATACATACCTCCCAACTTTCTAAAGTTGGGAGGAGGGACACTGGCGCATACCAAAATCGCATGCCTGAAATTAAGGGGCATGACCTCATGGGCAGGGGCATGGCCTCATTGGAAGTGCTGCGATTGCAGGCCAATCCCCATTTTTGCCACTGTGGGGGCATGAACAGCGCTCTGTGAGTTGCTGACATGCCCCCATGCATAAGGTCAAAAGGTCGACAGAAAAGTTAGAAAGTAGAAAAGGTTGACAGGGTTAAAAAGTCATCAGGGTCAAAAGGTTAACATGGAAATGGTCTACACAAAAAAGGTAGACACAATTTTTTTGGGGGGAGTGTTTTGTCACTTCTCTGCCACAAACAAGCCCCATTAGTGTACCGCATCCCCTTGCACCTGGCAATGTTCCTCGCTCCGCTACTACTGTGCTCGGCACGTGCTACTATTCCCACATGTTACTATTCTTAATTGTAGTCCACGTGGATGGTAAAGTATGAAAAAGTTAAAAGAATAAAATAAAAAAACTTGTGTCAACCATATCTGTGTCGGCCATTGTCATGTCGAGCTTTTGACCCTGTCGACCAACTTGATGAGATTACCAATTCTAATATTTGAATGAATACCAAATACATTATTTGGTTCCGAGTGCACCTTATGTATAGCTCTGGTTTTTCGGCCTGGGCAGCGTGGGAGAGATCGTTTGGACCCATTTCTCATCTTTTTAGGTAATCACCCTTTTTTTGTTTAAACGTGTACATCTGCACCCCGCCACCCCTGCTTAGCCATTTTGCATCCAGGACCCATATAGGCATGCGTACAGCCACCTATGCACCCATACAGGATATCATACACCCCCCCAACTCAGCACTCATATAGCCACTCCTCCCCCACCGATGCAATCACATAGGCATCCTGCATACCCCTTTAACCCACTCTGCACCCCTATAGGCACCCTCACCCATGCATCTACATAAGCATACCTGCAATCCCCTCCCTCAAACTTTGCACCTATATAGCCACCCATACCCCACCTAGGCACCCCTGCACCCACTCTGCATCCATTTAGGCACCCATGCATCTGCATAGGCTCTCCTGCACACCCCTCCCCCAACTCTGTACCCATATAGCCACCCCTCCGCCACCCATGCAAACACATAGGCACCCCTGCTGACCCCTGCACCCATATATTCCCCCCTCCAGACACCCATGCACTCCCCCTGGTACACCTACACTTCACTCAGCAGTTAGCACTCGGGTACACTCACACTGACCCAGGTACACTTACACCTCACTTAGCACTCACTCAGGTACCCAGATAGTACCTCTCATTTTACATTTGAAATCATTTTAGTAAACTATTTTTGTTGATTTGGTTTTTGTGAAAGGCTAATACAGGGGAAGACCTCATATCTTACACCTTGTCCTTTTCAAATGGTTGTTAGTCTGTTTATAGGGGGTCATGCTAAGCTAAAATACACTCCCAGTGGGCGGTGGCATAGAGTTTGCACGGCTGCTAAAAACTGCTGACGAGCGATCAACTCGGAATGACCCCCTTAGTCCCTTTCACAGATGATGTACTGCTGTAGACTCCGCATTCTCAGTTCACCACATTAGGAAGAATGGATTCCTGGTGATGTTGCTGTATGATGGCACACTGTGGGTAGAGTAAAAGATACAATGAATATAAGGGTGGTTAAAAGGTGAAGGTAGAAAAGGTGTTACTAACTGACAAGTAAAAGAAAAAAATGATGGTAATATTACACAGAAGGTAAAACACAGGTAAAATGTGACATGGTGCAGGTAGAAAAAAGGTGGTAGTATTACAGAAAAGATAATACATCTGGAAATTTGTATAATACAGCAGCCTAGTGTGTCCCTATAAGAGCCCTGTACAGCAGTCTCCCAGCTGGTGATATCGCTCTACCTCTACACTCTCCTGGGAGAAATTTACTAAGAATCTATTTGGGTGAGATTACAAATCGTCCTTAATCGCAGATTATCGCCCCTAATCGCCGGACAAAAATTACACATTTACTAACAAGTGCTTTGACTTGTGTCTTTGTCTTTTGATGGTGTATGTTGTCACTTTGTGGCGTGTGCACTTTTTCGCATAGGAAGTTGCTTCAGAAGTTGCATTTGTGTAAAATGTCAGCTAGGGCACAGGAGACTGCTATCAGGAGGAGACAGAGGTAAAGGCATCTGAAGAACAGAATGTCAATAAGAGCAATACCTTACCGTGACAGTCCAGAGAGTTGTCCGGAACTGGAACTCAAGATTGCAGAGGTAACAGCAGAGAAGTGTAGGATATCTCTTTGTATCTCCCAGTAGGTCCAGGAGAGGATCAATGTTGCACAGGGATGTATAATGTGCAGTAGCCTCCACAAACAGCAGCTGGGATCATCCCGCGATGGAGAGCACTTTCTGCTGGTGGTCCTTCGGGCAGTGTTTCTGCTATGCTTTCTGATGTTGGATTAAACTCTTCATAATAAATCCTCGCTTCTCTATTTTCTCGGGCCAAGTGACTTTCAGTTGTTTGAACTGAAGCTCCTTTGGCACCCGTAACAAATACAATAATCAATAAAATTGACTTGAACAACAGCATCTTGAAGATACGTCTTCTTTCGCCGACAACTACCTTTCAAAAGACTGAAAGTGATACAGTCTATGACATCACGCCTCAGCCACAGCTCCATTATGATGTGTCATGTGATGTCATAATGGAAGCCAGGAAGTGGCTGGGACCTTATTAGAAACAACCTGGGCAGGAAAACAATGACATTTCTCTGTTCTCTGTAGTGTATACAAACAACTGACAAAAATGAAAATAAGATTTTACTTACCGGTTAATCGATTTCTCGTAGTCCGTAGTGGATGCTGGGGACTCCGTAAGGACCATGGGGATTGACCGGCTCCGCAGGAGACATGGGCACTTTAAGAAAGAATTTAGGTTCTGGTGTGCACTGGCTCCTCCCTCGATGCCCCTCCTCCAGACCTCAGTTAGAGAAACTGTGCCCAGAAGAGCTGACAGTACAAGAAAAGGATTTTGGTAATCCAGGGCAAGATTCATACCAGCCACACCAATCACACCGTATAACAAGTGAAAACAACCAGTTAACAGTATGATAAACAACAGAGCATCAGGTCAACCATAACATAACCCTTATTGAAGCAATAACTATATACAAGTATTGCAGAAGAATTCCGCACTAGGGTTGGGCGCCCAGCATCCACTACGGACTACGAGAAATAGATTTACCGGTAAGTAAAATCTTATTTTCTCTAACGTCCTAGTGGATGCTGGGGACTCCGTAAGGACCATGGGGATTATACCAAAGCTCCCAAACGGGCGGGAGAGTGCGGATGACTCTGCAGCACCGATTGAGCAAACCCAACGTCCTCCTCAGCCAGGGTATCAAACTTGTAGAACTTTGCAAAAGTGTTTGAACCTGACCAAGTAGCCGCTCGGCAAAGCTGTAATGCCGAGACCCCTCGGGCAGCCGCCCAAGAAGAGCCCACCTTCCTAGTGGAATGGGCCTTAACTGATTTTGGCAGCGGCAATCCAGCCGCAGAATGAGCCTGCTGAATCGTGTTACAGATCCAGCGAGCAATAGTTTGCTTTGAAGCAGGAGCACCAAGCTTGTTAGAAGCATACAGGATAAACAAAGACTCTGTTTTCCTGACCCTAGCCGTTCTGACTACATAAACCTTCAAAGCCCTGACCACATCGAGTAACTCGGAATCCTCCAAGTCAGTAGTAGCCACAGGCACCACAATAGGTTGGTTTATATGAAAGGATGAAACCACTTTCGGCAGAAATTGTGGACGGGTCCGCAATTCTGCTCTATCCGCATGGAAAACCAGATAGGGGCTTTTATGTGACAAAGCCGCCAACTCTGACACACGCCTAGCCGAAGCCAAGGCTAATAGCATGACCACCTTTCACGTGAGATATTTCAACTCCACCGTTTTGAGTGGTTCAAACCAGTGGGATTTCAAGAAACTCAACACCACGTTAAGATCCCAAGGTGCCACTGGAGGCACAAAAGGGGGCTGAATATGCAGCACTCCCTTTACAAACGTCTGAACTTCAGGTAGAGAAGCCAACTCTTTTTGAAAGAAAATGGATAGGGCCGAAATCTGGACCTTAATGGAACCCAATTTTAGGCCCAAATTCACTCCGGACTGTAGGAAGTGAAGGAAACGGCCCAGCTGGAATTCCTCCATAGGAGCATTCCTGGCCTCACACACCAAGCAGCATATTTTCGCCATATACGGTGATAATGTTGAGCTGTCACGTCCTTCCTAGCCTTTATCAGCGTAGGAATGACCTCATCCGGAATGCCTTTCTCTGATGGGATCCGGCGTTCAACCGCCATGCCGTCAAACGCAGCCGCGGTAAGTCTTGGAACAGACAGGGCCCCTGTTGCAACAAGTCCTGTCTTAGAGGAAGAGGCCACGGGTCCTCTGTGAGCATTTCTTGCAGATCTGGATACCAAGTCCTTCTTGGCCAATCTGGAACAATGAGTATTGTTCTCACTCCTCTTTTTCTTATTATCCTCCGCACCTTGGGTATGAGAGGAAGAGGAGGAAATACATAGACCGACTGGGACACCCACTGTGTCACCAGGGCGTCTACAGCTATCGCCTGAGGGTCTCTTGACCTGGCGCAATACCTCTGTAGCTTTTTGTTGAGGCGGGATGCCATCATGTCCACCTGTGGCAGTTCCCACCGACTTGTAATCTGTGCAAAGACTTCCTGATGAAGTCCCCACTCTCCCGGGTGGAGGTCGTGTCTGCTGAGGAAGTCTGCTTCCCAGTTGTCCACTCCCGGGATGAACACTGCTGACAGTGCGCTTACGTGATTCTCCGCCCAGCGAAGAATTCTGGTGGCTTCCGCCATTGCCACTCTGCTCCTTGTGCCGCCTTGGCGGTTTACATGAGCCACTGCGGTGATGTTGTCTGACTGAATCAGAACCGGTTGGTCGCGAAGCAGGGTCTCCGCTTGACTTAGGGCGTTGTATATGGCCCTTAGTTCCAGGATGTTGATGTGAAGGCAAGTCTCTTGACTTGACCACAGACCTTGGAAATTTCTTCCCTGTGTGACTGCACCCCAACCTCGGAGGCTTGCGTCCGTGGTCACCAGGACCCAGTCCTGAATGCCGAATCTGCGGCCCTCGAGAAGGTAAGCGCTCTGCAGCCACCACAGGAGTGATACCCTGGCCCTGGGGGATAGGGTGGTTAACCGATGCATCTGAAGATGTGATCCGAACCACTTGTCCAGTAAGTCCCATTGAAAAGTCCTCGCATGGAACCTGCCGAAGGGAATGGCCTCGTATGATGCCACCATCTTTTCCAGGACACGAGTGCAGTGATGCACTGACACCTGTTTTGCTTTTAATAGGTTCCTGACCAGTGTCATGAGTTCCTGAGCTTTCTCCATTGGGAGATCAACCCTTTTCTGCTCTGTGTCTACAATCATGCCCAGGAAAGGCAGACGAGTCGTAGGAACCAACTGCGACTTTGGAATATTTAGAATCCAGCCGTGTTGCCGTAACACTTCCAGAGAAAGTGCTACGCTGATCAGCAACTGCTCTCTTGATCTCGCTTTTATGAGGAGATTGTACAAGTATGGGATAATTGTGACTCCTTGCTTCCGCAGGAGTACCATCATCTCCGCCATTACCTTGGTAAATATTCTCGTGCCATGGAGAGACCAAACGGCAACGTCTGAAATTGGTAATGACAATCCTGTACCACAAATCTGAGGTACGCCTGTTGAGGTGGATAAATGGGGACATGAAGGTATGCATCCTTTATGTCCAGAGACACCATAAAATCCCCCCCCTTCCAGGCGTGCGATGACCGCTCTCAGCGATTCCATCTTGAACTTGAACCTTTTCAGGTATATGTTCAGGAATTTTAAATTCAATATGGGTCTGACCGAACCGTCCGGTTTCGGGACTACAAACATGGTCGAATAATAACCCCTTCCTTGTTGAAGGAGGGGAACCTTGACCACCACCTGTTGAAGATACAATTTGTGAATTGCAGTTAACACTATTTCCCTCTCGTGGGGGGAAGCTGGCAGGGCCGATTTGAGGTATCGGTGCGGGGGCATCTCCTCGAATTCCAGCTTGTATCCCTGAGACACAATATCTATTGCCCAGGGATCCAACTGGGAGTGAACCCACTTGTGGCTGAAATTTCGAAGACGTGCCCCCACCGGGCCTAGCTCCGCTTGTGGAGCCCCAGCGTCATGCGGTGGATTTAGTGGAAGCCGGGGAGGACTTCTGTTCCTGGGAACTAGCTGTACTGTGCAGCTTCTTTCCTCTACCCCTGCCTCTGGCAAGAAAGGACGCACCTCGGACTTTCTTGCCTTTCTGTGATCGAAAGGACTGCATTTGGTAATACGGTGCTTTCTTAGGTTGTGAGGGAACATATGGCAAAAAATTTGACTTTCCAGCCGTAGCTGTGGAGACCAGGTCCGAGAGACCGTCCCCAAACAATTCCTCACCCTTGTAAGGTAAAACCTCCATGTGCCTTTTTGAGTCGGCATCGCCTCTCCATTGCCGAGTCCACAGGACCCTTCTGGCAGAAATCGACATAGCATTTATTCTAGAACCCAGTAGACTAATGTCTCTTTGAGCATCTCTCATATATAGGACAGCGTCTTTAATATGCCCCAGGGTCAATAATATAGTTGAAACAAAGAATATAAACCTTCCTAGTGCATATAGCGCAAGAGCATATATCAAAGCAAAACAACAGGAAAGAATAAAATATGTACGTCCCTGTTTTAAAACCGTAGAATCAGATTTTTCATTCTCAGATTCTCCGAATAGACGATGTTCAATGTAGATGTCACAACCAGGGATATGAAAATAAAGAGCATAGAGACCAATGTGTAGTATTCAACACTAAAATTTGTTTCAATCCCAAATTTTCTTAAGATCAATATAGATGAATGGCTATTTTAAATAGAGAGCGTACCCCAAAACTCACAAAGGAGAGTGGCGTACAGGACACATCAAGGTATCTTTTTAAAATCTGTGAATTTGCATATATAGCGTACCCAGACTCACACTTGGTGATGCGGAATGAATCCTATAAAGGTATCTTTTGGTTAGTCTTCCTTTTTCTTAACCGTGGATCATTGAGTGGATCTCAAATTACCTCAATTTGATATGGAAAAAGAACAAAAGGAAGACCAATGTGTAGTATGTATAATAACCACGTTCTCGTAGTAAAAGGTAATATTGCAAACACACCAGACAATCCTTTAACAAAAAATGGAATTCTTCAAAAGATAGCGTACCCCAACTTACACTTGAAAATGTAAGATGAATCCTATAGAGGTATCTTTTAGTGAGTCTGCTCCCCTTAGTATCCTTGTCTAAAGTATCAAGTTCCTCAGACAGGGTGTCCGTCCACGCTGCTACAGCACTACACACCCAGGCCGACGCGATCGCCGGCCTCAGTAAGGTACCTGAATGTGTATAAATGGACTTCAGGGTACCCTCCTGTTTTCTATCCGCAGCATCTTTGAGGGTAGCCGTATCCTGTGACGGCAGGGCTACCTTCTTGGATAAGCGTGTTAAAGCTTTGTCCACCCTACGGGAGGATTCCCAGCGTAACCTGTACGTTGGCGGGAAAGGATACGCCATAAGAATCCTTTTGGAAATCTGCAGTTTTTTATCTGGAAATTCCCAAGCCTTTTCACATAACTCATTTAGCTCGTGTGAGGGGGGAAAGGTTACCCGTGGCTTCTTTTCCCCATACATATGTACCCTCCTGTCAGGGACTGGGGTTTCCTCTGTGATGTGCAACACATCCTTAATTGCTATAATCATATAACGGATGGATTTAGACAATTTTGGCTGTAATTTTGCATCATCGTAATCGACGCTGGAGTCAGAATCCATGTCGGTATCCGTGTCAACAATTTGGGATAGTGGGCGCTTCTGAGACCCTGTCGGCCTCTGCGACATAGGATCAGGCATGGGTTGGGACCCTGACTGTCCTGAGGCTTCAGCTTTTTCTAACCTTTTATGTAAGGAATTAACATTATCATTTAAAACCTTCCACATATCCATCTAATCAGGTGTTGGCGCCGTCGGCGGAGACACCACATTCATTTGCTCCCGCTCTGCTTCCACATAGCCTTCCTCATCAGACATGTCGACACAAGCGTACCGACACACCACACACACAGGGAATGCCCTTTTTAAAGACCGTTCCCCCACAAGGCCCTTTGGAGAGACAGAGAGAGAGTATGCCAGCACACACCCCAGCGCTATAACCCAGGAATAACACAGTAACTTAATGTTAACCCAGTAGCTGCTGTTTATATTGTGTTTTTTGCGCCTAATTTATGTGCCCCCCCTCTCTTTTTACCCTCTTCTACCGTGAATCTGCAGGGGAGAGCCTGGGGAGCTTCCTCTCAGCGGAGCTGTGGAGAAAAAATGACGCTGGTGAGTGCTGAGGAAGAAGCCCCGCCCCCTCGATGGCAGGCTTATGTCCCGCTTAAATATGCATTTTCTTGGCGGGGGCTCATACATATATACAGTGCCCAACTGTATATATGTTTACTTTTGCCAAAAAGAGGTTCCAAATGCTGCCCAGGGCGCTCCCCCCCTGCGCCCTGCACCCTTACAGTGACCGGAGTATGTGAGGTGTGTGGGAGCAATGGCGCACAGCTGCAGTGCTGTGCGTTACCTCAGTGAAGAACGGAGTCTTCTGCCGCCGATTTGAAGTCTTCTTGCTTCTCATACTCACCCGGCTTCTGTCTTCCGGCTCTGCGAGGGGGACGGCGGCGCGGCTCTGGGATCGGACGGCGAGGGTGAGATCCTGCGTACGATCCCTCTGGAGCTAATGGTGTCCAGTAGCCTAAGAAGCAGGACCTAGCTTCAGAGAGTAGGGCTGCTTCTCTCCCCTCTGTCCCACGATGCAGGGAGTCTGTTGCCAGCAGAGCTCCCTGAAAATAAAAAACCTAACAAAATACTTTCTCACAGCAAGCTCAGGAGAGCTCACTGAACAGCACCCAGCTCGCCCGAGCACAGATTCAAACTGAGGTCTGGAGGAGGGACATAGAGGGAGGAGCCAGAGCACACCAGAAACTAAATTCTTTCTTAAAGTGCCCATGTCTCCTGCTGAGCCTGTCTACCCCCATGGTCCTTACGGAGTCCCCAGCATCCACTAGGACGTTAGAGAAATGATGTTATCACACTGGTGCTCTGACCCAGAGGAGGGAGGTCTCGGTCTGAAGCACAAATTAAACTTTATTTGAAATTCTGTAATAATAATTGCTAGGGTCTGGAGGCAGGGACTGGAGCTGGGGGCAGGGACTGGAGCTGGAGGCCGAGATAGATATAGATATATATATATAGCTATATATATATAGCTATATATATATATATATATATATATATATATATATATATATATATATACACACAGAGTAAAAACCACAGCACTCACTGCACCAGAAGCGGGGCACAGCTATGCACTTACCACTCACAGGGTGGGGTGCATGTAACACTGCACTCTCCACCACAGAAGCGGGGTACACAGCTGTACTTACCACTCACAGGGCGGGGTGCATGTAGCCCATGACCACATTGCTCTAATAAATACAAACAGAGAACCCAGCACTCACCAAAGTAAACTCACTTATCCTCAACAATTCAATAAATAAATGATGGGGGTTTAGTTGGTGGATTGGCCAATGCACGGAAGCCTGTATACCGATTTTCAAGGTACCCCACCTTCATACAGGTCCTACACTATCACAGAGTCTTAAAACCTGACTACCACACTGCTGCATCATCTGCCTGCTAGATGTAATGTGTACCTGCCACAGACTTTATGGCTTTTAAAGGCACACTAGTCACCTATTGCACTGGCTCAAAGATGATTGCTAAAAAAACAGCTGAGACAGGTTCAGGATAATAAAGTCCACACAGGGGTGCATGAGAAAGCTATATATAGATAGATAGATAGATAGATAGATAGATAGATAGATATAGAGATAGATAGATAGATATTGACAATGCCTATTCTATACCTTGTATAAAACACGCTAAAAGGTTAAAGAACACAGTACGCAATTGGCGCACAGGTACCGTAAGGGTACGCCCTTAGCGTAGCGGACGCTGTATCGGGAGCGAGCCGCTCGAGCGACACAAACGCTCGCGAGAATACGCTGTTGGTATCGGGCACACTATAGGTGAGCGACTACCGTAATGCTACGCTATCAGCGTAGCGGACGCTCGAGACCACGAGGAGATCACGAGCGGCGCAGACGCTCACAAGATAACAATCAGTAGACCTTGAATGTAACACACAGAAAGGATATTCTTATACTGTAGACCTTGTACTGAAACACTGTAGCGATATAACGCTGCTTAACCTTGTTTACACTAAAGCTGATTGAGCGATAGAGACGCTCCTATTACCCTCTGCAATATAATGAACACACAATACCGGTCTAAGGGTCTAACGCCTTTTAAGGAAATGAATGAACGTTCAATCGCAAAAAAATAATACAATACAAGTTATACACTACCAAGATAACATAAAATACCTAACCGAATCACTTCACATAAAATACAATACAGATACAATTACATTTAAGGGGGGGGGGGGGGGGGGGAGGAGAGAGAGAATGGCTTATAACATTACATAAGAGACAATATGGTTGCAGAGAACTTACGCACAAGGGGAAACAATCGCATGCGCCTTTCTGGATATCCAGCTCCCGATTATCAGCAATGAGAACCGTTGAAGAGAGTAGAGAGCTGGCCCAGATCGGCTTGTCTTTATATACACTTACACACAGTACAGTACAATGGTCCCTACATTCTTATTGTTCATTGGACACAGGAATTCGTCTTCGCATTATAACAAAAGGTCATAGGTTGGTTCATACAGGTGGGCTGTGACTTATTCCTAACTGCTCAGGTGGGTGGGAAACTGGGTTTCCCGCCGCATGGGTAATAAAGTGCAAATATAGTAAATGTCCATAAACTTCTTATGTCCATAACTATACGCACGAGCGATTAATCCGCTTCAAACCAACACCGGAATATTGCTAATTATATTCTCTTCCGATGGATACTAAACACCACTGTGTAACCCCTGTCTGACCCTTCGTATCAAACAAAGAGGGATCTCTTTGTCCCCGAACATACTACATTAACTAAACTTTCAGATTCTATCAAAGGGACCATAATCTACAAAATACATTATATGAATAAAATATGTTACGATTGAGTCGCCCGCTAGACGAACAAACTCTACCGTAAATGCGCATACCGCGCGCCTGCGGGTGCACGCAACTGAGAGTATGCGCACGCACGGGAGGGCTCATGCACACGCAGCAGGCACTCGCATGAGGTGCATATATGGCAGTGTGTAGCGTGATATTTTTCTGACTTTGACAGTCCACCCTTTGGCAGTCACCAATAACTGCCACTTTCCAAAACATTTCAAAAAGAGAAAAATATATGTCATGTGTAAATACATTTTATGGTTGGGTAGGGGAGGAGAGGAGAAGGTAGGAAAAGGGTATGACCTAGTGAGATAGCAGAAGCATGTGTGTATGAATCCATGTTTGGGGGGTCATGTATCATCGCGCCGTACGTGTTTTAAATCAAGCTTCGAGGTATTGCGAAGTATACATTGGAATTCCTTCTTATCCCATGGTACGGGTCTGTGGATGGGCTGTCAAACTTTACCGAGCTCTCTTCGGCTTTTGGTTGCAAGAAAATGGGGGAGCACATTTTAGTTGAAGATACATGAATGGGGGAATATGTGAGTGCTGATATCTGTGCCTATATTCCCTATCGACTATGTGTGTTATTACCTGAAGGTTGTAGAGATGAAGATAAAGAACAATTATGGTAAATGCAGTGATAAACTATGTGAGTTTAATATACATTTGCCGATTGAGGTCTTGTCTTGTGTCTTGTCTTGTCTCGATGTACATGTTGACTGTAGTCTCCCGATGCTTTTGCCAACAATGCGAGCAAAGCTTTATCAATGTCCATAGACTTACAAAAAGTGTTGGGCTAGCGTAAAATTTAAAGTACTAGGGATATGGGGGTCTATGGCATAGTCCATCAGTTGTCTGTGTAAAAGGTTGTCAAATTCTTCTTCCAAGTGGATGTCTTTTTACCTTGGAGGAAAACAAAGAAGAAACGGGTGAAAGAAACGGACCGTGGAATCACATTTTCATCACAACATTGTCTCTATCGTTGGGTCATAAACCAAATCAGTCGTTGTTATTACAGTATCTTCACTTCTTAAACTCATCACTCGGGCGCTACGTTTACACTTTGTTAAAACCCGAACGCATCTAAATATCAGACCGACCAATATGATGACACCCAGAGTACACAAAAGAAATTTCCCTATATCCATGATAATTCCTTGAGTCCATTCTCCTAAACCAGAGAACCAATTTCGTGGGTTCAACCATGACACCCAACTGGTCAGCTCATTACCCACAGCGGAAAGGGTGAGATTGTGTTTCCTTCGGAACTCCCATTTTAATTGCAAAATGTCATCCATCTTTTTGTCTATGACCTCGACCGGGTCCTCGGTGCTGTTTGTAATATATGTGCAGCACTTTATTCCATACTGAGTCACTAGGGTAACACAATACCCGCCTGTCACAGCTGTGAGATAATTGAGAATCATCCTATGCTGAACCAGTTCTGTTTTATAAGCTTGGAGCTCCCTTCCGGTATACCTGAATGTGTCATCATACATTTCAGTGATATTGTCTAATAAATTTGCAAGCGCAGATATGTATTTATAATTTATCACTCCTCTGGCGGTACGAGTGATATCTAACGCGATTAGGAATTGAATCCCGGTGGATTCATTGATCAGGTCAGAGGCCGGATGCTCTGTTCTTTCTATTAGGTGCCGTTTAACGATGTGTTCGTAATGAGTGTGAGTATAAGGAGCTTGGGCACTGCGGTGAATATCCTTATTTTAGTGTGGGATACGGTCATTACCTCAGGCAGTACTTTTCCAATATAACATAACCCTTCTGAGTTTGGGGCAAGCCACTTATACGCCTTCCTTCCGCATATGAAATATGCATCATCGGGGAGAACATATGGGACGGAGTAGGACATTACCATATTACACATTTTCCATATGAAATCTCCTAACCCTAATTCTCCCATCTGTTTAGTACTCGTATCAGTTTGTATGATATGTGCACAGTATCCTGGTGATACCTCTCCAACTCTCATGGTCCTACTTCCTAGGGTATATCTATATCGGAAATATTTTCCACTACCGGCTATGTGGCGTATAAGTTCTGTATCTGTAGGCATTCTATCGGCTCTGTATGAAAAGGTCATGGTTTGGTTATTCCATGACACTTCCGATTTTCCCGGCTTTCGGGGATTGGAAATGTTAAAACATACTAGGGATCTATCCACATGATATTGGTGGAGCTTCAAACTAGGAGGACTGGAGATATTAAACCTCCTGTCCACCGGCCTCCCACCACTTAGCTCAAGTACCTCCCCTATAGTAAAAGGGAAGGGCACTAATCCTGATTTGCTATGGCCTTGAGGTACTTGAGAGCATACCCAACAATCTGTCTGATTTAACACTTTACCCACTAAGGAGTGATAGTCACTCAATGGATGCCGGTCCATGTGGATATTAAAACTGGATTGGCATTTCTTGATACACCCATCCTCAACTACACTGTCATAGAGTCTTACAGATACATTTCTCTTTAGCTAACAATCCTTCACAATGTCTATAAATAACATGGCTGCTGGATTGTTTCCGGTACTCGCCTTTGCTAGGTGATTGTGTTGCTATTGGAAATTTACACCTCCGTCTTAGTCATCAGAAACCCTTCTGGATCCTTTCTCGACCTCACTGGTACTCTCACCGAAACAGACTGCTCTGGTCAACATCATGGTCAACAGGAAAATCCATCTCACAGTCTCTTGGGGCAAGTCCATCTTACAGGAGGAAAAAAGGAGAAATTTGTAATGGGGGTACAGAAAAAAAAAAACAGTTTGAGGGGGAGAGAAACTTGTTACGATAATTAGTTCTCTAGTCTTGTTGTTCTTCTTGTTCTGCTGTCATCTCAAAGGTGCTGTCTCTCAGTCTTCCAACCGGACATTCTGGTGATACAATACTCCTTCCAAATCAGCGATCTCTCTGTAAGGAGCAAAAAATCTTGCATTACCATTTGTCTAACTGATGTGTGACATACCATCTTTAAAACATGAAAACATGAGTGAGAAGAGAGAAAACAAAAAACAAAAAAAACAAAAGAGAGAGAACAATTCATATACATATATATTACATAAACCAACAATAAACAACAACAGGAAAAAAAACATTTTTCAAACATTTTAAAACATTGTCAGATCTGCCGTTCATCATCAGGCTGTCATATCTACATGTCCAATGGTATCCTTGCTCAGTCCCTCCCACCAGCACCTCCATACTCCACCCTTTGTATCTGGCCAGGATACATTGATGCGGGTAGGTCATGCTGGGGTTTGGTAGACTTCTGCAAAGACCAAGTAGCTATGCAATGTTTGAGTCCTACTGATGACCGTCAGAGATGGGGAAAAAGAAAACATTTCACAGATACATTACAAATTTTACCCGGTCATTCCTGTGTCTTCAGGGAATGACCTCCCAATTTATTAACCGTTACCTCAGGCTTACCATCAGTCCTAATGATCACCTTTTCCTGACTACATATCATGGGTGTGGCCCAAAATTCTTCCCATATGATCCCTGATTATAATTTGGTGTGTCATAACTTTGCTCATTTCTTTGTCTAGGGGGTCTGACTTTATGAAAGCTATTACAATTGCTGGCATAATGCCCTTCTCTTTTACAAAGATAACAAATCCTTGGCTTCCTCCATGTGCTAGTGGCCTGGGGTTTCGGTCGACTTGATGCCTCCTCTAGTGCTTTGATGCTCATTACCATCAACCGCTCTCCCTGTGCTTCCCTGGTTCTTTGGATATTACGGTCATGCTCGATAGCGGACTCTCTTAATGCAGCCACCGAGATACCTCTCCAGTGAGGTAGAGAGGTTTGTACCCTGATTCTTAGTGTGTCTTTTAAGCCGTCCATTAATACGGACACAGCTACTTCTCTGTGGTGTACATTAGTTTTAATGTCATCTATACCAGTGTACCTAGCCATATCCTGCAGAGCCCGGTGAAAATACTCTGGTGTGGATTCACCTTCTTTTTGTCTTATTGTAAAATTTTATTCCACTTTACCACTGCAGGGAAATATACTCCTAACTGTAAGTTGATTCTCTTTACATTATCCTGATTATACTCGTCTGTTAGTGGTATTTCTTCATCTAGTTTACAGTCAGCGATAAATTTCACTGAGTCGACATCGGGGGGTAAACATGCCCTCAAAACTGTCCTCCAATCTTTGTTATTTGGCTCTGCAGAATTTCCTAGCTCTCTAATATACTTTTGACATGCAACTAAGTCTTTCCTAGGGTCAGGAAATTCAGACAAAATTGTTCTTAATTCTGTTTGGGAAAAGGGGCAGTGCATGGCGATGTTCCTGACAGGAGTGACTCCTGAAGTGTCAGTTTTCCCATTTGGTACTGCAATTACCCTGACAGGATTAAGTCCAATAACGTCATTCTGAGTTGGTTCTACAATATGAGGTACATTTGTTTGTGCGTGATGTATAACACCATACGTACCTGTGGACACGACCTCACCTGACCCTCCGTTAGGGGGTTTGATTACTGCCTTTACCGATTTGGTCGCGTCCACCTGGATGTCTTGTAGGATGGCTTCTGGAAGAGGTACCGACATCGTGCTGGGCTCACTTTCTTGTTTGTAATCCTGAGGGAAGTTTAACATGGGGTGCAACTTGCATGGGTTAATAGTTGTACATTTAACAGTATTACAATTATCATCGTTACGTTTATTACAATTAGTCTTATCCTCTATAATACAGTTGCTAAGTGCCTGTTTATCATACCCCATCGTGCCATTCTCTGCAGCCATAATCCTCTCCATTGCCATGTCTCTCCTCCCAAGATGAGAGTCAGATATGTAAGTTAAATTTCTTTGCATTTCACTTTCCTGTTGCCATAACTGTAAACAATCATAATGTCTAATTCGTTGTTTCCAGGATTTTATGAGACAGATCCTTCGCCTTAAATTATGCAATACCTCTGAGTCAAAACTACCTATCCCAGGAAATGGTGCTTTATCCCCCACAGTCATTCGTGTCCATTCGTCACAAAAGGTCTCAGTGTGGGGACCATACCTCCCCCACATTACTAACCGAGCAGACCCTCGGGGTCTGCGAGCCTCTTCAGTCTGAACCCTGACTGCTGAACGTCCCTGTGTTGTGCACTTGGCTGCCATTGTGGACCTTTTTAACACAGAAAAAAAACTTCCTAAAATGCACCAAACACAGAAGTCTACGGTGGAAGTTCTCCAAGCTCTACCACCAGCTTCTTCTGCTCCGAGTACAACGAATCCGCCCCTTTTTGCAGACCCACGTAATCGTAGCAGGCCCTACCAGCAAAAATTCCTTATTTTTACACAAATCACACTTGCATGTGCTCCCTACAACACGCATGGGGGCAATTTAATATATGACCTCATATCACGTTGCGTTATTGGTCACACATACAACCGTGCGGTCCAATCGTACCACTTATAGACACTTGTTGCCCATAAATGGTAGGATCATTGGAGTCTCCCTACTGTGCTCCAAAACAGCCAGAGCGTAATACAACGAAAACTTTATCACACTCCGTCGCACGTTTTCACTTAGACCGTGCTCATCACGTATTCACCTTGACCGTGATTCACCAAGACTTACTTCACCAAGATTTACTTCACCAAGATTTCACCAAGAGGAGTTCAATACACTCATACCGTTTTCAACCCACTATCATTCTATAGTTTTCTGATCAGAAAAATCATTTCCCGTAATCTGATAGCTCTCCCCAGAGGCATTACAGTAAAGTAAGGTATTTAAACTAAGTTTTGGAAACTGAAATCAATTTGTGCTATTATCGCGTGGCTATACTATACCGCCCCCACTAAAACAATGCTATTGTGCGATTTGAGTTTCGGTGGGCATACCCAGACGCTCCGTTGCGTAATATACGCTCCGTGCGTCGACCCTTGCGTCGCGCACGCTAGTCTCACCCTTTTGTTAGAGACACGTGTGCGCTGGCCAGATATGTCCACAGAAATACAATTAGCACGTTTATCAATGTAGATGATTTTTAACTGTAATCATCTACCGAGCACCACACAGGTCTCTCCATGTATTTTAGGCAAAGCTGTGTGTGTGTTTTACAAATTACCCCTTAATGTATTATTTTTACTTTTTAACTACAAATAGCAACAAATCTTTCTCAGCACGTTATCAATTATGAAATGGCAACCAGGAGAATGAGATATGGACAAATATTACTAAGCAAGAAATACAGGTGTGTGTGCTTATGCGTACGTACTGTTCCTACCTTCCGGTTCTGGATTCCTTCAGCACTCCTTACTAAGCGAAGCAGACGCTTATCTGGTCAGCACTACGAGGAATATTACCTCCCGCCTTTTGCTGATCGATAATGTCTGCTGAAATTACCTAGTGCAGATATGTGAAAAGCGGGCGAGTCCCCAATTGACAATGCCTATTCTATACCTTGTATAAAACACGCTAAAAGGTTAAAGAACACAGTACGCAATTGGCGCACAGGTACCGTAAGGGTACGCCCTTAGCGTAGCGGACGCTGTATCGGGAGCGAGCCGCTCGAGCGACACAAACGCTCGCGAGAATACGCTGTTGGTATCGGGCACACTATAGGTGAGCGACTACCGTAATGCTACGCTATCAGCGTAGCGGACGCTCGAGACCACGAGGAGATCACGAGCGGCGCAGACGCTCACAAGATAACAATCAGTAGACCTTGAATGTAACACACAGAAAGGATATTCTTATACTGTAGACCTTGTACTGAAACACTGTAGTGATATAACGCTGCTTAACCTTGTTTACACTAAAGCTGATTGAGCGATAGAGACGCTCCTATTACCCTCTGCAATATAATGAACACACAATACCGGTCTAAGGGTCTAACGCCTTTTAAGGAAATGAATGAACGTTCAATCGCAAAAGAATAATACAATACAAGTTATACACTACCAAGATAACATAAAATACCTAACCGAATCACTTCACATAAAATACAATACAGATACAATTACATTTAAGGGGGGGGGGAGGAGAGAGAGAATTGCTTATAACATTACATAAGAGACAATATGGTTGCAGAGAACTTACGCACAAGGGGAAACAATCGCATGCGCCTTTCTGGATATCCAGCTCCCGATTATCAGCAATGAGAACCGTTGAAGAGAGTAGAGAGCTGGCCCAGATCGGCTTGTCTTTATATACACTTACACACAGTACAGTACAATGGTCCCTACATTCTTATTGTTCATTGGACACAGGAATTCGTCTTCGCATTATAACAAAAGGTCATAGGTTGGTTCATACAGGTGGGCTGTGACTTATTCCTAACTGCTCAGGTGGGTGGGAAACTGGGTTTCCCGCCGCATGGGTAATAAAGTGCAAATATAGTAAATGTCCATAAACTTCTTATGTCCATAACTTTATGCACGAGCGATTAATCCGCTTCAAACCAACACCGGAATATTGCTAATTATATTCTCTTCCGATGGATACTAAACACCACTGTGTTACCCCTGTCTGACCCTTCATATCAAACAAAGAGGGATCTCTTTGTCCCCGAACATACTACATTAACTAAACTTTCAGATTCTATCAAAGGGACCATAATCTACAAAATACATTATATGAATAAAATATGTTACGATTGAGTCGCCCGCTAGACGAACATAAACTCTACCGTAAATGCGCATACCGCGCGCCTGCGGGTGCACGCAACTGAGTATGCGCACGCACGGGAGGGCTCATGCACACGCAGCAGGCACTCGCATGAGGTGCATATATGGTAGTGTGTAGCGTGATATTTTTCTGACTTTGACAATATATATAGAGATAGATAGATATATATAGAGATAGATATATATAGATATAGATATATATATTTCTGCTGTGGGGTACACTGGGCTCCAAAAGGATTAACATCGGGGGTATAGAGTAGGATTTTGATCCGAGGCACCAACAGGCTCAAAGCTTTGACTGTTCCCAAGATGCACAGCGCGGCCTCCTCTATAACCCCGCCTCCGTGCACAGGAGCTCAGTTTGTAAGTTGGTGCGATGCAGTAAGCAGGCAATCAACAGGGAAACTGCCTTTGCAGCCCATATTATAGCTTAAATTGTAAATCTTTTGAAGACTTCAAGGGCTGCAGCTTTTATGTATGTCATAAGACATATTTTGCTGCAGCTCCATCACTCCCCCAGCGGCGCTGTATACTCCCGCGCCCTGGTTGCCAGGTAACTATAGCGGAGGCTCCGGTGTCTTTCTTGTCAGTCACACACACCCGCCGCTGCCCTCCAGGATCGCGTGGCCGCAGGTACAAGGGGAGGTAAAGGGTCTCTTTGTCCCGCTGTTAACCGCGAACCGGCGCGGCCGTAGGAGGCGGGCCGCGCGCGCTGGTGTGGACACTGTAATCGGGCAGCCGCTCCACTAGTCACTGGGACACTGGGCACAGGTGGGGGTTTTTCTCTCATAAAAACCCTATTTTTATAAAGCCCGCAGCGCCCGGTGGGGATGCCAGCAGGGGGATAAGGCCTAACCTGTAGCTCCTCGTCCAGCCTAGTGAATGTTTCCACCCTGGAGCTGCATATCTTCCCCTCACTACCTGTCAGCCGCCATCACAACGAAGCTGAGCTGTTCCTGGGACTGCTGGGGAAAATCCTCCTCTGTAAAGCCATCTGATCGCCAGCGCTGTGCATTTTACAGGACACTTAAGTATTCTACCTGTCACTGGGACAGTGTTAGTTAAGAAAGAGTGCATACATTCAGGGTTGTGTGGTGCAAACACCCTGTGATATACATCTAGTATCAACTGTGCTTTGTTATCTCTATTGTTCATATATAGCTATACTGAGTAATACTTTGTATTGCTAGTCCAGTGTAGTTTTATGGTGTATCATTTCTGCATGGTATGCTTGTGACTATATATGTGTGTGTGTGTGTGTGTGTGTGTGTGCATGTAGCTCAGTGATATAATGTCAGCTGTGTCCCGCCGTACGCACCCAAGCCAATGCCTGCTACCTCCGCTGTCCCTGGGTCAGTGGGAGACAAAGAAAGGCAGTGGGCGATTCCAGGGAGAAGCAGTGGGTGACAGCAGTGGGTTTTGCTAATGAGAGGGTGACAGGGAGAGGGTGTTGCCAGTGAGAGGGTGATAGCAGTGGGTGACGCCAGGGAAAGGATGACAGCAGTTTGTAACAGGGAGAGGGTGACAGCAGTGGGTGACGCCAGGGAGAGGATGATGCCAGGGAGCTGGTGACAGCAAGATGGTCACAGGGAGAGGGTGATAGCAGTCTGTGCCAGCTGTGGGTCACAGGGAGAGAGTGACAGGAAGAGGTTGATGCCAGGGAGTTGGTGACAGGAAGAGGGGGAGAGGGTGACTGCAGTCGGCGCCAGCTGTGGGTGATGGAGAGAGGGTAACGCCAGGTAGAGGGCGACAGCAGTCGGTGCCAGCTGTGGGCAACGGGGAGAGGTGACAGGGAGAGGTTGACGCCAGGTAGAGGGTGACAGTGAGAGGGTAGAGCAGTCTGTGCCAGCTGTGGATAATGGAGAGAGGGTGACGACAGGGAGAGGGTGACAGCAGTCAGTGCCAGCTGTGGGTGTCGGGAAGAGGGTGACGCCAGGGAGAGAGTGACAGCAGTCGGGGCCAGCTGTGGCTGATGGGGAGAGGGTGACAGGGAGAGGGTGACAGCAGTCAGTGCCAGCTGTGGGTGATGTCGAGAGGGTGACGCCAGGGAGAGGGTGACAGTGAGAGGGTACCAGCAGTCGGTGCCAGCTGTGGGTTACAGCAGTCGGTGACAGGAAGAGGGTGACGCCAGGGAGAGCACATTACTGTCCCACTCTACCAGCAGTATAGAATACAACATAAGGAGTACAGCCCTGAGCCTTGGGTCTTTGATAAAGCATGGGTGAGCTCAGCCCATTACAAACTAAAGTACCCGCCACTCTCCGCTGCCGCAACACACATAGGCGTGCGTAGCACATTTTATTAGGTGGTACACCGTCATAGAGGCGTGTCTAATACCACCTACCTACTGGACATGTCTAGCAACACCTATCGGGTGTGTCTAGCTCCGCCTACTGGGTGTGTCTAGCACCACCTATTGGCATTCTTTTCTTTTCAATATGCACCTTACCTATATGGTGGTTTCTCATAATGGGGAACCTCTGAAGAAGTGTATCCTTCCTGGGCAGACAGCGTCTTCAGTCAGTAATCACTATTCATATAGGAGATCACATGATCCGGAAGATGCCTGTTTGTGTAGGAATATAACCAATGTGCTCATCATACAACAGAGGTTCAACCAGACTCGTGTCACCTCCTTCCCTCTGCATCTATCAGCCACACCATTACCCCTTCCCTGCATCTCTCAGCCACAACATCAACTCCGCCCTGCATCGTCTCTCAGCCACACCATCATATCCTCCCTGCGTCATCTCTCAGCCACACCATCATCTCCCATCTGAATCTCTCACAATACTCCTCACTTTGTCTCTCATTCTCCCCACTTCACTATGTGCCTCTGAGCCTCCCACCCTTCTGTCACGGTCTCTCAGCCTCATCAGTGGAGTTGGTGGGCCCAGCAGGAGAAAATGGGCAGGTGGGCAGCCGTTTGCGTAGTGTGACGTCATCGAGTCACATCGCACAGTACATTGAGGCAGAGGAGTAGTGTGGAGCAGCAGGGAGGATGGTAGTAGTGGTGCATAGCAGGGAGGGTAGGATGGGAGTAGTGGTGCATAGCAGGGGGGCAGGATGGGAGTAGTGCGGAGCAGGGGGGGTAAGATGGAAGGAACATTAGTGTGGGGCAAAGGGGCAGGATAGGAGGAGGAGTAGTGCTGAGCAGGAGGAGTAGAGTGGAGAAATGGGGCAGGATAGGAGGAATAGTAGTGTGGCTCAGGGAGGTAAGATAGGAGTAGTAGTGCAGAGCAGGACGGCAGAATGAGAGCAGTGGTGCAGAGCAGGGAGGGTAGGATGGGAGTAGTGGTGCATGGCAGGATGGGAGTAGTGGTGCATAGCAGGGAGGGTAGGATGGGAGTAGTGGTGCATAGCAGGGGGGCAGGATGGGAGTAGTTGTGTGGAGCAGGGGGTGCAGGATGGGAGTATTGGTGCAGAACGGGGGGGGGGGCAGGATGGGAGCAGTGGTGCTGAGCGGGGGGGAGCAGGATGGGAGTAGTGGTGCATAGCAGGGAGGGTAGGATGGGAGTAGTGGTGCATAGCAGGGGGGCAGGATGGGAGTAGTTGTGTGGAGCAGGGGGTGCAGGGTGGGAGTATTGGTGCAGAGCGGGGGGGGGGCAGGATGGGAGCAGTGGTGCTGAGCGGGGCGAGCAGGATGGGAGTATTGGTGCAGAGCAGGGGGGCAAGATGGGAGCAGTGGTGCTGAGCGGAGGGGGAGAGCAGGATGGGAGTAGTGGTGCATAGCAGGGGGCAGGATGGGAGTAGTGGTGCATAGCAGGGGGGCAGGATAGGAGTAGTGGTGCATAGCAGGGGGGTAGGATGGGAGTAGTGGTGTGGAGCAAGGGGGGCAGGATGGGAGCATTGGTGCAGAGCGGGGGGCAGGATGGGAGCAGTGGTGCTGAGTGATGGGGGAGAGCAGGATGGGAGTATTGGTGCAGAGCAGGGAGAGCAGGATGGGAGTAGTGGTGCATAGCAGCGGGGGCAGGATGGGAGCAGTGGTGCTGAGTGGGGGGGCAGAATGGAAGTAGTGGTGCAGAGCAGGGGGGGCAGGATGGCAGTAGTGGTGCATAGCTGGGGGGCAGGATGGGAGTAGTGGTGCATAGCATGGGGGTAGGATGGAAATAGTGGTGCATGGCAGGGGGGCAGGATGGGAGTAGTGGTGCATAGCAGGGGTGTAGGGTGGGAGTAGTGATGCATAGCAGGGGGGCAGGATGGGAGTAGTGGTGCATATCAGGGGGGTAGGATGGGGGTAGTGGTGTGGAGCAGGGGGGGCAGGATGGGAGTAGTGGTGCATAGCAGGGGGTAGGATGGGACTAGTGGTGTGGAGCAGGGGGGGCAGGATGGGAAGAACGGTGCTGAGTTGGGGGGGGGGGGGTTGGGCAGGATGGGAGCAGTGCTGGGAATGAGCGCGCAGTTAAGCATGAATGTCACCTCAGCTGTAGCTCCCGGCCGCGATCTCTCCCTCCTATTTACAAGCGTCTCTCCTCTGCTCTGGCTGCCTCACACCAGGCAGACGAGGAGTCCGTGCGTCATGCGCGGGGGGGGGGGGGGGGTGTAGCCGAGTGGAAAGGGTATCGCGGTGGTGGCTCCTATCTCCCCTATACATCTGATCTGGCCGGGCTGCATTACCGGGGGATGGGAGGGCGGGGAGCTAATAGGCTGCACATGTAGATGACAAGTATGAAAAACGACACGCTGTGTCTCGTCCCGTCCCCCCCCCCCATCCCCCGCCCCTCCATCCTCTTAATTCGCAACTGGCCAATGACATCAGTGTTTAGTTAGGCTGAAAGCACCCCCCTGTCAAAGAGGCACTTATAGTAAGTGCCGCTTCTGCTGATTTTTTAATGGGCTTTCACTGCCCAAAGCTTAGCCCCGCCCCCCGCTTCCGGCCATTTCACATTGATAGCGGGAGGCACTGGCAGCAGTGCCTCCGAAACACATTACAGACAGTTTTTTCGCAAGTAAAAAAGATTAAAATAATGTAAAGGCTAAAGCAGATAGTTATGACACAGAATTTGTGTCCTAAATATCTTCTTAACATTATTTTAATCATTAATGACAGGGGAGGCACTGCCTCCCCTGACTGCCATATCGGGTATTTCACTCAGCGTGCTACTCCTATATTCTGTAACCTGAGGGGACGTGTGTCGGGTTTTCTAAAATAATATAGGTATTTCACAAGATATACTTGCTGTGTATTTTTCTTTGTGAGTTATAGTCACCATATATCTCTTGGATTCCCAGTTTGTGCTGACAGGAAAGTCACACTGCACTGAGAGTTCTTGCTAGGTATATCGCTGCTAAGGTTGTACCGCGTTACCCAATAGTGGGGGTAATTCTGAGTTGATCGCAGCAGCAAGTTTGTTAGCAATTGGGCAAAACCATGGGGGTCATTCCGAGTTGTTCGCTCGGTAAATTTCTTCGCATCGCAGCGTTTTTCCGCTTAGTGCGCATGCGCAATGTTCGCACTGCGACTGCGCCAAGTAAATTTGCTATGCAGTTAGGAATTTTACTCACGGCTTTTTCATCGTTCTGGTGATCGTAATGTGATTGACAGGAAGTGGGTGTTTCTGGGCGGAAACTGACCGTTTTATGGGAGTGTGTGAAAAAACGCTACCATTTCTGGGAAAAACGCGGGAGTGGCCGGAGAAACGGAGGAGTGTCTGGGCGAACGCTGGGTGTGTTTGTGACGTCAAACCAGGAACGACAACCACTGAACTGATCGCAGATGCCGAGTAAGTCTCGAGTTACTCAGAAACTGCACAGAGATGTCTTATCGCAATATTGCGAATCTTTCGTTTGCAATTTTACTATGCTAAGATTCACTCCCATTGGGCGGCGGCTTAGCGTGTGCAAAGCTGCTAAAAGCAGCTTGCGAGCGAACAACTCGGAATGAGGGCCCATGTGCACTGGAGGGGGGGCAGATGTAACATTTGCAGAGAGTTAGATTTGGGTGGGTTATTTTGTTTCTGTGCAGGGTAAATACTGGCTGCTTTATTTTTACACTGCAATTTAGATTTCAGTTTGAATACACCCCACCCAAATCTAACTCTCTCTGCACATGTTATATCTGCCCCACCGGCAGTGCACATGGTTTTGCCCAATTGCTAACAAAGTTTCTGCTGCGATCAACTCAGAATTAGGCCCATTGTGCTTACTAGTATGTCAGCTACACGAGGCAACGGAGCTGGGGCTTCTCCCACATTGCGTGGTGGTGATGCCACGGACATTTTGGAGGAAAGTAAGGCAGCAGAGAGTTCAGGTTCAGAGGGTTCCTTATCCCCCAGTGGGTCCGTAGCACCGGGGCAACAAATCACCCACCTTGGGCTACCTTTTCCACGCTGTTAAACACGCTTGTAACTAAACTGGCGCCCCCTGTGGGACCACCTGTGCCAATGCAGCAGTTTATGGTCCCTGCAATTAATCCGCCATGGGCAGATCAAATCTCCACTCAGTTACAGCAATTGAACCAGTCACTGACTAAATCTAAATCTCACTCTCGCCCACCTAAGACTAAGACGTTTTCTAAACGGGCCATTACCTCCTCACAATCCACTGCTATCCCGGACACATCCTCTGAGGAGGATGGTGCATATACTGATCCCACAGACACTGACTCTGATGCTTCTGATGGGGAAGGGAAGTCAGTGGTGGATGTCCCTGATTTGATTGAGGCTATCAGGCTTATTTTTCAGGTCTCCGATGAACCTGAACCTGAGGTTGTCTCTAAAAAGCCAGACCGATTTAAACGTAAGAAGGTGGTTAAACAAGTTTTACCGCATTTTCAACACCTGACTGACATACCTCAGGAGTCCTGGGAAAATCCGGGGGCGAAATTTACACCGAATAAGAGACTGTTGGCTCGCTATCCTCTCTCTTCGGAGCTCTGTAAAAATTGGGAAACTCCTCCGCCCGTAGATTCTCATGTGGTAGTTTCCTCTGCTCTGCCAGTAACTACCGTCACCTCTATGAAGGAACCGACGGATAGACGTGTGGAAGGTTGTCTGAAAGCGATTTACACTCTAACGATAGGCCAACCATTGCAGCAACTTGGGCTGCTGAAGCTGTTGAGGCATGGGCTCAGGAGCTAGAGGCGGAGCTGCCTTCTAATGCATCTGAGCATGCTCGACAATGTCTCTCATATATTGCCACGGCTTCTCTGTACCTTAAGGAAGCGGCCTCCGATGCCGTAGTGCTGGCAGCCAAGGCTGCTACTACGTCCGTCTTGGCCAGACGTATCCTTTGGTTGAGATCCTGGTCGGAGGATATGGATTCCAAGAAAACCTTGAAGGTGCTTCCTTTCAAGGGAGACATTCTCTTTGGAGAAGACCTCAATAAGATTGTGGCTGACCTGGCTACTGCTAAAACAGCTTGCCTACCTAGTACGGCTCCTTCCGCACAGAAGTCTAAAATTACTTTCCCTCGGCCCTTTTATCCTCCAAGTAAAGCAAAAGGTCAGGCGTACCCAAAGCAAGCTCGTGCTTCCAGACCTCCCAAGCCCAGACCGAAGCAGGCTTGGGCTGCCCGTCAGCCTGCTTCCAAAACTGACAAGCCTGCCGCATGACGGGGCGGGCCTCCCTCTGGGGGATCCCAGGGTGGGGGGCCGACTTCTAGGATTTGCCCAGGAATGGTTGAAGACCACTTCCATGGTCAGAGGGCTGCTGTTCTATGGCAGCCCTAAGCTTTCTTATTTTATTTTTATAGTCTTACTATGTTTTTGAGCGATCTTTCTTAACAGCGTCTTATACGCATATTGGAAAGAGTCGCTCCAACAACTCTCTGCCGGGTCGCAACAACGCTTACCCATGTGTACAGTGCTGTCTCCGCGGGCGTCTGTGTCGGATATACTAGCAGGTCCAGCAGACGTGACCAGGCTGTGGCCGGAGCACGGGGAAAAGGTAAGGCATCGGTTCCATGTAGTCGGGGAATACGGACACAGCCGCACTGTATTGGAAGGAGACTACCAAACAGTAGCTGACGCGCCGCCACCACGGGTGCTTCAGCGCTAGGCCTTAGGGATCATAAGGCACCAGGAATAGTATGAGGCTGCGATCCCTAGGGTTGATGTCAGCGGTGGGGAGTTAGACGCTCTCCTGGTCGCCCCTCCCCCCAGTTCATGACCAGTTTCCGCGAGTCTCCCGCCATGAACTGTTGCCTCACTTCCGTCTCAGACGCTACCACGAGTGGTCTCGGTCGCAGCATAGGCCGCTGCGGCTGTGTTCACTAAGCGCTACCGCGAGGAGCCCTGGCCGCAATACAGGCATCTGTATGGCCAGTGCGTCTGTATGCACAGTGCGTCTGTGCTCACTAAAAGTTCCCGGAGCGGCGGTGTACACTAGTAGCGTCTGGATCCACTCAGCGTTCGCTAACGTATTGATCGATCTTGGAAGTGAGGCGAGTCTCCCTGTATCCCACTCTGCTGAGTACGGGTTATACAGCACTAAATTTCTATCTACTTTTGTCAGTATGAATAGTTACATTTAAGTAACTATTGCATATGAGTCTGTGTACATTACTGTGGTTTTCTTCGCATTGCGTCTAAATACGTTAAGATCTGTATAAAACAGAATTCAGTAATATGTACTCCTACATACTTTAAAATGTGTTCGTAGTTGATTATGTGCTCATATGACTAATGTATAACATGTGACTGACTGCAAGTGTGATTGCTGACTTTATATATGTTTGTCAATTGGTCTTCTGATCCTCAATGCGGGTGCATGGGTAAGGGTCAGATTGATATCACTTTAGATTGATAAAGTGGTTACAGTCACAAATTGTGTAGTACACTGTGTAAGTGCTGATTATTTATCATGTCTAAGAGCGGCAAAGGTGACGAGAGTACACTTACAGGAACACCAACACTCATTTCATGTTGTCTTGCAAAAACTGTGTTATCCTCTCTGATCTGGTACAGGGTGGTTTATGTGTAAAATGGTTTGCTGTTCAGCATAACACAAGGCAGATCCCTGATTTACGTCAAGTACAGATAGATCCCCCTTGGGCGATGTTTTCACAGACCTTGTCCAGTATAGCTGAAAGATTCATTCCCACAGCGTCAATACCAGGAATAGGGTTCACTATTAACCCATACATGTAGCTCTCTACCTACGGAATCCCCAACAGCTTCTCCAATAAATCCAGCTGATAAACCGAGTGTAAATAAATCATCAACTGCACAAGCTACACATGATGATTCATCAGACGATGAAAGCTCTACATACCCTCTACCTGTTCTTTGTATGTCGAAGTAGAGTATCAGCTCAGTGAATATAGCTGAATTAATGAGAGCAGTAAAGGCCTTTCTGTCCTCAGAGGATCAGCAGAGCCTGTGTTAAAAATAAGGTACCTATGTTTAAACGTCCCAAAAAAATAAGGTCTCCTCATGGGGGACCCCAGCAGCTGATGGAAATCATGGAAAAGGTTTGGGCTATACCCAATAAGGAATATAGGTTCCCAGTAAATGGGATTCCAAATATCCTTTTCCAGCTGGGAACTGTTTAAAAATAGGAAGTGCCTACTAAAATAGATACGCATATCATTGATAGTGCAAAAATCTATATGGCCTTTGCCGTCAATGTCAGAAGAGGGATGGTTTTCTGAAAACCATATTGTCTCTGTCTGGGGTAGTTATAAGGCCAGCCATGACTTCACCTTGCAATCTACAGCCAAACCACACTGGATAGGCCTAATCTCACTAGATCTTGGAAGCTAAGCAGTGTTGGGCCTGGTTAGTTCTTGGATGGGAGACCATCTTGGAATACCAGGTGCTGTAGGTACACTGGGCTGAGGACTGGAAGACAGGTTTTCAGCGCCTGCAAGGGAGCAAGAATCCCATATAGCTCATATGGACACTAATGTTCTAGGGCATCAGCATTAACAATAGCTGCTCGCAGAGCAGTTTTGCTTAAATACATGGAAAGCTGATTCAGAATCAAAGAAGGTTCTGGAAACTTTGCCTTTGGATGAAAGTTTCTGTTTGGGAAGGAGTTAACAGATATTCTGGAGTCAGAAACAGACTCCAAGAAGGTCACGTTTCCTTCCACATATAACCACCAAACCTAGGGGTCCAGTTTCGGCTTTGTCGGTCATAAAGGAACATAGCAGCCCCAATACAATAAGTTTGGTAAGGCTAAGAAGCAAATGCAACCAGAGGGCCAGCTTCCAAACCAGAGGATAAGCCATCAGCATGATGGTGCGGGCCTCCTACTGGGGGACCCCAAGAGGATAGGGGGCCGACTTCTTCAGTTTGCACAGATCGGTTATCAGTCTACAAACAGATGCCTCGGTGCAAGAAGAGGTATCTCTAGGTTATACTTTCCTTTCTAGAAGCATCCTCCTCAGAGGTTCTTCTGTTCCAGTCCATCTCGGGTAGAGGCGAAGGACAGGGATTTGCAAGAAGCAGTTCATAAATTGCTTTTGTCAGGAATAGTCATTCCAGTAACCCCTGCACAATAGGGACAGGGGTTTTTACTCCAACCAGGTTTGGGTTCAGAAGGATCCTTTCACCCCATTCTCAAAATCCTAAACAGATAAGTTTGGGTACCACGGTTCACATGGAGACGTTGCGCTCCACAGTTTTTGCATGGAGCCAGGAGATTACATGGTATCCCTGGATAGTCAGGATGCTTGCCTACAGGTTCCTATAGCACTGTTCCATCAGTGTTATCTCAAGGTTCACCATTCTCCAGCAACATTTTCAGTTCCAGACGTTACCCTTTGGGTTAGCCACAGCCCCCAGAGTATGTACCAAAATTATGATGATTATGGCAGCCTTTCTCCGCTAGAGGGGATAAGAAAATTGCCATACCTCGGCCACCTTTTTTATCCTGGCACAATCACAGGAAAAGCTTCTGTGCCATCTCCAACAGATAATGACTTGTCTGCAGAGGCACGGGTGGTTCATAAATTGGGCAAAGTCATCTCTGGTTCCGTACGGAAGACTCACTGTGGGGCTGTACTGAATTAAAATCTGCAGAAAATTGATTACTTCGGAACAAGATATCCAAGGTACAGTCAAGTACTCAGGAGTTGTTACACAGTCAAAAAATATCAATCCACGCAGCTATGCGACTGATGGGTTTGATGATGTCAAAAATCGACATGGGGGAGTATGAACAATTCCACTCAAGACCTCGACAGCGTCTGATTCTGGCCAGATGGAATGGAATACATCAGACAATAAAGAAACAGACTATGGTATTTTCACACAAGGTAAGAAAGTCATCAGCCTGGTGGCTACAGACATCGCATCTAGACAAAGGGAGAACCTTTTTGCTATCAGATGGGGGATCCTGACAACAGATGCCAGTCTTCAGAGCTGGGGAGCAGTGTCCGGAAGATTATGGTTCCAGGGACAATGGACCACAGAAGAAAGTTGCCTGCCAATAAATCTGTTAGAACTTCGGGCCATATACATGGCAATGATTCAGGAAAAGGACACTCTTCAAGGAAGACCAGTCCAGATCCGCTCGGACAATTTAATGGCAGGGGCGTACCTGAACCATCAGGGAGGAACGCACAGCCAAACCGCAATGAAGGAGGTAAGTCACATACTAAAGTGGGCAGAACTCCATCTTCCAGCATTGTCCGCAGTATTCGTTCCGGAAGTCCTAAACTTGGAAGCGGACTTTCTCAGTCAACACGCCATTCAAGCAAGCGAATGGGCTCTACACCCGGAAGTCTTTCAGACTCTGATAGACAAGTGGGGTTTGCCAGAGATAGATCTCATGGCGTCCCGTCTGAACAATAAAGTGCCCGCATATGGGGCAAGAACAAAGGATCCCGGAGCGATCTTTGTGGACGCCTTGTCAGTGAAATTGGGATTTTCATCTGGCATATCTATTTCCTCCGATCATCCTGCTACCAGGGTGGTGAGGAAAATAAAAGAAGCAAAGGGTGCCGTGATTCTAATAGCTCCGGCTTGGCCCAGAAGGCATTGGTACACAGATCTGCAGAGAATGTCGATGGATGCTCCACTTTTGAGCACTCAATGTCCTGATCTACTAATGCAGTGTCCTTGTTATCACAAGCACCTGGATAGACTATCGTTGACGGCGTGGCTCATGAAACCTCTATCCTGAAGTTGAGGATTCTCGCTACAGGTAATTCAAACCTCGCTACAGGTAATTCAGAGCGAGGAAACCCTCCTCAGCTCGCGCTTTTATCACCGAATATGGTAGGCCCATATTCATGGTGCAAGAAATATGGACCCGAAATCTTTCCAAGTTTCCAGGGTCTTAGATTTCCTTCAGGCGGGAATGGATAAGGGTTGAAGGTGGCTTCCTTGAGAGTACAAGTATCAGCATTGACTGTAGGGTTCTAAAAAATTGTTAATTTACAGGATGTGCATACTTTTTCCAAGGAATGCTGCGCATTCAACCTCCTTTTGTTCCTCCTACAGTGCCTTGGGACTTAAGTCTAGTCCTCAAAGCCCTTCAAGTTGCTCCGTTTGAAACACTTCATAAAGTGGATCTTAATGGAGGACAGCTAAAGTTCTCTTTCTACTGCCTATGGCATCAACTAGAAGAGTGTCAGATTTAGGAGCGTTGTCATGTTCTCTTTTTCTGATTTTTTTTTTTTAATCTAGATAAAGCAGTTCTCAGAACTAGGTCTGGGTATCTTCCTAAGGTGGTGTCTAAATTCCACCTTAATGAAGAAATTGTAGTCCCGTTTTTTTCAGGTATCAGGACTTTCTGCGGGAGATGCGTTGTGGGACGTAGTCCGAGTATTAAGGATCTACGTGGATCGCACCAGTGCCATCAGAAAGACAGATTATCTCTTCATTTTCTACGGAATCCACAAGAAAGGATGGCCTGCTAATAAATAGACGCTGGCTAGAGGGCTTCGAATGACGATTTCAGAAGCATATTTTCAAGCAGATCTCCCTGTTCCGGCTAATGTCTCTGTTCACTCTACTCGTAAGGTAGGTCCTTCATAGGCAGCACAACATGGTGCTTCAGCAGAACAGATATGTAAGGCAGCCACATAGTCTTCCATTAACACAATCATTAGACATTATGTTTGGATACTTTTGCCTCTCATGACGCTGAATTCGGGCGTAAGGATCTCCTGTCCAATCAGGAGTGTCCCCACAACAAAAATTGCTTTGGGAAATCCTGTTGTTAGCCTGTGGATAACCTGTGGACCCTGCCGAAGAATTATACGTTATGGTAAGAACTTACCGTTGATAACGGTATTTCTCCTAAGTCCACAGGTTCCACAGGGATCCCACCCTGACGCACCTGATTTGAGGATCTTGCTACTCACTAACCTCTTCCTTCTTGTACGGAAGGGTGTGCATGTGTGTTCTTCTAGCCTGTTTAGGGCTCTACCTGATGCTCCTGCCTAGATGCTTTGGAATCCAACTGATTTGCCTGAGCCAGTGGGCGGGGATATATGGACGGGCCCGTTGCATCCTGGGAGCCCTGAAAGCTTGTTATCCTGTGGAGTTAGGAGAAATACCGTTATCAACGGTAAGTTCTTACCATAACGTATATATATCATCACATTGATATGTAATGGCAGTAGGTATGAACTCTGACCCCTCCCACCAGTGTCAGTGGTGTTACTTACAGAGAGTTCCAGCATAAAACATGAACAATTCTGTTATTTCCCATACTCACTCATCATCTGACACCTCATATGAAAACACACACTTCTGATAATCATCTAGTAACATCACATCATTATCCACAGTCTAACGTGTAACAGTACAGAAGGAGAAGGTAGAAGGCTCACAGCAACTGACAGGTCACATACAGAAGAAAAAAATAACTCTGTAGAGGAGATAAGGCGAGGACGTTCCAAAAATTTACAATAGTAAAGCTAAAAACAAAAAAGGTCATACTAAGCATAATCCATATAATGCAAATATACCCTCCAAGAGCCCCGGGCCAGATAAAATGTACATAATTACAGTATGCACTTAGTACAATAAGCAGAGAGGGGGGTGCTTTCTTCCCCCCTAGTATCCCCCCAGCACACTAAAAATTATCTGTAACCATATCCGAACCTATCTGGTAATAGAATTTCAGTGAAATTGGTCGCATGCATAGACATATTTAGCTGCTGAGCCGCATCAAGAAAGAGGGCTAACTTACCTGGGAGCCACACCCAGGATCTCCCATTAGCACTACAAGGAACAGCATGCCTTCCAAATGCTGCTCCCTTTCAATGCCTTCTCACACATGCAGACAAACAGTGGCAGTTGCTCAATCATTCCTAGAGATAATTATAGATCAGGTGCTAGAAAGGGGGAGGGTTCACAAACAGCAGACAGAGAGGGGAGTTGCTCCTGATTTAGGTCGGAAGGGGTTCCAACCTACAATGTTCAACAGGGGCAGTTTTTTTCCGACAAGTCGGGAATTCCCAACTTGTCGGAAAACACGTGGATCGGCGGAATAGCCGCCGATCCGCGTGCTTCTGTCGGAAACGGGGCCAAATCCGACAGGATTTTGCCCCGTTTCCGACAATCTCAATCCGACTTTAAAAAAAGTTGGATTGAGGAGATCAGACATGGGAGTGGGGCAACGGAGGGAAAGAAAGTGCTTACTGGTGGGGGCAGCTGCAGCCGCAGTTGGTGGAAGACGCTCTTCTTTCTGCCGGGCTCCTTTCTCACGGCAGCGCACCACTGCTACACGGCAGCGCTCTTCGGCTACACGGCTGCGCGCTCTGGCTACACGGCTGCGCTCTCTGGCTACATGGGAGCGCTCCATGAATACACACAGGCGGCTACACGGTGCGGCTCCTTCCAGCAGCTCCCTGTGATTTCACACACGGGGAGTTGCTGACAGCAGCAGCAGCAGGACGAGAGGGAACGGCCAAATCCGACAGTCGGATGTGGTCACTCATTGAATAGGGCTGGTCGGATCCATTCCGACAAATGCATGTTGGAATGGATCCGACTTTTATTGAATATACCCCTAAATCAGGGGCACCGACGGCTGTGCTGGGCACAGGCACTGCAAAGGAATGTGGCCAATGCAGGAAGGTGGCCAGCCCCCCTCATAAGTAATTTTTCTAAAATGTAGTATTTGTGCGTTCGTGAAGCGCCCACACGCGGTGTGGGTAGGTGGCGGCATAGGTGCTAATATGGGCGTTTACCCCCCTCCCCGCATATCACGTTGAGAGAGAGGAGTAGCTGCCTCTCTCCCCAGCACAGCACACAATCAGCGTGTGTGCTAGGCTGGGAAGAGAGACTGCTGCAGAAGCAATCACTCCACTCTCCTCGCACCCAAGTGCCATGCAGGCACTCTGTACCCTCCAAGAGCCCCGGGCAGGGCCGTCTTTTCGTATGGGCTCAATGGGCTCTTGCCCAAGGGCCCCAGGAATGTAAGGGCCCTAGGATGATAGCTGAGGGTCCCCTCTTTCCAGGGATACCAGATTTTTGAAAATCGGCCCAGGGGAACCGGAGATATCTGACTTCAAAGCAGTGGTCCCCATCCAAGCCTGTTAATTGTCCTTCCCAGCCTGATATCTCAGGTTCTGTCTAACTTAGAGTGTTTCTGATGGTACATTGCAAAAGTTGGGGCTCTTCTCTTTCAGTGGACACTGGCAGCTCTACTATGCCCAGAACCAGAGATATCAGCCATCAAGCAGGTGGTCCCTGTTCCAGATCCTGGCATGCAGTTTTATATTTTTATTGGTGGATTGCTCTGGCTCCTGAACTCTGATTCCCCAGTCCCCATAGGTGTGCGCAGGGGGGTGCCTGGTGCGCACAGGCACCCCCTAATGTCTGGCACCCCGATCTCACATGCCTGATGCAGCGATAGCCGAGCAGGCTGATTACTGTCCCCTCTGCGCTGCACCCTGTCAGGACTGCATTACTGACCGGACGCCTGGGTTAATCAAGGGTGTCACTGCCACCGGCTTTCCACCTCCATGTACAAAAACAGCGTGATGTGATGTGATTAGATCATGCTGCTCCCACGCCCACCCGCCACATGCACCCCTCTCTCCTTCTATGCTATGCCAACGCCAGCCACTGATGAGGATCAGCATGCAGCCAGTGTTCCTCTTAGGAAGACAAATTCAATACTGGCAGGCGGTCCGCAGCAGCATTGACACGTCACTCTTTTTTCCAGCAGCAGTAGTACTAGTCTGCGACTGTCAGTGTCAGTGAGTGACTGCAGCTTGCAGGGGAAAGAGAGGGGGAGCCAGACCAGGCTGAGGAGGAGCAGTGTAATTGCAGTGAGTGCCATCAGGGGTGTTTGTTTGGTGCACACCACAACATCTGACAATGTATCTGCTTTATTAGGATTGGTACAAGGGTGGATATTTTATATTGCATTGGCCATCAATAGATGGTGCTAGACACGCCCAAAAAGCGGTGCTAGACACACCCCTCCGACAGTGCACCCCCTAATAAAATGTGCTGCGCACGCCTATGCCAGTCCCTCCTGAAAGTGGGGCTCTATAGCTTTTGTTTAATCCCATTCAAAGCTAAGAAATACATTTCTAGGAACTGGAGATATCTGCAGTCAAGCAAGCTGCCCTCCCACCGGAAAATTATAAACATTAAGCCCACTCCACTATCCACCCCTCCCCTACGTATTACACCCCACCTACCACCCTGGAAGTCATGTACCGGGGCCCCTTCATTCAGCCCAATGCCCCTTCTACAGTTTAGTGTTCTCCCTCCCGCCCCATCTCCCTCCATCTGTGCAGTAAAGGAGTAATTAGCAGAAATTACTGATCCAGGTCCTACATGCTGAGTGGAAGATAGAACACCCCCTACCGCCCACGGGACATCAAAGCTGTCGCTGAGAGCACCCCACACCCCTACCGCTGGAGGATGGGTAGGGGCCCCGCTGCATTGCTGTGCCCAAGGGCCTACACTGCTGTTAAGACGACCCTGGCCCCGGGCCCGGGCAAAATGTACATAATTACAGTATAATTATGCAGAGATGACAGGGAGAGGGTCCTGCCCATACAATCAAAAGGATTGACAACTAAACATTCAAACAAATATTCATGTTTTTCTCTGCACACAATGTTAATGCATTAGTGGTCGCCCAATGCCCAAATTAAAATTCCCTTTATTGGTGCACAAGCATATAATCATTTTATTAGCTTCTAACTTTTGGTGCTGGTCCTGTATTACTTACAGATTTGTCGGATGCGAGCAGAGAACAGGTGCTTTTATAGATTGCATTATGTGAATTACTTTGTTTCCATGTGTTCAAAACATCAACATCAAAACAGTCTGTTTCTGATTCCATTGCTTCTGCTGTTTGTGTAGGTTTTTCTTTGAATATACACACACAGATAATATTAATGCAGTGCATGAGGGCACATTTTAGAACTGCCTGTCTTGTGCAGTCATGCAAAATAAAGCACCAAACTGGTGGCGCAATTATAAACATAGCGCAAATATTTTTTTATTCAAATTTTTGTAACTTTATTCAGCTTACAAAATAACAATACACACATAAACCAAATTGAGAACAAAAATGGACATCACATAAGAACAAAGTAATAAGTAGAGTGAATAAAATCGGTAGCGTGAAGCATAGTGTGAATCGGTAGTGTGAAGCACAAGGGGAAAGGGCTAGGCGCCGACTTTTAATGAGGATAGGGAATAGGTATACTATATGGAGCAATTGGATAGTATGTAACGGGGATTCAGCCTCAAAATAGAAGGTAGACCTCATCCATACTCGTAGAAAGTTCTTAACAATGTCATGTAGAGTTGCTGTGATATGCTCCATAGGTGTCATTCAAGTGCGGTTGGACCTGCGCAATCATGTGCAAAGTACCAATATTCGCTGTATAGGGGGTGGGGAGGGGGCATCGGTGACCTCAGTTTGTAATAACTGAGGTGAGTCATCTCCATTTAGAGGGTGGGAAGAGGTCAGGGATCTCTATTGTAGGCCTCTGTGACGGGTGGCTTGCGCAGCACCATAGGTGGTATAAGCCGCCCGATTGTGACTGAGTAATCCAAAGCTGCGTCCTAGGATGCAGGTCGGATCACTACTGCAGCAGGAGGCATCTGCTTGTAATAGGCGCCTCCTGTTGCATCAGTACTATCACAAGGAAGCAGCAGTGATAGCAACTCCAACCACATCGGACTCAGGCCCCATGTGATATACAGACCAGGTGACAGTGACAGTGGCTAAATTCATTTTTATATTTACTTTATTTTTCCAAATTTAACTTGTCAGTAGCAACAGATGCAGAAGATTACAATGGAAAGTATTGTTACAGGAAGCAAAGATGTTCAATCTCTGTCTAATGAAAACCTACAGTTAGAATGTAGCAAGCTATAAATCCATTGGGTTAGCACACTTGATGGACTGCAGAAGTGGTTTTCTTGGGTAGAGGGTTTACATGGATATGAACTTTACAAGAAATAGAGGGATTATGCTTAATCTCATTTGTGCCGTTGCAGCAAGAAAAAAAACCTGTTGCTCTGTATAGTCAGCCGTGGGTATTTATGGTAATCTGTGGCTTTCCAGAATTGCTCTGCCACAGTTCAAAGGTCATAGAATGTGATTATATCCTTCTGTGATACAGCATTCTGAAACTCTCCAGAGGTTCCACTCCATGTGCGAGCCGACTATACCCACTGAAGGAGCTGGCCAGGTGCCAATAAACACAGCATAGGCAGAAGTGCTTGATAATATGGCTAACGTTAGGGGAAATTATTACACTGCATGGAAAGAAAGAAAAAATTAACCACGCGCAGGTTTTTTGCTCATTCTGAAGAACACATTTTTAAGTCTAGTTGCATGACGTGCATAAAAAATTAAAAACTCTGAGGTCTTTAAATAGATTACAGGGATACAGTGATACTCATTATTATATTCCAGTATAATACACAAGTGATGTTGATATCTATGTGAACACGATTCATCATGTCACTGTTTCAGTATTCATTAGGGAAAACTACGGAATATTGCACACCTAGAACATTGTGAGATCCTTGGTGACTTCTTATTTCCATATCATTTACAGTAGTGAGCACATTATTCCTAATTTGTCACGTGACAGTTATACATCTGAAAACTGTATAAAAGGCAATAAAACACAAAACAAGGACATTTATATTTATGAAGTGTGCAGGTTAAACCCTTCGTTAAGCCATCAGGTTTTTTTCAGTAAAGAATAATATCTAAACTGAAATCGCGAAAGATACATATCCTAGATTGGGGCTACTAAGGTTGTAATTTAGATGCAAGTGACAATGGGCATACAAACTTTCATTACCAATCTAGATAGATATTTTACACCCCAAGGGCAGTTGTGACCAGTGGCGTAACTCCTGGAGGCAATGGAAGCACTTGCCTTAGGGCCCCATGTGCACTAAGCAGTGGGACTACCAGGTCCTGCAGTCTAGAGTGCTGGTTCTTGGTCAGTCTACAAGCCAGTACTGCCTCTATGCGCCAGCAAGATCTACTCCTCATTTATTTCTCATCCAATTGTTCTAGCTCATCTAGTAATCCTGAGAGTAGCACTGCTAAGGCCTTTTCTGTGCTATAAGAAGGTAAAAAAAAACACATAACCACAACCACACAGTGGGCAAAGAGACGCCTTGGCCAATTGCAGCTGCGAGTACAGACATGGCACCACTTATAAACACCAGATGTACCGCAGTTCAATTTTGTTTGTAGACTATACCAGGGCAGGAGTCACATAGAACATACTGTGTATAGGAGTCCTGGACTTTCACCTGCACAGGATATTAGGGTAGATTTGCAACCGACTCATACACAGGGCCTAATTCAGACCTGATCGCAGTAGCAAACTTTCTCTAATGGACAAAACCACGTGCACTGCAGGGGGGGGGGGGGGCAGATATAACATTTGCAGAGAGAGTTAGATTTGGGTGGGTTATTTTGTTTCTGTGCAGGGTAAATACTGGCTGCTTTATTTTTACACTGCAATTTAGATTACAGTTTGAAGACACCCCACCCAAATCGAACTCTCTCTGCACATGTTATATCTGCCCCCCCTGCAGTGCACATGGTTTTGCCCATTATATAAAAATGTTGCTGCTGCTGCGATCAGGTCTGAATTAGGCCCATTGCCTTGCATGTGTGTGCTATCTTGTAGACAGCTGCGTTGATAATGACATGAGTGCATAGCACCCTGTCACTGAGCACACTTTTCCGCATTCATACATGGGGAGAAGCAGTATCAGTGCATATAACAGCTCTGATACCACTTCTCCCCTATATCGAGCATTCATACATCTACCTCATTGTATCCTGCCCTTTACAACGGCTTGGGGAAATTAATGTTGCTCCCTATTGACCTATACATTTTCTTGAGGTTCTTGTAAGACCAGCTATTTGGCCCCTAGATATTCCATAGTGCAGTGATTTCCAGCTTCGGTCTTCAAGGCACACTAACCCAGGGACGGATTCAGACTTTTCTTTTAGGGGGGGCGGTTTATTTATTCCTGACTCCTCCCCTACATTCTACTCCTCCCACTTCCTGTACCAACTGTCAATTAATGCTCTAAAGAGCATAGAAAGCATTGCTAGGCTGCACATGTACTTCTTATGTAGCACACACACACACTGGGCACATGTAACTACTAACACACCGATGGGCGGCACACACTGCCCAAGGTGGGGGTGACGGCATGTGATGATGGCAGATGGGGATAGGGGCCACAGGGACACAGAGGATGGGGAGGGATGTTAGTGCAGCCACACACCATCACCTGGCAGCAGCCCCCACCTCATGTAAGTGGGCGTGGCTATGACAGTTAGGGGGGGCGTTCGCCCCCCCCCCTGGATCCGGCCCTGCACTAACCTTCAGCCTGGGGGGCAAACACAAACAAGAGTGAGAGAGACTGCAGGGGAAATGTAGACAACGAAAGAGACTGCAGGTTAAAAGGGGACGATGAGCGAGACTGCAGGGTGAAAATGGACAGTGGGTGAGAATGCATGGGAAAAGGGGACAGTGGACCTTTTTCAGCATTTTTCAGGGCAAGGCCGCCCAGCATGCTATTTGCCGCCAACGAAGCGATTGCAATGCGCTTGCATTGCAGGCCCGACAAAATAAGTGCAGCCCCCTGCGAAGACGGGCGCACTGCCACCATGTTTTTTTCTTGCAGCGGCCATGTGTGACATTGCGTGGCTGCCCCGAAAATGGCCTGGACCCATCCGCGTTTCCGTTGATACGCCCCCGCAACAACACATCACCGCTCTGCGAACGCCTTTGCCTCTCAATCAGACAGAGGCATTTGCATCACTGCAATACGATCGTATTGCCTGCGCACGTGCAGAATGGGCCCTTCGTGTGTGCACTGGCCCATCGCATCGCAGTAGTGATGCTAGCTGAATAAGGCCCAGTGGAAGGGCCTGCAGGGAAAAGGGATCCAGGAGATTATTCTGACTTGTTAGCAATCCAAAAAAGCACACTTAATAGGCAAAAGCATGTGCACTGCAGGTGGGGCAGATGTAACCTGTGCAGAGAGAGTTAGATTTGGATGAGGTGTGTTTAAACTGAAATCTAAATTGCTGTGTAAAAATAAAGCAGACAGTATTTACCCTGCACAGAAACAAAATAATCCACCCAAATCTAACTCTCTCTGCACATGTTATATCTGCCCCACCTGCAGTGCACATGGGTTTGCCCATTAGTGTGCTTTTTTTGGTATGCTAACAACTCTGAATACCCACATAGTGAGAGAGACTGCAGGAGAAAAGGAGATAGGGCCTTATTCAGACCTGATCGCTGTTGTGCGATTTCGCATGACAGGCAATTATCAAATGACTACACATGCGCATGGATCACAATGCGCAGGCGCAAGGCCAAACTGCAAAAGAATGGTGCAAAAATTTCAATCGCTAGGCTGCGCAAGTTGATTGACAGGAAACGTTTGGGGGTGGTAACTGCCCGTTTTCTGGGAGTGTTAGGACAAACGGGGGACATGCCCAAGCATTTTCTGGGAGGGTGTGTGGCGTCCGCTCCCAGCCTGTTTCTTTCACGCTGTAGGAGTAAGTCCTGGGCTACGCACAGACCGCACATCCTGGAAAAATCATTTGGATGGTGAGTTGCGATCAGATTTGCAGATGTCTGGCTAAGTTTTCGCACGGCGTAAACATGCATTCACACACTTGAATGGGGCGTGTTTTCACTCTCTATGGGTGTCGGCTATCTGATCGCAGACCTCTGCAAAAACGCAGAGGAGCATCAGGTCTGAATTAGGCCCATAGTGAGACTGCAAGAGAAAGGGAGATAGTGGTAGAGACAGGGAGTACCTCTGTGGTGTACTGCAGTCTGATACTGACAAGCCAGAAGGCAGGCAAAGGACCTTCCCATCTGTCAGGTGTATTTATACACTGTGCACAGGTGACCCCATTGCTACAGAATTGTACCAGCCCGGGGAACTGATGGCATCCTTGTTTCAGAGCTCTTAGGATAACTCTGCTCTGGCGATCCTGCTGCCCCCAGAGAGGCCTGGGTACTTTGTACCCACTCATACCGCCTTCTTGCTCAAGAGGCAGAATTTTTAAAATAAGAGGCTTTCTAGAACAAGAGGACACGCAAAATGAAATTGGAGGGATGAAGACTGAAAGGTAAGATAAGGAAGAACTTTCTTACAGAGTGAGTGATGGAGCTGTGCACTTGTGCTTCCAACAGGCACAGAGAATTGAAAAGTAATTGTGTCCAGCATATTGCTAAAAAAGCTTATGCTGGGCAAATACTATACAATTAGCTGGCCAATACAAAAGTGTATTGCCGCCACTTACCGTATTATCGGTCTGTCAGGCTGATATGCCGAAAGGCCGCATGGCTGACTGCCTGACATCTCCCGGGTTCCTTCACAGCAGAGGAATGGGGAAATGCTTCCTCCAATGTAAAGGAATGCAGATATTATAGCCATACACAGAGAACTATCTCACAGGGGGTCTAATTCAGGTCCTGAGGCTGGTGTGATGCATGCCGCAAAGTACGGGTGTTCTGCACTTTGCGCATGCGCCAGATCCATAGTGCACATGTGCAGTACGGGTCTGCAACGGAGGACGCAGTACGGTATCAGACTGTCAGTGATTGCCATTTGGGGGCAGCGAGGAGTGGGTGACAGCCTCTGTTTCTCAAAACAGGAGCATCACCACTGTGAGGAAGGGATGAGGCCAGGATCTCCATCGGAGGATGAAGATTTCCTGACCTCTTTGTTGGATCTGCCGCGGGCGGTTTGTGTGACCCTACATGTCACGCAGGCGGCTGATAGGGTCACTGATGATCCGATGCTGCATCCTAGGACGCGTGACGCCCCCTGCTGCATTACCATATTAGTGCTATGGAAGCAGCAGCGATCGCCGCTCCAACCACACCTGAATCAGTCCCAGGCTACAAAATCTGATGCTTTCTGCTTGTCAACAGGAAATCTCTGTGTAGGCCCAGCATTAAATAGAAAATATACTACTGTCAAATTGTGTCAATTTGATGGTGTATGGAATGATCATTAGCTTTCTGATTCACAACGATCAGATTGCGTAAATATGTCATTGCTGTTCAATCAGCTGTTCACGTGGAAGCAAGAATGAGAACATGTGCATTCAGATGTAAAGCCTGGGGATTAAAGGGACAGGTGGTGTCTTCTACTATTCTTCCTCCACCTTGCCCAGTTACCTCAGATGTGTGTATACTTGTGCCTCATGCCTCAGCAATGTCACTCCCTTCTAGAGAATTCTTCATATTGGTTCAGCCAACAAATTGTCTGACCCCAAAATGCATAGGTGACCGCTGCACTTAAAAGTTTTTAGAACAGATTGTCTGGTTTGTAAATCAACAGTTTAACTTTAGCTGTTGCCTGTAAGCTAGACAACGTGACAACTTTGTTGATCTAAATAAGTGAATGCAAATGAGTGCCACACAGGATGTACTGTGAACTCTCTAAGTTTAGCTTCTGTCTGCTTATACAGCTAAAATGTAGCTTTAGGAGTTTATATAAACAAGTTCTGTTTCAATCAAATGTTCTATTTGTTGTTGTTTTTGTATGTATTTCCTATGCATTAAGAGCAGTTTAGCATTCAGGGCCGATAGCTGTGACTCTCAGCAGCTCATCAATGTGACAGGATGTCACACCAGGTGCTGCAGAAGTCTTGTACATAGCGTACATATGAAATACAAAACAGGATAGGAACAGAAACCACAGCTTTGAAAGCTGGTAGTCTCATCTTGCGGTTCAGACTTTACTTTTGTGGTTTGTTGCAATATTCTCGTTACCAATAATCGAGCCTATTATCAGTGCCTGCAGTGCACAGAATCCCTCGCAGTCTGTATAGCCTAAGAGTTGCTTTGTGACTGTGGGAAAGCAGATATTTAGTATTTGTTTCTGTTCTTTCTAGCTAAATGCATGTTGCCTACATTTCCATATGGAGTAAAGTAGATCTACAGATTTGTCCTCATACATCTGGTGATTTCCTCACTGGACTGCAGCAGGATGTTTTATTGTGCCTTAATTTTGATTGTTAACATATTTTTGATATGTTTGTCTTTTATTAACACTCCCCCTCTCCCCTTGTTAGTCCCCACTTCATTGTTTTAGACTTTGCTGCTCAGTGCACACTTTGCTTTGGGGAACCAGCTCTTGTGCCCTGAACCTGCATCAGTGTTTGCTGAATTTTACTGATCACTTTGTATTCACTGTACTGGCCATCATTCACTACCATTTGTACTGCAGGGGTCATACAGATCTGATCGCTAGGCAGCGTTTTTTGCTGTCCCGTGTTCAGATAGTCGCCGCCTAAAGGGGGAGTGTATTTTCGCTGTCCAGGTGTGCGTTCGCATGTGTAGCAGAGCTGCTCAAACTGATTTTGTGCAGTCTCTGTGTAGCCCAGGACTTAGCCGCTGCGATCACATCCGGCTGTTCGGGACCGGATTTGACGTCAGACACCCTCCCTGAAAACACTTGATCCCGCCTGCGTTTTTCCGGACACTCCCTGAAAACAGTCAGTTGCCACCCACAAACGCCCTCTTCCTTCCAATCTCCTTGCGAACACCAGTTAGAATGGATCCATCGAACAATCCCATCGGAGAGCGCCAATGCCCGTTGCAGCCGTGTGACTTGCAGGCACGGTGCATGCACAGTTCGGATCTGATCGCCCGCTAGGCGAAAACGCACAGCAGTGATCAGATCTGAATGACCCCCTGCATTCCTTGTGTCTGCCGACTACTATCACTCTGTCTACGGGTTCAGTATGATATACCAGCGGCCGGGATGCCAGCTGTCAGTGTTCCTGCAGCAGGGTGAGTGCTTGTCCCCTTGCGGGCTCGGTCGCTCGCTGCGGTCGCCACAGGTTCTTTTCTCACTCTATGGGTGTTGTGGACACCCATGAGTGGGAATAGCTCCTGTTAGCCGACTGTCAGCAACTTTACTGCATCCCCTGTCTACCATTACTTTCTGCTCTAGCTACTGCTGTTGTTTGCACCATGTACTTCTGCCCCGCAGTATGCTATGTCTGTTTGCTATACCTCTACTGTCTACACACCCTGCCAGCAGCAACCTATGCAGTGCACCCCAGTTTGTTGCCTCTGATGGTTCCTCTGTGGGCAGGATGTAGTACAAGCGGATCACACAGGGTTATCTTACTATTACACACACGTCAGGTCTCCCATATATGCTTTGGGTCCTTGAATGGCTTATCTTCCACAGTGTAACCTTTGTAGTGCGCCCAAAGGGGGGTGCCAGAGCAAGTCCCAGTGATTATTCCTAAAATCGTTATTTTTAGGAAAAATCAAACTTGCTCTGGAGGTTTGAGAAAAAAATATGCAGTGATTTCTATAGAAATCACCACGTCCCATTTTCAGTCCACTAATTGAACAGCAAAACCCTGCGGCTGTGGGGAAAAAACTGGGTCACGTTTTTGTTCTTCTACATTTGCCGCCGGCAATTGAATTCCCCCCAAAATGTCTGCACCTGCCCAGCAGTATGCTTACTGTGCTCTCTAGGTTTTTGTTGTGTTTAATTATTTCTGTGTGATTCTTTTACTTGCTGTAATACTAATAATTGATCTGTGTACAATATATGAGGTCTGTAAAGCGACTTTGAGTCCTGCAGGAGAAAAGCCCTATACAGTGCTGTAACTAGACATTTTGGTGCCATGTGCCAGAAAAAAATTAGTGCCCCCTCTCCCCCATATTTAAAATAGGGACAGTGTGTAGCGAAGGCTCATGCAAAAAAATATAGGGGTGTGGCTTTATGGGGAAGGGGCATGGCCCCATAATAGTACCAGATTCACATTACACTGCACAGTAGTGTCCTTTATTCACATGACACCACACAGTAGCACCCCTTTCACACATTACACCATAGTAGAGGTCCTAATACACATTACACCACAGTAGAGCCCCTGATACACATTATGCCAGGTAGAGCCCTGATATACATTATGCCAGGTAGAGCCCCTGATACAGTGTGTGTGTGTGTGTGTGTGTGTGTGTGTGTGTGTGTGTGTGTGTGTGTGTGTGTGTTTTCTCCCTTCCCAGAGCACACAACTTTTCCTGACACAATACATGCTGCAAGAGCGGGAAGCCGCAGGAAGCAAGAAGGACCAAACAATGTGCCCACCAAGCTGCAGCGCTGCCTGTCTGTAACAAGTAGCCTCCTGCAGCACATTGCGGCATGGAATTGCAGGTGTTGCTGGCAGTTCTGCGCCCACAGGGCATCTGCGATGTGTGCCAGGCACCGCTGGCACATGCCTACTTACGGCCCTGGCGCTATATAAATAATATTATAAATATTATTATCTAACTTCAATATGCCAGTCAGCATTAGATGCCTGACGCTAGTGAGTCGTCAGATCCCATGCAACTCTGCTAGCATTGGGCATCTTGTAGAAAATGCCTCTTTTTCACAGTGTAATGTATCTAGGACGCACGAGGAGTCTATGCTGATTAATGTGATAAATGACACTTGTATATTGGCCCTCATTCCGAGTTTTTCGCTCGTTCTTTTTCATCGCATCGCAGCAATTTTCCGCAAACTGCGCATGCGCAATGTTCGCACTGCGACTGCGCCAAGTAAATTTGCTAAGAAGTTTGGTATTTTACTCACGGCATTACGAGGTTTTTTCTTCGTTCTGGTGATCGTTGTGTGATTGACAGGAAGTGGGTGTTTCTGGGCGGAAACTGGCCGTTTTATGGGAGTGTGTGAAAAAACGCTGCCGTTTCTGGGAAAAAAGCGGAAGTGGCTGGAGAAACGTGGGAGTGTCTGGGCGAATGCTGGGTGTGTTTGTGACGTCAAACCAGGAACGAAACTGACTGAACTGATCGCAGTGGCAGAGTAAGTGTCGAGCTACTCAGAAACTGCTTAGAACAGGGATGGGGAGCCTTCGGCCCTCCAGCTGTTGTTGAACTACACATACCAGCATGCCTTGCTACAGTTTTGCTATTTGGCCATGCTAAAACTGTTGCAGGGCATGCTGGGATGTGTAGTTCAACAACAGCTGGAGGGCCGAAGGTTCCCCATCCCTGGCTTAGAAATTTCTATTCGCAATTTTGAGAATCTTTCGTTCGCAATTTTGCTAAGCTAAGATTCACTCCCCGTAGGCGGCGGCTTAGCGTGTGCAATGCTGCTAAAAGCAGCTTGCGAGCGAACAACTCGGAATGAGGGCCATTGTGTGTGACTCAGTTTGTATACGGAGCACAACGGAACTTGAATTGGAAAAAAGCTGCAGCTGCTACATTGTAGCACTTCCTGTACAGATTCAGAGACTCAGTCGCACACAATATACAAGTGTCATATATAAAATTAATCAGCACAATCTCCTGTTGCATCCTATATGCATCATGCTGTGACTAAGGATGCATTTTCAGCCCGACGCTAGTGGAGTCTCACAGGATCTAGCTTGCCGAGATTGGAGGTTGGTGCGACTGCAGCAATGATGTATGAAGTCACATCTGTAATAACACACTTTTTGCACATTTAGAAAATTGTTCAGGACGAGCAATGTTCTTAGTAAGCTTTTTATGCAATATTTAGACCTTCCAATACCTGACACAGCCATGGCTCATATTTACACGAATTATTGTTGCCGGAGAAAATGCACTGTACTATATATACTTGCATTGATCAGAGGTGTCTTATGGGCTATATGAAAATAGATATAAATAGATATAAATGTTGCATGCCATTTAAAAAAAATATTTTACAAATGAAAGACCATTTAAATGGCATTTTTTTTATGTCTAACAATTAACCACTCATGGTATTTTGGCACCGATGTATGATCCTCCGTTATGGGGGAAAAGTGGTATCAGCGCACGTTATGTGCACTGATACCGCTTCACCCCCATGTATGATTCTGGCGGTGTGTGGCAAGTGTCATTATCGGCGCTGCTATCTGTAAAACAGCATGCCAATATGCAGGGCAAAGTATGAACGGTCAGTGGCACTGAACGTTCTGACACCTGCACCTGTCGATTTCGACAGCTACGTATGTCGATGCACATACTGTACAAGGTTACCAGCTCCAGGCTGCACAGAATATCTCGCAAGAGTAGAGAGATCTCGTGCATGCCCAGTGAGCCGGCCGGGGGTAAGAAACAGTGCTTCCCTACTACACTGGTGCGCTGTGTGTGCTGACAGGCATCACCAAAGTAGGGAGTTTTCACTCCCCGTCTCTGGCAGCTGAGATGTTAATACATCTCGACGCCAGTGCTTCCCGCTTCGCCTCGGTAAAGAGCCATATGTGCAAGTACTGTACACCTGCCCGGTTTGTTCTATGGGCCCCTGTTTGTTGACCTTAATTCTAATAGGGGAATTTGGCTGTAACCGCCATCTTGAAATGTAGACATGTAGGGGTAAATTTTACTAAAGCTTCTAAAACAGAGAATTGGTGATGTTGCCCATAGCATCCAATCAGATGCTATCATTTTCTAAAAGGCAATAGAGAAATGATAAACAGCATCTGATGCTATGGGAAACATCATCAATTCTCTGTTTAAAGGTGGGTACACACTAAGCGATGTGCTCTATGAGCGACGTCAACTAGTGTTTCCCCTCCCGGGCCAGGGTGGTCGGCGGCAATGCGTACAGACTGATATGCAAACCATATCGCTCAGTAACGTCATGCCGCGGCTGGGTCATGCATGCAGTTTTTGGACGACAGTCCAGATTGAGCTCATGCACGTCCGACAGCGAGGGTTATTAACGACACGTGGGGCCGCACATCGCTCGGCGGCGGCATACACACTTAATGATAAAGTAAACAACGTCGCTCAGGAAAGGTCAAAATGAGCGTCGTCATTTAATTTATCGCTAAGTGTGTCTTGGCAGTGATAGTCCGTCTCTCATTCAGTCACACCCTGTCCTGAATAGCATACATGTAATGTTGGGACATAGGGCCCGATTCTGATTTGCAAGCAAAGTAAAAAAGCAAGCAAGTGGGCAAAACTATGTTGCACTGCGGGTGGGGCAGATGTAACACGTGCAGAGAGAGTTCGATTTCAGTGGGGTGTGTTCAAACTGAAATCTAAATTGCAGTGTAGAAATAAAGCTGTCTAACATTTGTGGGCTACATGCAAAAGCAGCCAGTATTTACCCTGCACAGAAACACTATAAATGTATTTGCTCCCCTTGCGTGGCAGCATGGTTTGTTCCAGACACAAAGTTACTTGCTTTTTTTTCTTTACTTACAAATCTGAATCAGGCACATAGTCACTGTGACTGGTCCAAAGTTTCAATAACTGACATTTGGATCTCAATTGGTATCTCTGGAATGTCTCCACTTATGTGCAAGTCACACAGTTATTATAGAATACTGCAGTATTTGGACCAGGAAATACAGGTATACTAAAGTAAGGATACACTGAAATAAATTCACTCCACTCAGGTGTTCCAAAACCTGGAGGCCCCCTGGCAGACAATTTGCATTATTTGTACCGGCAACATTTTTAAAGTAAAATCTGTGTAATCAGTGGTGCAAGTAGATTTATGTTCTTGGGGGTACGCTGTGCACATGCACACTAAATGTGTGTGGCCACACGCCACAACGGTTTTGACATCCTTCTTTTATAGACAGCATGAACTTTTTCAGCAATTTTTGCTACAGTAGCTCTACTGTGTGACCAGATCAGATGGGCTAGCCTTTACTCCCCACGCGCTTCAGTGAGTCTTAGGAGCCCATAACCCTGTTGCCGTTTCACCGCTTGTCCTTCCCTGGACCATTTTAGTAGGTACTATGCACTGCATATCGGGAACACCCTACAATGTGTTGAGCTGTCACAATTTGGCCCTTGTCACCCTTACACTTGCCCATTTTTCATACTTTAATCACATCAACTTCATGAACTGAATTTTCACTTGCTGCCTAATATATCCAACCCCCTGATATGTGCCATTGTAATGAGATAAAGTTATTCGCCTTGCATATATATATATATATATATATAATATAGAACAACTGTTACCCTACTGCGCTTAAATCAAGAAACAGCAGCACCTCTAGAAAAGCCCTCTGCTAGTAAGGGCTCATAATTAGAACATGGAACACAATTTCTGAGGGTGCTAGTAGTTTGTCGGAAAAGGAAATATAAAAAAACTGTGTGATATAGATATATATATATATATATATATTCACATAGGAAATAATTCCAATTGTGCAATTGTGCTAGGCAGAATATTCATGCCAGATAGTAGTTCATATGGTGATATAAGTATCAAGAAAACACAGAACCCAAAGCATTTCGTCCGAAAGGACTTCTTCAGGAGTAAGTATCAAAATAATAAATAAAATGACTCAATATAAATATACAAAATCACAATTTTTAACAATAGTCAATAGACATGGATACATACCAATATTTATAAGAGACATAGTATACAGAGTAATATAACTAACATAGCCGGTTTAAAACAATCTGAAAACTGATTTTTAAGAATCTATTCAGTCAGAGAATCCACAAAGAGGAGAGCAGGTCTAACTATAATATACATACCATATTTGTTTTTCCATATGAACAAATAGTAAGAACGAGTACATACTTCTTTCATAAAATAATCCTTTGTGAGGATTTTTAATACGCTAACCAACGATTATGTTGGGCCTAAAGAGGAAAAAGAGAGGATAAGAGACCATTACGAGGGTCATACCAGTCATATTAAGGGCTTCTGGATAGATACTTGTAAGGATGATTATACATACCACAGTGCAAAAAAGCATAAGGAACACTACTGAACTTATAATGGTCCCACAGGATGATACAATGGCATTCACTGATACAGTAAAACAGTGATCTGTAAAGATTCATATGCACCAATTTAAGGACTTTGGTATTAAATAATAATCATATCCAATAATAAAATGATGGGGCTTAAAGATAATAATACATCATAATTCACTAGTTCTTAAAACATATGATTATCTTAGATCTAATTTCAACTAAAGCCACTCATTATATTATACAAATACAAAAAGTGGGGTTAGATGACACCCATGATAAAAATGTGGCTTTTTAAACACTCAAAGATTATGTATCCTTACCTAAATGTTGAATTTGAGTGGTTAAAAAGCCATTATAATCATATATTTTAAGAACTAGTGGCCTACTTTTGGTGCTTTATTGTTATTACACATTACTATGAATTAAGATGTATTATTATACAGGTATTCATAGACAGGTATTCATTAGACAGTTTCATTGTCGACATTTCAGGGTGTATACCCCTTTCTCAATACATACCAGGTATCAACAATTATATTTGTCTTCCAGCAACTTGAATTTGCCTCTCGAGTGCCATTTATTATTCCTGATGGGTGAGATATGAACTTGATGGATTTAGGCACTGAGGCTGTTATCTATTAGCATGGAGTGCATGGAGTGCATGGAGTGCCGGCTGACCTGGGTTTTTTATATTTATATATATATATATATATATATATATATATATATATATAGATCAAAAAATGAGGCGGCACTCAGAGATTTGTTGAAAAGCAAACAGGTGTGTATTCAAATCATCACATCACATCAACGTTTCGGGGAACAAATCCCCTTCATCAGGATGAACAAACAGTGCAGAAAGTGAAATATATAGACAGACTCACCCAAGGAGACTTCCCACTGCACATCACCGCAGTCCCAGCATACCTGGCTCCGCCTCCCTCACTTCCGGGTATGTCACTTCCTGCGGAAGTGACAAAACGGGTCCCTGGCTGGTAACCACGGTGATGCTGTAAACAAAACAGAGGATCATCAATGGGACCAATAATCAGCACTCCGTGACAGAAATTTCCAAGACATTATGTCTTCTTCTATATTATAATTCATCAAAAAAGCTTATTTAGAGTAAGACCCACTCTGGGGATAGAAAGTGCATCTAGATACCATTCTCGCATGTTCAGACCTTAGGGGGCGCTGTGTCAGATATGATCTTGATTTTACTAAAACTCTTTTATGCAGAAAACACCAGTGATAGTGTCACTGTATTCTCATGCCTGCTATAAGGGTCCTAATGGGCGATTCTCCGTGATGCATGGGACAGCTACACAAATTCAAACAACATACTTCTCCAAAATACCAAAATTTTAGTGGGTCTTAAGTTATAGGGTAAGGCATTGTTACCAAGCAATTAAGTTCTCATATAACAACAATTTCTTAACAGACCAGTTTAAAAGGAAAAAGAAAAATGAAAAACATGTGATGCACGGGACTTTATGTTCTCTATCTGGAGAATCACCCTAATGTGATTCATGGGGTTGAAATCCCAAGGACAATGCTTTCCCTATGTGTTGAATTTCCACTTGGATATTCCCTGCCCCGCCATTATAGAACATTTTTTGTGAACAGATCGAGAACCACTGATTTAGCGCAATAGGGCAATGAATACTTTCTTCCAGTTGCTCTGCAGTGCTTCCCCTATCTAATCAATGCATGCCATGTTGTGACCTCAGGATCCCTATAGCGTGATGGGGACAAGCATTCCCCATTCACTTTCTTTTTTCATGCTGAGTGGTCTCATCTCATATTTAGAATGCAGTTTCCTGGTCATAAAATAATGACATAAAATGTCTCTATGACCTTAGCTTAATATATGACTATTAATAAAATTGATTGAAAACTAAAGCACTTATTCCTTCAAACTTCCTTTTTTTAACAAACCGTTTGATACAACAAATTGTGGCTCTTTTTGATTATTTTAAACATTGAAAAGTTCCTCAGATCTATAATAATGAACAATGAAAAAATGTTTTACTTGTTTATTGTTCAGTTATTAAAAACACCTGGTTGTTTCACGTAGCCTCTTTGCTTGGTCTGAAATATGCAAAAAACATTACTACAAATTAATTGAAAAAAAGCATTTGAAAGCCGCTAATTGAGGCATGGTTTATAACCATTCCGTCAGATATTGAAGCATAATTCTTCTCCAGGAGTATAGTTAAAAATATATCACACACAATTTATCTTTGTAACAATAAAAAAAAATGTAAAAAGTAAGAAAGCTGATGAGGCTACACTGTGACCAGAGTAGGGGACTGCAATAAAAATGTTCAAAAAAATAATCCAAGTTTCAGTGTTGTCTAATTTTTCTGAATTAAAAAAAGCAAAAAAAAAATATATATATTTTTGCATTGGACAAGTTTTACTAATCTAACTTATCCCTGGCTTTGGAGTCCCAAAGTTATGCCAATACTCAAAAATGTATATTTTGATTGATTCCCATCCAGGATGTATGATTTTATTTTTATTTTTTGTGCTGGATAAGGCCATTCTATTATTTTGAAATATTTCAGTAGTGCAAAAGAATCCAATGGACCAGTAAACATATTTCATATTTTTCCTTAATAGATCTGCAATCTAAGTGTGCAGCTATAGGTTAGGATAAATGCAGTGCAAACCATGAAATGCTTAGCCAGCAATGCATTATAATAATACCAATCCCCTTTGACTCTATGGGGTATATGCAATTGCGGTCGAATTCGCGGCAATTTTCGCCGTTTTTTAATTCGACTCAATTCGACAGGTGAATCCCGGAAGGTGGCTTCCGGAATTCACCATATTCAATGAAAAACGGATTTGCCAGAGTCGCGGGCGAAAATCGGCCGATTTGGCGGATTTTGCCGCGATTTTAATAAACGGTAAAAAAACGTGAAAAACCCGAGAAAAAAAATGGCGTGGGGTCCCCCCTCCAAAGCATAACCAGCCTCGGGCTCATCGAGCTGGTCCTGGTTCTAAAAATGCAGGGGAAAAATTGGCCAGGGATCCCCCGTATTTTTAAAACCAGCACCGGGCTCTGCGCCTGGTGCTGGTGCCAAAAATACGGGGGACAAAAAGAGTAGGGGTCCCCCGTATTTTTAACACCAGCATCGGGCTCCACTAGCTGGACAGATAATGCCACAGCCGGGGGTCACTTTTATGCCGTGCCCTGCGGCCGTGGCATTAAATATCCAACTAGTCACCCCTGGCCGGGGTACCCTGGGGGAGTGGGGACCCCTTCAATCAAGGGGTCCCCCCCCCCCAGCCACCCAAGGGCCAGGGGTGAAGCCCGAGGCTGTCCCCCCCCATCCAATGGGCTGCGGATGGGGGGGCTGATAGCCTTTTGTGATAATAAAAATATATTGTTTTTTCCAGCAGTACTACAAGTCCCAGCAAGCCTCCCCCGCAAGCTGGTACTTGGAGAACCACAAGTACCAGCATGCGGGAGAAAAACGGGTCCGCTGGTACCTGTAGTACTACTGGGAAAAAAATACCCAAATAAAAACAGGACACACACACCTTGATAGTAAAACTTTATTACACACTACCGACACACACATACTTACCTATGTTGACACGCCGACTGCCACGGTCTCCGACGATCCGAGGGTACCTGTGAAAAAATTATACTCACCTTCCAGCGTCCAGAGATAAATCCACGTCCAGAGAGTAAAATCCACGTACTTGTTTAAAAAAAAAAAAACACGCAAAAACCCGCTCCATACCGGACTAGAAAGGGGTCCAATGTTTTCACATCAGACCCCTTTCTCCCGAATGCCGGGACATCACGTGACTCCTGTCACTGACGTCCCTTCAGCCAATCAGGAAGCGCTACTTCCGTGGCGCTCACCTGATTGGCTGTGCGCTGTCTGTACTGTGACAGCACATCGCAAAGCCGCTCCATTACTTTCAATGGTGGGAACTTTGCGGGTAGCGGTGGGGTCACCCGCCGGTCAGCCGCTGAGCGGCGGGTGACCTTACCGCTAGCCGCTAAGTTCCCACCATTGAAAGTAATGGAGCGGCTTTGCGATGTGCTGTCACAGTACAGACAGCGCACAGCCAATCAGGTGAGCGCAACGAAGTTGCGCTTCCTGATTGGCTTAGAGACCTTTCTGTGACAGCTGTCACTGACAGGTCTCATTCGTGGAAAGGTGTCCCATGTGTCAGCATGGGACCCCTTTCAGTCCGGCATGGAGCGGGTGTTCGGTTTGTTTTTTTGCCAAGTACGTGGATTTATCTCTGGACCATGGCTGAGGTGAGTATATTGATCTTTTCTTTTCAGGTATCCGTGGATTCTACATGGAGAAGAGGACCGATGTCGGCTTGTGAACATAGGTAAGTATGTGTGTGTCGACGTATGAAATAAAGTTTTACTGTCGACGGTGTGTGTGTCCTGTTTTTATTTGGGTATTTTTTTCCCAGTAGTACTACAGGTACCAGCGGGCCCGTTTTTCTCCCGCATGCTGGTACTTGTGGTTCTCCAAGTACCAGCTTGCGGGGGAGGCTTGCTGGGACTTGTAGTACTGCTGGAAAAAACAATATATTTTTATTATCACAAAAGGCTATCAGCCCCCCCATCCGCAGCCCATTGGATGGGGGGGGACAGCCTCGGGCTTCACCCCTGGCCCTTGGGTGGCTGGGGGGGGGACCCCTTGATTGAAGGGGTCCCCACTCCCCCAGGGTACCCCGGCCAGGGGTGACTAGTTGGATATTTAATGCCACGGCCGCAGGGCACGGCATAAAAGTGACCCCCGGCTGTGGCATTATCTGTCCAGCTAGTGGAGCCCGATGCTGGTGTTAAAAATACGGGGGACCCCTACTCTTTTTGTCCCCCGTATTTTTGGCACCAGCACCAGGCGCAGAGCCCGGTGCTGGTTTTAAAAATACGGGGGATCCCCTGTCAATTTTTTCCCCGCATTTTTAGAACCAGGACCAGCTCGAAGAGCCCGAGGCTGGTTATGCTTTGGAGGGGGGACCCCACGCCATTTTTTTTTATGATTTCACCGTTCCAGCATAAAAAAAAAAAAATAATAATAATAATATTTTAAAAAATATATAAATAATATTTGTGCCTCCAAAAAAAAAAAAAAGTACCTAATCCCTTCTAATATAAATAGATCTGCTATTCCCCCCCAAAAAAACACAAAAAAAAACATGTTTAAATTTTTTTTATTTGTTTTCACCCTCCAAAGTGTGGCGGATTGAAAATGACGAATTTGCGGTCTAAAAGCACTGCTGTCGAATTTCCAAACTTGAATTGAATATGCTTTGGTCGAATTGCAGCACTTGTATCATTGCAGAAAAGTCGAATTTGCAAAAAGTCGAATTTCAAAAAGTCGAATTTTGAAAGTCCGTTTTTTGGTCGGAAAGCACTGAATTGCATAGGCGATTTTTTTTTTTGGTCGAAAATGACCCGAAATTCGACAATTTCTGGAATTCGACCGCAATTGCATATACCCCTATATATCCCTATAGGCTGTAAGCATGGGAGCAGGGCCCTCTTACCTCTTTGTATGTCTGTTTATTACCCAGTCTTGCTTTATTACTGTTCTGTACCCAGTTGTAAAGCTTGATGGAATATGCTGGCACTATATAAGTAAATGTTAATATACCGTTCCATTGTCTTCAACCTTGCAGCTTTGTTCAAGATTAACAAAACAGCTGAAAAACATATATGGCAATCTGATTTCTATCCAAAAGTTGTACTATATTTATTAAATTACCACGTTCACGTAGTCATTTCCCTATAGTGTAGCAGTTGGCTAAAATATCTAATGCAGAAAACAGGGCAAAGAGAAGATGCTAAACCTGGACCATTGTTTTTATAATTTGACCATTACTAACCTTTAAAATGGACATTCCATCTGGCGTGTAACCTATCATTAAAACTCTATGCAGCTCACTCACTTCAGTGATTCAAATGACTTCACCTTTGAGATAATTAGACTACATTTTAACTGAGGCCCTAGAGCAATTTGCAAGTAGTCTTTGGAGAATAGCACAGAATGTGCTCAGATTAAATGAATCTTAATTTTTAAAATTGCCTTTTTTTATACACAAGCTCACATCACTGAGTATCTCAAAATACATGGTGGGTAGTTTGAATCCATCAGTAACTACAATGACTGGAAAATGACACAAATGAGTTTGTGAAATATAATATCTCAGTGATTTGTTTGCTTTTGTTCATTAACTTTTTTTTATCAAATCAAAGAAACCTAAGACTGATTTTCTCAATTACTCAAAACAGAGGAAACCTTTGAGGTCTGTCCAAATGTGCTTTCCAGTATTAATGTAAACCAAGGCTGGCATTAACTGATATTTGTAATTGAAGTTTACAAAATATGATGAATAATACATTTTTACTGAAAAAAAACCCCACTGCAACAGCATATAAAAATCAACACATCTTTTTTTCATCTGCCATTTTTTGTAAGTTAGAAGTCTTCTTTTTTTAAAAATATTTAATTGATAATATTTTTAGAAAATACATAAATTGCAAAAGTTGTGTTTAAGAGCAAATTTGCACTAAATGCTAAATAATCAATCACAAATATTCAATGATTGTTGACTACATATAAAAATGTCACTGGTTACTAGGGTTTGGTGCAAATTTGCACCTCACAGTGATGCTGGTGAATAACTTTCCGTGTGTGCTGTCATAAATTCAGATTAAGAAATATTTAGTTGCCCTCCAAAATAATGATATGGTAATAAAACAAAAATATAATTGCATTTAACTAGTACAAGAGCATGTTTAAAGTTTTGTGTGTTCCGTCTATGTTAAAACTGCAGTCAATATTTTTTCTCTATAAAACAATAAATATGACTATATATATATATATATATATATATATATATATATATATATATATATTTTAAATTTTATATAATTATATAATTAGATTTTATAGTTATATAATTATGAAATGTATTAATCTGAAAAAAATGACATCTAAACTGTAGTAAATAAAGTTTGTACTACATATTCAATATATTCTGGTTTCTCATGTATTGCAGGTTCCATTTTTTCCATTTGTTTAACATTTAAGCTTTTTGTTTAGCTAGATATATCTTCTAATATATGTATAATAGTTACAACAATTGTGTTATTTAGAAAGTAACAGACCATTTTTATGTTTGCTCCAATGCTTTGTATTCCCTAGCTATCCATGCATATAATGGCAGTCTATTGGTGAGCGAGGCACAGCCTGGGCTTAAACAGCTGACATCTGCTTACTTTTTCTCCACAAGAATAACAGGCTATTGCAGCCTAATCTACCTCAAATGTGTACACGTAAAGGGGGTCTAACTATTGACCGGTGTTCCTTTCAGCCCCAGATTGGTCCACATGGCTGCAGGAACTGGGAGGGCTGATTTGAAATGCAGATATGCAGACAGCAAAGTCCAGCCTGCCCTCTTCTCCTTTGGTGTGTCTGTCACAGTGAAAAATGGCTTGCACCAGGGTCAGTCACCCGTACTTACTTAATTACCTCTTGTTGGACCTCCAGAACTGTCACAAGCTGTGGTGGATGCAGGAGCTGTTCCCCTCCTAGTGCTGTGTATCCAGGAGCCAGAGATCGCTTTGAAAAGGATTGCAGCTTCAGCCTTGAGTGATCTATCAAAGCATTCTCCGGAGCTAGCTCAGACAGTTGTGGACGCAGGGGCAATTGCCCACTTAGCCCAGATGATTCTCAATCCAGATGCTAAACTAAAGGTACTTTATTTTCTTTCTTACTTTATTTCTCCTTGGCCAAAGTCTACATTTAAAAACAATACAATGAAGTCTTTATTGTGTGCACAATTGTTTATGGACAAAGTAGATCTCAGGATGTTGAAGAGCTCTTTCTGTGAATGTTATAAGTGTAGAAAAAATTATGATCCCTGCCCCTCAGAGAATATATTATTATTTTGCAAATGATTTACAGTTGCATCATTACACTGTATAGAAAGCTGGCCATGACTTGTAGCTTTAGCTGCAATTAGGACTGAAAGTTTAATCATTCCCAACAAGCATTATGTGACTAGAGCTTTTCCTGGAAGGACCTTTATGCTGCTCCAGGAGAACATATTCCTTCGTTACTTGGATGTGGCTTCTCGCTTCGCCTCCTTTGCCCACAGAAGCAACTGCTTTTCTCATTTGTCATGAATTGTTTGCCTTGGACAGTTGCTTTTGGTGGATATGCAGCAACTAGTACAAAGCCTCCAAAGGAATTTACATCCCCATTCGTTTTGGCTTTATATGTTTTGCAACCACTTGTCCCCTTATTTTAGTTTGTAAGTAGTGTATTTAGTTTGCGGTAACATATATCCCCTGTGCTTTGTGACCTGCTGGTTTTTGTATTTATTGTTTTTGAGCTCAGAGGTAGACGAGCTGTGTTTTATTAGCTGCCATGGAGCTACAGTTCCCCACATGACCTGCGGAGAATGCTGCATCTTGTAGTTCTACAGCAGCCACAGGTTACCAAAACCTGCTTTGACCTATTTCTACTAAAAATACAACTGCACAATTTCACCTGTTTAGGTTCTGTGACATAAAGACGTAATTTGTGGGAATAAACCATGGTGTCAGTCTAAGTTGCTATTAATAGATATGAGAATAAAAGGGGACATCTATGTTCCACATGCCTCTTTCCCAGTTAGTGTTTCTGCTGTGACTGAATGCGAAGAAAAAGAATTGTCGCAGCATTGCTCTTCGTTGAATGATATTATGTCACTCTGTTGTCAGACAGGTCTACAGAAATATACTGAAAACCATCAATCATGCTGTCAGGCTATTAGTGTAATATGATAATGTATAGCAAATATAGTATTATGGACAATACACTGACAAAAGCAGTCTCAGAAATTGGAAATATGCGATTGTAATCACTGCTCAGGCACAAATAACTAGCAGAGATTGTGTTATTGATTTCCGTAGACTGATGGGTAAAACTTTGGGGGAGGTTTATCAAAGCTTGGAGAGAGATAAAGTACCAGCCAGTCAGTTCCTGTCACTTTTCAAACACCTGGCAGTTAGGAGCTGATTGATTTGGTACTTTGAGGTCTATTTATTAAGCCTTGGAGAGAGATGAGGCGGAGAGAGACAAAGGGGTCTATTTACTAAGCCTTGGAGAGAGATTTAGTGTACGGAGATAAATTACCAGCCAACCAGCTCCTAACTTTCATTTTTCAAACACAGCCTGTGACACGGCAGTTGGGAGCTGATTGGCTGGTACTTTATCTCCGTCCACTTGATCTCTCTCCAAGGCTTAGTAAATAGAACCCTTTGTTACTCTCCACTTTATCTCTCTCCAAGCTTTGATAAATAATTTGTTACTGACTGTGATCAAATTTACTGACAATTGCTAGGCATGGCCTCAACCAGTCAAATACTATTGTGGGCATTACCACTTTATTTAGACTACCAACTTCTAAGCATGAATTTACGCCTGGTCTTTGGTAGTGATATATTGCATATACAGTCCTAACAAAACATGTAATAGCCTCTAATCTAGTTTCTCAGCCCACGTTTACAGTACCTGCAGAGAGATGTATGAAAACTTGATTACCAAATAGGGATCAGTACGAGATACCGCCGGACGGGATCCCGGCGGTCGGAATACCGACTCTGGGATCCCAACCGGCACAATCCCGACAGGGGGGCAAGCGCAACGCAGCTCGCCACGCTTCGGGCACGATGCCTCGCTACGCTTGGCACACTAATTTATTCTCCCTCTATGGGTGTCGTGGGCACCCACAGAGGGAGAATATGTTGGGATTGTGCCGGTCGGGATCCCGGTGTCGGTATTCCGACCGCCGGGGTCCCGTCCGGCGGGATCTTGACCGCATCCCACCAAATATGCTTAAAAGGTGTATTGTAGGTAAAAGTGTGTTCTATGTTGCTAAATAACAGAGCGGCAGATGTCTTAAGCCTGGAGAAGGGATAAAGCAGTGATAAATGGAAGGTGATAACGCACCAGCCAATCATTACGGGTTTGAAAAATGACAGTTAGGAGCTGATTGGCTTGTACAATTATCACCTTGCAATTATCACTGCTTTATCACTTCTCCAGGCTTAATACATCTGCCCCAAAACGTGAGATGACCCACAGCATTTTTTTTTTTTTTATGTAACAGCGACAAGTGCTTTCTGCGCTAAGTCAGATTGCAAAGCATTCGGTGGATTTAGCAGAAATGGTGGTAGAAGCTGAAATCTTCCCCGTTGTCCTGACATGCCTCAAGGACCCCGACGAATACGTCAAGAAAAATTCAGCCACTCTAATCCGCGAAATTGCAAGACACACACCAGAGGTAATGTTTTGAAAATAGCAACGTGCGGTGCTAATATGTGATTACGCATGGATTAATAGCAGCACTCAGAGCTAGATTGGTGGGTTGAGAGAGCAAACTGCAAATTAAAATTATACTTTTAATCCTCTTGTGTTTGAGCCATCATCAGATGAATTAGCGTGTGGCATATTTAAATCCTTTCTTTTGTTGATGGTCACAGTAATGTGACTCAGCATGACTTCTATGGGTTGTGGTGAAACGACCTGTTGCCCTCAAGGGTTGCTGCTAAACTAATATCAGCTGATGACTGTGCAGTCCTAAAACACCAAGTAATATGGGTATCCTTACAAAAACCACACATGTTTAGTTAAAGAAAAAAAAAAACCTGGCACTGCGAGACAATGTTCTAGGTTTATTTTCTATGTGGAATGGTGCTAGTTAGAAACATTAATTATGTATCTTATGCATTCTCTGATCATTATTCAATATCCGTTGATCTTCCCAATTTGATACAAAGACGTGGGAGAAGATATAGATCTGAGAGATGTCAGAACAATTAAAAAAAAAAATCCTTTCTCCCTTCCCCTACCCCCCCATTCTTTTCAAGGCTTTTGACATGGATTCCACACCAACTGGCATTAAACAGTGTGTCATATGTTGTCATAAAGCGTTAATGCTGCAGTGAACCAGCTGAAATCCAATTGTGACATCTTGCAGATGCATAAAAATCTGTCTTTTCGTATGCCATTAGTGGCATATGTTGTTCCTATTTCAAAGAGGAATCTAAAGGAAAGTTCTCACAGCCTTCACTTCATTCAGTTTGCAAAAAGAAAAGAAACTGTATTTGTGCTCCTTTTTTTATTTTATTAAACAAATGCTACTGTTCTTTTTTTAACTAATTTAAACATGATAATATATGCCTGTGCATAGCTTTTTTTTTTGTTTTGTTCCGCTAATGCTTTTGAGAAATGTTTCAAATATTAGTTAGTAGGGAACAGTAATGTTAATACTTTGTTACAGCTGAATGTTGTTGTTTTTTCCCCTTTTATTATGACTATGATAGAATGTTTATTTCATAGGACTACTTATAATTGTTTAGTTCAGTTTCACACATACCCTTGTCTCTGAGGCACTCCTGATCTCACCATAGTAATCTGAGGTCATACTTAAAGGAGACAAATTGACATGAAAATAGGTACAGCTTTGTAGCGAAACCTTTTGGCTAGTGTTAAGTGACGTATAGTAATCGGCAAAGTCTCAGAACTAGCTATTGTAGAGAGTAGTGCTAGATAAATGTGACCATGCAGTAGCACTTAAAGAGTACTTGAAAACAGCTGTATATTAATCAGATTTCTAAAAAGACCAGAAATAACCTTTAACATGTCAACTTTGTACAGCTTGTTTTGTAGTTCTCTTTGTTCTTGCTAGCAGGAAAGTTGGCTATCTTCTCTGGGAAAGTATGAAGTATGTATGTACAGTGTGTGTGTGTGTGTGTGTGTATATATATATATATATATATATATATATTTATATTGACAATCTGGGGTAATTAGCTAGGTAGAGGGATGGATTTGTGCAGTGTCTAGGTCAGGCCTGTCCAACCTGCGGACCTATAGCTGTTGTGAAACTACACATCCCAGCATGCCCTGCCACAGTTTTGCTGTCAGGAAATGCTAAAATTGTGTCAGGGCATGCTGGTATGTGTAGTTTCACAACAGCTGGAGGGCCGCAGGTTGGACAGGCCTGGTCTAGGTGTTCAGACAGAATTCAACACCGCTTTTCAGGTAAATAAACGTAATGGTGCTTTACTTTCATCATGAAATTTGGAAACAACGCAAGTGAACAGAAAATAACAAATGCCTAGCCCCCATGCAGGACACCGACTCAATTCTTCGCCCCTGACTAACCTTGGGCAGCTAGCCTGCAAACATAAAGTCTCTCAGAGGCTTTCAAATATAATTAGCCTGGCCTTGGCTTGTCACACAGATTCTCAGCCCTGCTCCTGCAGAGTAATATAGGCTCCGGCCTACTGACATTCAGGCTCTCCGGCCTGACTTCTCAGTAACACATAGCTCAGACCTGCTTCCTTGCAGGTAGAATCCTGACCACCTGGCCTGCTTTACTCTTACTGTACCACTTCCACCTGGGCTCTGTCCCACCAGGGTAGTACACACAATCCCACTCAGACTGGATACACAGGCATCAGCAAGCCCTTGGCTGCACAGTCCCACCTGGACTGTCTCCTCTCTGCAGCAGCCATTAAGTGTGGTAACACCTCCTTTTTCTCCCCTGTGTGGGCAGATCATATGTCGGCAGCGGAATATATATATATATAAATATATATATATATATATATATATATATATACTGCTCAAAAAAATAAAGGGAACACTAAAATAACACATCCTAGATCTGAATGAATAAAATATTCTTTTTAAATACTTTGTTCTTTACATAGTTAAATGTGCTGACAACAAAATCACACAAAAATTATCAATGGAAATCAAATTTATTAACCCATGGAGGTCTGGATTTGGAGTCACCTTCAAAATTAAAGTGGAAAAACACACTACAGGCTGATCCAACTTTGATGTAATGTCCTTACAACAAGTAAAAATGAGGCTCAGTAGTGTGTGTGGCCTCCACGTGTCTGTATGACCTCCCTACAATGCCTGAGCATGCTCCTGATGAGGTGGCGGATGGTCTCCTGAGGGATCTCCCCCCAGACCTGGACTAAAGCATCCGCCAACTCCTGGACAGTCTGTGGTGCAACGTGGCATTGGTGGATGGAGCGAGACATGATGTCCCAGATGTGCTCAATTGGATTCAGGTCTGGGGAACGGGCGGGCCAGTCCATAGCATCAATGCCTTCGTCTTGCAGGAACTGCTGACACACTCCAGCCACATGAGGTCCAGCATTGTCTTGCATTAGGAGGAACCCAGGGCCAACCGCACCAGCATATGGTCTCACAAGGGGTCTGAGGATCTCATCTCGGTACCTAATGGCAGTCAGGCTACCTCTGGCGAGCACATGGAGGGCTGTGCGGCCCCCCAAAGAAATGCCACCCCACACCATTACTGACCCACTGCCAAACCGGTCCTGCTGGAGGATGTTGCAGGCAGCAGAACGTTCTCCTTGGCGTCTCCAGACTCTGTCACGTCTGTCGCATGTGCTCAGTGAGAACCTGCTTTCATCTGTGAAGAGCACAGGGCGCCAGTGGCGAATTTGCCAATCTTGGTGTTCTCTGGCAAATGCTAAACGTCCTGCACGGTGTTGGGCTGTAAGCACAACCCCCACCTGTGGACGTCGGGCCCTCATACCACCCTCATGGAGCCTGTTTCTGATCGTTTGAGTAGACACATGCACATTTGTGGCTTTCTGGAGGTCATTTTGCAGGGCTCTGGCAGTGCTCCTCCTGTTCCTCCTTGCACAAAGGCGGAGGTAGCGGTCCTGCTGCTGGGTTGTTGCCCTCCAACGGCCTCCTCCACGTCTCCTGATGTACTGGCCTGTCTCCTGGTAGCGCCTCCATGCTCTGGACACTACGCTGACAGACACCGCAAACCTTCTTGCCACAGCTCGCATTGATGTGCCATCCTGGATGAGCTGCACTACCTGAGCCACTTGTGTGGGTTGTAGGGAGGTCATACAGGCACGTGGAGGCCACACACACTACTGAGCCTCATTTTGACTTGTTTTAAGGACATTACATCAAAGTTGGATCAGCCTGTAGTGTGTTTTTCCACTTAAATTTTGAGGGTGACTCCAAATCCAGACCTCCATGGGTTAATAAATTTGATTTCCATTGATCATTTTTGTGTGATTTTGTTGTCAGCACATTCAACTATGTAAAGAACAAAGTATGTGATAAGAATATTTCATTCATTCAGATCTAGGATGTGTTATTTTAGTGTTCCCTTTATTTTTTTGAGCAGCGTGTATATATATATATATATATATATATATATATATATATATTGATAAAGCTAAATATTTATCTTATTTAAAACCCTTTAAGAGGCCTAAGAACACTGTACGCTATTGACGTATGGAGTACCGTAAGGGTACGCACGTTGCGTAGTAATCGCTTAGCCGAGGTCGAGACGCTCAAGCGTCACGTTCGCTCACGGCCAAGAGATCACAGGCAGGCACACTATTGGCTGCCGACTAACGTAATGATTTGCTATAGCGATGCGAACGCTCGAGACCACAAGGAGATCACCAGCGGCGCAGACGCTCACAATGTTAAACCTTTGTAACTATACCATAAAACAGTGTATTATGCAGTAAACCTTGGTGCAGAGATTGAGTGTAGATGCAACACCGTGTAACCTTATTAACTTAAAAGCTGTTCGAGCGTCACCGACACTCTGAGAATACTTAACCCTATAAGAAATACACAAATACCGTGCTTAGGGTCTAACGCCTAATATGAATGTTATACTTGAAAAAGAATAATACAATTACAAGTCACACACTACAATATAACATAGACTAACTAACCAGATAACTACACAGTAAATACAATACAATACAATTACGTTTTAAGGGAAAATGAAAGAAAAAGGAGAAGAGAGAGAGAGATATGGCCCATAATAATAAGAAAGACAATATGATTGCGGAGAAAACTTACGCACAAGGGGAACGATCGCATGCGCCTCTGGACATCCAGCTCCCGATTTTCAGCAATGAGAACCGTTGAAGAGTGAGCTGGATGTGATCGGCTTGTCTATTTATGCCCCACACACAATACAATTCAATGGTCCCTACAATCTCATTGTTCATTGGACACAGGAATTCCTCCTCGCATCATAACAAAAGGTCATAGGTTGATTCATACAGGTGGGCTGTGACGATTTCCAACTGCTCAGGTGGGTGGGAAACTGGGTTTCCCGCCGCATGAATAAGTAAGTGCAAATAATAGTAAATGGACATAAACTTCTTATGTCCATAACTATTCGCACGAGCGATTAATCCGCTTCAAACCAACACCGGAATATTGCTAATTAAATACTCTTCCGATGGATACTAAACACCACAGTATTACTCCTGTCTGACCCTTCGTATCAAACAAAGAGGGATTTCTCTGTCCATGAACATGCTGCATTAACCAAACTTTCAGAATCTATCAAAGGGACCATGATCTACAAAATACATTATATAGTGGAAATATGTAACGAAAGAGTCGCCCGCTAGACGCATACAATCTCTACCGTAAATGCGCATACCGTGTGCCTGCGGGTGCCCGCAACAGCGAGTATGCGCACGCACGGGAGAGCGCACGCATGCGCAGCAGGGACACATATGAGGTGCAAATATGGCAGTGTGCATCGTGATATTTTTCTGACTTTGACAGTCCACCCTTTGGCAGTCGACAATAACTGCCACTTCCTAAAACATTTCAAAACGAGAAAAATATATGTCAGGGGTTAATACATTTTCATGGTTGGGTAGGGGAGCAGAGGAGAAGGTAGGAAAAGGGTATGACCTAGTGAGATAGCAGAAGCATGTGTGTATGAATCCGTGTTTGGGGGTCATGTATCATCGTGCCGTACGTGTTTTAAATCAAGCTTCGAGGCATTGCGAAGTATACATTTGAATTCCTTCTTATCCCGTGGTACGGGTCTGTGGATGGGCTGTCAAACTTTACCGAGCTCTTTTCGGCTGTGGTTGTAACAAATGGGGAGCACATTTTAGTTGATGATACATGAATGGGGGAATATGTGATTGCTGATATCTGTGCCTGTATTCCCTATCGACTATGTGTGTAATTACCTGAAGGTTGTAGAGATGAAGAAAAGACATAATTACGGTAAATGCAGTGGTATTCTATGTCAGGTAAATGAACATTTGTCGGTTGAAGTCTTGTTCGGTGTCTGTTGAATGCAGTCTTCTTTGTGCTTTTGCCAAAAGGCGTGTGGCAAAAAGCTTTGTCAATGTCCATAGATTTACAAAAGTGTTGGGCTAGCGTAATTTTCAAATTTCTAGGGAAACTGGGGATCTATGGCAAAGTTCATCAAATATCTGTGTATAAGGTTGTCAAAACTTCTTCTTTAATCCATCAGTTGTCTGTATACAGGATCATCAAATTCCTCGTCCAAGTGGGTCTTTTTACCTTGGAGAAAACGGAAAAACAGGTGAAAGAAACGGACCGTAGAAATCGCATTTTCATCACATCATTGTTTCTACATTTGGGTCATAAATCAAATCCATTGGAATTACAATTTCCTCACTCCTTAAACTCATTACCCTGGTACTACGTTTGCACTTCATTAAAGCCTGACCGCATCTAAATATCAAGCCAATCGTTATGACAACACCTAAGATACATAGGAGAAACTTCCCTACATCCATTATGACTCCTTGAGCCCATTCTCCTAAACCAGAGAACCAATTTCGCGGGTTCAACCATGACACCCAACCAGTCAGCTCATTACCTACAGCAGCAAGAGTGAGATTGTGTCTCCTGCGAAATTCCCACTTCAGTTGGAGAATATCGTCCATCTTTTGGTCTATGACCTCGACCGGGTCCTCGGTACTATTTGTAATATATGTGCAACATTTCACGCCGTACTGCGTTGCCAGTGTGACACAATATCCACCTGTTACTGCCGTGAGATAATTGAGAATCATTCTATGCTGAACCAGTTCTGTTTTATAAGCTTGAAGTTCTCTTCCGGTATACCTAAACGTGTCATCATACATTTCTGTGATATTATCTAACAAATTTGCGAGCACAGATATGTATTTATAATTCAACACTCCTCTAGCGGTGCGAGTGATATCTAACGCGATTAGAAACTGAATCCCGGTGGATTCATGGATCATGTCAGAGGCCGGATGCTCTGTTCTTTCTATCAGGTGCCGTTTAACTACGTGCTCGTAATGGGTGTGAGTATAAGGAGCTTGGGCAACACGGTGTATATCTTTAATTTTGGCATGTGATAGTCATTACTTCTGGCAGTACTTTTCCAATATAACACAATCCTTCAGAGTTTGGGGCAAGCCACTTATACGCCTTCCTCCCGCATATGAAATATGCATCATCGGGGAGAACATATGGGACGGAGTAAGACATAACCATATTACACATCTTCCATGTGAAATCTCCTAACCCTTATTCTCCCATCTGTCTAGTACACGTATCAGCTTGTACGATATGTGCACAGTATCCTGGTGATACCTCTCCAACTCTCGTAATCCTATTTCCTTGGGTATACCTATATCGGAAAGATTTTCCTCTACTGGCTATGTGGCGTATAAGCTCTGTATCTGTCGGCATTCTATCTGCTCTATATGAAAAGGTCATGGTTTGGTTGCTCCATGACACTTCCCAACTTCCCGGCTTTCGGGGATTGGTAATGTTAAAACATATTAGGGATCTATCCACATGATATTGGTGGAGCTTCAAACTAGGAGGACTGGAGATATTAAACCTCCTGTCCACCGGTCTCCCACCCTTTAGCTCAAGTACCTCCCCTACCGTTAAAGGAAGTGGTACTAGTCCTGATTTGCTATGACCTTGAGGTACTTGAGAGCATACCCAACAATCTGTTTGATTTAACACTCACTACCCACTAAGGAGTGATAGTCACTCAATGGATGCCGGTCCATGTGGATATTAAAACTGGATTGGCATTTCTTAATGCACCCATCCTCAACTACGTTGTCACAGAGCCTACAGATACAGTTTTCTTCAGCTAACAATCCAAAAAAAAATGTTTACAAATAACATGGCTGTTAGATTGTTTCCGGTACTCGCCTTTGTTCGGTGCTTGTGTTGCTATTGGAAATTTACACCTCCGTCTTAGTCATTAGAACCTTTCTGGTGTCAAAACTTCTTTCTCGACCTCACTGGTACTCTCACCGAAACAGACTGCTCTGGTCAACATCAGGGTCAACAGGAAAATCCATATCACAGTCTCTTGTGGCAAGTCCATCTTACAGGAGGAGAAAAGAAGAAATTTGTAATGGGGTACAGAAAAACAGTTTGAGGGGGAGAGAAACTTGTTACGATAATTAAGTTCTCTAGTCTTGTTGTTCTTCTTTTTCTGCTGTCATCTCAAAGGTGCTGTCTCTCAGTCTTCCAAACGAACATTCCGGTGATGCAATATTTCTTCCAAACCAGCGATCTTTCTGTAAGGAGCAAAAATATTGCATTACCATTTGTCTAGCTGATGTATGACATACCATCTTTAAACCATGAAAACATGAGTGAGAAGAGAGGAAAATAAAAAAACAAAAGAGAGAGAACAATTCATATGCATATATATATTACATAAATCAACAATAACCAGCAATAGGAAAAGAGAAAAAAAACATTTTTCGAACATTTTTTTTTTAAACATTGTCAGATCATCAGGCTGTCATATCTACATGTCCAATGGTTTCCTTGCGCAGTCCCTCCCCACCAGCACCTGCATTACTCCACTGTCTGTATCTGGCCAGGATACATTGATGCGGATAGGTCATGCTGGGGTTTGGTAGACTTCTGCAAAGACCAAGCGGATATGCAATGTTTGAGTCCTTACTAATAATCGTCAGAGATGGGGAGAGAGAGAGAAAAAAAAACATTTTTCACAAATACATTAACGATGTTTCACCTTGTCATTCCTGTGTCTTCAGTGAATGACCTCCCAATTTATTAACCGTTACCTCAGGCTTACCATCATTCCTAATGATCACCTTTCCTGACTACATATCATGGGTGTGGCCCAAAATTCTTCCTAAAAGATCCCTGATTATAATTGTGTGTGTTATAATTTTGCTCATTTCTTGGTCTAGGGGGTCTGACTTTATGTGGGTTATTACAGTTGCTGGCATAATGCCCTTCTCTTCTACAATGATCACAAATCCTTGGCTTTCTCCATGTGCTAGGGGCCTGGGGTTCCGGTCGACTTGATGCCTCCTCTAGTGCTTGGATGCTCAGTACCATCAACCGCTCTCCCTGTGCTTCCCTGGTTCTTTGGATATTTTGGTCATGCTCGATAGCGGACTCTCTTAATGCAGCCACCGAGATACCTCTCCAATGAGGTATAGAGGTTTGTACCCTAATTTTTAGTGTGTCTTTTAAGCTGTCCATTAATACAGACACAGCTACCTCTCTGTGGTGTATGTTAGTTTCAATGTCATCTATACCAGTGTACCTAGCCATATCCTGCAGAGCCCGGTGAAAATACTCTGATGCGGATTCACCTTCTTTTTGTTTTATTGTAAAGATTTTATTCCACTTTACTACTGTAGGAAAATATACTCCTAACTGTAGATTGATTCTTTTTACATTATCTTGGTTATACTTGTCTGTTAGTAGTACTTCCTCATCTAGCTTACAATCAGCGATAAATTTCAATGAATCAACATCGGGGGGTAAACATGCCCTCAAAACTGTCCTCCAATCTTTGTTATTTGGCTCTGCAGTGTTTCCTAGCACTCTAATGTATTTTTGACAAGCAACTAAGTCTTTCCTGGGATCAGGAAATTCAGACAGAATTGTTCTTAATTCTGTTCGGGAAAAGGGGCAGTACATGGCGATGTTCCTGACAGGAGTGACTCCTGAAGAGTCAGTTTTCCCATTTGGTACTGCAATTACCTTGACAGGATTAAGTCCAGTAACGTCATTCTGAATTGATTCCACGATATGAGGTACATTTGTTTGTGCGTGATGTATAATACCATACGTACCTGTGGACACGACCTCACCTGACCCTCCGTTAGGGGGTTTGATTACAGTCTTTACCGATTTGGTCGCGTCCACCTGGATGTCTTGTGTGATGGCTGCTGGAAAAGGCTCCGACATTGTGCTGGGCTCACTTTCTTGTTGGTGTTCCTGAGGAAAGTTTAACAAGGGGTGCGACTTGCATGGGTTAATAGTTGTACATTTAACACTTTCATTTTTATAAACCTTATTACGTTTGTTACATTCATTCTTAATATAGTTACTAAGTGCACTTTTATCGCACCCCATCGTGCCTTTCTCCGCAACCATAATCCTCTCCATTGCCATGTCTCTCCTCTCAGGATGAAAGTTAGGTATGTAAGTTACATTTCTTTGCATGTCACTTTCCTGTAGCCATATCTGTAAACAATCATTATGTTTAACTCGTTGTTTCCAGGATTTTATGAGACAGATCCTTTGCCTTAAATTATGCAATACCTCTAAGTCAAAACTACCTATCCCGGGAAATGGTGCCTTATCCCCCGCAGTCATTCGTGTCCATTCATCACAAAAGGTCTCAGTGTGGGGACCATACCTCCTCCACATTACTAACCGAGCAGACCCTCGGGGTCTGCAAGCCTCTGCAGTCTGAACCCTGACTGCTGAACGTCCCTGTGTTGTGCACTTGGCTTCCATTGTGGACCTTTTTAACACAGAAAAACTTCCTAAAATGCACCAAACACAGAAGTCTACGGTGGAAATCCTTAAAGCTCTTCCACTGAACTCCTTCTGCTCCGAGTACAACGAATCCGCCCCTTTTAGCAGACACGTGTAACCGTTACAGGCCCTATCTCTAGAGATTTTCCTGAGAGACCAGTGAAAATTCCCTTCTTTACACAAATCACGCTTGCATGTGCTCCCTACAACACGTATGAGGGCAAGATTTACGCATGGATATACTACCTCATATCACGTTGCGTTATTGGTCACACATACAACCGTGCGGTCCAATCGTACCACTTATAGACACTTGTTGCCCATAAATGGTAGGATCATTGGAGTCTCCCTACTGTGCTCCAAAACAGCCAGAGCGTAATACAACGAAAACTTTATCACACTCTGTTGCACGTTTTCACTCAGACCGTGCTCATCACATTCCACCAAAGATCACCCAGATCACTCAGTTCACAAAGCGGGATTCAATACACTCATACCGTTTTCAACCCACTATCATTCTTATAGTTTTCTGATCAGAAAAATCATTTCCCGTAGTCTGATAGCTGTCCCCAGAGGCATTACAGTAAAGTAAGGTATTTAAACTAAGTTTTGGAAAAACTGAAATTAATTTGTGCTATTATCACGTGGCTATGCTATACCGCCCCCACTAAAACAATGCTATTGTGCGATTTGAGTTTCGGTGGGCGTACCCAGACGCTCCGTTGCGTAATATACGCTGCGTGCGTCGGCCTTTGTGTTGCGTTCGCGAGTCTCAGCCTTTTGTTAGAGACACGTGTACGCTGGCCATACAAAAATACAATTAGCACGTTTATCAATGTAGATGATCTTTAACTGTAATCATCTACCAAGCACCACACAGGTCTTGCCTTGTATCTCAGGCGAAGCTGTGCGTGTGTTTTACAAATTACCCCTTAATGTATCGTTTTTACTCTTTAACTACCAATAGCAACAAATCTTTCTCAGCACGTTTATCAATTATACAATGGCAAACAGGAGAGTGATATGAATATACACGAAAAAGAAATGCAGCTATATGCGTGTGTACGCAAAACAGAAATAAAACAGTTTTAAAAGATACTAGTGTGTTGTTCTTACCTCCGGTTCCCGGATTCCTTCAGCACCCTTTACTAAGCGAAGCAGACGCTTATCCCGTCAGCACTGCGAAGAATATGATCTCCCGCCCTTTGCTGATGGATAATGTCTGCTGAAATTACCTAGCAGAGATATGTGAAGGACTGGACGAGCAGCCAATTGATAAAGCTAAATATTTATCTTATTTAAAACCCTTTAAGAGGCCTAAGAACACTGTACGCTATTGACGTATGGAGTACCGTAAGGGTACGCACGTTGCGTAGTAATCGCTTAGCCGAGGTCGAGACGCTCAAGCGTCACGTTCTCTCACGGCCAAGAGATCACAGGCAGGCACACTATTGGCTGCCGACTAACGTAATGATTTGCTATAGCGATGCGAACGCTCGAGACCACAAGGAGATCACCAGCGGCGCAGACGCTCACAATGTTAAACCTTTGTAACTATACCATAAAACAGTGTATTATGCAGTAAACCTTGGTGCAGAGATTGAGTGTAGATGCAACACCGTGTAACCTTATTAACTTAAAAGCTGTTCGAGCGTCACCGACACTCTGAGAATACTTAACCCTATAAGAAATACACAAATACCGTGCTTAGGGTCTAACGCCTAATATGAATGTTATACTTGAAAAAGAATAATACAATTACAAGTCACACACTACAATTTAACATAGACTAACTAACCAGATAACTACACAGTAAATACAATACAATACAATTACGTTTTAAGGGAAAATGAAAGAAAAAGGAGAAGAGAGAGAGAGAGAGATATGGCCCATAATAACAAGAAAGACAATATGATTGCGGAGAAAACTTACGCACAAGGGGAACGATCGCATGCGCCTCTGGACATCCAGCTCCCGATTTTCAGCAATGAGAACCGTTGAAGAGTGAGCTGGATGTGATCGGCTTGTCTATTTATGCCCCACACACAATACAATTCAATGGTCCCTACAATCTCATTGTTCATTGGACACAGGAATTCCTCCTCGCATCATAACAAAAGGTCATAGGTTGATTCATACAGGTGGGCTGTGACGATTTCCAACTGCTCAGGTGGGTGGGAAACTGGGTTTCCCGCCGCATGAATAAGTAAGTGCAAATAATAGTAAATGGACATAAACTTCTTATGTCCATAACTATTCGCACGAGCGATTAATCCGCTTCAAACCAACACCGGAATATTGCTAATTAAATACTCTTCCGATGGATACTAAACACCACAGTATTACTCCTGTCTGACCCTTCGTATCAAACAAAGAGGGATTTCTCTGTCCATGAACATGCTGCATTAACCAAACTTTCAGAATCTATCAAAGGGACCATGATCTACAAAATACATTATATAGTGGAAATATGTAACGAAAGAGTCGCCCGCTAGACGCATACAATCTCTACCGTAAATGCGCATACCGTGCGCCTGCGGGTGCCCGCAACAGCGAGTATGCGCACGCACGGGAGAGCGCACGCATGCGCAGCAGGGACACATATGAGGTGCAAATATGGCAGTGTGCATCGTGATATTTTTCTGACTTTGACAATATATATATATATATATATATATATATATATATATAATGTGTAGTAGTGCACCGTAACTGGTTCTGAAGTGTATGTGTGTGTGTGTATGTATGTATGTATATATATATATATATATATATATAATATACTATCGTGACTATCCCATGTATTGGCTGGGCTCCTGTGCTCCTGACTGATGAGCAGTCTGCCAGCATACTGTACATTGCTTGTGGCTGAATAGATCAATGTTGCAGGAACTGCTCTCATTAACAAATAATTAAAGTAATGCCTACAGTCTTTATGATGATTTGCGTATGTGTATACATATATATATATCTCCTATATAATAGCCCTGTGATTCTGTGCCTGAGTCTCTAACGCTGGGCGTGGCTAGGAGCTCTCATTGGGTTAGTGGCAGGTCTATCACACCCAGTCCACAGCTGATTGGCCGAGAAACGCCCTCCCACACAGGTTACATCCAGTGGGAGGCTCTGGTTCCCAGAGCAGGATTAGCAATGGGACTGATGTAGCTGCAGCTCCAGCCCCACACCCCAAAATAGTCCCACTGCATCTGCAGCAACACACCCTCCAACACTTTACACATAAACATTGATGCAAATTCAAAAAGGGGGCGTGGCCACTGGTACAGCGATGTGGCCACGCCCCTTTTCCTATACTTTCAATGGAAGCTTGGAGATTCAAAAAACGGTACAGACCATAAAAATAAGGGACTATACTTGCCAAAAAGGTGCAGCTGGAGGGTATACCACTGCATCTGCAGCAAGTGTCTGCGCTGTAGATAGGGGAAAAAACAATCCTTTTACTGCAGCGTCCTATGGTAGTCATGCCGAGTTGATCGCTAGCTGCATTCATTCGCTGTGCAGTGCTCAGGCAAAAACTCTGCACTTCTGCACATGCGTATGCAGCACAATGCGCACGTGCGGCGTACTATTACAATGAACGATGTAGTTTTACACAGGGTCTAGCGATGCTTTTCAGTCGCACAGGCAGCCCCAGAGTGATTGATAAGAAGAGGGCGTTTCTGGGTGTCAACTGACCGTTTTCAGGGAGTGTTCGGAAAAACGCAGGCGTGGCTGGCCGAACGCATGGCGTGTTCATGACGTCAAATCAGGAACTGAATGGTCTGAACTCTGAAGTGATCGCAAGCGCTGAGTAGGTCTGAAACTGCACAAAAAATTTTTGTACCCACTCTCCGATCCCTTCGTTCGCACTTCTGCTAAGCTAAAATACACTCCCAGTGGGAGCGTTTGCACGGTTGCTAAAAACTGCTAGCGAGCGATCAACTCGAAATGACCACCAATGTCTTGCTGCCAGTCCACCTGCCCCCTCCGGCATCAACAATCCCCACTCCCTAGCCGCGCCGCAGGTGGAACAAAAGCTACTGCGGCCACCGGCATAGATGTGTATGCAAGGGGCGCAGCGGAAGGCTTTTATAGCCCTCCCTGCACCGCATACTCTGAGTCTGAGCCCCGGAGCCTCCTCTGCGCATGATGTCACAGAAGTGCCTCCCCGCCACAGCTGCACCCAGATCCCCAGAGGCCCTGACTCCACAACACAGCACCTGGCCTCAGAGCCGGCCCTAACCAATATGATGCCCTAGGCCATACTTGCCTACCCTCCCGGAATGGCCGGGAGGCTCCCGAAAATCAGGTGACACTCCCGGCCCCCCGGAAAGGTGGGCAAGCCTCCCGCTTTCCCCCTCGGCCGCCCGCAGCAGTGAACAAGTAGGCGGGCCGAGGGGGTCCGATGACGCGATTCGCGCTGAATCGCGTCATCGTAGCTCCGCCCCCTGCTATGCACGGCCTCGTTTCTCAGCACAGCGGGGGGTGGAGTCACGATGACGCGACCCTGATGCAACGCCCCCGGACCGCCCATCCTGCTGCCGGCCACGCCCCCGAACCAACCGTCCTACCGGCCACGCCCCCCATTCACCTACAACGCTGCCTCCTCCCGGAGGAGGAGGTAGCAAAGTAGGTAAGCCTGCCCTAGGCAAGATTTTGGCAGGTGCCCCCTAGCACCACCGCTAGTTCTGCAGGAGATACCTGCCATGAGTACGCTGGCAGCTCTGCTAAGGTTGGGCGCCTTTTGTTTATGAAAATGCATCTTATTTGCATTACTATGTGGCTAGGATGCACATGCAGCTTCTGCTGATTAAAATGAAATGCAGTATGGCTATATTCTGTGTGCGACTGTGGCTGTATCTGCATAGGAAATGCTACATTACAGTGGTTTCCAAGAATATACTGCAACGTAGCATTTCGTATGCAGATACAGCCGCAGTCACACAAAGAATATAGGCATGCCGCATATCATTTTAATCAGCAGAAGCTGCTGGTGCCCCTAAGCATACCAAATGCCCTAGGCAGTTGCCTAGTTTACCTATGCCTGCCGGCCGGCTCTGCCTGGCCTGCCGGCCTGGAAGCCCCGAGATGGCTAATGTAACGGATAGAGTGGGTGATATCGCTGAGGGTAATGTCTGGACGCTGAATCAATGTAAAAGGTGACAGTGCTGTGCAGTCAGGCCGTTGCTAGGGTGTTTGGCGCCCCTCTGCAAACTATAACTTTGCACCCTCGCATACTTTACAAACGCACAGCGCACATAATGACCCCTGTATCAGAGACACTTACACATGTAATGCCCCCTGAACCAGTGACGCTTACACATGTCACGCCCCCCCTGTACCAGTGATGCTTACACAAGTAACACCCCCTGTAGCAGTGACGCTTACACACGTAATGCCCCCTGTAGCAGTGACGCTTACACACGTAATGCCCCCTGTAGCAGTGACGCTTACACACGTAACGCCCCCTGTACCAGTGACTCTTACACACGTAATGCCCCCTGTACCAGTGACGCTTACATACGTAACGCCCCCCTGTACCAGTGACGCTTACACACGTAATGCCCCCTCTACCAGTACCACTTACACACATAACGCCCTCTGTACCAGTGACGCTTACACACGTAATGCCCCCTCTACCAGTACCACTTACACACATAACACCCTCTGTACCAGTACCGCTTACACACATAACGCCCTCTGAACCAGTGACTCTTACTCACGTAACGCCCCCCTGTACCAGTGCCGCTTACACACGTAACGCCCCCTGTAGCAGTGCTGTTTACACGCGTAACGCCCGCTGTACCAGTGTCCCTTACACACATAACGCCCCCCTGTACCGCTTACACACATTATGCAGCAGTCACACACACACACACACACACACACACACACAACAGACACATATATATATATATATATATATATATATATACAAACGCACACATAAATACTGTACATACATTACACACATAGACAGTCACACATATATACAGTATACACAGACACTGTATATACACACACACTCACTCGCTTTCCAGACACTTATCTAATGAAGTCTGGCTGGCCGAAGCTGTAGCAGCTCATCCTCCTGCTGCAGCATGGTCCTGTGTAGCTCCGCCCCTTAGTCCCATCTAGCTCCGCACACTTTGGCTCCCTCCCGGCCACTGAATGTCACACAGGGGAGGGGAGGGGGGAGAGGAGGTTTTGTGCTGACGGTGCCGAGGGGGAGAGGAGGCTTTGTGCTGCCGGCGCCGAGGGGGAGAGGAGGTTTTGTGCTTCCGGCGCCGCTGCATGTGTGACAGCAGCCGGCAGCAGCAGCAGGGATAGCAGCAGAAGCTCAGCACAGGGATGCAGAGCAGGGAGAACGTCTCTCCTTCCTGGTGCCTCCCTGCACTGCATCCCTTTGCTGAGCGTATAGCGCCGGCCCTGTGTGTAGTGTCAACTGACACTGCACAGGACTCTCACCTTTTACATTGATTCAGCCAGTCACTCAGTTCTGCCAGCCAGTCTCTATTGTTAGCACCAGTGTCCCAACGCGCCGCATTATAGGAAAGTAGATGCACTACATAAACTACAGCTCCCAGCAGCCCTTAGCACCGAAGCTTTCCGCCACTTAGGGCTGCTGGGAGCTGTAGTTTATTGCGTACATCTTCTTCCCTGTAATGCGGCGCATTGGGACACTGGCGCAAACAATAGTGACTGCCTGCTGTGCGAGTCTCTGGGAGAGCCACTGCCAAAGGGAGGACAGCAGCTTAGCTGCTGACAGGAGGAGAAGCAGGATAAGCATTACCCGCCCCTCCCCCACTCACAGTACCTCCGGGCCCAATCCGTGGCACTCCCACACGCCCCCTCCAGCACCCGCGATAGCTCCGGACCCCCTCCCCCACCCACAGCTACCCCGCACCACCGCAACCGCCCCTCCCCCACCCGGGTCAACCCCGCTACTGCTGCTCCCCCATCGCAGCGGCTCCGGACCACCACCCGCGGCACCCACGCACCCTCCCCCACCTGTGCAGCTCCCGTGGCACCCCAGGATCCCATCTGCCTCTTCCCCGCACCCCCTACTCCCCCAACCAAAGCACCTACTAGGTAATTCACCAGGCCCTGCGTGCGCTGTTCACGCCGTTGCAAGGGGCTTCCACTCCTTAACCATTGCACGCCCTTTGTCCGTGCAATATTTAACCACTCACACAATTATGATTGGATGTAATACTCCATATAATAAAAATATTGCACGCCACAAGGGTGTGCAAGGGTTAAGGGGGCGTAGCCCCTTACGACGGTGTGAAGAGCGCCCGTAGGGCGCGATGAATCACCTAGTGTGTGTGTATATATATATATATATATATATATATATTATAATTGTTTTTATTATTATTTAGCAAAAAGTTTGTGTTGCATTAATGTAAGAGTTATTTAAATCTGTATGTTCTCTTTAATTGCTTTCTCTGAACCAGCCTAAAGACAGACTTTCATGGATATCGTTCATTGCAGTAGTCCATTGTTTCAAACAGGCTATATATTAGCAGACATTCAATAGCTATAGAATTACTTCATTAATGATTAAATGTTTATAAGATGCATATTTTGTTTATCGTTCTTCTGTCATGTTTTCGTGTATTTATTCCAGCTGTCTCAGCTCATAGTGAATGCAGGAGGAGTGGCTGCTGTCATAGACTGCATTGGGAACTGCATGGGGAATGTGAGACTTCCTGGGATCATGATGCTGGGTTATGTCGCAGCTCATTCTGAGAACCTGGCAATGGCTGTCATCATCTCTAAGGTCAGTCACTGGATGAAACTGCGTTCCTTGCTGAAATCACATGTATTTATATTATGCAACGCTTTACAGAGAATATTTAGTCATTTGCATCGATCACTGCGCCAGTGGAGCTTACAATCTATGGGGGTAATTCCAAGTTGATCACAGCAGGAATTTTTTTAGCAGTTGGGCAAAACCATGTGCACTGCAGGGGAGGCAGATATAACATGTGCAGATAGAGTTAGATTTGGGTGTGGCGTGTTCAATCTGCAATCTAAATTGCAGTGTAAAAATAAAGCAGCCAGTATTTACCCTGCACAGAAACAAAATAACCCACCCAAATCTAGCTCTCTCTGCACATGTTATATCTGTCCCCCCTGCAGTGCACATGGTTTTGCCCAACTGCTAAAAAAATTCCTGCTGCGATCAACTTGGAATTACCCCTTATATTTCCAATCAATTTATTGTTAATTTTGCCAGAAGCCAATGAATCTGTCAATATGTTTTCAAAGTGTGAAGGAAACTCACACAAACATGAGGAGTACATACAAACTACACACATATAGCATGTGGTCAGGAATTTAAATGTTATGTGAACTACACCACCATGCTGCAATATATAATCTAATAATTGGATTAACTCACGATGTACCGCCGAAAATGACCTGCCGAGTGATTCGAAACGTCCGAAATCTACTACATATGTGTATAATGAAAGAAGCCCACCATCTGGACGGTATCTTATTCAAAATCGATTGAAAATAAACTGTCTTCCATGCAATTTTACATTATGTACAAACATTTTGAATAGCATTTACTATGCCTTTTTTGCTAACCTTTAAAATCTAGGGTTTTTTTGTTTGTTTTTTTGCCTCGCACTGTATTTTCTAATATCTTCCTTTATATGTAACACCTTTTTGTTTCTTTTTTTGTTTTTACATCATTGATTAAAATAACTGAAGTTGTTTTCGTATAAGCTCAGGATATGCTATAGGTAATGTTTGTGCATGTGTGTCAGTCAGTGGCATCATAAGGCGGGTGCAGGGTGTGCGACACCTGGAGGAGGGTGACACCAAATGTTGGCTCCTCCACAGTGACAGGAGCCAGGTGCTGCAGTGTGAAGGTCTCCTAGAGCACCCCGGCTCCTGTCATAGAGTGACAATTCCGGGATGCCTGCGATGCCACGACCCCTGTATATAAGGCCCGCCCCTTTTTCCAGCGAGCGCGCCGGGAGATCAGGGGTGCGCACCGGGTGTCACCACACCCGGAGACGCCTCTGGTGTCAGTCCATGTATGTGTTGTATTTCAGGTTGAGCATAGGTACAAGCATTAGCTGTGCAGAAGTTCAACTCTGCAGCATTCAGTAAACAGGAAGCTGGTAATTACAGTACTAGACATTTAATATACATTTTGATTGCAAATGATAACTCTCTGTAATCAGCATTATCAGATGTTTTAAAAGATTTTACTGTTATAATTTGCCTCAATCATTTAAGATGTAAATTAAAGTGACTTAGATTATGGTTATTCTTTTTGTATTTTTTTTTTTATTATTATTATTATTATTATTATTATCTTCCCCATGTGGCTTCTCTGTATTCAGCCCGTTTCTGAGGAAATTACTGATGTCTGTTTGTGATCGACATCACATGTGCAGTGCAACCTTTATTACTTACTATACATGTTAAGTATCCCATATCCAAATATTCAGAAATAAGGAATTTTTTTGAGTGAGACTGAAATAGTGAAACCCAGTGGCGTAACTTCATCCCAGTTGCCCGGAGGCAAGATAAATGTTGGTTCCCTCCACTGCCGACTCTTCGACTTTGTACATCTAAGCACGAAGTAGCAGCATGAGTCACCCAGCGCCAGGTACCAGCTCTAGCTGCCAGAAGAGAATTGCGCAATGGTGACTTCTAAATATGCTAACATGAGGCTTGCTGCCATGTTTCCTCTCACTGTACTCAAGCTGAACAATACTTATATACAGGGTTTAGTAAAAGGAGAGTGACTGTACACTCTGGGCCTGGGATTTCGGTATAAAAGGGGTGTAATACAGTTTTTTTATCCAGCCAAATCAATTATCATCTGATTTTAACATGCACAATTTGCATTGGTCAGTCTAACGGAAAAAAGAAAAAAAAATCTGCATATATCTAGATTATGAACTCTGACATAACCTCAACATGACCCCTTCCATCAGGCACAAAATGCTCTGTTCCTGGATTTCCCACTTAATTTACGAATACAGTCACCTGTGTAAAAAAAACATCCACCTCATCTATAATTTGTCCAACATAAGTGATTGCAATCGTAAATTAAGTCCAGGAGCAGTGCATTTTGGGTAAAAACTGGAGTGGTCCAGACCGGCTCCCTGCAACAAACTCTGCAATTAAGAAGCTTGTAGTGCTTGTCCACGTCCGGTCAGTGTCCTGTCTGGGGGTGGGTGGGAGAACTGTCTGTGACTGCTGTCACCAGGGAGGTGGGGAGGAAGAGATTACAGCTTCCCCATATGGTCCGGTGATGGGTAATTACCGGAACATTGTAATCTATCCCTCCCGGCTCCCTGGTGACAACTGTCACAGGCACCTCCTGGATGGGGACGAGCACTACATGCTCCAGAATGGCAGTTTGCTGCAGAGAGCCGGTCCAGCCCGTTCCGGTTTTTACCTAATCCCAGAATTTTGTAATTGATGGAAGGGGTCATGTTGAAGGTTATGCTCTGTTCACCTTCAGGCAGTCAATGCACTAATTTCCAGTCACACAGGAACTAATGCACTCTACAAGCACCCATGTCACATTAGCTTAAAGTACAGTAAATGACTGAATGATTCACACGCGCGCCTTCTCTCCTGGAACAACTATCCAGGGCACTCTCCTGCAGCCTTTGTTGTTGCCGGCAGGCTGACTTTCAATGTAGCAGCCAGTGGCAGACGGAGCGCTTTCCCGGTGACCCTGCAGCGGATGTCAGGTGCTGAGCTCCGGTTTAGTGGTGCATAGTCACAGCCGCACCTCCCTCCTGCACACCCGCACTGTGTGTGGCTGCTCCTCTATCAGGCCAGGTCACGTCCACGACCAGTGCAGACCACAGCAGCAAAGGCACGGGAACGGGAGACAGTGGAGTAAGTGCCCCCTGCAGAGTTGGAGACCGGCGGCAAAAGATTCCATTGTCTCCGGGAGTTCCGCCCCTGGTGAAACCTTTGTTTTCTGATGGCTCAATGTACACAAACTTTGTTTAATGCAAAAGTATTGGCTAGAATGACCTTCAGGCTGTGTGTATAAGGTGTATATGAAACATAAATGCATTCTGTGCTTAGACTTGGGTCCCATCGCCACGATATCTTATTATGGTATGCAATTATTCCAAAATACGGAAAAATCCCATATCCAAAATGCTTCTGGTCCCAAGCATTTTAGAAATGGGATACTCAACCTCTATATCTGTGTCTCTGAAATAAGGCAAATTTAGCTCTCCTGCTGCTGTGGAATCGCAAGTCCCAGCAGGCTCTGGCATCTGTAGCTTACATGCCTCCTCCAGAAAACTTTTTTGTTTCTGGTTTAGCTATAATCACATAAAAAGCCCTTTAAAAGTATTTTATTACACTGTGCCTCTTTCCAAGTATAAATGGAGTTGCTGCTTTCGACATATAGGTGGAAATTGTAACATCATGAGGCAGTGCTTAATATGAGCTGAGTAGAACAATGGCATGTTGTCTTTTATCAGAGGTTCTCAAACTCGGTCCTCGGGGGCACACACAGTGCATGTTTTGCAGGTCTTCTCACAGAATCGCAAGTGAAATAATTAGCTCCACCTGTGGACCTTTTAAAATGTGTCAGTGAGTAATTAATACACCTGTGCACCTGCTGGGTTACCTGCAAAACATGCACTGTGTGTGCCCCCGAGGACCGAGTTTGAGAACCTATGTCTTTTATTGACATTAAATTGGATAGATATATATATATATATATATATATACATATATATATATATATATATATATATATATACACAGCCCGGCACTCCACTAACTTCCATCCTGGTGCCATCCATAGGTAAATAATGAATAAACATGAAGAAAACAGTGGCACTCCGGGATTTAGGTTGAAAAATATGTATTCAGAGGTATCACATAAATGCCGAAACGTCTGCATTTATGTGACACATCTGAATACATCTTTTTCAACCTAAATCCCGGAGTGCCGCTGTTTTCTTACTGTGTGTGTCTGTCCTGTCTGTCTGTCTGTCTGTCTGTGTATATATATATATATATATATATAATATATATATTATATCTAGGGCATTTTAAGAGAGGAGGAGGCCCGTGTTCAGCCTCCTCCGTTCGGGCCCCCTTCTCTCTGCCCGGAGTGCTGTAGAGTCTGAGCACTAGAGGGCTCAGACTCTACTGCGCATGCGCAGATCTCCGGGAAAATGGCACGGCGGCATTTTCCCTGAGATTTCTCTACTGCGCATGCGCAGAACTCTGTGAAAATGGCCACTGAGCCATTTTTACTGTGTTCTAACAGCGCTGCGGATGCCGGCACTGGACTTCGGAGGGGTGAGTATTTTAAAAATGGGTGCAGTGTGTGCAGTGGGGGCCCCCTCTGGTCTCAGGGGCCCGTGTGCACTGCACATACTGCACCCATTATAGAAACGCCAGTGAGAGATATTAATAATTTCGGACGTAGACCCTATTATCGCGCTAGCTAAGTGAATAAGCTACAACCTCTGGAATTACCCCCTGTTAGGTGGGGTACAGAACAAAGATAAAAGAAAGAATTTCCCAAAGGAGATAGAACTAGTGCTCTGGTGTATAACAATATAATTGTCTACTTAATTGTTCTTCTTAAAAAATAATTTTATTTTATAAAATGCAATACATAAAACTGTTTGAAATCATCAAATGATAGTCAATGATGCTTTATACATGAGATGATTAAGAACAATGTTCCATTCTAATCATATAGCATTATGACAATGACTCTTCTTTGAAGAACTGACCAAATCGTTGTCTCAAAAACCCAACGCGTTTTGTCCTACGGACTTCATCAGGGGCTTTATAATCAACAGACTTCAATACAGATAATCAGCATAGTAAATCTTCGATAAGTAGACAAATTATCAGAACGGTATCAGATTATATTTCACCTCATGGGTTATCACTTCGCTTATTCAAAAGCTCATATGACAATTATTTCCCAGGATTGGGCCAAAATGATTTTACAAAGAGTTAGTACAAATGACTGTAGCAGTGCCGGCTACCGGGCTCCTCATATATATATATATATATATATATATGTGTGTGTATGTATATATATGTGTGTATGTATATATATATATATATATATATATATGTGTGTATGTATATATATGTATGTGTATATATATATATGTGTGTGTATGTATGTGTATATATATATATATATATATATATATGTGTATGTATGTGTGTATATATATATATATATATATATACACACAATATAAATAAAATGGATTAGTATGGCCTTTGTACAGCTGCTCAATCATTCACATACACAGCACATTTTCTTCTGCATGAGTGGTAGCTTACTAGATGTTTCGGGGGCCTATATATTAATTTGCAATATCTGCCCATGAAGTATCAATTCTTAAGAATAAGAATCGAATTGCTGCCAGAATGCGTACAGGTAGAGCAGTTGGACAGCACTGACCTGGTGTAGGCCTTGGTCACTTTCACAGACACTCTACACTAGCTACTCTGCACTCCTGGGACAAGTAACAAGAGGGTCGAAATAGATCTCATTCTAGTGGGAAAGTTATTGTAAACAGTCGGAAGAAAGTACTTGGTATGGGTTAGCAGAGAAGAGAAGCCCTCAGTGAAGGGGTGAGGTACAACTGATAAGTATGTAATTACAGGTTGTGTATCCCTTATTCAAAATGCTTGGGACCAGAAGTATTTTGGATATCGGATTTTTCCGTATATTGGCCCTCATTCCGAGTTGTTCGCTCGTTCTTTTCCTTCGCATCGGTGTGATTTTCCGCTAACTGCGCATGCGCAATGTTCGCACTGCGGCTGCGCCAAGTAAATTTGCTAAGAAGTTTGGTATTTTACTCACGGCATTACAAGGTTTTTTTTCGTTCTGCTGATCGTAGTGTGATTGACAGGAAGTGGGTGTTTCTGGGCGGAAACTGTCCGTTTTATGGGAGTGTGTGAAAAAACGCTGCCGTTTCTGGGAAAAACGCGGGAGTGGCTGGAGAAACGGGGGAGTGTCTGGGCGAACGCTGGGTGTGTTTGTGACGTCAAACCAGGAACGACAAGCACTGAACTGATCGCACTGGAAGAGTAAGTCTCGAGCTACTCAGAAACTGCAAAGAAAAATCTTTTCGCAATATTGCGAATACTTCGTTCGCAATTCTGCTAAGCTAAGATTCACTCCCAGAGGGCGGCGGCTTAGCGTGTGCACTGCTGCGAAAAGCGGCTAGCGAGCGAACAACTCGGAATGAGGGCCATTGAAATAATTGCATACCATAATGGGATATCATGGTGATGGGACCCAAGTCTAAGCACAGAATGCATTTATGTTTTATACACACCTTATACACACAGCCTGAAGGTCATTTAATACAATACTTTTAATAACTTAATAAAGTTTGTATACATTGAGCCATCAGAAAACAAAGATTTCACTATCTCACTCTCACTAAAAAAAAAATCTGTATTTCGGAATATTTGGATATGGGATACACAACCTGTATCAATAATACAGTGTTCTCGCCATTAGTTATAAGATTGCATAGAGGAAGTTCATAGGGCAGCTAAAGTAAGGCAAATTAATAATAAATTCTCACAGTCCCCTTCTCACTATACACACAGGGCTGTATTCAATTCCTTTCACCCCCTTCCACACCAATTCTATTTCTGCTGACGGGTGTGTTATAATCATTTCAGCTCATTACCCCTGCGGTAGCAAGGGCACTAAACCCTTTATGCAGCTAAACCTCATTACTATGGGTACGATATGCGAGATAACGGGGATCACTTTAGAAAGTAGATTGGGTGTGATATATCATTTGAATACCGCCCGCAGTGTAGCTCTTGTTGGAAGAGGAGGAGCCACGCACACAGGGAGAGATCAGATAAGGTCACTCTCTCCTCCTGCGCTCTCCCCTATGCTCTGTGCTTTCTACTAAACTGTAACTTTAGCTGTCTGGCCGTGGTGTCTGCGTCATGTTTCAGGCTGATCTCCTCCAGTGATTGACGTTACTGGGAGGCAGAACTTAAGTCTGGTGCTGCTAGCAAACAGGTTTGACTTCTAGGAACTGCATTGGATGCAGCCCCTCGAAGCCAGAGAGGGCTGCCATGATAGCAGGGGAGTAGCTTCTCATGGAAAGTGCTCTCTGCGCTATGGCAGTCCTGACAGGTAGTCCCAGTTGGAGAACACACCTCCCCTTGGGACTGCCTGTCTGGCTGTGATTAGCAGGGAGTGCTTCCAATCATAAGTCACTGCTATTGTTAAGGGGGGTACTCACGGAGAGATATTCTAAGCAATCTGACTAGATTTCTTAGAATTTAAGCAGGAAAGCTCCGTGTGTACCCCCTACAGCGATAGCGATGCGTAGCCCCGCGCATCGTTATCGCTGCTGCTAGATTGTCCTGCCGTGCAGGCCAATCTAGAGGGTCGCTCACTTCACCCGCTGGGTGAAGTGAGCGGCCACCCCGTCTCCCCCCGCACGCTCAGCACAGATCGCGCTGTGCTGAGCGGCGGGAGAGATGTGTGCTGAGCGGTTCGCTCAGCACACATCTCTCCTGCGTCGGCCCGTCTATATGGGCCTTAAGTCAGTCTCTGCGGGTGACAGATTTTACTGGGTCTGCAGCCCCCTAGGTAAAATCTCCCACTGGCACGGCTAACTTCTAATGCCATCTGAACCATAGCAAGCTTAAAAGAAAAAAGATGTTTTATGGACTTTTATACATTTTGAAAACTTGTAGGGTTAAATGGCTCAGAAGGTTTTATGCCATATTCTCTGGTTTGTTTACAAAGGCATTGGATATTTGCAATTTTTCTTCCTGTGTAAGATGATTTGTGTTACTTGCAAACATTTCTTTAAAGCTGGATACGAACAGACCAGCCCTGTCACAGACCAATCCTGCCACCCAATTCACATACAGGTTGAGTATACCTTATCCAAAATGCTTGGGACCAGAGGTATTTTGGATATCGGATTTTTCCGTATTTTGGAATAATTGCATACCATTATGAGATATCATGGTGATGGGACCTAAGTCTAAGCACAGAATGCATTGGTGTTTCATATACACCTTATACACACAGCCTGAAGTCAATTTTAGCCAATACTTTTTTATAACTTTGTGCATTAAACAAAGTGTGTGTACATTAACACAATTTATTTATGTTTCATATACACCTTATACACATAGCCTGAAGGTCATTTAATACAATATTTTTAATAACTTTGTGTATGAAACAAAGTTTGTGTACATTGAGCCATCAAAAAACAAAGGTTTCACTATTTCACTCTCACTCAAAAAAGTCCGTATTTCGGAATATTCCGTATTTCGGAATATTTGGATATGGGATACTCAACCTGTATCTGTATTTAGCATACATGTATAATCCTAAAAGCAGATATCTGGTTTCTATAAACAGTTTTTTAAATCATCTCTTAAGTGTAACTTACTGTATACACCCTACTAGTGCTTGATTCTGAGTCACACGTAATGTGGTCTTAGTGCTGGACACTTTCTGCAGTGAGCAGTCTGGCTCTCCGCCCCCAGCCCTGTGGCCACAAGGACAGCCCATAATTTATAGTAACCACACTTACTGCTACCCTGTGCTAGTTCTGAATGAAGATGGTGTGAAGTCTGCATTTGCCCAACTCAGAATAGGTCACAACCCAGGCTACATGCTCGCAGGACGCTTCTACGTGCAAATGCCCTGTTGCCACCTAGTAATACCCATTCAGCCATTAGCAAAAAGTGACTTAAATGCATGCGACTGACTTGTAGGTGCTGTAAGTTGCTTATGTAGGCCGCAGCGCATACGCAGTTTGCTAAGCATCACAAGATGTGGCTACATGCGAAATTGCAGTTCCCAAATCTTTTGCTGTGTGCAAACAACAAATTTTAAATTAGATGTCAGATCCAGCATTTGTACAAAGTGTTCATAAGTGGAAATATCCATGTTTGCTTATAGCCTATTAGTGGCCTGTGTGAGAGTACTAGGCCTAAACCATACCAGAGATGTATAATAGACTGAGCCCACACGTAAATTGGGTCCTCACAAACAAGATGGAGGGACAGGACACCTGGCTCCTGTCACATTTCACATGGAGCCTGATACAGATGTGGTTGGAGGAGGCATCACTGCTGCTTACTTGCAAGCAGCAGCAGTGATGCACTAGTATGTTAATGCAGCAGGAGGAGTCTGATATAAGTAGATGCCTCCTACTTGCATTAGTGATTCGTGTTGAGTCCAGGAAATCTCCATCTTTTGATATCCTAACCTCAGCCCTTCCCCAAAACGGAGATGACATGAAATTACTGACACACGGGGAGATGGAGTGGAGAAGTTGCCCATGGCAACCAGTCAGTATTAAAGTAACAAATATACGAAAGAGAGGGATATGATCAAAGGCGCCCAATGGTAAATTATACAGAAAAAAAGAAAAGGAAATGTACATAAAAATTTTAAAAAATTGAAATCAACAATACGGTTTGATTTTCCAAACAGAAGTCCTTGGGTCGTCCGTCTTGAGCCAAATGTCCTCAGTGAACATGTAAAACAAAAATATTAAAGAAAAAAGAAAACCAATGTGTAGTATTGTATAAAGAAGGAGTTTTTGTGGTGTCCGGAAACTGGAGCCCTGGTGTACAGTGAGACTTGATAGAAGAAAGAATAAGATCTCGCCACCATTTCAATATAAATTAGAGCATACCGAAACTCACATAGAGTAAAATAAAGTAATGCACAGCAATGGTAATGAATCAGTGCTTCTTCGCTGCCATTGTGGCTTCTTATAATCAAGACAACAAAGAAAAGATGGCAAAGGTTCCGTTCTGCAAAATGATTCTTGTGAAAGATTTAAAAACAACATTTCGAAATGTTGAAATACTTTTAAATATATATCTGAATTTACTTTGTTCAAATACAATGGTGAACTGTCCACAGTGAATCAAAGTTTTTCTTTCATGGCTCAGGCTGATAATAATTATACATTTTGGACATTATATACTGTGTGAACTGGACTTCATGGCCCTTGAAAGACATGCCTCTCAGACGGTTTAGAAGCATGGTTCTTTTTACAGACTAATAAGATTTATACAGTATACAAAGTATTTATTTTCTTAAATGAAATAATGTACAGCGTGACTGACATTGCTAACTTCATAGCATCTCTCTGTAGGGATTAGACAAACACAATGAATGCTGGTAACTAGTATTTTTTCTGTCATTCGGCAGGTTGAGGGGTTTCTTTTTCCCTTTGAGCTGTCTCCTCCTATTTATATAGTTTCCTCTTCATCTCCCTGTCTTTACCCTGGCCACAGAGCCAGGGTAAAGTATGATTGGTCATCTGGGCTTCTTGCAAGGTCGTCCTCCTCAACAGTGAGATCCAACAGGCATGTTCTTCCTCTGTATGTTCTTCCGTCAGCCAAAGCAGTGTGAGACCAGGGACGCGCTCTCCCACTGAACATGAAGGAGATAGGGCAGCCACTGAAGAGTATTATAGATATCAGTTTATCATTTTAACAATTAAATTTTTTTGTATTAGTGGCTGCAGCAGGTTTACATGACCCAGGGCCCACAGTGATCTTAATTAGCCCGTATCTTCTCTCACTCATGTTTTACTAATGACATTAGCTGGCTGATAAACTCCTATTATAGACACTGTATGGGCCTAAAAGCAACACAGAATGCATGTGAGTATAGGCAGTGACACCTGCTCCAACATATAAATAGAAGCCATGCACATTTGTGCTCATCAATTAAGATCAGGTATCCAGAAAAAGATGTACTTAACGATGCATATAATTGTATGGTCAGCATAATAACCACTAAGCAAATTATTAACATGTATACCCACCTCCAGAAATGTGCATTAGTGGGTTTATGCGGATAGCCGATGTTATTGATGACAGGACAGCTCAGCACTATTGAGATCCATTTGTGTCTGATTTTATGCCCAAAGTTTTGGGCCATTGTTTGGACCATTCTAAAATGATGTGTGTCTAAGAACATTATTGGTCTGCAGCACACTATCTAAATAGTGTACACTATAGGAGAGATACAATGAAGCGCAATGGAACTTAGCCTGATGTGCGAGATGCAAGCAAAAATAAGATAACGCCAGATTACCCACGTTGTACCCGATGTACATGATGCAAGCAAAAACAAGATAATGCCAGATAACCCACGTTGTACCCGATGTGCAAGATGCAAGCAAAACCAAGATAATGCCAGATAATCCACGTTGTACCCGATGTACGAGATGCAAGCAAAACCAAGATAACGCCAGGTAACCCATGTTGTACCCGATGTACGAGATGCAAGCAAAACCAAGATAACGCCAGGTAACCCATGTTGTACCCGATGTACGAGATGCAAGCAAAACCAAGATGACGCCAGGTAACGCATGTTGTACCCGATGTACGAGATGCAAGCAAAACCAAGATAACGCCAGGTAACCCATGTTGTACCCGATGTACGAGATGCAAGCAAAACCAAGATAACGCCAGGTAACCCATGTTGTACTCTATGTACGAGACGCAAGCAAAACCAAGATAACGCCAGGTAACCCATGTTGTACCCAATGTACATGATGCAAGCAAAAACAAGATAATGCCAGGTAACCCACGTTGTTCCTGATGTACATGATGCAAGCAAAACCAAGATAACGCCAGGTAGCCCACGTTGTACCCAATGTACATGATGCAAGCAAAAACAAGATAATGCCAGGTAACCCACGTTGTTCCTGATGTACATGATGCAAACAAAACCAAGATAACGCCAGGTAACCCACATTGTACCCAATGTACATGATGCAAGCAAAAACAAGATAATGCCAGGTAACCCATGTTGTACCCGATGTACATGATGCAAGCAGAACCAAGATAACGCCAGGTAACCCATGTTGTACCCGATGTACATGATGCAGGCAGAACCAAGATAACGCCAGGTAACCCATGTTGTACCCGATGTACATGATGCAAGCAGAACCAAGATAACGCGAGGTAACCCATGTTGTACCCGATGTACATGATGCAAGCAGAACCAAGATAACGCCAGGTAACCCATGTTGTTCCCGATGTACATGATGCAAGCAGAACCAAGATAACGCCAGATAACCCACGTTGTACCCGATGTACATGATGCAAGCAGAACCAAGATAACGCCAGGTAACCCATGTTGTACCCGATGTACATGATGCAAGCAGAACCAAGATAACGCCAGGTAACCCATGTTGTACCCGATGTACATGATGCAAGCAGAACCAAGATAACGCCAGGTAACCCATGTTGTTCCCGATGTACATGATGCAAGCAGAACCAAGATAACGCCAGATAACCCACGTTGTACCCGATGTGCGAGATGCAAGCAAAACCAAGTTAATGCCAGATAACCCACGTTGTACCCAGTGTACATGATGCAGGCAGAACCAAGATAATGCCAGATAACACCACGTTTTGATGAAAACTCGCAGCTTTCTATGATTTGTTATACTAGCTGACAGGTGCTATGTAGTTGTGTGACACTTTGTAAAGTGATACTGAATACACACTGTTTGCATTACCCTTGAGCATACATTTGTTTTTCCCTTTTTCCCAAAGTGGCTAATAAGAAATCCTTTGTTCTGCACAGTTCTGTGTTTCTCCTTGTTGTACATGCTGTAATCTTTTTGTATCCGGATCATTTGTGAAATAGTTTATGCCATGGAGCAAACCCACTGTATGACCTAGCAGCAAATGCATTAACCAATCAGCTCCTGTCATTTTTCAAACACAGCCTGTAACATTAGAGTTAAAAGCTGGTTGGTTAGTACTTTCTCTCTTCATGCTTTGATAAATCCCCCCTTTAATGCGGTAAGGACCAGGCTGCAGTTACATCATAGTGCAGTCATCCGACCCTGACATACATCTAATGAGGTATACTTATGGTTTGATCACTTATGTTAAACAGAGAAAGGCAAATAAACATACCACTAGAGCACTTCTAAATTCTGATTCCCTCCTTCACCACATAGCCTAGGGGGCACTGAGCAGAAAGGAACCGTTTGGGTGACCTCCCTTCATCCCAGGGTTAACCCCATGATGGGGATGCTCTTCAACATTTTCAAAAGGTTCCTTTGATCTATTATAGTGTTGAACAACTTTCTGTTATTTTATTATTATTATTTTTTTTAAATATGAATTTGACGTAGTTTTGATGGCAGGTGTTGTGATTATCATTTTAATTATTATAGTCATTTTTTATTTTATTAGTATTCTATCCTAGTATTAGATTTTATATCTTTCAAATGCACTAGCTTCCCGAGTCCAACAGCAAATATTAGTCCTTTTTAAGGGCATGATTCAGCAGTTCCACTCGCAACTGAGATTTAGTACACAGCACAAAAATATGCTAATGAATGTTGTTTGTACAGAGACTGCCGGCATCTCTGATCCACCTCTAACGCAACATTGGGAACTTTTGGTGTCTCAGCATGTCCGTCTCAACCAAGACGCCGGGGTCAGTCCAACGGCAACCAAATTCGCAGTGGCTGACTAGCACCTGCCCATAAATTGGTGGCAACAGATTTGCCTTTTTGTAGCCACTACCCACCCCCCTGTTCCCACCCCCAAACAGTTACTACCTCTCACCCAATTTGCAAAAAAATCTTCACTGCGTTCGCCGTCGCTTTTCAGTCACAGTGTGTGCGCAGGTGGTTCTGACCAAAACTCCCTCCACTGTATACGATATTGCATCCACCGCTGAATTAGGAAGGAAACGGAGGCTGGTATTTCTTTTTGTTTGTTTGTTTGTTTGTTGATGTTTATTTTATTGCTATTCACTGGCCTTAAATCCTTCTTTGTAAGGATTTGTTACGTTCTTCCTCTATTTAATTAGCTAGTCATATGAAAGCTTTTTTTTTGGGGGGGGGGGGGGGGGGTTGGTGACAAAATGTCCTAAATGTCTCTGAGCTGACAAGGCTCATTAGCAAATTCATCACAGAATCTATCTGCGCATTAGCAGACTAGACATGAGAAAGAAGGACCGGGTTTGAAGTTTAATAGCGTAAATCAGGAACGCTGTTAAAGCAGATGTGTGCTGAGACAAACTACATATCCACGCTAAAGCCTGGGGGTCACGTCACATTCAGAACTTTTGGGAAGTAACTTAAAGGTAATGGCAATGATTTGCACAGTAGATTAAATGACAGAGATCATCATGTTAAGAAGAACGTTTGTATTTCCAAGCATTTTCACCATCCTGTCCATAACTTCCAGCTGTGGCTTTTATGATTGCGTTCTGACGCTGCTTAATTCATGTTTTATTCGGATGCTATGTTATAATAAACTGTGTGTATTATTTTTGCAGTCTCCGTTCCAGCTCTGCAGTAATCTGTGATCGCTCTACCTGGGAGAAAACCCCCTAATGCAACAATATTACTGATAACTTGTTTTTATGTAGGTCTGATTGTTTAACCCATTGCAGCCAGATAAGAGAGTTTCTCCTGAAGGGATTATTTCTAGAGCCAAGATATCTCTAAATGTTTTGGGGGGGTTTTAAAGAGAAAAACAGAAAATAATTTCCTCTCCATTTGTTAGTTACTAATACACAAGAGACAGTATTTCTATTATTTGTGAGATCACTTGCTATGCATTGCTTTTCAGTAAGAACAATTGTGTTAAACCTTGCAGGGGGTCCCTCAATTAGCCATCTGCCTGTCAGAGGAAGCAGAGGATCACATCAAGGCAGCTGCTGCCTGGTCCCTGGGCCAGATTGGGAGACACACTCCGGAACATGCACGTGCTGTCGCTGTAGCAAATGTACTGCCAAAGCTTCTCTCTCTGTACATGGACACTGACAGCTCAGAGGACCTTCAAGTCAAGGTAAATTTCCCATTTTAATTGCAGCCACAATTTTTTTTTTCTTTACAGTGCCTTCATCTACTTCCTTACGTGGTGTCTAATGGATGATCATGCCTAGCATAACAAATTGTTACAGCAAATCCACAGAATAGAACAATATATTGTTAGCACTTCCGGGGGGTTTTATTGACGATATTTCTCTGCTCTTATCTGCTTTGTATTTGTTCCCCCAGATTAAAAGGAACAACAACAAAAAAAAGAAGTAAATGATCTGTGAATGATCTGGTCACTGCTAGGTTTAAATGACATAACTCACTCTTCTAGATCTCTCTGCTGCTTTTGACACTGTTGACCATTCTCTTCTCATACAAACACTACAAGCTCTAGGTCTTAAGGGCACATTCCTTTCTTCTTTCTTATCCTACCAATCTAATGTTCTTTCAGTGTCCACTTTTCTGAATCCTCCTTCGCTACCTCCTATCAGTTGGAGTACCGCAAGGCTCAGTCTTGGGTCCTCTGCTATTCTCAGTCTATATCTCATCTCTTAGGAAAGTAATCAGCTCTTTTGGATTTCTGTATCAGCTGTACACGGATAATACCTAAATCTCCACAGATTTGTCACTATCTGTATTGGTCAGTGTCACCGAATGTGTTTCTGCCGTTTCATCTTGGATGTCATCTCATCGCCTTAAACGTAATATTTCCAAAACAGAATTAATTATATTTCCACCGGCTGATAATAGTTACCAACCTGATATCTCTATCACCATTGAGAACTTGACAATCAATCCTACCCCACAAACTCGCTGCCTAGGTGTCATTCATGACTCTGAGCTGTCCATTGTTACCCACATTCAATCTGTCTCAAAATCATGTTACATACATCTAAGAAACATCCAAAATACGATCATACCTTACACAAGACACTGCAAAAATTCTAATCCATGCTCTTATTATCTCCCTCATTGATTATTGCAATAGTTTTCTTACTGGTCTTACCAAGAAGAGACTTTCACTACTGCAATCCATTCTGAATGCAGCTGCGAGGCTAATCTTCCTCGCTAGAGGTTCATCATCTGCGAATCCACTCAGTCAGTCCCTGCATTGGTTACCGGTATTGTACAGTATTCAATATATTCAATATAAAATACTTTTACTCACACACACAAGGCCATTAACCAAACTACACCAACATACATCTCTTCGCTTATCTCAAAATATCTCCCAACCCGACCTCTCCACTCTTCACAAGCTCTGCATCTCTCATCCACACTCATTATTTGCTACCCTTCACGATTGCAGGACTTTCTTCGGGCTGTACCCACTCTGTGGAATGCCCTCCCATGCACAATAAGACTGTTCTCTAGTCTCTTTAAACCTTCAAGTGTTCCCTGAAAACTTACCTCTTGCATCCCAACTGTACAGTCCACACAAATCCTCACATATTTTTTCTTTCTTCACTTTACCATCCTCCTGACCCCAGGCCAACATTGCTGTGTGACCATAGCATAGAGCCCACCAAGAACCTTTGCAATCTGGTGGACCATTATGCAATAGATAACACCTACCCTTGTGTATCAATGCCTATTACAGTATAGATTGTAACCATGCGAGCAGGACCTTCCTACCTCTATATCTGTTTGTTATTACCCAGTTTTTTTTATCACTGTTATTTCCAATTGTAAAGTGCCACAGGACTTTCTGCGCTATATAATAAAACGGTTAATAAATAAATAATAAAAAAGTGGTGAAATATTCCTATACCCCCGAAAAGTGGCAAATCACATAGCAGGACAATGTAAAAGGCTGTTAGTGACCATAAGCAAAGGACTGGAGGCTATCTGGTGTCATGGATGATTTGCTGCAACTTTTCAAAATGAAAGAAAATAATATCCAGCAATTGTACTTCAGTAGATAAGTGTTTAGAGTATTTCGGTGAACATTCAAAAGTCTACATTGTGAATTGTAAAGATTTATTTACAAATTAGTAAAATATTGGGGGAGGGGGGGAGCTTGAAACTCCGATCTGCTAATTCTAAAACCCTTTCCATCAATACAGCGCCTTAACATAAATATCCCACATCATTTAACCCATTTTCCGCTCTCGAGCAAGAGTGGCCTGAATGTCTTTATTGGCTATACTTTGCTGTTTTAACACCTCTAAATACTTTACTATTCATTGGGAAGGGTTATCCAGGGTGTACTGCATTGTGCACTGACATATTGACATTAAAATAAGGACTTAAGAAGTCATCAGAATATGTTTAATGAACGTATAAAACGTGTTACCTGAGGATTACGCTGGCACTGTCTGTAGCCTTCAGCCGGTTCTCCTGCAGCTCATGGCCAGGTGTGTAGTTTTGCGAGTGTCAGACCATACTGTCTCTGTTTAGCATTTGAAAACACGCATGTCCAAAATGTATCCCCCACCCAGTCTACACCTGGATTTAATTCAGCTTTACACATCACTAGTGATTTTGGAGGTCTCAGCTATGTTCCCAGTGGATACATGGCCACCTCATTAAAACAACCACTTTATTTGTCAAAATTCAGAACAGTTGTCTCTCTCCAACACTGAAATAACAGCCTGTTCTAGATCATGTTTAGTTGTATTAGCAAAGCCACGTGGGAGATGCAGTACATTGCCAGCTTGTACTACACAAACTGACAGCAAGCTTTCTCTTTCACAATCAATAGTCTATACATACCTCATACCCCCATCTGATGTAGGTCTGGCACCCGCTACTGGCGGAGAGGCATGTGTATAGGCAAACTTGTCTACTACATTTTACATTGCTCTTGTACAAGGAATATTTTTAAAAGATATTCTAAAAATCTGCCACAAAATCAATTTAATTATCAGTAAAAATACTTACTTGGAAACTTTAGGTGCAAATCATGGCTACAGTCTTCTTTATATATAAGGTTTTTACAATACCCCACTTTTTTAATTTTTTATTGCATTTTAAGCATTTATAACCCCTTAAAAAAATGTATTGAGTAGACTTTATTGTGGTGATGGTTGCCATTCAAATCCCAATGTCCATTTAATTGTACGAAAATACTGCAAAAATTTTCCGGCAGATGGCGGCACCGACTTGTAACGGTTGCTGCAAGTTAAGGTGAGTATACCACAAATAAAACGTACTTTAACAATCGAATTTCGGCAAAATCGTTATGCGAACAGTAATTGGAGTTGCTAGAGGATCAAAATACTGAATTAGATCGAATTGCAATGTTTTGGTGTACGAGCTACAAATCTAGCAAATCGTTGTCCATAAGGATGGACATTGGGGGCCGGATGTAATGACACTTGAGTTTGTCGGCCAAGCAGGATGCCGGCCAAACTCAGGCATTTTTTAAAGGGGCAATCACTTAGGGCAACATTCGTCTACTTTACCAGTGTCATCACTGGGATACTACGGACACATGCAGTGGGTTATAAAGGGTTAAGCAATTCAACTCCAGTGAATACCATGTACTGCTATAGAAGTAAGCGGTAAACTGCTAGAGTTTAAAAAAAGGTTAGCAAACATAAAACGTTTGTAAATGTCAGAGTTATACATAAAGTCATACAAATAGGCTAATGGCCGCATACACTACAACAAGGTATCTATCGCATGCGCCCCATCATAGGCGATACCCCTTCAACTCCCCGCCATCCGCCGGCAGCTCCTGGACTTACGATGTGCTAATGTTAGATCGTATGCCACCTAACGTTAAGCACCTTCATCGCAAGCGACAGGGCCAGATCTTACCTACTGCATATAAGATCTGAAAGCCCTTCTTTCGACCCATGGATTGATATCGTAACAAAAGGCACGATTTCGGTCTAGTGCATGGAAGCCTTAAGAACTTACTGCTGCAACAATTAAAAAAAAGTCTTTCTGAGTAGAAAAGGATGGTTCCTCATTGTGTGGGTTTTATTTTCTACAAGCCGCCGCTTCCTGACGTGTTTAAGCCACACATCTAAAAGGGCATTGCTTTTATCAGCAAAGCACCCCATGTTTTGCCAGTAAAAAAAATGCCCTTTTAAATTCCGGGCTTAAGCATGCTGAGAAGAGGCGGCATTCACAAACCATCACCTGTGACATAAGTGATCAAACAGGGAGGAGGAAGGGTGGCAGTCTGGGACTCTCCTGCTGGATCCCAAGTGGGTGAACGGCACCCTAGACCAAATGGCTGTAACAGCATTTTACATTGCCATGCAATACCATCATCTACATCTAACTGGTCAGGGGTTCTTCCTTCAGCAAGATAATGACACAAAATATCATCCAGCTATGTCAGAATGACCTTTGAGGAAAAGAACAAGACTTATGGAACGGCCAGCACAGCCTCCTGACTTAAAACCTTTGAGCTGATTTGGGATGAACTGGACAGAAGGGTGAAAGCAAAGAAACCTACAAGTGCAGCACATTCCTGAGAACTGCTGCAACGGTGCTGGGAAGAACTTCCTGAACAATATATTATTTCCATTGTAGACAGAATGCGTTTGGCGGTTAAATCTGCAAAAGGAGGCTATGTTGAGGAGTCAAAAATTTATATTATATTGGGAGGCACTCAACTGACCGCCTGTCGGGATCCCGGCGCTCAGGATACCGACACCAGCTAAAATACCAGCGAACGGAGTCCTGACCGCCGGCTGGTTACCCCTCTTGGTCCACGCCACCACCCGGAGCGGAATAGAAACCTGTGGCGACCAAAGGTCACCACCGGGCCCAAAGCGCGGAAAGCCCGCGAGGGGACACGCACTCGCCGCCGGGATCCCGGAGTCGGTCTCCTTACCGCCAGTATCACGTACTGATCCCCCCCACATTTTGTTAAACAAAATAATTCTATGATTGCAAGTGATTTGTTTGCTGTACTCCCCAAAAAGCCAAATTTGCTGCTCATATGCACCAGCATGGAAAGGCCGCACCTGCTACAACAAACGTAGACGATACCTTGCACTTTGCCCTTTTTTGTACCGTATTAGAAGCATGTTTTTAATGACTCCCTACAGCATGGAGTACTATTTATTTAATGAGCACTCACTAGGAACTGCATTCTGTTAAGTGTTAATGCTTGTGATCGATGCAGGTAATGTCAAAATTGAGGCTTAGTCCAACGGCTTCTTGGAATGTATGTGTGTACAGGACCATCTGCTTACATTATTATTTGGACTCTTAGCTTTAAAGTGCCTTTAACAGCCCTAAAATGTGTCAAATGAATGCCCCTTTGTACAAGACCTTATGGAGGCATTTAATAGCATAACAGCAGAAACTAAGCAGGCGCAGATTTATAATACATAAAAATAAGGATTGTGCTCTCTCACAGTTACGCGATGAGCGTGAGTGTGATTTTATGTAGTGTATGCAGCCAGTGGTCTGATCATTATATGGCAGCACACGTCGGAGCCACAGGCACAGGGTGGACTTCTGACTTCAGATTTTGGCAGAACTTGCTGGGAGAGATTCACTTTAATATTTTTTATTATTCCTTGAGCCCCTCCTGGTGCTGGTAATTGATTTTAAGCAGTCGACTCATCCTTATTGTATTTCTCTAACGTCCTAGAGGATGCTGGGACTTCGTAAGGACCATGGGGAATAGACGGGCTCCGCAGGAGGCATGGGCACTTTAAGAAAGACTTTGGACTCTGGGTGTGCACTGGCTCCTCCCTCTATGCCCCTCCTCCAGACCCCAGTTTTAGACTGTGCCCAGAGGAGAATGGGTGCACTGCAGGGAGCTCTCCTGAGTTTCCTGCTTAGAAAGCATTTTTGTTAGGATTTTTTTTCTCTTTTTTCAGGGAGCACTGCTGGCAACAGGCTCCCTGCATCGAGGGACTGAGGAGAGAGGAGCAGACCTACTTAAATGATAGGCTCCGCTTCCTCGGCTACTGGACACCATTAGCTCCAGAGGGAGTGAACACAGGTTCGTCCTGGGCGTTCACCCCAGAGCCGCGCTGCCGTTCTCCTCACAGCCGCGCTGCCGTTCTCCTCACAGAGCCAGAAGAAACGAAGACAGAAGACGTCTCAGGCGGCAGAAGCCATCGGTGCTTCACTGAGGTAACGCACAGCACCGCAGCTGTGCGTCATTGCTCCCATACACCTCACACACTCCGGTCACTGTAAGGGTGCAGGGGGGGGGGGGGGGCGCGCCCTGGGCAGCAATAAAACACCTCTCCTGTGGCAAAAGTCTATATACATGTACAGGTGGGCACTGTACATGTATATAAAAGATCCCCGCCATTTTTTAGTAAGTTTGAGCGGGACAGAAGCCCGCCGCCGAGGGGGCGGGGCTTCTCCCTCAGCACTCCCCAGCGCCATTTTCTCTCCACAGCACCGCTGAGAGGAAGCTCCCCGGACTCTCCCCTGCTTGACACACGGTGAAAGGGGGTTTTAAAGTAGAGGGGGGGCACATTATTGGCGTTTTTACATTAAGCAGCGCTACTGGGTAAACAATCTGTGTTTTTCTCCAGGGTTATATAGCGCTGGGGTTTGTGCTGGCATACTCTCTCTCTGTCTCTCCAAGGGGCCTCAGGGGGAACCTGTCTTCAGAAAAGAGATTCCCTGTGTGTGTGAAGTGTGTCGCTACGTGTGTGTCGACATGTTTGACGAGGAAGGCTCACCTAAGGAGGAGGGGGAGTGCATGATGGTCAGGTCGCCGTCGGCAACGCCGACACCGGACTGGGTGGATATGTGGAATGTCTTGAATGCAAATGTAAATTTACTGCATAAACGATAAGACAAGGCTGAAGCTAGGGATCAGACCATGCCTGTCCCTGTGGCACCAGGACCTTCGGGGTCTCAAAAACGCACCATATCCCAGATCACTGACACAGATACCGACACAGATACTGACTCTAGTGTCGACTATGAGGATGCAAAATTACAGCCAAAGGTGGCGAAAGGTATTTGTCACATGATTATTGCCATTAAAGAGGTTTTGCATATCACTGTGGAACCCCGTGTCCCTGACACGAGGGTACACATGTATAAAGGGAAAAAGCCTGAGGTCACTTTTCCGTCCTCTTTTGAACTAAGCGACTTGTGCGAAAAGGCTTGGGAATCTCCAGATAGGAGACTACAAGTTCCCAAAAGGATTCTTATGGCGTATCCCTATCCACAAAAGGACAGGATACGATGGGAATCTTCGCCGAAGGTAGACAAGGCGGTGGCACTGCCTTCTCAGGATACAGCTTCCCTCAAGGATCCTGCTGATTGTAAGCAGGAGGTTACCATGAAGCACATTTACACACATTCCGGTACTATCGTTAGACCGACTATGGCATCGGCCTGGGTGTGTAGTGCTGTCGCAGCATGGACAGATTCCTTATCTACGGAACTTGACACCCTAGATAAGGATACCATTCTAATGACCCTAGAGCATATCAAAGATGCTGCTTTATATATGAGGGATGCTCAAAGAGACATTTGTTTACTAAGCTCCAGAATAAATGCTATGTCTATTTCTGCTAGGCGACTCCTGTGGACCCGACAGTGGACAGGGGATGCCGACTCAAAGCGGCATATGGAGTCGTTGCCTTACAAGGGGGAGGAGTTGTTTGGAGAAGGCCTCTCGGACCTTGTCTCTACTGCTACGGCAGGTAAATCGAATTTCTTACCTTATGTCCCCCCGCAGCATACTAAAAAGGCACCTCATTATCAAATGCAGTCCTTTCGTTCCAATAAAAGCAAGAAGGTACGGGGATCGTCCTTCCTTGCCAGAGGAAAAGGCAAGGGAAAAAAGCTGCATGCAGCTAGTTCCCAGGAGCAGAAGTCCTCCCCTACATCTGCAAAGTCCACCGCATGACGCTGGGGCTTCCCGGGGGGAGTCGGCTCAAGTGGGGGCACGTCTTCGATTTTTCAGCCAGGTCTGGGTTCACTCAGAGGTGGATCCCTGGGCTATAGAGATTGTTTCTCAGGGATACAGGCTGGAATTCGAAGACGTGCCTCCTCGCCGGTTTTTCAAATCGGCTCTGCCAGCTTCCCCGTCAGAGAGGGAGTTAGTGTTGACTGCAATTCAAAAATTGTATCTTCAACAGGTGATAGTCAAAGTTCCTCTTCTCCAGCAAGGAAAGGGGTATTACTCAACCCTGTTTGTGGTCCCGAAACCGGACGGTTCGGTCAGGCCCATTTTGAATCTAAAATCCCTGAACTTGTACTTGAGAAAGTTCAAGTTCAAGATGGAATCGCTCAGAGCGGTCATCGCCAGCCTGGACGGGGGGGAATGGATGGTGTCCCTGGACATAGAGGATGCATACCTTCATGTTCCGATTTTCCCTCCTCACCAGGCGTTCCTGAGATTTGCAGTACAGGACTGTCATTACCAATTTCAGACGTTGCCGTTTGGGCTTTCCACAGCCCCAAAAATTTCACCAAGGTAATGGCGGAAATGATGGTGCTCCTGCGCAAGCAGGGTGTCACAATTATCCCATACTTGGACGATCTCCTCATAAAGGCGAGATCTCGGGAGAAGTTGCTGGACAGCGTGTCGCTGTCGGTGAGGATGTTGCAGGGACACGGCTGGATTCTCAATATACTGAAGTCCCAGCTAGTCCCTACAACGCGCCTGACCTTTCTGGGTCTGATTCTAGACACAGACCAGAAAAAGGTTTTTCTTCCGATGGAAAAGGCTCAGGAGCTCATAGCCCTGGTCAGGAACCTATTAAAGCTAAAAAAGGTTTCAGTGCATCACTGCACGCGTGTCCTGGGGATGATGGTGGCATCGTACGAGGCCATCCCCTTCGGAAGGTTCCATGCGAGGACCTTTCAATGGGATCTACTGGACAAATGGTCCGGGTCCCATTTACAAATGCATCAGAGGATCACCCTGTCTCCCAGAGCCAGGGTATCTCTCCTGTGGTGGCTGCACAGTGCTCACCTCCTAGAAGGCCGCAGGTTCGGAATTCAGGACTGGATCCTGGTGACCACGGACGCAAGCCTCCGAGGTTGGGGAGCAGTCACACTGGGAAGAAATTTCCAAGGTTTCTGGTCGAATCTAGAGACTTGTCTCCACATCGACGTCCTGAGTTGAGGGCCATATACAACGCCCTACGCCAGGCGGAGGCATTGCTTCGGGACAAACTGGTTCTGATTCAGTCAGACAATGTCACAGCAGTGGCTCATGTAAACCGCCAAGGCGGCACAAGGAGCAGAGCGGCCATGGCAGAAGCGACCAGGATTCTTTGCTGGGCGGAAGGCCATGTAAGCGCCCTATCAGCTGTATTCATCCCGGGGGTGGACAACTGGGAAGCGGACTTCCTCAGCAGGCACGACCTGCATCCGGGAGAGTGGGGACTTCATCAAGAAGTCTTCGCACAGATCGTGGGTCGGTGGGGACTGCCTCAGATAGACATGATGGCGTCCCGTCTCAACAAAAAGCTAAAGCGGTATTGCGCCAGGTCAAGAGACCCTCAGGCGGTAGCGGTGGACGCTCTAGTGACACCTTGGGTGTTCAGATCGGTCTATGTGTTCCCTCCTCTACCTCTCATACCCAAGGTGTTGAGAATAATAAAACTAAGAAGAGTAAGAACAATCCTCATTGTTCCAGATTGGCCATGAAGGACTTGGTATCCGGATCTGCAAGAGTTGCTCACAAAAGATCCGTGGCCTCTTCCTCTAAGACAGGACCTGCTGCAGAAGGGGCCCTGTCTGTTCCAAGACTTACCGCGGCTGCGTTTGACGGCATGGCGGTTGAACGCCGGATCCTAGAGAAAAAAGATATTCCGGAGGAGGTCATTCCTACCCTGATCAAGGCTAGGAAGGACGTGACATTGAATCATTATCACCGTATATGGCGAACATATGTTTCTTGATGTGAGGCCAGGACTGCTCCTACGGAGGAGTTCCATTTGGGTCGTCTGCTTCACTTCCTGCAAACAGGAATGACTTTGGGCCTAAAATTAGGGTCCATAAAGGTCCAAATTTCGGCCTTATCCATTTTTTTTCAAAAGGAATTGGCTTCTCTTCCTGAAGTACAGACATTCGTGAAGGGGGTGCTGCATATTCAGCCTCCTTTTGTACCTCCGGTGGCGCCGTGGGATCTTAATGTGGTATTAAGTTTCCTCAAGTCACCTTGGTTTGAACCACTCACAACAGTGGAGTTGAAATATCTCATGTCGTGCCTGTGGCTACACGGGACTTGGAGGATTCCGAGTCCTTTGATGTGGTCAGGGCTTTGAAGATTTATGTGGCCAGAACAGCGACGGTTAGGAAAACTAAAGCGCTGTTTGTTCTGTATGCAGCCAACAAAGTTGGCGCGCCTGCTTCAAAGCAGACTATTGCTCACTGGATCTGTAACACGATCAGCAGGCGCATTCTACGGCAGGATTGCCATTGCCTAAATCAGTTAAGGCCCATTCCACTAGGAAGGTGGGCTCGTCTTGGGCGGCTGCCCGAGGGGTCTCGGCATTACAGTTGTGCCGAGCAGCTTGGTCGGGGTCAAACACCTTTGCAAAGTTCTATAAATTCGATACCCTGGCTGAGGAGGACCTCCTGTTTGCTCAAGCGGTGCTGCAGAGTCATCCGCACTCTCCCGCCCGTTTGGGAGCTTTGGTATAATCCCCATGGTCCTTACGGAGTCCCAGCATCCTCTAGGACGTTAGAGAAAATAAGATTTTACACTTACCGGTAAATCTATTTCTCGTAGTCCGTAGAGGATGCTGGGCGCCCGTCCCAAGTGCGGACTTCTTCTGCAAGACTTGTATATAGTTATTGCTTACATAAGGGTTATGTTATAGTTTCATCGGTTTAGACCGAGACTATGTTGTTTGTTCATACTATTAACTGGGTAGTTATCACAAGTTATACGGTGTGATTGGTGTGGCTGGTATGTATCTTGCCCTGGGATTCCCAAAAATCCTTTCCTCGTACTGTCCATCTCTTCTGGGCACAGTTTCTCTAACTGGGGTCTGGAGGAGGGGCATAGAGGGAGGAGCCAGTGCACACCCAGAGTCCAAAGTTTTTCTTAAAGTGCCCATGCCTTCTGCGGAGCCCGTCTATTCCCCATGGTTCTTACGGAGTCCCAGCATCCTCTACGGACTACGAGAAATAGATTTACCGGTAAGTGTAAAATCTTATTTTCTTTTTTAAATTATGTCTTAAGTTAAACAATGTAAGGAACGCCACATCCCCCGACCAGTTAGAGTAATGTGCAAGACCAGTTAGAGTAATGTGCAATGACTTTCATTAGCATATTTAACCAAATGAAGACTCGAGTGGACATCTTTGGTTGACTTTTAGATACTGAAATACAAACCATATCACGGCGAACAATTAAATTCACTTCATGCTCTTTCCTTCTGTTTGCTTTCTTTGTTGATGTGTATATATGTATGCGTGTGTGTGTGTGTGTGTGTGTGTGTGTGTGTGTGTGTGTGTGTGTGTGTGTGTATATATATATATATATATATATATATATATATATATCAATATCATACAAATTCAGCACTCACCTAATATTAACACTTCAAACTGTAATTCATCTGAATTTAGGGAATGTTAGTTCCAAAATATTGCAGTAGTTTGTTAAGCTGACCAGCCACTTCACGGCCACTCCCATTTGGTCAGTCCCTACACTAACTTTCAAAAATCTGAGCATTGCTCTCAGGCATCTTTTGGATTTTGGAAAAAGGTACTAATGAATTAATACCAATCAGGCGCTCAAGACTGGGCTTGTTCTCTAAGCTGCTGTTTAAAAGGGGCATTTAGTCAATCGCCCCAACTCACAAAATAGAAAAATAGATAAGGAAAACAGCGCTTAAAAATAACTAAATACCAGGTGTAGTTAAAAAATACAAATATCATTCATTTAATAAATCATACAATTTGTGACAGATTCATGGTAACCACAATGGTGTTATAAATGAGCTTAACAAGCCAATCCCTCAACTTCTTTGCTTTTCTGAAAGGGGCAAGTCAACATATGTAAATGCCGGCATATACACAGTGTGCTGATCAGCAAACAGTCCTCCTCACTCTGAGATGTTATAGCGACATCCAATTTGGAGAAAAATAATTACCAGCTCCCTTGTGGTATTGGCCGGGTATTCCACCTAGCGAGGGTCCAGATGCTCTCTTTATCCTACGAAAAATAAATGGTGGTTCTCCCTGTATTTCTGTCCACAATGTCGGGTGCTTGAATCTCCCAGCGTTTTGAGTGACTTGGAGTGATTCCACTGTACGGGTGAACAATGCCCTGGTCAGAGGATTGGCTTACTGACGCGTTTCGCTGGCAGCTTTATCAAAGGTCTTTTGGATTTTAAATACACAGAATGCTTCTATCATGGGTTTAGACAGTGCCGTAACTAGCCATTTTATCGCTGTGTGCAAGAAACAGCATTGGCACCGCCACCATACAAGATAGGGGCAGTGCACGCCATAGGCGCGCAAAAAATATATAGGGGCGTGGCTTCGTGGGGAAGGGGCGTGGCCACAAATTAATACCAATTCATACTACGGTGCACAGTAGTCACCATTATTCAAATTACGCTGCACAGTAGAACCCCTTTGACTCATTACGGCAGGCAGCATGCCCTTTTTACACTTTACGGCAGACAGCACCTCCTTTTTACACATTATGGCAGACAGCGTCCCCCTTTTTACACATTATGGCAGACAGCGTCCCCCTTTTTACACATTACGGCAGACAGCGTCCCCCTTTTTACACATTACGGCAGACAGCGTCCCCCTTTTTACATATTACGGCAGACAGCGTCCCCCTTTTTACATATTACGGCAGACAGCGTCCCTCTTTTTACACATTACGGCAGACAGCGTCCCCCTTTTTACACATTACGGCAGACAGCGTCCCCCTTTTTACATATTACAGCAGCCAGTCCCCAATTTTACACATTGCGGCAGACAGAATAGATAGAGAGAGCTAGACAGACAGACAGACAGACAGACTGGTAGATAGATACTTACCATCTCTCCCCGCTGGCAGTCAGGCTCCTCGGTGCTGGCAGATCCCGGGCAGGGGGGAAGAAGGAGGAGGAAGGAGGACTGGAGCCGCAGCAGCGCTATGTAATTGGTGGAGGCACCGCTGCAGCTGTCCCTCTGCTTCCGCTTTGGCTGCCCGCCGCCGCTATGAATGCTGGGATGATCGAAGCCTCCGGCGCTGCTGCTCTCCTCCCCTGCCTCCGGCTTCTCCAGCACGGCGCAACCAGCACAGCAGAGGCGGCTTGTAATGAGTCAATTTGCCTCATTACAAGCCGCTGGCCGTTGTGCCCTTAGGGCGACTGTGCTGTGTGCCAGGCACACCTGGCACACACATAGTTACAGCGCTGGTAATTCCACACACCAGACCCCCCATAGTAATCCCACAAACCAGACCCCCCCATAGTAATACCACACACACCATACCCCCCCATAGTAATTCCACACACCAGACCCCCCATAGTAATTCCACACACCAGACCCCCCCATAGTAATTCCACACACAAGATGCCCCCATAGTAATTCCACACACCAGAGCCCCCCCCCCCATAGTAATTCCACACACCAGACTCCCCCCTCCCCATAGTAATTCCACACACCTGAAATCGTTCGCTCTCAGTGGGGACTGGGGAGAAGTGAGGGCGGAGGTGCACTGGAACCACGCAGCACGGAGCAGCAGCGGGAAGTGAGGAAGGAGACGATCGGTACGTGACCTGAGAGTCACCATAAGTCACAAGGCCGGCTGTTGCGGCAGTGCAGCGCTGCCCGAGCTGGCAGCCGGACACGCATATGTGGTGGCGGGTGTCTTAGGCGGCGGGTCTACCTGACGGGCATCGCTGTCAGGCAGCGCATCATACCTGAAAAAGGCTGCTATACAGTGTCGTGTCCGCGCTCCAACCTCCCCTCTATACCACGCTGATCTCACTGACGGGGCACCACACCGCAGCGGGGAAGCACAAGGGGGAAGAGACTGCTCAGCACTGCCATCTGCATTGTATCTTAACAGTGGTGCATCCAGCAGAGAAGGATCCGGGCGCACCACTATTATTACACATTACAGCAAGCAGTGGCGCATACATATAGGCTGGTGGATTCGGATGGTGCGCCCACAGGGCAATTGCGCTGTGTGCTAAGCACCATCCGCCCACACCTAGTTACGGCCCTGGGTTTAGGCCCTGTCTCACTCTTTTAAAGTGATAGGAACCACACCCAAGCATATCAGTTAATCAGTATATATATACATATATATATATATATATATATATATATATAGGCAGGCGACGGCGCGGCACTCAGGGCTCAGGAGAAGAAATCAAGTACAACAACCACGTCTTCTTAACAACGTTTCAATCTTATTCAAAGATTTTCATCAGGTTACGCCTGCCTGCATCCCAATTTTGTGAGGGCACGGTGTCAAGGTAAACTACTTCCTTGGAGTGCCGGACACATTGCCAAATATATATATATATATATATATATCTCCAATAAAGTAGGAGCACTCACCAGTCTTCATAATATTCTCATTTTTATTAGCAGCAAGACATCAATAGAGGGGTGCAATCGACGTTTCGGTTCCCAAATGGAACCTTTGTCGAAACGTCGATTGCACCCCTCTATTGATGTCTTGCTGCTAATAAAAATGAGAATATTATGAAGACTGGTGAGTGCTCCTACTTTATTGGATAGATTTGCACTAATGGATCTTGAGGATTCATTATTATATGGAAGTCACCCCAGCATTTGTGGATAAGGCCAGAGTGTGGACTGCTCCTGTGAATATATATATATATATATATATATATATATACAGCAAAGAGAAACAGGTGGCACTCACAGACTTGAAAGAAATGTTGAACAAACTTCACTCCGTGAAGAGTTTAATGGAAACAACAGGTGACGTTTCGGGGACACATCCCCTTCCTCAGACATCAAAACAGTGCAAACAAAGTGTATTTATAACATGATATGACCCCACTTACCCCCACAATCACGAGTCCCAGCTGCGTGGACCACGGAGTGCCCAGGCGTCTCCCGTCCCGCACTTCCGGTCTCGGCTCCACGGCCCGGCCGGAAGTGACGCAATCAGGCTTGCTGGTTCCTATGGCAACGCGCTGGTAGCCCTGAAATAAACAAAGCAAAGCAGAACATCTGATCGTGACTCAATAAGAAACAACAAACAGGCACACAAATGTATACTGCGCTCAATGAAGCTGGAGTGTGCCTAATAAAACTAATCTAACATATCGTAACACATGTGCATAAACTACAATAAAAATTTTTAAAATCAACCTGTGTGCAATCCGCAACCATAGGAACAACATGATCATAATATTTATAATATTTAAACCCTCTAGTATACAAAAAGAGTATATTTTTATATCAACATCACTAGAGGCCATTTAACCTGGAAGGCAAAACAACCGAGGGGATCATAATCAAATGCACCGTCCCTTGCCTAATATGACCTCTCGACTGGAACCCTAGCCTACAATACATATAAAGAATGATAATGAGGTAAAACTACACAGCATTTGTGGTCCCAGCCACTGTAAAAATTGTTTGTAAACGGCTCTCTACAATAACAATTTTAAAGGGAAAGGTGCAGTGACATCAACAAAAAGATTTTTTATAGAAAATTGATGAGTCTCAAGGACTCATTTAACCCCCTAGGGGCCAGACAATCTAGGCGAAAAATCCACCTGGATTCAAGTTGGAGTAATTTTCTCCCCCCCCCCCCCCCCCCCCCCCCCCGTGTAGATGCTGGCACATGGTCAATGGCCCTGTATCTCAAACTGGCCAAACTATGTTTATGCGTGGCAAAGTGTCTTGCCACTGGCTGCTCACTAGTCCCAGCACGAATGGCAGACCTATGCTGGGTTAACCGTACTTTCAATTGGCATTCAGTTTTGCCCACGTAATAGCAAACTATCACATAGACCACGAACCGAGATGTACAGGTTAATGGCCACCTGATTTTTAACCGTTGGCCCGTGTGGGGATGCGGGAATGACTCCCCAACAATGAAAAAGGAACAGGTGGTGCATCCTAGGCATTTAAAGCAACCATTTCTCTTGCTTAAAAAGTGCCTGGTTGCACTCTTGGCATCAAAACCTGTGATGTCGGTTTTGACTACCAAGTCTTTCAAATTCCTACCCCTAGAATAACTCGGAATCAATTTGCTGTTTTGGAAACACTTCAAATCAGGGTCAGAAGTGACCATCTGCCACATCCCTTTGACTTGCTTCACCAATGCCGGACTATTAGAGTTGTATTCAGTCACCCAAGGTATGGTCTCATTAGGTATTGCTTTAGAATGATGTTTGGGTTGTTTCTGAAAATTGCACAGAGCTCTCTCTCGTGCTTTTTTCAGTTCCGATAGAGAATATCCTCTCTCAGAGAATTTCAGCATCATCTCATCTAGCTGTAACATCCGTGTACCTGGATCAGTGTTATTCCTGCATACCCTGAGTAACTGAGAATAAGGCAAACTACGGATCATTGCTTTGGGATGGGAACTCTCAGCCCGGAGCAGGGTGTTCCTGTCCGTGGGTTTTTTATACAGAGTCGTCCCCAGCTGTCCCTCTTTCAGCTGTATACATACATCCAAATAGCAAATCTCTGACTTACTATGGTTCCAGGTCAATTTAATGGGACTATCTGAGTTGTTTTGTCTATTGATAATCTCAATCAAAATCTGAATGTCGCCATTCCAGAAAATGAGGAGATCATCAATATAACGAAAATAAAGCAAAATGGTTGCTGAAGTTTGTTCAACATTTCTTTCAAGTCTGTGAGTGCCACCTGTTTTTCTTTGCTGCATGTTGGTGGACTAGCTTGTCCACAAGGAAGGGCACCTCAGCCAGTTACTAGGAGGAGTGCCAGGGCAAATCTTGGTTATATATATATATATATATATATATAATCTATTTATTTATTTTCTTTGTTCATGCTTACAAATAACTAGTTGGAAGCAAAATACAGGTCCTCTTTATACTACAGGTTGAGTATCCGTTATCCAAAATTCAAAATCACACATTTTTGGGTCCCCTACTATCTATATAATATATCTATATATACACATAATCTATAATATATATGTTATTATCTCAATAGGGGACCGAAAAATGTGGGATTTTGGATAACGGATACTCAACCTGTATTTGTTGTAAAACACCCCCAAATATATTGTTTTGTGTTTGGCCCCTAGCCTGTTAATAACTTCATCTTGTTGGTGGAATCCCACAATATAGTCGATTGGTTTATAATGCTTTCTTTATCTGATCTGACAAGCTCTAGAGGTTTATACAAACTTTGATATGCATACATGTATATAGTCTGCTACTTTAAAACCTAGTGTGAAACAGCACCAGCTATAACCTCCTTATCCTCACCACACCAGTAATAAATCAAATACTTTTCCTGTTGCTCTGATTGAAGACGCTTGTGATGGTAAATGTACATATAGTACATGTTACTTTATGTATGTATATTACTATCTGCCCCAATTTGGCTCGGGGAAACTCTTCTGTAAGATCTTTCTAAATAAACCCTGCTGTGCCCCCCTCCTTCCCTCTACTTGGCAGGACGCTTGCAGGCTTCTACCAAATAAGCAGCTGGGATTTATTTACCATGATTAAGAAAGCATTTGAAAGTGGATATCTAACGTTTTTTAATATAAACATTTTAAAAGTTTTTTTTTTTTTAAACCTTGAAACCGTTACATTTGCTTCACTTTTATGTCAGTTGGAGCTATGTATGATATTAAATCACTGATCTGTAAGCAGGAACTGCTGCAACCTGCTGGCTAGTGGTCAGTAAAGACATTAACACTTCTGCATCACGGACATCTTCTCATATATTCCCTTATACTCTCATCTTTTAACTCTATCTTAGTCATTTCAGGTTGTCATGGGTTGTGGCATTAATTTAAGCACATAAATAATTTCCCTTAAACAAAGGTTAATATTTTCCGAAGCCTAGTTTATGTATTACAGAAATTAGTTTTGTTATCCAACATTAAAAGGCCCTAAACTGGAGGTGTGAGCTGCGGGTCAAATCACAAGCCACATTCTGTAGATATTTTCCTATAACCAAAATAAGATTTCCCCTGAAGCCAGCCGGAGCCCCAGGAGTGTTTTTCCCTGCAATGTGCTCATACTGCTTTACAGAAATATATTTCAGCCATTTTACCAAAATTAAATGGCTGAAGATGGTGTACAATCACAAGCTGCAAACAAGTCCCCTAGTTCATAGGACTTTATTTGGGCTCTGGCTAGGAAGAGGGGCCACCTTAAAGCATCTTTAAGTGGACATTAACATACATACATACATATGGGGTGTAGTACGGCTGACCGGCGGTCTCCTGACCGCCGGTCAGCTTACCGACGCCGGGATCCCGGCAGCATACCGACGCCGGGATCCCGGCGGGGAGGGGCGAGTGCAGCAAGCCCCTTGCGGCCTCGCTGTGCTCGCCACGCTGCGTGCTCAGTGGCGACCTGCGGTCGCCACGGGTTCTATTCCCACTCTATGGGTGTCGTGGACACCCACGAGTGGAAATAGTCCCTGTTGGTCGGCATGCTGACCATCGGGACAGTGACCCGTCGGGCTGGTGGAGGAGGTCATGTGACTGTCGGTCAGCTGACCGGCGGTCACATGAATACCACCCTACATATGGACCTTACTTGCGTACCTGACCCTCTCCATGAGGGAGAAAATGCTCTGTTCCTGGACTTTCCTGGTAATGTATGATTGCCATCATCTGTGGTGAGCTAGTTAATTGATAAGAAAGGTGTTTCACCACAGGTGATGGCAATCATACATTACCAGGAAAGTCCAGGAACAGAGCATTTTCTCCCTCATGGAGAGGGTCAGGTAGGCAAGTATGATATGGACAGAAGACTGGCACTCCAAATTCATACAAATAATAATGCTGGTGTCATGGACATGGTGATAAGTAGATGTGCGGCACTCACAGGACTTTGTATCTCACAGCATAGCCAGTGTAGAAGGCAGCAGAACGCTGTCACATGCTAGTCGGTCAACGTTTCATTTTAATGATAACATTTTATCAGGACATAACGAAATTTTATTATTAAAATGAAACGTTGACCGAGATACAAAATGTGTGCGGAAGTTTTAGGCCGGTGTGGAAGAAATGCTGTAAAGTAAGAATGCTTTAAAAAAATAGAAGTGTTAATAGTTTGTTTTAACAATTAACAGAATGCAAAGTGAATGAACAGAAGAGAAACCTAAATCAAATTAGTATTTGGTGTGACCACCCTTTGCCTGCAAAACAGCATCAATTCTTCTAGGTACACTTGCACAAAGTTTTTGAAGGAACTCCGCAGGGAAGTTGTTCCAAACATCTTGGCAAACTAACCACAGATCTTCTGTGGATGTAGGCTTGCTCAGATCCTTCTGTTTCTTCATGTAATTCCAGACAGACTCGATTATGTGGGGCCCATAACATCACTTCCTTGTTCTTCTTTACAATGAAGATAGGCCCTCATTCCGAGTTGTTCGCTCGCAAGCTGCTTTTAGCAGCTTTGCACACGCTAAGCCGCCGCCCTCTGGGAGTGAATCTTAGCTTATCAAAATTGCGAACGAAAGATACGCAATATTGCGAAAAGACTTCTCTGTGCAGTTTCTGAGTAGCTCGAGACTTACTCTTCCAGTGCGATCAGTTCAGTGCTTGTCGTTCCTGGTTTGACGTCACAAACACACCCAGCGTTCACCCAGACACTCCTCCGTTTCTCCAGCCACTCCCGCGTTTTTCCCAGAAACGGTAGCGTTTTTTCACACACTCCCATAAAACGGCCAGTTCCGCCCAGAAACACCCACTTCCTGTCAATCACATTACGATCACCAGAACGAAGAAAAAACCTTGTAATGCCGTGAGTAAAATACCTAACTGCATAGCAAATTTACTTGGCGCAGTCGCACTGCGGACATTGCGCATGCGCATTAGCGACTAATCGCTCCGTTGCGAGAAAAAAATAACGAGCGAACAACTCGGAATGACCCCCCTAGTTCTTAATAAATTGGCTATATATGTGGGGGTCATTGTCCTTCTGCAGAGTAAATTTGGAGCCAATCAGATGCCTCCCTGATGGCATTGCATGATGGATAAGTATGTGACTGTTTTTCTCAGCATTGAGGACACCATTAATCCTGACCAAATCCCCAACTATATTTGCTGAAATGTAGCCCCAAACTTGCAAGGCATCTCCAACTTGCTTCACTGTTGCCTGCACACACTCATTATTGTACCGCTGTCTAGCCCTTCGGCAAACAAACTGTCCTCTGTTACAGTCAGATATTAAACATTTTGATATCAGTCCAGAGTACCTGCTGCCATTTTTCTGCTCCCCAGTTCCTATGTTTTCATGCACAGTTGAGTTGTTTGGCCTTGTTTCCACGTCAAAGCTATGGCTTTTTGGACGCATTTCTTCCATGAAGACCACTTCTGGACAGACTTATCCGAACAGCAGATGGGAGTACCTTAGTCCCACTGGTTTCTGCCAGTTGTGAGTTGATAGTACAGCTGGACATTTTCCGATTTCGAAGGGAAGTAGGCATGATGTGTCTTTCATCTGATGCACTAAGTTTCCTTGGCCAACCACTGCATCTATGGTCCTCAATGTTGCCCCTTTCTTTATGCTTCTTTAAAAGAGCTTGAACGGCACATCTTGAAACCTCAGTCTGCTTTGAAATCTTTGCCTGGTAGAGACCTTACTGATGCAGTGTAACTACATTGTATCTTGTTGCTGTGCTCAGTCTTGCCATGGTGTATGACCTGTGACATGAAACTGTCTTCCACAACATCACCTTTTTAGCAGAGTTCCACCCAGTTTTAAGCTTCCTACACAGCTGTTTCTGTTTCAGCTAATTACTGTGTTTCACCCTGCATATGGAAATCATATTATCACCTGTTTGGTGTGTGTGTGTGTATGTATATATATATATATATATATATATATAATCCATAGTAACAGCCCGGCACTCCGCTGTCCCCGTAGGGGTGTCGCTCCGGTGCCCTCCTAGGGCTATGGTAGCCCCAATAGGCAGCAGAGAGGGTGATGGCGGCACTCAGAGTCTTTCACAATAAAGTGAATCAAAAAGCAAAGTGCATTTATTGTCAAGGTTTCGGGGGACGGACCCCCTTCCTCAGGACACTGCAGACTAGTGACAATACAGTGAAAACAACTTAAATACCTCACCTTCCCGGGTCCCGCTGTCTCCCGCCGCGTCCGCGCCGTCCAGTGTACCGAGCCCGCCACTCGCTACCGGAAGTGTGAAAGACTCTGAGTGCTGCCATCACCCTCTCTGCTATATATACAGTATATATATATATATATATATATATATAAAGAGCAAGTAGAGAAATGCGGCACTCAGGATGTTGAAAGAAATCACAAACAGCGTGGATATCAACGTTTAAATCTATTATCAGGTTGTCTTCAGGATAAAGTAACTACAGTATTACTGTATCCTGAAGACAACCTAATAATAGATTGAAACGTTGATATCCACGCTGTTTGTGATTTCTTTCAACCTCCTGAGTGCCGCATTCTCTACTTGCTACATTATCCCTTATGAGGGCACCGGGAACAGTTGGCTAACGTTTTATGGAGTGCCGGTCCCACAATTGTGTGTGTATATGTATATATACTCTTTAACTCTTTTGCCAATACAAACTTCACTATTTCATTAGACTCCGAGTGCCGCCTCATTTGTTCTGCATTGGTATTCTGGGGTAGCCCCCTGGGTGGAAGGCACAGGAGCAAGGTACCTATTGCTGCTACGGGAGTGCCGGAGTTTCATATGTATACATACACACACTTCAAATTTTTTCTTCTAGAGATGTTCGGGTGATTTGTGACAACTGTTACTCAACTATCTGTGCAAAGTTATGGGGTCTAACCTAAAGCAACATCACAGATTATTTCATTTTTCTTCCAAACTACAAAATAAAAAATAATTTGTGGTTAGGTACTGTAGACTTGCACATATGGGGGTAAATTTACTAAGATGGGAGTTCTATTTAAGATGGGATGTTGCCCATAGCAACCAATCAGATTATTATCTTCTAGAAGGTGCTAAATAAATGAGAAGTAGAATCTGATTGGTTGATATGGGCAACATCCCATCTTAAATAGAACTCCCATCTTTTTAAATTTACCCCATGGTCTTGCTCCTTGTGTGGGAGACATTCTATTCATACATGCATTCTGCGATTTTCATAGTCGTTTAACCATGAGGTGGCATTGATCCAGTCTCACACCTCAGCAGAGCCATGTATACAGTAAATACCACTGGCAGTGATCATTACAATTCTGTTCTGTGTTTATTTAAGATATAACTTTATTACCTGTGGGTATTTTATATGTTTTGTGACATCATGTATCTGCTTTTGTGTGAATGGACATGATTTCAGCAAAGCACGATGAATAGCTTGTCAAAATGACTGAGATGCTAAATTGTGCTTCTGCTGAGAGGGTAAGTTGGGTGATCAGCGGCATTTCCAAACCAAATTGATTTTAGTAGGTAGGCTTGTTATATTCCAGACTCACTTTGGGTCTGGGACAGAGCTGAAAGTAAATCCAGGTATAATTTATACCAAACTGTGCGTGGGAAAATGTTCATATTTGTTCATATGTACCTCCTATGCAAGGGTGTAGCTACCACAAGGGGATCCGGTCTGAAGATCGACACTGTCTAGGTCGACCACTATAGGTCGACAGTCACTAGGTCGACAGGGTTTGAAAGTCGACAGGGTTTATAGGTCGACATGTGCTAGGTCGACAGGTCAAAAGGTCGACGAGTTTTTCAATTTTTTTTTTCTTTTTTTGAACTTTTTCATACTTAACGATCCACGTGGACTATGATTGGAACAGTAAACCTTGCCCGAAGCATGGCGAGCAAAGCGAGCCATGCGAGGGGACACTGTGCACTAATTTGGCTTCCCGGTCACTATACGCAGAAAAAGACACCCCCAAAAAAAACTCATGTCGACCTTTTGACCTGTCTATCTAGCACATGTCGACCTAGAAACCCTGTCGACCTTCAAACCCTGTCGACCTAGTGACTGACGACCTATAGTGGTCGACCTAAACATTGTCGACCTAGACACTGTCGATTTGATGATCCACATCCACCACAGGTGGTGGGAGTGCAGCTGCTATGGGGCCCAGAGCTGAAAGGGCCAACTTTCCTTGTCAAATTTACATACTGTAGGAGCCCTTTCAAACGTTTGTTCTGGGGCCTACAATATATGTAGTTAACCCCTGGATCTTCTCATTCTAATGTGGTATAAAATGAACTGGAGGCACTTTATGTCATCATATAAATTGGGAGTACTGTGTTGCATACTGTGTACTGGTAACCTTACAAAGTGACAAAACATGGACTAGGGCTCTACTATGGTCCATGTAATAAACTAGGACACTACTAATGTCCGCTTTATTAAAAAAATATTTTTTATAAATACAAACAAATATAAAACCACAGCACTCGCCACCCCAGAAGTGGGGTGCAATGTCTGCACTCACCACTCATAGGGTGGGGTGCATGTAGCCCCTGGCCACCTACTTAAATATATACAAACAGAAAGTTCAGCACTCACCATAGCAAGCTCACTTATCCTTACAACATCAATAAATAAATGATGGGGGTTTAGTCATGTTAGGATAAGTGAGCTTGTTATGGTGAGTGCTGAATTTTCTGTTTATATATATATATTATACATACATACATACATACATACATACATACATACATACATACAATTGGCTGGCACTCAATGAGAGCAGATAAATCCATGCCCGGATGTCATCTTACATCCACCTGGCAATAGACGATGTATATTCACACTAGGTATGGCGGCACTCACGGGTCTTGTATGATGCAATAATGATCAGGCGACTAGCACCATCCTGCTGGTTAACGTTTCAGTATATTGTATAACCTTTTGTCGGTTCTGAAAAGTTGCACTTGTGACACTGATAATATGCAGGCACACGGAACCAGGGTATGCGTCAGCAGAATATGCAGCTGATCCTAAGAGTGGGTGGAGGCCAGATGTAATTCTCATCACTTCACATTTTCACAACTTGCCAAAATAAGATCCTTTCACCACCAAAGACATTATTATCTTTTCTCTCATGGAATATTGTAATTACTTTCAGAAACACCAGACAGCAGGAGATATTCTTGAGTATATTTGTCTTCAGAAGAATAATTAAGACCTCTCATATGAAGCCTCTCGGAATTGTTAGAAAGGGCTCTCCCATTTAATGGCTTATATTTATGTATTGTATTATATTATATCATATATTATATGCCCTACTGCAGGCATGTCCAAAATGCGACCCTCCAGCTGTTTGAGAAACTACACATCCCAGCATGCTCTGACACAGCTTTAGCATTCTCTGACAGCAAACCTGTGTCAGGGCATGCTGGGATATGTAGTTTCACAACAGCTGGAGGGCCGCAGTTTGGACATGCCTGCCCTACTGCAACTTTTACTAAACATCTTACCTTCAATTTCCAGCTACTCTGTGTTTTTCTGCCATGTCTGTATATGAGCAAGCAGAGTTGATTTATTTTCTTTATCATGTGTACACAAAGCTGTTTCCTACTTCCAACTGCATCTGTAGAGGGGTGGTCTTCAGTATGCTGCTGCGCCGGCCACTCATACTCACCCCTATAGAGGGCTGTGTGACTTCCTAGCACAGCAAGAGTGAACATACCTGCCTGTCGGTATAAACACATGGCTGAAAAACTCTGAAGGAAACCAGAAAAACAGAAGCGGTGTATTTTGTGAAAGTTGGTAGATAATCTATATTAGAGCGTTCAGTATGGAACAATTTGGTAAGATTATATAGGAATGATTAGGCTGTGCTAGACAACCTGTGAATAACTATATCCCTCACAGGGTTCTGCCTCCACAATAAGGATAATAAAGACAGGGCCATTATGAGGGACACTACAAGCATGACCTGTTTGAATTTCTGGAATTCCTGTAAATCCTTCTCTTTGTCTTGGCCAGATGTCTCCTAATTTTCAATTTGTTTGGACTCACTAGGCAAAGAAAGCTCTCAAAAACATCTTGCAGAAATGTACCCATCTACCAGCCCTCGAGCCCTTGCTGCATGACGCTCCACCCAATATACTCAAACACGTGGTTGGCCAGTTCAGCAAGGTAAGATATATACTACAGCAATGTCCATCTTATCATGTATCCTTAAGATAAATTGTTGTGCATTCCATTCATTCCGTTTTCAGCTGATCATTTCTGTGACATTGTATAAAATGTGTGCTCCCGTTCCTACAGTAAAGACTTACATTTTCAAGGAGTTCTACAAAATTGCGCGAAAGTCATAGGGCTATATCCACGAAGCAGCGTCTTTCCAAAGTTGCCACATTTTGCCTGGGTTGCCCGAGGGATTTAAACGGCGATCGCATTCAATATTATTGCCGGTTGAAAACGTGCAAGCAGAACTTATGAAATCGGTGATTTTGAAAAAATATGGTTTAGTAAACATAACTCTAGTGTCGTTTAGCACCATCATTTGATTAAAACATCCCAAGGTCTGTTGTTAGTTATCAAAAATCTTCCTCTCAGTGGTGAGGATAGTATTTAAGGATATGGCTATTTAATATAATGTTATGCACACTGTCTAGTGAATCCTAAATGTGGTCATACAGGTTTTTGTTTTTTTCTGAACTTAAAAACTTTAGGTTTTGGAGAATGATATTCTCTAAGGGCTTCCTGACAGAAATGTCAGTCGGTGCGAAACATTTTAATCCACCTTCATCCAAATCTGTACAGTACCTTCATCTGCTGTCACCAGAGGTAGCATGTGCGTTATTATGTCCTCTTTATATAACACCAATACTTGTCACAGCATTAATAATAAATTTCCTTATTGGATGTATTCATCTTCTGTTCATTGAAAACTTAATTATGGATAAACTTCCTCCAAACTTCCATTTAACTGGAACCCAACCGCCCCCTTTATATTAGTTAGTGCAGGCATTCCCAACCGCGGTTCTCAAGGCACACCAACTGTGCAGGTTTTAGTGATATCCAGGCTTCAGCACAGATGGTTAAATCAAAATAACGGAGGTACTAATTAAGTCATCTGTGTTCAAGCCTGGATATCACTAAAACCAGGACTTAGTGTGCCTTGAGGACCGAGGTTGGGAAACACTGAGTTAGTGGGAGGGTGATATTTTATAAAAAATAATTCAAACGTTTATGTAGAGTTCCTCAGTGTGGAAGCCACGGATCATCCTAGAATCGCAGATTACGAATCCTTGCATAAATGTGACATTTATGTGCACATCCTGCCAACTTGCCCTACATACAAGGTACATCATACTACTACACAAGTGTCAGTTTTCCACATATGCACTGGGCCCTTGTATGGCTCACCTCCCACAGTGTAACTTTCGAAGGAGGCTTGCTGGGACTTGTAATACTGCTACTAAAAACAATATTCTCATTTTTTACACAAGGCTATCAGCCCCCCATCCGCCGCCCTTGGATGGGGGGGACTGCCACGGGCTTCACCCCTGGCCCTTGGGTGGCTGGAGGGCGGGACCCCTTGATTTAAGGGGTTCCCACTCCTCCAGGGTACCCCGGCCAGGGGTGACTAGTTGGGTATGTAATGCCAGGGCCGCCGGGACCACAATAAAAGTGTCCCCCGGCTGTGGCATTATGTACCTGGCTAGTGGAGCCCGGTGCTGGTTTAAGAAATACGGGGGACCCCTACGCTTTTTGTCCCCCGTATTTTTTGAACCAGGACCAGGCGCAGAGCCCGGTGCTGGTTGATGAAATATGAGGGAACCCCTGTCATTTTTTTCCCCAAATTTTTTCAACCAGGACCGGCTCAAAGAGCCCGAGGCTGGTTATGCTTAGGAGGGGGGACCCCACGCATTTTTTTTCTGCTTTTACACTAAACACACCCTTTCCCATAGATAACCATGCACAGATCTCACTGATCCGCGCATGGTTATCCAAACTCGACTGGAAAAAGCAGGTCTATTTTTTTGCTGCTTTTTTTAACGATTCGCAAAAAAATAGACCCGCACTCGAGCACTCAGAGACTAACACCCAAATAGGAATGAATAGTGAATACCCGTATTGTATGAAATAACAGCCGCGTTTGACCGATGGTCTATTCATTCGTATTTCAGAACTTTGCCGTTAAATCCATTACGAATAGACCAGACACTGCCGAGATTTGTGCTTAGTGAATTCCCGGATTGGGACTTTGAAAAAAAAAACACAAATCGGACAAACTCGATTTTTTAGTAAATATTGGCCCTTGAGTCCTTTTGAAGAAAGAGCACTATATAAATAAAATAATAATAATTATTATTATTAATATCTTTAATGGCGTTTTCCTGGCCATAGTCTTTGCTGGTGGTCACAGTCTTGTTCAGCAGACCAATAGGTCAGGCCTTTTCCTGTATACTTTCAAGAGACTACTAGAGCTTTACAACCTGGTACTCCATAAACGTCTCGTTACAGCATTTCAGTCACTACACGCCTGCAGGACTCCATCCCCATCATTCCTCTCCTAGATCTAGATGCCCGACCTCTTTCCAAATACGTCAGCATTGCCCTCTGTGATTCTAAGGGAGCGAATGATCTCGTTTGCATTACAGATCTGAAACATATTAATTATTTTAGTCTCAAGATTACTATTTACCCCAGATAATCCTCATGTTTATCAGTCCATGTTTGTCCACGGCATATGGACATATTTCTGTAAGTTTTCAGACCATGGACTGCTGATACTTTCCTACATAGATTATGGTCTCTTTTCTTTGGCAGCTTTGACTTCATGAGCTGCTCCTTACAGAAATCCAAACCTTGGTGTCTTCCAAGCATTTAGCGCAACATGCAACTTAGCCGTAAGGAACAGATGTATGGATACTTATATGACTGACATTACAGCAGCTGGCAAGCCCCTGCTTATAGTGGGTGAGCACCCTTGTCCTTCATCAGTATCATTTTGCTATTTGAGTAGAGGCTGTGATTTTAACGACACTTTTGTGGATGAGGTCATCAATGAAATGATTACACACCTATGAAAACTTCTATTTTGATGATTGCTCACCTTTGACCTCTAAGCGCAAAGGAGCACTTTTTAGTTTCATGACCAAGTGTATTTTAACATTTTTGCTACGTGCTGGTTATACAACAATAACTATATTTGTTATCCTGTATATACTACACAATGTTCTATTGAACGCTGAGTGAAACTGATCAGTCAGCCAGAAACTGTTCTTAACAGTTCCTGGCTGTCCTGTGGAGTCCCAGACTGTTAATGGCTGCCCAGCACTCAGCATTGTATGGTTGCCAATTATATGCACTGTAAAAACGCAACAAATAGGAACACGTCTTGCTCCAGTCTACCATTAAAACAAGGTGGGTATTAATCGTTTATTATGTAGCTGTCAATTATTATTATTTTTATTTTATGCCAGGAATGCAGCCTAGAAAACATTTACATCATTGAGGTACTGCATGCTTCAGTTATGTTACATTTTCCTAGCTAAGTGTCTGCCATGAAGTGCCTTAGTGATGTCCCTTGTTATGAGTGATTTGATTGGCTGCATTGTCATGGGTATTGAGGCCACAAAATGGCTGCCTACGATGTGTGTGGATGGGTTGCACTTTGTTTTTGTTTGTTTGTGAGGTATGTTTGATCACCTAATGATTTATTTTACATAAGAAAAACCTTGTCTGAAGTATTCTTGAACCGATGCTTTAATGCTACTTAAAATAATTAACTGCAGCTACAATATTCTCTGTAAAGTGCTGTGTAATATGTGTGCACTATGTGAATAATGTATGTAGTGTATAATAAAATACGGGGTCTGGTTCTGAGTTGCCGCCCAGTGCCGATGTTCGCATAAATTATCCAGTTTCTTTGCGACTGCGTAGAAAGTAGTAGCAAAACCGATTGAGCTGCTCTGAATCTGGAACATCATGGGTATTTCTGGGCGATAACTGGGAGGTGGCTAAACAGAAGCACGAAGATATTCCATCTGATGGATGTGTTACGAGAGTGATGCAGGTGTGTCACAGGAATGGTTGCCAACTTTGGGGGAGAGTTATGAAGCAGTGAAAAAAATGGAGATGTGGGCCAGTGAAGAAGTTGCCCATAGCAACCACAGCTCCTACCTATAATTAATAGAATGTACTTAATAAATGGTACCTCAAAGTGGGTTGGTTGCTTTGGGCAACTTCTCCACTCATTACTCTGCTTCATACATCTCCCCCTCAGACACTTAATCGTGTACATTAGAGGCCATACTCTAACGGAGACTCCGTACTGTACTGGTGCACGTCCCAATGTTGGATGCAACTGCAGCCAAATAAAGTGGGCATCACAGTCCTCGCGTATTCAGACGCATACTTGTGCACCAGGGGAAGGATTTATACCAGTATTAACATAAAGTCACAGATGCAACTACGGCAATAGACACTAATGCAGTCACAGCAGCCTACGACTCAGTACCAGCCCCTATATGTGATCTGCCCACACCAGCAATATACACTGAAGAAAATACACTTTTTCTATACAGCATGCCCCTACTATAATATTATGTACATTACATTGCTGCTCAGGGATCGTGGCACGGCTTAATATCCTTGTGTACAAAGACAGAAAGCTTCTCCTGTGCAATTTGTAGGTAGGCTCTCAACAGTGAAAACACTGTGAAGATTTAATGCTTCCCTTAACACAAAAATCTCGGCTAGGTTTCCCGTTTTTAATGAGGCACTGAATGTTATGAACTTGAAATAATTGTAGGTCTGCTCACATGCACACTCCACACAAGTGGAATGCCGCCTCAGGGCATTACAGGCCATGAAATAATTTTTTTAATAAAGAAAGATGGGATATTAAAGGGCTCTTTTTGTCTCATTAGGTAACAGCAGACCACAGCTGCATAGAACGTTCTAAATATAACGTGAATTTATAAAGTGGCTTTCATCCAATCTGGCTCCCAGGGAGCTTTGCATTATTGGATGCAGACATGCAGCCACACTTGGGGTGGAATCCCAGACCGCAGTTGTGGCTTTCCCAGTTTACTTTATAACCTGCAAAAAGGCTGGTGGCGAACCAAAAAACATTTGTAATTATTACATCATTAACGTTTTCTCAAATCTGTGTTCTCCTCCATGCCATCAGAATGTCCTTACATCAGCAAAACTGTAACTGCAGTAGGGACATGCATTATATGGAGAAGATATTAACTTGTTTTTTTTTATAGTGTCTATTAACTGTGTGTGTCTGAGGGGCCAGTAGTAGACTTTTCTCTCTCCTTTTTTTCTTTTTCTTCTTCTGGTCAGAGTTGAGGGAAAACAGATTGGTCTGAGGTACAAATGTGTTCCAGGGGTGCAATAAAAGTCAAACAGATTTAGTGATAGCAGAAGTTGTAAAACACAGGCACTAGATAGGGAGATAAGTTGTGCTGAGGTCGTAAAGATCTAATTGAGGTATTAGGCAAATAATCAGGAGTGTGTGAACTCGCAACCTGTGTGTGTGTGTGTGTGTGTGTGTGTGTGTGTGTGTGTGTGTGTGTGTGTATATGTATGGCACAAAGTGCATACAATGCTCAGCTGTAACCACAGAAGGGTTAACGAAACAAGTTATTTAGTGACCCTCTCAGTCAGCCAAAAATACTCTGGAACCACTCATTGCTGCATTCTTTCCTTCATTAGGTATAAACCCATATCTTTGAAATATGTAGATACAGGGCACTCTGTTATACTTGGTATTATCCAGTACACATTCATAATACCCAGCCCTAAACTACCCCCATTCACTATTTCACTGCACAAATATCAAGTTACGAACTGTGAAACTCCAAAAATGACTGTCTTTCTTTCTGATACCTGTTTGCTCTGAGTAAAATAAGAACATTTTATGTTGGTTGTATTTTTCTTTTCTTTTCCTAAAACCTGCAGAAAATAAATAAACAGTCACACAACGCAGCCGTATATTGTCAGCTGGTGAGCTAGAAGCATACGCTACGGCTCATGCATTTCGGTCTGTCTCCAGATTGACCTTTTCTCCATTTTCAAAGTATAGTAAGAGACGGTCTTTGGTTCAGAACCTGATGGACTCTACAATTGTCATTAAATTATTATTGGTCATATGTGAAAGACACTGTGTGTATGGTGCAATATGATTCTTTGAGGTTTAGAGGCATGTTTATTGAGATGATTCCTCGCGTAAATCATATGGAAACTCAGTGCAGTATTTATGCATCATGCCTCCTTGAGAAAAGCCTAAGGCAGGAGAGTTCTGAGATATCGCCTGTGTAAGGCAAGTTAAAGCTGAAGACCAGAGTCCCCAAAATTTCCAATGGGGGCTGTGGTCTGGGACAACTTACTAAACCCTGAAAACATTACATTGGACCCAATAGTGAATGCTATCTGTGGATGGAGTAGAGTGACAGGTGGTTAATTTATTAAATGTATTCTTTTTAGAGTATTGTTGATGAAGTGCTTGGGTACAGACATAAAATATTCCTAAACAAAGTCAAGATTTACAATGGGGAGTCAAACATTAATTATACTAATACATGTACCCTGAAATTCATTGTAACTACCAATAGCTGTATGTCATTAAGAGCTAAGAAAATCTTAGACTTTTCATGTAGAAAGGTACCTTAGACACTACAATCCTTTGTATATTTGTCAGGTACCTCATATCCTATGACTGCAAACTCATTCCCTTGTGTACATCCGTGTGCCTGAAAGTGCAAGGACTGAGACGCCCACTTATAGTGGCACGTGTTGGGGCTGGGAGACCGGCACAGGGGATCCTAGCGGTCAGCTACCGACCCCAGGATCCCGGGAGCAGAATGCCGGCGGGGGGGGGGGAATGGCGAGCGCAACAAAGCCCCTTGTGGGAATAGTGCCTGTGGGTCTGCATTCTGTGTGCTGGCATTTTGACTGTTTGGGATCCTGGCATTGGCATGGTGAACGCCAGGATCCCGAGCGTCGGTCACATGACCAGATCCCGTAGTAATACAGATTGGTTCTTCCTTATATGCCATCATCTATCACACCAACGAAACCTGCCCCAGCCCTATGGCAGGGGCAGTTTCTCTGTGTGACTATGGCTTCCTATACCGGCTACTGTGCGTCTCTGAAGGCAGATGCTTGCATTGACACACGAGCAAAACTCCCATCACTATTCCCATTCCTGACACTGTGCGCCTGGCTAGCACTCTGTGTAACGCATGCGACGTGCAAGGTTTTAGGAAGTTTGTGCATGCGCAGTTGCAAAACATTGCTCCACTAATTGAATGTCAGGATTGTGTGTGGCTCTGAATCAGGCCTTTTGTGTCTTGTGCGTTATCACACATGTCATAAAATACAAGTAAATGCAGGTGAGCGCAAGGTGGAATAGATATAAATACATATAAAAAATATAATCTAATAAATAGAAATGGCATACTGTTTATATTGCGTAAAAATACTATTCTGTTCTTTTGTTTGTGTACTTACAATAGCAAAATCAATTGTTATACTTTATGGATAGTCTAATAATTTTGTTGCCCATTTACTTAGTATTTAGTAATTCAGAATAATATGTAAAGAAAAGGACCATGAAAGTTAAGGGCCCCATACACTACAACGATAATGCCCTATTTAATCCGATTTCGACCTTTCGGGCCAATAAATCGGATGGAAAGTGGGAAATCGTATGTGTTTTACATCCGATCCAATCCGATGCGCGGTCCTTTGAACATCGGATCGGAGCCCCTAGGTCGTTAGTGCTGCACTCCTGATATATCGGATCCTGCAGGCATGGCTCGGATCGCATAAGATAAATGATAAGATAAGATGCAAAAGAACCGCATATGATGTAGCCTATGCGATCCTGCCGCCCGGGAGGCTGCCAGGCGGTTCAAGGGAAATCTTATGCAACATGAGGGTCTGACATGTTGCTGTAGTGTATGAGGTCCCTTAGGAAAGATTGGAGTGATGGCTGTGTCAGTGTAAACCATGAACAATACACTTTAATGTTTAATGTACTGTATGATGAATGTTGTGGTTTAAACAAATTCTATATAATACTTTATCTTCTTTTTTTTTTTTTTTTTTTGTATCCTAAATGTGCATTTGTCCACAGTTATATTCTGTCAAGATTCTGCCTCATTTAGATTTGGGAGTAAATCCAGCAAAAAGTTTCCAATTTGCACCCTGGCAGAGCATGTTGAGATGCAAGAGGTGCTGGTGTATTTACTGTTTGTACAGGGAAAATGCTGCCAGCTTTTGCATGTAGCTAGGAAGTGGTATTTTTTCCACTGTACCTTCCCAACTGTAAATTTTGTGTGCACATTTTACTCTCACCACCTTCTATCTTGATTTAAGTATAACTATGAGGGGTCTATGTATTGTTTATCTGGTCTTTTCAGGGCTTGATAAGTAGGGTTGGATCGCTTTGGGGGAAAATGGCAGAAAACATAGGGACTACGGTTTGCAGGAGACATCTGAAACATTTCCACCTGGTTTTCTCTGGAAATTGTAGTTAATAAATAGGCACCTGTAAGACGTCCAGGCCTCATTTATTTGTGTTTTTGTAATTGCAGCCTCCGAAAACCATCATGTTCTAAATCCTACCAGAAGCTGTTACTGTAAAACTGAAAGTGGATTTTAAATACCGTAGCAAAATTCGGAAAGTATTATAAGAATGGGCTGTAAACATACATGATGTTACATATTGTCCATAAGCGCTCAGGGTCTTAGAACAAAGTATAGTGGATTGGTTGCAAGCTACATTCAGTAACATTAAGCACTCCCCATCTTCCAGTCTTTTCCAGCTTACAACCTTCAGAGCCACTTACCAGCATTTAATGCCACATATGTACAGGCTTTTTTATAATGTGTTTTGTGTGTAGTTAAGCTTGATGATGATAATGATGATAATAATAATAATAATAATAATAATAATAATAACAGTAATTGGCAAATTGTGGCTCTCAATCTTCTGAGTGACTGCATAACTGTACTTGTTATGCTGCCTATAGCAAGGTATTCCTGGGCTTTAGTTACACAATATTAGGCACGACAAATGCTCCTACATTGCTACATTTACAGGTGTGCCATATACACAGACATTGGTCTTAGAACAAGTGCAATGCACAGATACATTGCAATCTGGATCAGTCATTGGCTAGTGTTGACTAGCATAGTATGCCGACACAGTACTATTGTTAGTTATAGCATTATGACCGTGACGGCACTACAACTTTCAACATAATGGTAAAACATCATGTTTAAAGTTATAGTGCCAAAGCGATTACAATGCTTTAACTATAGTTAGCTCAGTGTTGGAAGACTGGGCTCCACACTACTTGCCGACATTGTTACCGTCACATAATTAACTGCCTCCTAGTCATGGGTTAGTTTCAGGGATGTCTGGTGTCTGCCTGATAAACCCCATTGCATTGCTCAGCCTGGGGCCATGTGAGGCCAACTCGTAAACTGATCCCGTCATTCAGTGAACAGGGATAGGCCCCAGTGCGGCCTGCACTACAGCATATGCATTGTTTGGTAAGCTTCTTTCTTCTAAGTGAATGTCTTTAACATGCATACACTGCAGGTAGCACGTCACCTTTTCATGTTGTATTCATACTTGCTTTAGCCTGAATCTCATTTTCTGTCCTGCTTTCTGATGTTTTATTTCCTTGTCTCTTCTTTCATTTTCTTCCAGCTTTTGATGAGCAGACTCTTTATGTCTGTGCTGTCCTTCCTTCTTTCATCTGCATGGTCTCTATTCTGTACCTCCCTAACAATGTGACCTATACAACATGACATGATAACTAGGTGAGGTCTCAACAACTGTTTGATGTGATGACATTGCCTGTACTTTATTACTGCTCGTTCTGCACTGTCAGCGGATCTCGTTCTCTTCCTGCATTTTCATGTCTCTGAACCATAAAACGTGGAAGCCTCAGGGTCTCTTTTCTGCCTATTGTCTGTGCATTTCTGATCATTTAGAAATGTCTCTCTATATTTGTAAATGTGTTGACATTTTCAAGCTCTAATCCCGTGTGGTATGCAATGGCACTTTGAAGTTAGACCCAAGGTAGTGTCTGCATGCATTGTTCCAAGCAGTGTTAAGATTTTCTGCTATTCATTCAAAGGTTCTTCCACATGACAGCAAAGCAAGGCGGCTCTTTGTAACAAGTGGTGGACTTAAAAAGATTCAAGAGATCTCGGCAGATCCTGGCTCTCCGCTCCAAGAGTACATCAACACCATCAATAATTGTTACCCGGAGGAGATTGTCAGGTAGAGAAATCTGTGTTCTTGGTAGTGTACATGATAGCACCAACCTGGAAGTAAAAATTGGAGACCTAATGGGCCTGCTTCTGAGATGGGATGACAGCAAAAAAGAGCAAGTAACTGTGCACCGGGACAAACCATGTTGTGCTGCAAGCAGCGGAGATGCATGCAGGGTGAATATTGGCTGCTTTTGCATGCTGCCCTCAAATATAAATTTCTCTGCAATTTTTAAATCTGCCCCTCCTTCAGTGCAGCATGGTTTTGCCAAGATACTTTGTTTGCTTTGCTTCCACGGAATCAGGCCCAATGTGGCTGACATATACTGTATATTCTGATGCAAAATATGTTTTTTTGGGAGAATTTGCTGTGATGGATATATCCACATTTCTCATATTCTAATTCCTTAATCCACATACTCAAATGTTCATTTTACACATAGAAATACTTGCCTAGCTGCAGCATATGTCCCCTGTATATAACCAACCACTCTCCCATCTGGCAATGTTATCCCTAGATACAATGGAAGAATATGCAACCGTCTGAATCGGTCTGTCTAACACTTTCTCTCTCTAGATGGATCTATCTATCTATCTATCTATCTAAAATCATATGCTCTGTACTCACCTAATTACACTTCAGATTGTATTTAAATTCAGGGTATGTTGGTTCCAAACTATTTTAATCAGTTGTCTAGCCAGCCAACTACGTCAAATGGGGAAATGAAATAATCCGTGATAAAGCTTTGTTAGTTCAAGTTAACTAAATGCACGTATCACGCCAAAATTCTGCTTATCACCTGTATTCACGCTCCCATTTGTCGCACAATGCAATTAGAAATATTCAAAAATAGAATTTGCATGATAATTCTTGCCGGCAAAACAGTGAATAGTCTGGGTGAAAATGGGGATTCTGCCTGTACCTCCCCAAAAAGGTAAACTAATATAGGAGAACAATATAGAAGTCTACTAGTGGTCATAATAAAAGTTTTTGGGGTTCTTAAAATGGGAAGCAGTCAAAATTCCACAAGTCGGGATCCCGGCAGTCACAATTCCCGACGCCGGAATCCCGACATCTGGGGAAATGCCACTGCCGGAATACCGGTGACACAGGCTATTCTCCCTCTGTGGGTGTCCACGACACCCATAGAGGGAGAAAATAACCTGTAGCGAGTGCAGCGAGCCTGCAAGGGACTTTCTAGTGCTCGCCCAGCTGCCGGCATTCTGACGAACGGAATGCCGCTATCGGGATCATGACAGTCTGCATCCCTTCCGCTGGTTAATCGTACGTATCCACTTAAAATGTGTCAAATGACTGTCATATGTGTGATTCTAAAACAGTGAAAAATTATAGAATGCAAGTGTTTTTCTCTTATTAAACTGGGGGTGCATAAAATACAAATTATAAGGCTTTCAGATCGCAATACCGGGTCGCACCCTGGATTTGGAAACGGGTCCTTCCTGGGTGCGACCCGGCATTGGACCCTTTCACATTGGCTTCCCAACCCGGCAATATGCCGGGGCGGGTTACCATCGCAGGTGGGGGGGCAGAGGTGGCGCTGACAACATCGGGGGCGCCTGGTGATCAGAGCATCTCCTCTATAGTGTGAACGGGTCTCGGGTTGCATCGACCAGGGTAATTAGTTCACACCGTACCTGACCCGGTAATAACCCTTGTTAAACCCTTCTTTTAAATCAGGTTGAAATACCGGGTCCGGCGACCCGGGAAATTGGATCTTACACCTTTCACGCTGCACCTCGACCCGCATCGACATGGCAATATACCGGGTCGATAGCGGGTTATTTGTGCAATGTGAAAGGGGTACCGTAGGTTTTTGCTAGTAGGTTTTTGTGTCATTCTAATTCAAAAATTCAAAGTGCCTGATTAGTCATTAAGGGGTTCTGAACCAAGTCCCGACATTTTTACCTTTAAAATAAGGATTTTCACCCGCTCAGGAGGTGGTGAAAATTAATTACACCTATGGAGAACTATCATGCATAATCTTTTGTGCACAATAGCCACGTCTTCGCAAGTTGCGATAAAAGCCTGTTTCTCTAACGTCCTAGTGGATGCTGGGAACTCCGTAAGGACCATGGGGAATAGCGGGCTCCGAAGGAGGCTGGGCACTCTAGAAAGATCTTAGACTACCTGGTGTGCACTGGCTCCTCCCACTATGACCCTCCTCCAAGCCTCAGTTAGATTTCGTGCCCGGCCGAGGTTGGATGCACACTAGGGGCTCTCCTGAGCTCTTAGAAAGTTATAGTCTTAGAATTTGTTATTTTCAGTGAGACCTGCTGGCAACAGGCTCACTGCAGCGAGGGACTAAGGGGAGAAGAAGCGAACTCGCCTGCTTGCAGCCGGATTGGGCTTCTTAGGCTACTGGACACCATTAGCTCCAGAGGGATCGACCGCAGGCCCAGCCTTGATGTTCGGTCCCGGAGCCGCGCCGCCGTCCCCCTTACAGAGCCAGAAGCAAGAAGATGGTCCGGAAAATCGGCGGCATGAAGACTCTGTCTTCACCAAGGTAGCGCACAGCACTGCAGCTGTGCGCCATTGCTCCTCTCACACACTTCACACTCCGGTCACTGAGGGTGCAGGGCGCTGGGGGGGGCGCCCTGAGGCAGCAATAAAAACACCTTGGCTGGCTAAAATACCTCAATATATGGCCCCAGGGGCTATATATGAGGTAAATACCCCTGCCAGAATTCCATAAAAAACGGGAGAATAGGCCGCGAAAAAGGGGCGGAGCCTATCTCCTCAGCACACTGGCGCCATTTTTCCCTCACAGCTCGGCTGGAGGGAAGCTCCCTGGCTCTTCCCTGCAATTCTACAGTACAGTAAGAGGGAAAAGAGAGGGGGGGCATTAAAATTGGCACTGTATACAGTATATTATATAAAAGCTATTAGGGACATAACTCAGTTAGTCCCTGTATATATATAGCGCTCTGGTGTGTGCTGGCATACTCTTACTCTGTCCCCCCAAAGGGCTTTTGTGGGTCCTGTCCTCGTTTAGAGCATTCCCTGTGTGTCTGCGGTGTGTCGGTACGGCTGTGTCGACATGTTGAATGAGGAGGCTTATATGGTGACAGAACAGAGGCCGATATATGTGATGTCGCCCCCTGTGGGGCCGACACCAGAGTGGATGGATAGGTGAAAGGTATTAACCGACAGTGTCAACTCCTTACATAAAAGGGTGGATGACGTAACAGCTGTGGGACAGCCGGCTTCGCAGCCCGCGCCTGCCCAGGCGTCTCAAAGGCCATCAGGGGCTCAAAAACGCCCGCTCTCTCAGATGGCAGACACAGATGTCGACACGGAGTCTGACTCCAGTGTCGACAAGGTGGAGACATATACACAATCCACTAGGAACATCTGTGACGTGATCCAGGCAATAAAAAATGTGTTATACATTTCTGACTTTAACCCAAGCACCTCTAAAAATGGGTTTTAGGTTTGGGGAGAAAAAACAGGCAGTGTTTTGTTCCCCCATCAGATGAATAAATGAAGTGTGTGAAAGCGTGGGTTCCCCCGTTAAGAAACTGGTAATTTATAAAAAGTTACTGATGGCGTACCCTTTCCCGCCAGGTGGATAAGTTACGCTGGGAGATATCCCCTAGGGTGGATAAGGCGCTCACACGTTTGTCAAAAAAAAAGGTGGCACTGCCGTCTTAGGATACGGCCACTTTAATAGGTACCTGTTGATAAAAAACAGGAGGCTATCCTGAAGTCTGTATTTACACACTCAGGTACTAGACTGAGACCTGCAGATAGTGCTGCTGCAGCGTGGTCGGTGACCCTGTCAAACAGGGATACTAGTTGGAAAACATAAAAACATATTAAAGACGTCGTCTTATATATGGGGGATGCACAGAGGGATATTTTGCCGGCTGGCATCCAAAATAAATGTAATGTCCATTCTGTCAGGAGGGTATTAGAGACCTGTCACTGGACAGGTGATGCTGACTTAAAAAGCGCATAGAGAGCCTTATAAGGGTGAGGAATTATTTGGGGATGGTCTCTGGGACCTCGTATCCACAGCAACTGCTGGGAAGAAATAATTTTACCTCAGGTTTCCTCACAGACAAAGGTACAGTCCTTTCGGCTTCAGAAAAGCAAGCGGGTCAAATGGCGCTTCCTTTCTGTACAGAGACAAGGGTAGAGGGAAAAAAGCTGCACCAGTCAGCCTGTTCCCAGAATCAAGATTCTTCCCCCGCCTCCTGTGAGGCCACACCATGACGCGGGTGCTCCACAGGTGTAGCCAGGTACGGTGGGGGGCCGTCTCAAAAATTTCAGCAATTAGTGGGCTCGCTCACAGGTGGATCCCTGTTTCTTTCAAGTAGTATTTCAGGGGTACAAGCTGGAATTCGAGATGTCTCCCCCCAGCCGTTTCCTAAAATATGCCTTGCTGACAACTCCCTCAGGCAGGGAGGCTGTGCTAGAGGCAATTAATAAGCGGTATTCCCAGCAGGTAATACTCAAGGTGCCCCTACTTCAACAAGGACGGGGTTACTATTCCACACGGGTTGGGGTACCGAAACCGCATGGTTCGGTGTGACCCATTTTATATTTAAAATCCTTGAACACAAAAATTCAAGTTCAAGATGGAATCGCTCAGGGCGGTTATTCCAAGCCTGGACGAGGGGGATTACATGGTATCCTGGGACATCAAGGATGCTTACCTGCATGTCCCCATTTACCGTCCACGCCAGGAGTACCTCAGATTTGTGGTACAGGATTACCATTACCAAGTCCAGACACTGCCGTTTGGACTGTACATGGCACCGAGGGTGTTTTATCAAGGTAATGGCCGAAATGTTGATACTCCTTCAAAAAAAAAAGGGAGTTGTAATTATCCCGTACTTGGACAATCTCGTTATAAGGGCGAGGTCCAAGGAGCAGTTGGTAGTCGGGGTAGCACTATTTTGGAAAGTGCTACAACAGCATGGTTGGATTCTAAACAGTCCAAAGTCACAGCTGGTTCCTATGACACGTCTACTGTTCCTGGGGATGGTTCTGGACATAAACCAGAAATAGTGTTTCTCCCGGAGGAGAAAGCCAAGGAGTTGTCATCTCTAGTCAGAGACCTCCTGAAGCCAAAATAGGTAGCGGTGCATCATTGCACGCGAGTCCTGGGAAAAATGGTAGCTTCCTACGAAGCAATCCCATTAGGCAGGTTCCATACAAGAACTTTTCAGAGGGACCTGTTGGACAAGTGGTCCGGATCGCATCTTCCGATGCATAGGCTGATAACCCTGTCTCCAAGGACCAGGGTATCTCTACTGTGGTGGCTGCAGAGTGCCCATCTTCAAGAGGGCCGCAGGTTCGGCATACAGGACTAGGTCCTAGTGACCATGGATTCCAGCCTTTGAGGCTGGGAGGCAGTCACACAGGGAAGAAATTTCCAGGGACTTTGGTCAAGTCAGGTTATTTCCCTACACATAAATATTCTGGACCTGAGGGCCATTTACAATGCCCTGAGGCCGGCAAGGCCTCTGCTTCAAAACCAGCCGGTACTGATCCAATCAGACAACATCACGGCAGTCGCCCATGTAAACCAACAGGGCGGCACAAGAAGCAGGATGGCGATGGCAGAAGCCACAAGGATTCTCCGATAGGCGGAAAATCATGTGTTAGCACTGTCAGCAGTGTTCATTCCCGGAGTGGACAACTGGGAAGCAGATCTTCTCAACAGACACGACCTCCACCCGGGAGAATGGGGACTTCCTCCAGAAGTCTTCCAATAGGATTGTACACCATTGGGAAAGGCCACAGGTGGACATGATGGCGTCCCGCCTCAACAAAAAGCTATAAAAGATATTGCACCGGGTCAAGGGACCCTCAGGCGATAGCTATGGACGCTCTGGTAACACCGTGGGTGTACCAGTCGGTTTATGTGTTCTCCCCTCTGCCTCTCATACCAAAGGTACTGAGAATAATAAGAAGGCGAGGAGTAAGAACGATACTCGTGGATGGCCAAGAAGAGCTTGGTACCCAGAACTTCAAGAATTTATATCAGAGGACCCATGGCCTCTGCCACTCAGACAGGACCTGCGGCAGCAGGGGCCCTGTCTGTTCCAAGACTTACCGCGGCTGCGTTTGTCGGCATGGCGGTTGAACGCCGGATCCTGAAGGAAAAGGGCATTCCGGAGGAAGTCATTCCTACGCTTACTAAAGCCAGGAAAGAGGTTACAGCAACTCATTATCACCGCATATGGCGAAAATATGTTGCATGGTGTGAGGCCGAAAGGGCCCCAACAGAGGAATTTCAACTAGGTCGATTTCTGCATTTCCTGCAAGCAGGAGTGACTATGGGCCTTAAATTGGGTTCCATTAAGGTACAGATCTCGGCTCTGTCGATTTTCTTTCAAAAAGAACTAGCTTCAGTACCTGAAGTTCAGACATTTATAAAAGGAGTGCTGCAGAGTCAGCCCCCGTTTGTGCCTCCTGTGGCACCTTGGGATCTCAACGTGGTGTTGAGTTTCTTAAAATCACATTGGTTTGAACCACTAAAAACCGTGGATCTGAAATATCTCACGTGGAAGGTGGTTATGTTATTGGCCTTGGCTTCTGCCAGGCGAGTATCAAAGTTGGCGGCTTTGTCTTGTAAAAGCCCTTATTTGATTTTCCATATGGATAGGGCAGAATTGAGGACTCGTCCCCAGTTTCTCCCAAAGGTGGTGTCAGCGTTTCACCTGAACCAGCCTATTGTGGTGCCTAGGCTACTAGGGACTTGGAGGACTCCAAGTTGCTAGACGTTGTCAGGGCACTGAAAATATATGTTTCCAGAACGGCTAGAGTCAGAAAATCTGACTCGCTGTTTATCCTATATGCACCTAACAAGCTGGGTGCTCCTGCTTCTAAGCAGACTATTGCTCGTTGGATTTGTAGTACAATTCAACTTGCACATACTGTGGCAGGCCTGCCACAGCCAAAATCTGTCAATGCCCATTCCACAAGGAAGGTGGGCTCATCTTGGGCGGCTGCCCGAGAGGTCTCGGCTTTACAATTTTGCCGAGCAGCTACTTGGTCAGGGGCAAACACGTTTGCAAAAATTCTACAAATTTGATACCCTGGCTGAGGAGGACCTGGAGTTCTCTCATTCAGTGCTGCAGAGTCATCCGCACTCTCCCGCCCGTTTGGGAGCTTTGGTATAATCCCCATGGTCCTTACGGAGTTCCCAGCATCCACTAGGACGTTAGAGAAAATAAGAATTTACTCACCGGTAATTCTATTTCTCGTAGTCCGTAGTGGATGCTGGGCGCCCATCCCAAGTGCGGTTTATCTGCAATACTTGTACATAGTTATGGTTAACTAAATCGGGTTATTGTTGAGCCATCTGTTGAGAGGCTCTATTGTTTCATACTGTTAACTGTGTTTCATATCACGAGTTGTACGGTGTGATTGGTGTGGCTGGTATGAGTCTTACCCGGGATTCAAAATCCTTCCTTATTGTGTACGCTCGTCCGGGCACAGTACCTAACTGAGGCTTGGAGGAGGGTCATAGTGGGAGGAGCCAGTGCACACCAGGTAGTCTAAGATCTTTCTAGAGTGCCCAGCCTCCTTCGGAGCCCGCTATTCCCCATGGTCCTTACGGAGTTCCCAGCATCCACTACGGACTACGAGAAATAGAATTACCGGTGAGTAAATTCTTATTTTTTAATGCAAAAATTGTTTATTGCGGCTAACTGAATTCCCCCCAAGTCTTGCCTTCTAGCCAGTCTCTACACTGACTCTCAAAAACATGAGAATTACTCTGCTTCATTTGCCACCAGGTAACATGCAAATGTTATATAGAATCTATGCTTTTTTTATTGGTTTTGGTCTGCTGGCTCATTTTTTTGTGAGTCAATATAGGGACTGACCAGAATAGGAGACTTTGACATTCCACTCTGAGGTGCTGAACCTCAGAACATTGTAAATACAAAAAAGAAAAAACCAAAGAAGGAGAAACGCTGTCCTTGAAAGTAACAAGCAATAAAATTATTTATTTATTTAAAACCAATATAAAATTTCCTAGTCACAATAATAAAAACATACACAATAAAATACACTTATAGAGCCAATATAGAGTCTGCAGACCTAACACTGAAAGTCAGTCGATTTGTATCAATTCGATATGAAGGAAAAACAGATGAGTATTCGTGTAACTGGTTTCTTCTTTGTTACTAAGTAGCAGTAATACTGTGACACACTTTCAAGATTTTATCGTTCCACACAGTGAAATTGCACAATCCTCAATTTGTGTTCATTATGCATTTATAGTTGGAAAAAGGCATCCCATTATATTATTATAAAAATCAATCTATTTCACAGACTCCGCAATTTAGGATAAATGATTATTCCAACTGATCAGTTATAGGCAGTATGATAGCCGCTCACTGAATAGCTGGATCATGAATATATTAGTCCTGCTTTGATTTACTGACTCCAAAATGGTCAATTAAGGACACGCTTACCCCAGCTTTATACAAACATGGTCCGTGCAGTATGCCACCTATTGCTGGCGCCGGCTTGCCTAGCACTTGTCAGAGCAAGGAACGGACCTGATGGAGGTAATGCATCCTCCTGTTTCCAGCGTCCGCTGTTCCAGCTAGTGCGGAGCGGAAACCGTGGTAAGCAAAACCAATGCGTTCTTCTCGTGCTGGCGCCAGCCACTCACATGCAAAGCAGTAGCGGAGCTGTTGAAATCACAATAACGGGAGCTTATGGTCACTCCTAGTGTGGATCAATATATTCATGATCCAGCTATTCAGTGAGCGGCTATCATACTGCCTTCAGTGTTAGGTCTGCAGACTCTATATTGGCTCTATAAGTGTATTTTATTGTGTATGTTTTTATTATTGTGACTAGGAAATTTATATTGGTTTTAAATATATAAATACATTTATTGCTTGTTATTTTCAAGGACAGCGCTTCTCCTTCTTCTTTTTGTATTTACAATGTTCTCAGCACCTCAGAGTGGAAGCAGCCGTTTGTGTTAAGTACCTGCAATTATAATTGAGTGTCTCACACCCAGTACACTACTCCCGTTGTTTTTATCTTTTTGACTTTGGGGGTCATTCCGAGTTGATCGTAGCTGTGCTAAATTTAGCACAGCTACGATCATCTTCCCAGACATGCGGGGGGACGCCCAGCACAGGGCTAGCCCACCCCGCATGTCTGTCCGCACAGCGGCGATGCTTTTGTACTTGTTGAGTAACTCCCGGCCAGCGCAGCTCCTGCGGCAGGCCGATAGTTGCTCGTCGCTGCCCCTGGTTGCAGCGGCTGTGTGTGACATCACGCAGTCGCTGCGGCCCGCCCCCGCACGGCCTGCTTTGGCCGGACCGCGCCCCCAAAACGGCGGCCAAACACCGCCGTGCCGCCCCCTCCCACCCAGCGACCGCCTCTGCCTGTCAATCACGCAGAGGCCATCGCTAGGAAACAATGGCCTTCGGCCGGCCGGCATGCACCGGCGCATGCACAGTTCCAACCCGATCGCTGTGATAAACTGCAGCGAGCGATCGGGTTGGAATGACCCCCTTTGACATTAGTTGGTCAGCTTGACACATGATTGCAATATTTTGGAATCAACATTAGCTGAATTAAAAGGGATTACAGTTTGGAGTGTAATTAGGTGAGTGCAGTGCATATGAGATTTCTCTTACGTCCTAGAGGATGCTGGGGACTCCGTAAGGACCATGGGGTATAGGCGGGCTCCGCAGGAGACATGGGCACTATAAAGAACTTTAGAATGGGTGTGCACTGGCTCCTCCCTCTATGCCCCTCCTCCAGACCTCAGTTAGATCCTGTGCCCAGAGGAGACAGGGTGCACTACAGGGGAGCTCTCCTGAGTTTCTCTGAAAAATAATTTTGTTAGGTTTTTTATTTTCAGGGAGCACTGCTGGCAACAGGCTCCCTGCATCGTGGGACTGAGGGGAGAGAAGCAGACCTACTTAAGTGATAGGCACTGCTTCTTAGGCTACTGGACACCATTAGCTCCAGAGGGTCGGAACGCAGGTCTCACCCTCACCGTTCGTCCCGGAGCCGCGCCGCCGTCCTCCTCACAGAGCCGGAAGATAGAAGCCGGGTGAGTATAAGAAGAAAGAAGACTTCAAAGGTGGCAGAAGACTTCAGATCTTCTCTGAGGTAACGCGCAGCCATTGCTACCACACACAACACACACTGCAGGCACGGATGGGTGCAGGGCGCAGGGGGGGGCGCCCTGGGCAGCAATAATAAACCTCTAGGACTGGCTAAAAGGCAATATATAGGCTACGGAGGCAATATATATTAATATCCCCCGCCAGTATTGAAAAATTGAGCGGGACCGAAGCCCGCCGCTGAGGGGGCGGAGCTTGATCCCACAGCACTAACCAGTGCCATTTTCTCCACAGCACACTGCAGAGAAGCTGGCTCCCCGGACTCTCCCCTGCTGAACACGGTGACACAGGGCAAAAAAGAGGGGGGGGCACTTGTAAGGCGCAGTGAGTGTATAGATATATACATATGATTAAATAAAAGCGCTGTTTATCTGGGGATTTTGTTTCCAGTGGTAGTAGGCGCTGGGTGTGTGCTGGCATACTCTCTCTCTGTCTCTCCAAAGGGCCTTATTGGGGAACTGTCTCCATATAAATATATCCCTGTGTGTGGGGGGGTGTCGGTACGCGTGTGTCGGCATGTCTGAAGCGTAAGGCTCGTCTAAGGAGGAGGTGGAGCAGATGATTGTGGTGTCTCCGTCGGCAACGCCGACACACGATTGGTTGGACATGTGGAATGTTTTAAATGCAAATGTGACTTTGTTACATAAGAGATTAGACAAAGCAGAGTCCAGGGATAATACAGGGAGTCAATCAATGGCTTTGACGGTGTCACAGGGCCCTTCGGGGTCTCAAAAACGTCCCCTATCCCAAATGGCAGACACTGATACCGACACGGATTCTGACTCCAGTGTCGACTACGATGATACAAGGTTACACCCAAGGGTGGCCAAAAGCATTCATTATATGATTATTGCAATAAAAGATGTTTTACATATCACAGATGACCCCTCTGTCCCTGACACGAGGGTACACAGGTTTAAGGAAAAGAAACCTGAGGTAACCTTTCCCCCATCTCATGAGCTGAATGCGTTATTTGAAAAGGCTTCGGAATCTCCAGACAAGAAACTGCAGATTCCCAAAAGAATTCTTATGGCGTATCCTTACCCTGCACAGGACAGGATACGGTGGGAATCCTCGCCCAGGGTGGACAAGGCTTTAACGCGCTTATCCAAGAAGGTGGCGCTACCATCTCCAGACACGGCAGCCCTCAAGGATCCTGCTGATCGCAGACAGGAAACGACTTTAAAATCAATATATACACATACGGGTGCCTTACTCAGACCGGCAATAGCATCGGCTTGGGTTTGTAGCGCTGTAGCAGCTTGGACAGATACCTTGTCAGCTGATATTGATACCCTAGATAGGGGGTACCATTTTACTGACCTTAGGTCACATTAAAGACGCAGTCTTATATATGAGAGATGCTCAGAGAGACGTTGGACTGCTAGGTTCAAGAGCCAACGCCATGGCGATTTCTGCTAGGCGAGCATTGTGGACCCGCCAATGGACGGGTGATGCCGACTCAAAAAGGCATATGGAAGTTTTGCCTTACAAGGGTGAGGTTTTGTTTGGGGAAGGTCTCACGGACCTGGTTTCCACGGCTACCGCGGGTAAATCTACCTTTTTGCCTTATGTTCCCGCACAGCAAAAGAAAACACCACAGTATCAGATGCAGTCCTTTCGGTCGCATAAGTCCAGAAGAGGTCAGGGCTCTTCCTTCCTTGCCAGAGGAAAGGGTAGAGGGAAAAGAATGCCTGCTACGGCTAGTTCCCAGGAGCAGAAGTCCTCCCCGGCTTCTACTAAATCCACCGCATGACGCTGGGGCTCCACTGAGGGAGTCCGCGCCGGTGGGGGCACGTCTTCGACTTTTCAGCCACGTCTGGGTTCAGTCGGACGTGGATCCTTGGGCGGTGGAAATTGTATCCCAAGGCTACAAGCTGGAATTCGAAGACGTGCCTCCTCGCCGATTCTTCAAATCGGCTTTACCAGCTTCTCCTCCAGAGAGGGAGATAGTTTTAGCTGCAATTCGAAAGCTGAGTCAACAGAAAGTGATTATCAAGGTTCCCCTAATTCAACAGGGAAAGGGGTACTATTCAACCCTGTTTGTGGTCCCGAAACCGGATGGCTCGGTCAGATCCATTCTAAATTTAAAATCCCTAAACCTGTACTTGAAAAGGTTCAAGTTCAAGATGGAATCACTCAGGGCGGTTATCTCCAGCCTGGAAGGGGGGGATTTTATGGTGTCACTAGACATAAAGGATGCATACCTTCACGTCCCCATATATCCTCCTCATCAGGCATACCTGAGATTCGCTGTACAGGACTGTCAGTACCAGTTTCAGACTTTACCGTTTGGGCTTTCCACGGCCCCGAGGGTTTTCACCAAGGTCATGGCGGAAATGATGGTGCTCCTGCGCAGGCAAGGAGTCACAATTATCCCGTACTTGGACGATCTCCTGATAAAAGCGAGATCAAAGGAACAGTTGCAGAAAAGCGTGTCGCTCTCCCTGAGAGTGCTGCAACAGCATGGTTGGATTCTAAATCTACCAAAGTCACAGTTGGTTCCTACGACTCGGCTGTCGTTCTTAGGCATGATTCTGGCCACAGAACAAAAGAGGGTTTTTCTCCCGATGGAAAAAGCCCAGGAACTCCAGAACATGGTCAGAGACCTGTTAAAACCGAAAAGAGTGTCAGTACATCAATGCACTCGAGTACTGGGGAAAATGGTGGCGACCTACGAGGCCATCCCCTTCGGCAGGTTTCATGCGAGGACTTTTCAGTGGGACCTTCTGGGTAAGTGGTCCGGGTTCCATCTTCAAATACATCCGAAAATAACCCTGTCCCCCAGGGCCAGGGTGTCTCCCCTGTGGTGGCTGCAGAGTGCTCACCTTCTAGAGGGTCGCAGATTCGGCATTCAAGACTGGGTTCTGGTGACCACGGACGCGAGCCTCCAAGGATGGGGAGCAGTCACACAGGGAAGACATTTTCAGGGACTATGGTCAAGCCAGGAGGCTTGTCTACACATCAACGTCCTGGAATTGAGGGCCATATACAAAGGCCTACGACAAGCGGAGAATCTTCTTCGCGACCTACCGGTTCTGATTCAATCAGACAACGTCACAGCCGTGGCTCATGTAAACCGCCAAGGCGGGACAAGGAGCAGAGTGGCAATGGCGGAAGCCGCCAGGATTCTGCGCTGGGCAGAAAATCACGTAAGCCCTCTGTCAGCGATATTCATTCCGGGAGTGGACAACTGGGAAGCAGACTTCCTCAGCAGACACGATCTCCATCCAGGAGAGTGGGGACTTCATCAAGAAATTTTTGCAGAGATAACAAGTCTTTGGGGACTTCCTCAAATAGACATGATGGCGTCACGCCTCAACAAGAAGCTTCGGAGGTATTGTGCCAGGTCAAGAGACCCTCAGGCAGTAGCGGTGGACGCCCTGGTGACACCATGGGTGTTTCAGTCGGTCTATGTGTTCCCTCCTCTTCCTCTCATTGCAAAAATATTGAAAATCATAAGACGAAAAAGAGTACAGACAATACTCATTGTTCCAGATTGGCCTCGAAGGGCCTGGTATTCAGATCTTCAGGAGATGCTCACAGAAGATCCATGTCCTCTTCCTCTCAGGGAGGACCTGTTGCTGCAGGGGCCCTGCGTGTTCCAAGACTTACCGCGGTTACGTTTGATGGCATGGCGGTTGAACACCGAATCCTAGCTGGAAAAGGTATTCCGGAGGAAGTCATCCCTACTCTGATAAAGGCTAGGAAGGAGGTGACGGCGAAACATTATCACCGTATTTGGAGGAAATATGTATCTTGGTGCGAAGCCAAGAATGCTCCTACGGAAGATTTCCACTTGGGCCGCTTTCTCCACTTTCTACAGACAGGAGTGGATATGGGCCTAAAGTTAGGCTCCATTAAGGTACAGATTTCGGCCCTATCTATATTTTTCCAGAAGGAATTGGCTTCTCTCTCAGAAGTCCAGACTTTTGTAAAGGGAGTGCTACACATCCAGCCTCCGTTTGTGCCCCCAGTGGCACCATGGGACCTTTAACGTGGTGTTACAGTTCCTAAAATCTCACTGGTTTGAGCCTCTTCAAACAGTTGAATTAAATTTCTCACTTGGAAGGTGGTCATGTTGTTAGCCTTGGCATCTGCAAGGCGGGTGTCCGAATTGGCGGCCTTGTCTCATAAGAGCCCCTATCTCGTTTTCCATGTGGATAGGGCTGAGTTGAGGACTCGTCCTCAATTTTTGCCTAAGGTGGTGTCATCATTTCATATAAACCAACCTATTGTGGTGCCTGTGGCTATGGGAGACTTGGAGGATTCCAAGTCCCTTGATGTAGTCAGGGCCTTAACAATTTACGTAGCCAGGACGCCTCGGATTAGGAAAACAGAGGCACTGTTTGTCCTGTATGCAGCCAACAAGGTTGGCGCTCCTGCTTCTAAGCAGACTATTGCTCGCTGGATCTGTAACACGATTCAGCAGGCTCATTCTACGGCTGGATTGCCATTACCAAATTCGGTAAAGGCCCATTCCACTAGGAAGGTGGGCTCTTCTTGGGCGGCTGCCCAAGGCATCTCGGCTTTACAGCTTTGCCGAGCGGCTACTTGGTCGGGTTCAAACACTTTTGCAAAATTCTACAAGTTTGATACCCTGGCTGATGAGGACCTCATGTTTGCTCAATCGGTGCTGCAGAGTCATCCACACTCTCCCGCCCGTTTTGGAGCGTTGATATAATCCCCATGGTCCTTACGGAGTCCCCAGCATCCTCTAGGACGTAAGAAAAAATAAGATTTTAAACCTACCGGTAAATCTTTTTCTCCTAGTCCGTAGAGGATGCTGGGCGCCCGTCCCAGTGCGGACATATTCTGCATGACTTGTATATAGTTGTTGCTTACATAAGGGTTATGTTAAAGTTAAGATCAGTCGTTGGCTGATACTGTTTTGTTCATACTGTTAACTGGTTGCGTATATTCCAGGTTATACGGTGTGGATGGTGTGGGCTGGTATGAATCTTGCCCTTAGATTAACAAAATCCTTTCCTCGTACTGTCCGTCTCCTCTGGGCACAGTTTCTCTAACTGAGGTCTGGAGGAGGGGCATAGAGGGAGGAGCCAGTGCACACCCATTCTAAAGTTCTTTATAGTGCCCATGACTCCTGCGGAGCCCGTCTATACCCCATGGTCCTTACGGAGTCCCCAGCATCCTCTACGGACTAGGAGAAAAAGATTTACCGGTAGGTTTAAAATCTTATTTTTTTCATTTATGTAAATGCTGTGGTCACATAGTTCAGGTGTTGTGGATTAAAGCCTATTGTGGGTTCGGTTTTACTCTGATTTATTCAGTTCTCAAAACGGCATCTTATTGGCTCACGGATGTCACATGTCCGGATAAAACCGAGCTGGCGTTAATTCTTCCGTTACATCCGAACCCGCTCATCTCTAATATATAATATAGAGAGAGAGACACAAAATGGTCTGACATACAGTTACAGGTGATACCGGCCACATTTCCTAGTCACCCTCATTCTCATCTCTGTCCCCATCTACCCCCATTGTCTCTCTCATCTGTGCCCCTTCCCCCTCATTTCTGTAAGTGGGGGGAGGAGCAGCTCCAGGTGCTGACTGGGAGAGAATAGAGACTGTGTCTGGGAGTCAGTAAGAGCTGTGAGGGGAGGGAGGTGGTGGGGTCTTCCTTTAGCTCTCTACTGCGCCTGTGGGATGGCCATCAGTGGGTTAACCATCGATAATTAACTTCGATTGCACAAAACCATTGCCGGGGCAACCATTGATGGTTTTGTGGGGGATGGCAGGAGACAGGCCAATTACTGAAGGGTGTTGTGCTTAGCTCTGTGGCCCAGGGGACAAATATTGCTGCGTACTATCCATCGATGGCGGAAAACCATTGGCCATGGCCATCCCTAATATATATACTGTGTGTGTGTGTGTGTGTGTGTGTGTGTGTGTGTGTGTGTGTATATATATATATATATATATATATGTATATATATACACACACAGTATATACAGTCTTGCAGCTAGTATATATAACCATATATAGATAATTTTGATTGAATGATAAGAAGCATAATTACTGCCTCACAGCACTGAGGTCGTGGGTTGGATTCCCGCCGTGGCCCTAACTGTGTGGAGTTTGTAAATTCTCCCTGCACTTGTGTGGGTTACCCCCATGTACTCCGGTTTCCTCCCATAAGCCAAAAATATATTGGTAGGTTAATTAGCTCCCGACAACAACAAAATATGAAATTAGTGTGTAAGTGTGTGTATGTACACGTGTTTAGGGCAGACTAAATGGGCCAAGTGGTTCTTATCTGCCGTCATATTCTATGTTACTAATTGGCATACGGTTTATCTTGGATTCAAATATTATTTTGAGCTTCTTCTGTTTTGTATTTATATTAGCAAAACTAAGTATAACATTGTATCGATAGTTTAATAGTACTGTTGACCATCTACTTGGAATTTTTTAATTTCTAATATTATCATTTATAATGCAGCAAGGGCTGAACAGGCCAATATAACAACCAAATTTCACATGAGAATAGACGGGTATAAACCAGTTAACAGTATAATATAAATACAGGTTGAGTATCCCATATCCAAATATTCCGAAATACGGAATATTCCGAAATACGGACTTTTTTGAGTGAGAGTGAGATAGTGAAACCTTTGTTTTCTGATGGCTCAATGTACACAAACTTTGTTTAATACACAAAGTTATTAAAAATATTGTATTAAATGACCTTCAGGCTGTGTGTATTAGGTGTATGTAAAACATAAATGAATTGTGTGAATGTACACACACTTTGTTTAATGCACAAAGTTATAAAAAATATTGGCTAAAACTACCTTCAGGCTGTGTGTATAAGGTATATATGTAACATAAATGCATTCTGTGCTTAGACTTAGGTCCCATCACCATGATATCTCATTATGGTATGCAATTATTCCAAACTACGGAAAAATCCCATATCCAAAATACCTCTGGTCCCAAGCATTTTGGATAAGGGATACTCAACCTGTAATATAGAAATATCGAAAGAAAAAACAAAACTTTCAGTGACTTAGAAATAGGAATTGCTCATTATATAGGATAATTCATAGCAAAACTATTAGGTTCTGGGCTATTTTTCAAAGCTCACTGATTTAATTCTCTATAAGAATAAAACCAATATAAAGCACTATGTAGGACTGCATTCAGAAATTCAGACAAAAGATGGCTATTTTACTGGGGGAGCCATAATGGATAGAAGAGGAAGAATAGAACTACACAATGCCCAGGGTTTAGCAGTGCACTATTAAGGCCACACATCTGCATTAAAAGGTCACTTTTCTAACTTTTTTATTATTACTTAATTCAATAATTTTGCTCATTTTCTGTTTCTTTTCCAGATATTATTCTCCTGGATATTCACAGACACTACTGGAGAGAGTGGATCATTACCAGCCAGTTGTTTAATGACTTTGCTGCTTAGATTTAAATATTTTTATTTTGTTACATATGTTTAAAAAAAAAATTCTTTAAAGCACTATCAACATTTTATACTGCATGTGACGTAAACAACAATGTAAAATATAGACTAAGGGGCCCTACACACTGGCCGAGCTGCCCGACGGCGGATACGGCCGACGAGCGACCCGGCGGCGGGGGGGCAGTGACGGGGGGAGTGAAGTTTCTTCACTCCCCCCGTCACGCGGCTGCATTGAAGTGCAGGCAAATATGGACGAGATCGTCCATATTGGCCTGCATGCACAGCCGACGGGAGACCAGCGATGAACGAGCGCGGGGCCGCGCATCGTTCATCGCAGGAGTCTCCACACTGAAAGATATGAACGAGTTCTCGTTCATTTATGAACGAGATCGTTCATATCTTTCAGAAAATCGGCCAGTGTGTAGGGCCTATAACAACATTTTAACTTGGTCAAGTCCAAAAACAGTAAATATTTGATTTGTAACAATAGACTTGTCAAAAATAAAATAATAAATAGACTTGTTTTTTCTTGTCTGTTAATTTTCAGGTAGAAAATGAATCTAAAAATGAAATGGTGTCCCTGTAGTAGTAGTATTATTATTATTATTATTATTATTATTATTATTATTATTATTATTATATTATTATTAATATCAGTCATGTCTTTCTAAATTAGAATAAAAGATGGACTACACGTAAACAAAATAATGTTATATAGATTGTGTCCATATGATTGGGAGTTGATAAATTACTTTGTAATACTCGTCATTTGTACTGCAAAAATCTTTGGTGTAAAACAGAGGCGGGCAAGCTAAGTTGGGACCTGTAGTTCCACAGCAGATAAAGAGCCGCTAGTTGCTAAAGCCTTTGTGTAAGGGCTAGCCTGAACTACATGAACATTGGTGGTCATTCCAAGTTGTTCGCTCAGTAATTTTCTTCGCATTGCAGCGATTTTCCGCTAATTGCGCATGCGCAATGTTCGCACTGCGACTGCGCCAAGTTAATTTGCTATGCAGTTATGAATTTTATGGCATTACGAGGTTTTTTCTTCGTTCTGGTGATCGTAATGTGATTGACAGGAAGTGGGTGTTTCTGGGCGGAAACTGGCCGTTTTATGGGAGTGTGTGTAAAAACGCTACCGTTTCTGGGAAAAACGCGGGAGTGGCTGGAGAAACGGAGGAGTGTCTGGGCGAACGCTGGGTGTGTTTGTGACGTCAAACCAGGAACGACAAGCACTGAACTGATCGCACTGGAAGAGTAAGTGTCGAGCTACTCAGAAACTGCAAAGTAATTTCTATTCGCAAATTTGAGAACCTTTTGTTCGCAATTTTGATAAGCTAAGATTCACTCCCAGTAGGCGGCGGCTTAGCGTGTGCAATGCTGCTAAAAAAAGCTTGCGAGCGAACAACTCGGAATCACACCCCTTGTTTTCATCCAATCTTCTGTCATCTGTGAACAAAAGGGATAATTGACTCCTATTAAGCCTGTTACAGGGACATTTTAACTCTTTAAAAACACAGGACCTAACTATCTGGTCACCCAGTAATGCATTATGCCTGTAATCCCCATAATGTATCTCGGACAATTCAAGCAACAAAGCAGTAAACTGTGCTTTAGTAAGTCCAGCAAAACATACAGTGCTTCCCACATTCAGTGGTTAAACCAGTGCAGTGCTTTACCAAATACTATAGGCCTAATTCAGACCTGGTCGCACGCAGGCTAGTTTTTGCACTGCTGCGACCAGGTAATCGCCACCTACAGGGGAGGGGGTAATTGCTGTGCAGGGGTGTGATCGGCTGTGCAGTCAGCTGCACAAACAAAAGTTTGTGCAGTTTCTGCACAGCCCAGGACTTACTCAGCCACTGCGACGATCCGGGTTGTTGCTGATGTCAGGAACCCTCCCTGGAAACGGCCGAGCACACCTGCGTTTTTCCGGACACTCTCAGAAAATGGTGAGTTGTCGCCCACTAACGACTTCTGCTTGTCAGTCTTCGTGCGATCGCTTTCTTCATAAGAATCGTCGCTGCCCAGCACCGGCCGACGCGCCTGCACATTGTGGATCACACACATGCGCAGTTCAGACCCGATCGCACGGCTGCAAAACAATGCAGCATGCAATCGGGTCTGAATAACCCCCTAAGTGCAGAGTAGGATCAACTTTGGAGGGTCCTCTTGTTAGACATGGTTAGTGCAGTAGCATTACCGCACCCACCCATGTCAGAACCTGAAAATACTAGGACCATCCAGGTCAGCCCCGGACAACATTCCCTAGAGCAGGCATGTCCAAACTGTGGCCCTCCAGCTGTTGTGAAACTACATATCCCAGCATGCCCTGACACAGTTCTGCTGTCAGAGAATGCTAAAGCTGTGTCAGGGCATGCTGGGATGTGTAGTTTCTCAACAGCTGGAGGGCCGCAGTTTGGACATGCCTGCCCTAGAGGAATAGAGCACAGGTTCTCAAACTCTGTTCTCAGGACCCCACACAGTTCATGTTTTCCAGGTCACCTCACAGAATCACAAGTGAACCAATTAGCTCAACCTGTGGATCATTTAAAATGTCAGTGAGTAATGAATACACCTGGTACCTGCTGGGTGACCTGGAAAACATGAACTGTGTGGGGTCCTGAGGACCGAGTTTGAGAACCACTGGAATAGAGCATGAAAGAAACATGCAGCCCTAAGGTAACTAAAATACTTAATTAGCACCTTGGTCAATTTGATTTAACCATCTGGACTCAAGTATGAATATCCTCAGACCTGGATTGTAAATGGCGGAGTTTGGGTATCTCTTACTTACATCCAAAAGACTACTGAAAAAAACATATGGGAAAATGAATTATTATTCTATTAACAGTGTCCGTATTTATAAATAAAAAAGAAAGAAAGGTAGAATAATAATATTTTGTATTATACTGAAGGGTAGACACATTTAAAATCTATAAGGGGGCACAAAATATTCTAATAAAGGGTTCATAGATTTTTATGCTACTGAAGTGAGCACATAATTATTATCATGATTATCATTATATTAAAGGTTATTATTCTACAACAGCCGTGGCCAACCTGTGGCTCTTGAGCCGCATGCGGCTCTTTCTTTATTCAAATGTGGCTCCCGACACTCAAAGTCACCTGACCACAACAGATCCTGGAAACTGGTGCACTCTAACCAGACACACAGCAGCACTACGGCAACTGAAAACTGAGGGAGACAGATACTGGGCTGAAGTGACATATGAGGGTGGGCTGGAGTGACACAAGGGGGAGCTGGCTGGAGTGACACAGAAGGATCCAGGCAGGAGAGACATAATGGGGGAGTTGACTGGAGTGATACAGGAGGGTGCTGGCAGGAGTGACACAGGAGGTAGCTGGCCAGATACTGGGCTGTAGTGACATATGAGGGTGGGCTGGAGTGACACAATGGGGAGCTGGCTGGAGTGATAAAGGAGAATCCTGGCAGGAGAGACACAATGGGGAGCTGGCTGGAGTGACGCATGGAGGAGCTGAAGTGTATTATGTGAATATGGCTTTTTCAATATATTTTATGTGGATCTGGATTTTTACATTATTTTATGTGGAAGTGTCTGTTTTAATGTATTTTATGTTGATTCTGGCTTTAAAATGTATTTTATGTGGATCTGGCATTTTCATTGTATTTTATACCAGGGGTGTGGCCTAGCAGGCACAAGGTCACACCCCATTTTTGCACACGTTCCTTCGGCTTGGTGTCGGCTCTTTGACGTACCTAACAAGATTTGCTGGCTCTTTGTCTCTGACTGGTTGGCCACCCCTGTTCTACAACATGGGGCACAGATTATTTTTATTCTAACAGCACATATTTTGGTTATTCAAAATGGGTCACAGATTATTATTGTTATTAAAATTGGCACATAATATTTATTAGATTGAAGGGGCAAGGACAAAATGTATTGGACTAGTGAGAGCACATTTATTGGCCAGGGGTACCAGGAGTGATCCAGTGCAGTGGCCCAGGCATTCCTAAGAGTGGGGTTCCCCCCTCCAAGAATGGCAGCTGAGTTCTTTAAACAGCTTGCAGTTTGACTTAAACTCACTGGTGCAGAGAAGGGGTAGGGGGGGGGAAAATTATTACCCATGCCCATGCATTTGGAGAGTCTTGATTTGATCATTTATATTATTTATAATATATGAACTTACACACTCCATAGTGATTGACCCCACACCGCACTATGGTGGTCATTCCGAGTTGTTCGCTCGTTGCCGATTTTTGCTATGCTGCGATTTTTTGCTAAATGCGCATGGTACGCAGCGCGCATGCGCTAAGTTATTTAACTAAAAACTTAGCAGTTTTGCTGTTGTTCGTGCGGCGCTTTTCAGTCACACTGCTGATCGGTGAGTAATTGACAGGAAAGGGGCATTTCTGGGTGGTAACTGAGCGTTTTCTGGGAGTGTGCTAAAAAATGCAGGCGTGTCAGGGAAAAATGCGGGAGTGTCTGGAGAAACGGGGGAGTGGCTGGCCGAACGCAGGGCGTGTTTGTGACGTCAAACCAGGAACTAAACGGACCGAGGTGATCGCAATCTAGGAATAGGTCTGGAGCTACTCAGAAACTGCAAGAAAATATTTAGTAGCAATTCTGCTAATCTTTCATTCGCTATTCTGCTAAGCTAAAATACACTCCCAGAGGGCGGCGGCCTAGCGTGTGCAATGCTGCTAAAAGCAGCTAGCGAGCGATCAATTCGGAATGAGGGCCCATGTGTCACTATGGTAATAAGTTTTCACAGGCTTTTACTAACCAGATATAAGTTACACTAAGGGAGCTTCCTGGGAGCCCCGCGATTGCGATTTGCTACTTGAGTGTATTTTTTACATGTGATTTATCTCATGTGATCTAACATTATTAAACCTATTTCTGTTTGATTGAGATAACTATCATGGTCAGCCCGTGTGATCTGCGATGCGAGGCACACGGGAGCGCGCCTCGCATCGCAATCGTACGAAAAGGACATGCAATGTGACACTTTTCATGCAATCCATCTCAATCGCATAAAAACAGGCCATATCGCACTAGTGGATGGGGGCCTTTACGTTAGGACTGTGTGTTTATGTTGGATTGCGTGTGCTGTGTTGTGTAATGGCCTATCATGCATACAGGACATTCTCTGCCAAACCAAATACCGCCATAATCACAGTATGTATAGCAGTATTTCACCACATGGCCTTGTTGTATTCCCTGCCCAGTGTTCTCAACCATGATTCGTGCTCTTCCCAGTTTGTGTCGCACTTGAAGGAATTAGAACTTCCGCACTGTGATTGGTTTGGCATTGCTTAGATCGATTGTTCTTACTTTTAAGCTGCAATTGGCTGGGGTTCATGTGTAGCACCGGTCTAACAGACCACAGGAGTGAAGTTACATTTCCTCAGTGCAGCGCCTGTCATTGTAATAATTTCTTACCTTTGACAGGGGGTTCACAGCGTGACACTATCCCAAACTGCGGTCCATATGGCGTGACTGTGTGTGTTGACAGTTATGCAGTAGTACTTATTAAACCTAGTATGTTGTCTCACCAGGGCGCCTTTATCAGAAAATGTATACTGTGTAATGCAGGTGAAATCCCTAGATTGCAAGTGATAGCATTTTTTTTTCCCTACAATCCAAATTGCAGTCTGAAACTGAAAGCTACAACTTGAAGCATTTTTTTTGTTCTAGATCAAACGGTCTAACTTCTCCTTAGAAATTATTCCTTTGATCCAGATTCATTATTATAATGTCAGTCAGGTATAGATTGTGAAATAGAAATCTGCAGATTTATCATCATTCCATATATTCTCTGTCTGTGGATGCTGCTCGTCTGTCAGCAGATCCCTGTCCATCTGCCCCACATTACATCTCTTTTTAACAAATGTCAAAGCTCCCTGGACAACTAGCCCGGTATTTTCTAAGCTCCATTAGGCAGCAGCACTGAGGCAGACTCTTACTCTTCGAGTAATTACGCCTTTCAGCGTTTGCCTTTTTGAAAGAACTCTGGCTACCATTAGCTCTCCCCATTTAGCTTTCACCAAATCTCGGGCTCCGGGGATTACTTTAGACCATATTTGGAATTTGGCAATTGCTTTATCTATATATGTGGGCTAATTTAAGCAAGACACAGAATCGCCAGATCTACTGCAACAAATATTTATGTGTGAAGCAAACAGAATTTGCTACAAATAAACTAGCAGTACAATTTACTGGGAAAGGATTACAATGGCCATCTGTCATACAGAATATTAAACGTTACTGCACCATGGACCTGAAATATATTTATTTGCAAATACGTCTCTATATTTCGGTTAACGCTGCACCAGTGAGTTGGTTAGTACTAAGACTAAAATGATTTTGTCGTTGACTTTCAATGATTTATTTGCATCTATGTACATATGGTGCATGTTACTTCCAAGCACTTTATTGTTAAACATTGGGGGCAATTAAGAGATGGACGCAGTGGCCGCGTCCATCTGGTCTGCGCACATGCACCAGCCACATCTTGGAGGGATGGGCCCGCTACGTTCAAGTGGGCGGCATATCTGCGTTTCGCAGACATGGTTGGCAAAATGGGGGCATGTTGGCAGCGTTTTCGGGGCCGCTGCATGACATCACACGCAGCCGCTTTGAAATTTAAAAAAATGGCGCCGGACCGCAGGCAGGGGTCCACCTCTAATGGATGAGTCCGCAATTAAATTGCAGACACATTGTGAGTTGGCGCCACACACCTGCTGGGCAGCCTTACCCTCTGCTGGGCGGCTCCCAACATGTGAGGAGGTGGAAGCAGCTCTTGCTGCAGGAATCAAGATCTGCATCCCTCTCTGAATAACCCCTATTGCTAGAATTCTTGTCTCTTGCTAAACTGAATCTTTCCTATTGCTGACCCTAGGGCATATATTTACGATATGTCAATTTTTATAGGTTTTAAATTGAAAATCTATCTAAATCTATGTATTTCTGGAGCGCTAAAACACACATGTACTAACATTTATAACATTGATATTAAAAAAATGATGTTAGTACATGTGTGTGTTATAGCCCCTGAAACTTCATATCAATTTAGATCAATTTTCATCTATTTAAAATTGATGATAATTGATCTTTAGAAAATATACCTCTATACATCTCTGGGGGAGTGAGATGGAAAACTGCCTGTGTTTGAAAAGCCTTTATCTTTGTTTTTTATTACCTTTTGCTACATTAATATACGTACGATGTCCAACATTTTGGCAATGCTTCTTTGTGATGGCTGATCCTTTTCATACCGTGGTGTTTGCTTGTGTAAAAACTATGGTGGTCATTCCGAGTTGATCGCTCGCTAGCAACTACTTGCAGCGCTGTGATCAGATAGTCGCCGCCTATGGGGGAGTGTATTTTCGCTTTGCATGTGTCCGACCGCTTTTGTAGCAGACGGCAAAAAAAGTTTTTTTCCAGTTTCTGGGTAGCTCTGGACCTACTCAGCCGCTGCGATCACGTCAGTCTTTTTGGTCCCGGAATTGACGTCAAACACCCGCCCTGCAAACGCTTGGACACGCCTGCGTTTTTCCAAACACTCCCAGAAAACGGTCAGTTGACACCCAGGAGCGCCCTCTTTCTGTCAATCACCTTGCGTTTGGCTGTGCAAATGGATTCTTTGTAAAATCCATTGACCAGCACCAATCCTCTTTGTACCCGTACGACGCACCTGCGCATTGTGGTGCATGCGCAGTTTTGCAGAGATTTAACCTGATCGCAGCGCTGCAAAACGTTGCTAGTGAGCGATCAACTCAGAATGACCCCCTTTGCCAGTTACATTGATTATCAACTCTGGAGCATTGCATGACAATGTAGTGAATATCTATGATGCAATACCTGTAGTTTTATTTTATCTGTAACACATCATTACCTTTTTCCCTCCACATATTATTACCTTTTTCCCTCCACATCATTACCTTTTTCCCTCCACATATTAACCTACCTTGACTACCTGCGTTAGACCCCAGTCCAAGAGCCCTGAGCTTTGACCAAATAATTGGATCCATTCCACAATCCTTCCAATGCTAAATCACTCTTAATAGTTTAATATCTATTTTGGACCACTTTTGACTTTCGTTTTTCATAAGAACACACAGCAAGCCTCTAGCCTGAAGAATATTAATATAAACAACAGCCGCATTCTGCAAAGTGCAAGAATATTTCATTTGAGTTCTTGGGAATATACAGTAACTCTTTAAACTGAGCCTATTTTGTTTTGCCAAGGTCAGAATTGTAGTAGTGAGCTTAAAAAGGGAAAGTCTGGTTCCCATTATAGAAAGACAACCTTGGCCATTGCCCTAAATGCCTCGAATACAATATGCCATGCTGATGATTTGCAGTGATGAACATATGCAAGGGCTTGTATTTTCAGTAAGAACATAAGGTCATTATTACATTTTAGCGTAAAGCTGTCTTTAGAATCACTGTATGGCTACATTAAAAAAATAAAAGGCTTGATGGAATATTTATTTAAAACTTTTTGTGGAAACTCCTCTGAAAATTAATTATCTCCTTGAAGCCAGTCTCATATGCCTCAGATATCTGCTGCAGTCCCTCTACTTTAAATCCTGCGCAGTCCACATAGGTTAAATGATTGCATGTGCGATCGCTTTACTCTTTAGACTTTATAGGGAAAGGACCATGTCCCTTCTAGAGTTTCTTGATACATCCCCAGATAAATAATTTCTCATGGCGGCAATATGCAATTTAGCAATTTTCCATACCATACAACCTCTTTTTTTGAACCTGAGAGAACTCCTAGATCTGATACTCCCTAGCATGTGTGTTCGGGATGCCAACAGTACGGCTGGCAGTTGAAGTGGCCAACAGTCACATGTAACAATGGGATGGCTGGGTACAAAGTGGTTGAGCACGTCCAGGTGTCCAACCCAACAGAGAGGTGTGGCCCCCTCCAGCAGCTCTACATATCTACAATAGGATGTGGCCACCACGGGTGCTGCAGCCATGCCACGTAAGTACCAGGGCCAGATAATTTTCTTAGCGTCCCTGGTTCCAAACATGATAACATCTGATGTACTAACTTTATCAAAGCAGAATATCCTATTTAATACGGCCATAAAACAAAGCCAGGTTTTTTCATAACTGTTGTCACATTGGCTTTGCAAATAACTGTACCCACAATTGCACGTGATCTATGTTTAACTGCGTCAAGTTGCCATGAGTTTAAGCAGGGGTCATATAATTATCCCTTGCACTGCTGCTTACATCCATCTCCATCAAGCCATGCACAGCTTCAAGTGGTGTTATTCTGTGTCCCAATGGGAGGGAAGAATGGTTATTTCAGGAAAGCTTCTGACTGTCAGGCTTGAGAAGACCCTAAGGCATTCCAAATCTTTTAAATACCGTCAGCAAATGCAGAAGCTGTCGGTATACTGCAGCTAGGCACGTGTTACACACAGAAAGAACCTTCTACAAATATAATCCTATGTGCAATTATGTGCTTTGCCACTTGGGGACTAATAACAGATTTTAGTGACCATTGAGTATGTTTACTGTGAGTTTGTACAGGAAGTTTGCATAATATGAAAAAGGTCACAAAATACTCAAATGTTCTGGAAAGATATTTTACTTTCTACCCAATGATGTAATGAATTAAATGAAAACTGCAGGTGCACCAAATGTCTTGATACTTTGCCCAAGTTTTACAGGTTTTTTTTTCCCTTCTTCTAAAATATTAGATGTAGTCAGAAAAATCTGCAGCGATGGGTAAAATTAATTCAGCAATGACCCTCTTATAGCATAACTGGGCTTTGTATTTAACTTCGTATTAACTGTTTCTTAAAGTTCATGAAAAGAAGTTTTATCACATAGTATATTTCTCCTGGGCGAGATGTCAAGGTTACACGCAGCTGTTATTTAGTTTCAGAGTTTTCCCTGCCCCTGAATGACAGCACAGATAAAGCAGATTATACTCCAGTGCTGCTTAGGGAATTTCTGACAAGTTAATTCCAGTGTATAGCTCCTCTCAAGCACAGGTGTGGTAATTAAAATGTATCAACCTCTGAGTTAAAATTGATTCCACTTTCTAGCAATTATTTTTTAATTACCCTCCCCCCAGCCCACCCCACCCTCGCTTCTATGAACCCCTGCATTGTTAAAGCCCCTAAAAACAAAACAGATGGTTTGGGTTCCAAGTAGACACCAGAAGAACCTGTAATGGGCCTACCTTTAGCCTTGTCTCTTGTCTCTGCTCCGCTTATCTCACCATTCAGAGAAGTGGAGGAGGAAGGGGATTAATTTAAAAATTGTTAAAAGGTAGAAAAGCTCTGTAAACAACCCCATGAGGCTTTTATCAGCTAGGTATATTTTATAAACGCAACAGCAGCAATTAAAATTATTCAGATAGCTTGTGAAAAGTAGAATGTTCTCAGACGACGTGTGGCTGGGATTGGGATTTGTAGTTCCACAACAACCAATGAGCCAGTTAATTAACTGCATGCACTGTATGTGTGGCTGGTTGGTGACATGCTGCTGGTCATGCAATATGCAACATGTATCCAAATAATATTGTGTTATTTCTAAAAGAACATAAATGATTTACTTAAAAAAAATAAAAAAATTCAAAAAGGCTGAAAACAAACAAAATTAACCTGTATCACATGTACTTCAAAACTCCACAGACATCACTCAGAGCTCTCTCCCATGTGCATTCTCCCACTTATTATGAACAAATTAACTAATCCTCTTATGAACCATTAATTACCAATACACTAACCTTGGTAGGCAGGATTCAGGGATTTTCGTCATAGAAAGGAAAGGGATGTCCTCATCATGCTGCTCTGTGATCCATTGGTCTCCCCTGATCTGCACTCGCTCTTCCTCCTAAGGCCAGGTCACATGATGCTGTCTACCGTGATTTAGGGGTAGATGCTAGAATCAAGTGGGCTAAGGGACCTTTTCCGTAAGGGGGAGGAGTTACAATGCAACGGGGAGGAGCTAGGCCAGCGGGATAGTTCCTCTACTATCCACGCCACCAACTATTACCTTTAGTAATTAGGTGGTAAGCGGAGCGAGCCACCGTGCCCGAAGCGTGGCGAGCGAAGCGAGCCCGCGAGGGTACTTTTCGGGTACCCTGTTCGCCCGTAGCTCCTCCCCCTGGTGATGTAGCTCCTCCCCTCAATACGTCACAAGGTCCCTTCAGCCCCTCCGATATAGAACCAACCGTGATTTAGGATGGTAGAGACTAGATCCCCCTCTGTTTCAGTAACTGAAGAGGAACTAGACTATTTATTATAAGCCGTCTATTTCCCTTTCTGTTTATGTAAGTTTTTGCTCCCTGCTATTCAAATAGGTTATTTCTCTAACGTCCTAGTGGATGCTGGGGACTCCGTAAGGACCATGGGGAATAGACGGGCTCCGCAGGAGACAGGGCACTTTAAGAAAGAATTAGGAATACTGGTGTGCACTGGCTCCTCCCTCTATGTCCCTCCTCCAGACCTCAGTTAGAATCTGTGCCCGGACGAGCTGGGTGCACTTTAGTGAGCTCTTCTGAGCTTGCTAAAAAGAAAGTATTTTGTTAGGATTTTTTTATTTTCAGAGAGATCTGCTGGCAACAGGCTCTCTGCTACGTGGGACTGAGGGGAGAGAAGCAGACCTACTAACTGCGGATAGGTCGTGCTTCTTAGGCTACTGGACACCATTAGCTCCAGAGGGATCGAACACAGGAATGCACCCTTGGTCGTCCGATCCCGGAGCCGCGCCGCCGTCCCCCTCGCAGAGCCAGAAGCCGGCGTGTGAAGCAAGAAGACGTCAAAAGCGGCGGCAGAAGACTCCAGTCTTCATATGAGGTAGCGCACAGCACTGCAGCTGTGCGCCATTGCTCCCACATTACGCCCACACACTCCGGTCACTGTAGGGTGCAGGGCACAGGGGGGGGCGCCCTGGGCAGCAATTAGAGACCTCTTTGCAAAGTGGGCATATATACAGTTGGGCACTGTATATATGCATGAGCCCCCGCCATTATTTTACACAAAATCGCGGGACAGAAGCCTGCCGCTGAGGGGGCGGGGCTTCTTCCTCAGCACTCACCAGCGCCATTTTCTCTCCACAGCTCCGCTGAGAGGAAGCTCCCCAGGCTCTCCCCTGCAGAAGCACGATAGAAGAGGGTGAAAAGAGAGGGGGGGCACATAAATTTGGCGTAAAAACAATATATACAGCAGCTACTGGGTTAACACTACGTTACTGTGTGATTCCTGGGTCATATAGCGCTGGGGTGTGTGCTGGCATACTCTCTCTCTGTCTCTCCAAAGGGCCTTGTGGGGGAACTGTCTTCAAATAGAGCATCCCCTGTGTGTGTGGTGTGTCGGTACGTGTGTGTCGACATGTCTGAGGTAAAAGGCTCCCCTAAGGAGGAGATGGAGCTAATATGTGTGTGAGAGGGTGTCTCCGTCGACAACGCCGACACCTGTTTGGATATGTGTAAGTGCTAAGGTGAATTTATTGCACAAAAGATTAGAGAACAGACAGGAAATCTACCCATGTCTGTCCCTATGTCGCAGAGACCTTCAGAGTCTCACAATGCTCACTATCCAAAATAATAGGCACTGATATCGACACGGAGTTTGACTCCGGTGTCGACTACGATAATGCAAAGTTACAGCCAAAATGGCAGAAAAGTAATAAAGATGATTTGCATATCACTGATGACTCATCTGTCCCTGACACAAGGGTACACATTTTAAGGGGAAGAAAGCTAAGGTAAATTTCCCTCCTCTCATGAGGAAAAAGAGCGGGAATCTCCAGACAAGAGACTGCAGCTTCCCGCAAAGAATTCTCAGGCAGTATCCTTTCCCCACTAGGGCCAGGATGTGATGGGAATCTTCCCCTAGGGTGTCACGTTTGCCCAAAAGGTAGCCCTAGCTATTCTCAGGGATCCTGCAGATAGCGTGCACATTTTGGTACACTATTCAGACCGGCGATTGTGTCGGCATGGGTTTATAGCGCTGTGGCGGCGTGGACAGGTACCTTATCATCAGAAATTGAGACCCTAGTATGTGTATATATATGTATATATAGAGATATATATATATATATATATATATATTAAAGATGCTGTCTTAAGAGATATATATCATAAAACATGCCCAAAGAGACATGAGTATACTGGGTCCCAGAGGCAAAGCTATGTCGATTTCTGCTTGACGTATCCTGTAGAATATGCAATGGACAGATGATGCCAACTTAAGTGGCATATGGAAGGCTGAGGATTGTGTGGAGAAAGGTTCTCGGACCTGGTCTCCACAGCTATAGCTGGTAATTCTGATATTTTGCCTTGTATTCCTGCACAGCCTAGGAAAGCACGTCATTATCAAATGCAGCCTTTCGAACAAAGAAACAAGAAAGTCCGAGGTGCGTCCTTTCTTGCCAGAGGCGGGGGCAGAGGAAACCAGCTGCACAACACAGCTAGTTCCCAGGAACAGAAGTCCTCCCCGGCCTCTACGAAAATCCACCGCAGGTCGCTGGGGATCCACAGACGGAGCTAGGCCCGGTGGGGGCACGCTTTCGTAAGTTCAGCCACAAGTGGGTTCACTCCCTGTTAGATCCCTGGGCAATAGATATTGTGTCTCAGGGATACAAGCTGGACTTTGAGAAGATGCCTCCTCACTGACGGCCCTGCCGGCTTTCCCCCCCCCCCCCCCCCCAAGAGGGAAACAGGGTTAACTGCAGTTCACAAATTGTATCTTCAACAGGTGGTGGTCAAGGTTCCCCTCCTTCAACAAGGAGGGGGTTATTATTCGACCATGTTGTAGTCCCGAAACCAGATGGTTCGGTCAGACCCATATTGAATTAAAATCCCTGAACATATTCTTGAAAAGTTCAAGTTCAAGATGGAATCGCTCAGAGCGGTCATCGCAAGGGAGGGGGATTTTATGGTGTCTCTGGACATAAAGGATGCTTGCCTTCATGTACTCGTTTATCCACCTCATCAGGAGTAGCTAAGATTTGTGGTACAGGATTGTCATTACCAATTCCAGACGTTGCCGTTTGGTCTGTCCACGGCACCGAGAGTATTTACCAAGGTAATGGCAGTAATGATGGTGCTCCTGCGAAAGCAAGGAGTCACAATTATCCCATACTTGGACGATCTCCTCATAAAGGCGAGGTCCAGAGAGCAGTTGCTGATTAGTGTAGCACGCTCTCGGGAAGTGTTACAACAGCACGGCTGGATTCTGAATATTCCAAAGTCGCAGCTGATTCCTACGACGCGTCTGCCCTTCCTGGGCATGATTCTGGACGCAGACCAGAAGAAGGTTTTTCTCCCGACGGAGAAGGTTCAGGAACTCATGACACTGGTCAGTGACCTCTTAAAACCAAAACAGGTGTCGGTGCATCACTGCACGAGAGTCCTGGGAAAGATGGTGGCGTCATACGGGGCCATTCCCTTCGGCAGGTTCCATGCGAGGACCTTTTCAATGGGATCTGTTGGACAAGTGGTCCGGATCGCATCTACAGATGCATCGGCTGATCACCCTATCCCCCAGGACCAGGGTGTCTCTTCTGTGGTGGCTGCAGAGTACTCACCTTCTCGAGGGCCGCAGGTTCGGCATTCAGGACTGGGTCCTGGTGACCACGGATGCAAGCCTCCGAGGGTGGGGGGCAGTCACTCAGGGAAGAAGTTTCCAAGGGCTGTGGTCAAGTCAGGAGACTTGCCTTCACATCAATATCCTGGAACTAAGGGCCATATACAACGCCCTAAGTCAAGCGGAGACCCTGCTTCACAACCAATCGGTGCTGATTCAATCAGACAACATCACTGCAGTGGCTCATGTAAACCGCCAAGGCGGCACAAGGAGCAGGGTGGCGATGGCGGAAGCCACCAGAATTCTTCGATGGGCGGAGAATCACGTACGAGCACTGTCAACAGTGTTCATTCCGGGAGTGGACAACTGGGAAGCAGACTTCCTCAGCAGGCACGACCTCCACCCGGGAGAGTGGGGACTTCATCAAGAAGTCTTCGCGCAGATTGTAGGTCGGTGGGAACTGCCACAGGTGGCTATGATGGCATCCCGACGCAACAAAAAGCTACAGAGGTATTGCGCCAGGTCAAGAGACCCTCAGGCGATAGCTGTAGGCGCACTGGTGACACCGTGGATGTTCCAGTCGGTTTATGTGTTTCCTCCTCTTCCTCTCATACCCAAGGTGCTGAGAATCATAAGAAAAAGAGGAGTGAGAACAATACTCATTGTTCCGGATTGGCCAAGAAGGACTTGGTATCCAGAGCTGCAAGAAATGCTCACAGAGTACCCATGGCCTCTGCCTCTAAGGCAGGATCTGTTGCAGCAGGGACCTTGTCTGTTCCAAGACTTACCGCGGCTGCGTTTGACGGCATGGCGGTTGAACGCCGGATCCTAGTAGAAAAAGGGATTCCGGATGAGGTTATTCCTACGCTAATAAAGGCTAGGAAGGACGTGACGGCTAAACATTATCACCGTATACGGTGAAAATATGTTGCTTGGTGTGAGGCCAGGAATGCCCCTACAGAGTAATTCCAGCTGGGCCGTTTCCTTCACTTCCTACAGTCGGGAGTGACTTTGCGCCTAAAATTGGGGTCCATTAAGGTCCAGATTTCGGCCCTATACATTTTCTTTCAGAAAGATCTAGCTTCTCTAACTGAAGTTCAGACATCTGTAAAGGGAGGGCTGCATATTCAGCCCCCGTTTGTGCCTTCAGTGGCACCTTGGGATCTTTACGTGGTGTTGAGTTTCCTGAAATCACACTGGTTTGAGCCACTTAAAACCGTGGAGTTAAAATATCTCATGTGGACGGTGGTCATGCTATTAGCCTTGGCTTCGGCTAGGCGTGTGTCAGAATTGGCGGCTTTGTCACATAAAAGCCCCTATTTGGTTTTCCATATGGACAGGGCAGAATTGCGGACTCGTCCGCAATTTCTGCCAAATGTGGTGTCATCTTTTCATATGAACCAACCTATTGTGGTGCCTGTGGCTACTCGTGACTTGGAGGATTCCGAGTTACTGGATGCAGTCAGGGCTTTGAAGGTTTATGTAGCCAGAACGGCTAGAGTCAGGAAAACTGAGTCGCTGTTTATCCTGTTTGCATCCAACAAGCTGGGTGCTCCTGCTTCAAAGCAAACTATTGCTCGCTGGATCTGTAACACGATTCAGCAGGCTCATTCTGCGGCTGGATTGCCGCTTCCAAAATCAGTAAAAGCCCACTCCACAAGGAAGGTGGGCTCCTCTTGGGCGGCTGCCCGAGGGGTCTCGGCATTACAGCTTTGCCGAGCGGCTACTTGGTCAGGTTCAAACACTTTTGCAAAGTTCTACAAGTTTGATACCCTGGCTGAGGAGGACCCTGTGTTTGCTCATTCGGTGCTGCAGAGTCATCCGCACTCTCCCGCCCGTTTGGGAGCTTTGGTATAATCCCCATGGTCCTTACGGAGTCCCCAGCATCCACTAGGACGTTAGAGAAAATAAGATTTTACTTACCGGTAAATCTATTTCTCGTAGTCCGTAGTGGATGCTGGGCGCCCGTCCCAAGTGCGGACTTCTTCTGCAATACTTGTACATAGTAATTGCTTAAATAAGGGTTATGTTATGGTTGCATCAGGGTTTTCTGATGCTCTGTTGTTATTCATACTGGGTAAGTTTATCACGAGTTATACGGTGTGATTGGTGTGGCTGGTATGAATCTTACCCTGGATTCCAAAATCCTTTCCTTGTACTGTCAGCTCTTCCGGGCACAGTTTCCTTAACTGAGGTCTGGAGGAGGGACATAGAGGGAGGAGCCAGTGCACACCAGTATTCCTAATTCTTTCTTAAAGTGCCCTGTCTCCTGCGGAGCCCGTCTATTCCCCATGGTCCTTACGGAGTCCCCAGCATCCACTACGGACTACGAGAAATAGATTTACCGGTAAGTAAAATCTTATTTTCTTTTTGTCTATGCACCAATGGACGCTCGCCATGCTTCGGGCTCAGTGTCTCGCTTCGCTCGCCACAGGTTACTATTCCAAATAGTTTGTGACATGGCTTATGGGAAAGGTCCTCTCCATGAAGGGAAACTAGATGCTACCCTGTTGAAGTGCACGTGTAAAACAGACTGTCACATAGTCTGGTCACATGGCCTGTGATGTCAGCGGCTGACATTTACGGAAAGGGAACTAGACGCTACCGATTTAGGATTTGTCTGCTCAGCTCTTTGTGAGGACAGCTGTGTCCATGGAGGCGGGAGAAGGGATTTTCATTTGAAGAGCTGGAGGTCCACAGGTGGCCAGCAACCTTCCTATTGCCCCTTAGTGATTTACACTATTAAACTGATGCACAAATTTGGTAAGCTTATAGTAAATACTCAATTTTATAAAGTGTACAAAAGTAAAATTGCAGAATCTGGTTAGCTTCAGCTCAGGGCCATAGCGAGGGGGTGATATCACACAGCACGGTCGCTGTGCCATTTACAGCTGGCAGGGTGCCTCCATCACATAGAACAGCGTCCATATTCCTGCTCCGCCACTTATGTGACATCATGATGTCACCTGTGGCCGTGTCACCAAGCCCCTTTCTCTGCCTTCTATATTATGTTGCTGTCGATTTATTTTATATTGGGTAATAAAGTATATTGGCGTAGTTGTACTAAGCCGTGGAGACAGGCCCAGTGACAGGGGAGACAAAGAGAACACCCGTACCGGGCCTCGAGGATTAGGGACACAGAAAACGGTGCCACAGTGCTTATTAATAGTTTTTTAACTGTCCTCTCTGCCCACCCAGCTGTTGGTTAACTAAAAAATTAACAGGCAGCAACCACCTTGCCTCCCCCCCCCCTCCCTTTAACCTGTAACTTTGTCCTGTCCCCGTGGTACCTCCTGCGTTGCCAGTGTCGCAACATCATTATGCTGCCACTGAGGAACAGAGCAGCCCTGTGCCTAGCAGAAACACTGTCTCGGCGCACTCTGGGGGTGGTTGGCGGCAACGTGGAGCTGGGACACGCCATGACCCAAAAAAGGCCACAGCTGAGACCCTGACTTAGACACCCCACAGCCAACAGGACTGGGCGGCACTCAGATCTCACACAGCCAATGGGATGCTAGAATGGAGAGATCCAACTGTGGCTCCTATCCAGCCTGCCCAAATGGGACCCTCCAGCATGGTAAAGTCCTGCTTCACCCAACTGTTGCTACAGGTCCCTGGCAATTCATGCTCTCATTGCCTTGGGAAAGCTCTGGAGAGTGTGGTCTGCCCTTTTGGACGCAGCTGTGGCCTCGACTTGCTAACCGTGAATGCTTAATTGGCACTTGGCCTCCACAGCTGCCCTGGGGCCATCTCTGCAGCCAATGCAGTCCCACTGATCCTGGCGGCCAAATTCCATCTGACATACTGACGTTGCTCAGAAGGCCAATGGTACGCCCTGTGTCCGCACCACAGCGGATTAGAGCTGCAGCTGGTGGGCGTCTTTATAGACAGTCCATTGGCCACAGAATTAGCATAATTTCATAGTAGAGGCTGCAATTAAAGTCGCAGCTGCTAGTCCTCTCCGTCCACCTTTGAGACACTCCCTCTGTTTTCAGGGTAATTGAACATACAAGGTAACATTGAATAATTTATTTAATATAAAGTTTTAATTTTGCAGTTTGGTTAATTACCTCATTACCTAAATATTATACATGGAACATGGAAAAAAATGTTGTCAGGCACATTTTGCTTGTTACGTTATGATGTCTTAGTATCTGAAGAATGATAAGTTTCCAAGTGAACTTAGCCTTGCTCAAAAGAGCTTTGAAATCACTAACACATTTGTACGTGTTCAGAATATTTATTTTCACATATATATTGATTTCCGTTTTGGAGAGGTAGAGGGCTTTCTTCATCTCAGCAATGCAGCATATGTTTGCGCTCTGTAAATTCATGTTAATAATTAGGCAAGACAACAGCCAAACACAAGCCACTGTGCCTGCCGCCTGACCTCAGGCAGTTGATGGGTTAATTGGCATCATTGGCAGGCTTCTAGTAGAGGGATCAAATGAGCCAACAAATAAGAAGTTGAAGGTGAAAAGATTTCACTGCCACAGTAAATTACCGGGGACGTGTAGAGTTGAACCATCTTGTTTTTTTTATTTTAGGCAGATCTTGGGGAAAAACCGAGTATCTTGGAGATGTACAAAAGCGATCAAGACAACAGGGTGTCCCAACAAGAGACCAGGACAATCCACTTCATTGTCAGAGTCTCTGGCCAGTAGGAAATCGTATGTTGTATGACGTCTTGGAAATCGCTTTACATAGATGATCCCCACAACATCTAGGGCTTGATTCAGAGGTGGGCACAGAAGTGCCTGCAGCTGTGCCAATTAGCGATCGGCATTATATGACTATAAACGCTGCTGCAAAATCCTTCCCTTAGATTTGTGTGTGCAAGTATTTAGACGCAATAATCGGTCGCACCATTGAAACTTGCATCAGCACTATGGCAGGTGCAATTCTTGTATGACCTCCTATGTTAGCAGTCAAGCATCTATATACGCCACTACTTTCCCTGCCATTCCCGCCACACTCCCGTAACACATCCCTAAGATGGACGACACTGTGCGTGCACTAAGTCACCGCCCAGGAACACCCACTACATTTCCATACCCATCCCCGCGTGCACCTGAAATTAGAACTGCGACTCTGCATGGACACAATCGGGACGCATGTGCAGTGCGACAGATTAATGCGCAGTAGCAGAACATCGCTTCACTCCGTCCGGCATCAGCTGTGCACCCACTTCTAATCAGCAAAATGGTATCTTAACTATACTGATCCTAAGGGTTTATATTAAATGGGATTTTACATCCCACAGTTGTACCACTGCCCTGCAACCAGAGGCGCTTTAAGACAGGAGGGGACCTGTGTGCAGGCTCTGATAGGGCCCCCTCTTATCTGGTGGCACAGTAGACTCTGGCATTGTGCTAGAGCTACTACACATGTGCAGGTCTCCGGGAACATGGCGCCCGTGCTGCATTCCCAGGGACATCTGTACTGCGCATGCATGAATAAGTGAGGTAATGGCCACGCCAGAGAGTGTCCCGGTGATTTCTGCAGCCAGCGCCGGACCGATGGAGCATGTTTTGTAGGTCAGTGGACACATCCTAATACAATGCATTTTATGTTATAGCTGTATATAGCTTATCAGCAGAATATAACAATGATGTGAAATACTATGTATAACCCACAGGATAACAAATGTAGATACAAGGCATAGTTTGAGGAGCCGATTATTTGTGTAAATGAAATGGTGAAATACAAAGACGTAACTGGGATTTAATGCACCGTGTTGGCCCTGTTCGCTTTGCATCTGATGTCATGATGTTGCGCATAGGGGTCGGGACCAGCCACAACCCAGATGTACGGAGCTGCCTAGAAGATGATCCGTTCAGCTGTACACATGCCACTGTGCTTGCCTCCAAGCACCCTGCTAGCTTGATTCAGCAGCGGTACCAAGCGCGCACCCCTAGTTACGGCCTTCATGAAATAAATGAAAAAAAGATTTAAAAGCTTTTTTTATTATTATTTGTTTGCTTTTTACAGACATTGGAAAAAGGGGGGGCCTGGACTGCACATCCTATTACTAAAGATATCAAGAGGTGCTATCATGCTGAGGCTTCTAATACTATGCTGGGGGAAGAGAGATGCAGATGCACACTCTTAGCACTAAGAACACTGATAATAAAAGTCATTTAAATAAACCCTCACAATTAACATGGGGTACAATTGAAGTTCTTAGCACACATTTGCGCAAATATGCGGGCCCATGTACCGTGGCCAGGTGACTTCATCACATGGGTCCCTAACATTCCTAATACTATCACATTCTATAAATTTATTCTGGACTTACCTCTAAATAGGGCCTTATCAATGTGTGATCTGAAATGTTCTTAGTGCTAGGAGTGTGCACCTGCATCTCTCTTCCCCCAGCATAGTATTAGAAGCCTCCGCATGATAGCACCTCTTGATATCTTTAGTAATAGGATGTGCAGTCCAGGTCCCCCCCCCCCCTCCCTTTTTCCACTATATTTGTGTATATATTGTACACTGGAAGGCAATGCTTCCTTCCTCTGGATTGGCACCACCTCCCATTCGCCCTCAGGTGTTTTAATTAGCTGGGTTCCTGCATCTCAGATCACACATTGATTAGGTCCTATTTAGAGGCAAATCCAGGCTAAATTTATAGAAAGTGATAGTATTAGGAATGTTAGGGATCCATGTGATGAAGTCACCTGGCCGCGGTACATGGGCCCGCATATTTGCGCAAATGTGTGCTAAGAACTTCAATTATACTCCATGTTAATTGTGAGGGTTTATTTAAATTATTTTTACTATCAGTGTTCTTAGTGCTAAGAGTGTGCATCTGCATCTCTCATCCTCTTTTTACAGACATTGCCTGATAGGCTTCTGAGGGTGGCCAGTTTTGCTCTATTGACTATTATTATTTATTATTAGTGAAAAATACTTAGAGTACAATCAGTGTACCTAAGCACTAGCTACATTAACTAAATAATTGCATTTATCAGCTATCATTAAATGGAAAATAAAATGTAAGTTATCTATTAAAAAACAAATTTACAATTGAGTCACTTTATAAATGTTTATTCCAGAGGTTCTCAAACACGGTCCTCAAGGTGACCCAATGGTCCTGGTTTTAAGTTTATTCATGCTTGGCCACAGGTGACTTAGGGGGAGATGTACTAAGCAGTGATAAAAGTGGAGCAGTGCGCCAGTGGAGAAGATGCTCATGGCAACCAATCAGCATTGACGTTACATTTATAATTTGCATACTATAAAAGTATACAGAGCAGCTGATTGGTTGCCATGGGTAACTTCTCCACTGTCTCACTTCTCCACTTTTTGCACTGCTTAGTACATCTCCCCCTTAATTAGCACCTCAGTCAATTTTATTTAACTATCTGTGCTGAGCCATGTATATACTTAAAACCTGGACCGTTGGGGTGCCTTGAGGACCGCCTTTGAGAACCTCTGGTTTATAACAATAGCTTCAATGCCATGCACTGTCCTACTGTATGAAACCACTATAGTGGATATGATTCTATGCAGCAGGGGTATAAGCAGGATCTGAAAAGGTCCAGACATCACCAAAATACACCACTTTCATAACCATTGTGACAGCAGTATACACTCTGTGGAATGACAAATAACCAATAATGAATCTGCAATAGTATTTGAGCAGTCAAATTTTTTTTTACTTCACTCCTCGAAAAAGTGCATTGTAGTGCATGAAACGCGTTGGAGATCATTCACACTCTAAGGAGGAAATCCCTTTCATCAGCCGCAACACAAGCAGAATAAACATCTGCTGCAACCCAAGCCGGGAGTAACATCACGCCGGAGCACATCTCGTAGGACACAGCGGGACACGCAAACGCTGCCAGCCCTGGACTCAGCGGGACTCGTAAGTGCCGCCAGCACCGCCAACAACCAACAGCCGCGGACGAACAACATCAGAGCCGCAGTGCTCGTAGCGGCTTCCAGCGGCTTTTCAATAGGCACCCAGCGATCTCAGCACCCAGTGTTCTCAACGGCCCCGAAGTTAAGTACAGGGAAAGGTAGGAAATTACGGACATTCAGTATAAATAAAGTGTTGCTGGCCACCTCCTTTTCCACATTCACTCAAAAGAGTGTAAACATTATATTATTAACAATATTTCTCTTTTTTTACAGGTACCGCTTTTTATATTTTTATATTTTAATTATTCATCACATGCATATATTTGTTTAACATTCCCAGCGCTTTCTTTTAAATATCACAAAAATCATTCCTAAGAAAGCAGCTCAACCCATTAGCGCAGGCAATTAAAACAAATCTGTAAGTCAAAAAATAAAACCTATAGTGGCTTCAAACAGTACATAGCCATAAAGAGTCAAAAGTTCCAGGCAATACCAGTAACCATACAATTACTACATATAAAATATTATCAGCAAATCTGTAAACTGGTAAATATCATCACACTACCAAGATTTTTTATTTTATTTTTTTTACACAAAATACAATAAACAAAGACATCTGAAAAAAAGCAAGGGTAGATAAAATAGGAAAACTAGGATGGGAGAGGGAAAGAAGGGAGCCAGAGACTCCAGGCACGGACCCCATGGAAGCACTAATCATAAGGAAATAAAAGGGGCAAATAAATAGACAACTAGACTGGATTGTTAACAAACAACAAAAAATACCTAATAACTGAAATAAAATGTATTCAAAGCCAGGTTTGCGTCTATTATAATGAAAATATCAAGTAGCCCACACTTCATGAAATTTAGGGATTTTATCATGGAGGAGGGCAGTAATATATTCCATAGAAGCGGTATACCAAACTGTATTGATCAAAGCCGCAATAGAAGATGCGGCGGAAAGCTTCCAGTCAGTAGCAATTAAAAGTTTAGCTGCAATAAATATATGACCACATAATTTATCACATGGCCTAGAAGTGCCGGGAAACGGTTTATATAACAAAACGTGCAATGGGTCCTTATGTGGTCTATTATCTGCCGTCAGTGATAAAACGTCATTCCAATATGTAGAAATCACTGAACATTCCCACAAACTATGAATATATGAACCCTTTTGTCCACATTGACGCCAACAAAGGTCTGAGGTTGATGGATAAATAGAGTGAAGTTTCTCAGGGACCATATGCTGTCTAGTATAAAGCTTGAAGGAGTTTTCCTTGAGGTTAGTGTTAATGGATGCCTTAGCACCAATCTGCCGAATATCTGACCAGTCCTCATCCTCTAACTTCTGCTCAAATCGGTTCCCAATCGGTTTCCTAACTCATATGGTTCTTTCTGCTCTGGGGGTAAAGCTTCCATCAGGGAGTATAGAATTGAAATTACCCCCTTATGCCCAGGGTCGTGAGTGCAGTGACTTTCAAAGGGATGGGGTTCCCTAAATGCACAGGATTTGCTGAAGGAGTTAATAAAACTCGTAATCTGTAAATATGCAAAATAATGTCTATACTGCATTTCATATTTCTCACAGACAACCTCGAAAGTCAGAGGGGCGAAATCTTTGTCAATGTGCAAAACTCTAGTGACACCTGCGGTAACCCAAGGACACATGTAGAACCCGAAGAAAAGTGGGGATGTTTCCATAAAGGAGTAAATTGGGGCGGATATGGGGATAACTGTAAATGTTTATTTAACCTATCCCATATATCCAAGGTAGCTTTAACACAGGGAACCAGATTCACAGAGGCTTGTCTCATATGTGGAAGGAGCCATGGAAGAAACCCCACCCTCTGGCAACCAAATCACTCTCAATGGGGGTCATTCCGACCCGTTCGCTCGCTGCGTTTTCATGCAGCAGAGCGAACGAGTCCCTGCTGCGCATGCACTGGCACCTTTGTGCGCCTGCGCATGCGTGACGGCCGACGGCCGTAGCAGGACAGCGATCGCCTCTGACTGATTGACAGGCAGAGGCGATCGATGGGCGGGAGGGGGTGAAACGGCGGTGTTTGGCTGCCGTTTCGTAGGCGCGGTCCGGCCAACACAGGCGTGGCTGGACTGTACGGGGGGCAGGCCGCAGTGGCTGCGTGACGTCATACGCAGCCGCTGCAGGCCAGGGAGCGAGGAGTAACTCCCGGCCAGCACGCTAAAGCTGCGCTGGCCGGGAGTTACTCCTGAAGTGCAAAGGCATCGCCGCTGTGGGATGCCTTTGCGCTTCTGCGAGGGGGGCCGGACTGACATGCAGGGTGGTCTAGCCCTGTGCTGGGCGTCCCCCATGCATGTCAGGAAAGTTGATCGTAGCTGTGCAAAATTTTGCACAGCTACGATCAACTCGGATTGACCCCCAATATCCACCCATTTCTTCTGTCCAGGATATAATTTGACTCGACTGTGCAGCAAAATAATATCTTTCAAAAATAGGGAGGCCCAGACCCCCATTTATGGAAGATTTAGCTAGACAGTTCCTTCAAATGCTAAGCTTTTTAACCTGCCAAATAAACGTGCCACAAATCGATTGGATAGAAAGTAAAAATACTATCTGGACAACAATTAGGATTGTTTGGAACAAATATAATAGCCTGGATAAAATATTAATTTTAACAGAGTTTATGCAACAAGTCCAAGAACCCATCTGGCCAAATCCATTTTTATGGATTGCAAAAGTGGAACATAGTTGGTAGCAATTTAGGCCCTCATTCCGAGTTGATCGCTCGCTAGCTACTTTTTGCAGCAGTGCAAACGTATAGTCGCCGCCCACGGGGGATTGTATTTTCGTTTTGCAAGTGTGCGATCGCATGTGCAGCTGAGCGGGACGAAAACGTTTTTTGCAGTTTCTGAGTAGGTCTGAACTTCAGCCTGTCCGGTCCCGGAATTGACGTCAGACACCCGCCCTGCAAACGCCTGGACACGCCTGCATTTTCCCTACCACTCCCAGAAAACGGTCAGTTGACAACCATAAATGCCTTCTTCCTGTCAATCTCCTTGCGATCGTCTGCGCGAATGGATTAGTCGCTAGAAGCATTGCACAGCAACGATGCTGTTTGTACCCGTACAATGCGCCTGCGCATTGCGGTGCATGCGCAGTAGTAACCTGATCGCTGCACTGCGAAAAACGTCAGCGAGCGATCAACTCGGAATGAGGGCCATAATTGGTTGTATGATTTCATTATCTAAATGCCAAGATATTGGAGGGATTTCGGACGCCAAAGATTATCACAATTAAGTCCAATAATTTAGACACTGAAGGGGTGAAACGCCAGTGCCTCCGGCTTTGAACTGTTAATCTAATACCCAGAATATGTGCCATACAAGGCTACCTCAGCTGCCAAGTTAGGTAGCGAGGTCATGGGAGAGGAGAGGGTCAGCAATACAGCAACAGTTTATGGCCGTCATTCCAAGTTGTTCGCTCGCTAGCTGCTTTTAGCAGCATTGCACACGTAGGCCGCCGCCCTCTGGGAGTGTATCTTAGCTTAGCAGAATTGCGAATGAAAGATTAGCAGAACTGCTAATAAATAATTCCTTGCAGTTTCTGAGTAGCTCCAGACCTACTCCTAGATTGCGATCACCTCAGTCCGTTTAGTTCCTGGTTTGATGTCACAAACACGCCCTGCGTTCGGCCAGCCACTCCCCCGTTTCTCCAGACACTCCGGCGTTTTTCCCTGACACGCCTGCGTTTTTTAGCACACTCTCGGAAAATGTTTAGTTACCACCCAGTAACGCCCATTTCCTGTCAATCATTCACCGATCAGCAGTGCGACTGAAAAGCGCCGCACGAGCACCAGCAAATCTACAAAGTTTTTAGTTAAATAACTAAGCGCATGCGCCATACGTGCCTTGCGCATGCGCATTTTGCAACAAATCGCAGCATAGCGAAAATCGGCAACGAGCGAACAACTCGGAATGACCCCCTATATTCCACATTCAGAACTGAAATACCTTTAATGTCAGAATTATCTCGTATCATTAATGCATAGAGCAAAGGGGAGAGGGGACAGTCCTGTCTGGTTCCATTACTTAGTTAAAACAGAGCAGCTGAAAGCCCATTAGTTGACACGGTCGCAGACCTGTCAGAATCTAACGCTTGAACTGCCTGTAAAAAAAACAAAACACTGCAACTACCGTACACTTGCAAAGATTGGAACATAAAAGATCAGGACAACCGGTCGAAGGCTTTCTCAGCAATAACAATACTGCCGGCATTGCTTGTCGACCAAACGCAGACTTATTTAAAGGGGCAATAATTTACAAACCTAAACCAATTATTGCCGATTTTAAAAAAACGTCAGAGTTCGGCCGGCATCCCGCACGGCCGCTGAATTTGGACTTTATTACATTTTGACCTTGGACTTTCGAACCTGGTGATGTTGTATAAATGATACAGTGGAGTTAACTGAATTTTCTCACTCAGCAACCTGGCTAAGGAAGAAGGAAGCTAGAGGATGCCATACAGTCTCTCAATCATTACAGCTACCAGAAGGTACTGTAGCTGTAACTCAAAAAGCAAGAAGCAATAGGACATACACCAGAACATAAGGATTTTATATTATTATTTTTTCCTACTTAAAATGGGCATCCACTTTAGTAATCTATAACAAGAAAATGAATTAGAGGAATGTGTTAATTGTATTAGTTGATTATAAAACTAAATATAATGTCTCTTATTCTGAAAATAAATAATACTGTGCTGCATATTACCTACACCTTTAAAAATGTGAACTGGAAAAGCTTCATGATAAGTTAAGTAATTGGAGACTTTAAAAAAAAATCAAACCACATATTTTTTTATTGTTTCCCCTTATCAAATTCATTATAGTGTAGATTTTAAGGCTGCCCGTGTTAAGGCATCTGAGGGGTTTAAGTAGATTAAACATAATAACCAATGTATGCATTGTAACCTGATCATAGCAATAAAATAACTTTGATTCATTTTGACAGCTGGTGATGTAAGGACATCTTTGTGCCCAATTTATCCTGATTGATTATAATAAATACCTTGCCAAAACAAAGGAGTTTAACATTAACATGTAAATTGACCTCCTTTGGGAATTTCCCATGAATGAAACATTCCTAATTGCTCTTTGATTAGCAAAGTGTAGGTAATTGAATTTATCTGGGCCAATCACGGTACTCCGTTTCAGAGGTTTTATTTTTGTTAACCATTTAAGACTTCTCTAACCTCAACAGTATTTTTAACCCAATTTTTTGTTCACAGTGCAAATGATGCACAAAACATTAAGCACGTTTGAAATTTCTCACTTACAAATATGTGAAATATTTATTTTCCTTTTTTTATATATTCTCTAAAATAAAATAAAAAAGTTACAAAACCTGAGAACAAGTCCTAGAAATGCATTTTGCCTTTCAGGTTAAATCCCGAAAGATCTACAAATCCCCACAGCTCTATTGAAATGAAATAGGCTATTTCTGTAGATCATATATTCTAAAGAAATAACTTTACGTATGAGCATTTTAAAAGCATAACCATTATTTAGGAAAACAAAAACATTGTATAAAACTAATAGAAATAGTTGCATTATGCAGAGATTCAATGCGATTTCCTCAATATTTTTCTCCTAATTAGGCCTTCAGTAAAACAGAGATCTGTCTGTAGACTGAGGACGGAGAAGTTGCTCTTTTCTACAGATCATTTGTAGAGTAACTGACCTTTAACCTACAGATAATAGCATATGCCATCCTAATCCTATAAAAGGGATTATACCATATGTTCACAGTGTTCAATAATACAATAGGGAAACGTTGATAACATAGATATGCCACTGTGTAGGAAGAAAACAGGGATGTCTTAACAGCATTGTAGGCCATGGGCAAAGCAATACACTAGGGCCCCTACACACCAATTTTCAGGAACCAATAAAAACAAAAATATGATAAGATGCCCCTCCTGTAGTCCTGGCCCATCTCTTCATGTGCTTCCATACAGTGACTGGCTGTCAGCACTCTGATTGGTGGATAGCCACAGGATGTGAGACAGATAGAGAATACTACTTCACTGCTCTGATTGTATGACCACCACCCACCCCTTCTCGGAGGCCCCTAGAATTGTGGAGCCCTGAGCAGCTGCCTAGAGTGCCTATATGATAAGGTGGCCATGAAAACAGTACTAGTTTTTGGAGAATGACAGTCATGCAGAAGTAATGGTTGCATTGGAATAAACTAAATGCATTCACTTTTCATATGGGGTGGGGGTGGGAAGCTTGCTTGTTTGTTTGTTTTTATTTGAGTTTTTTTCATGAGCAATTTTCACATTTCATACAAACCCAAAAAATACATCAGTGCAAGAAAGTATAACAAGCAAAAGGAAAGAAATATATAACACATGGGGGGTCATTCCGAGTTGATCGCTCACTGACGTTTTTCGCAACCAACGATCAGGTCTCTACTGCGCATACACCGCAATGAGCAGGCGCGTCGTACGGGTACACAGCAGATCGTTGCTAAGCTATGGATTTAACGAAGAATCCATTCGCACGGGCGATCGGAAGGAGATTGACAGGAAGAGGGCGTTTGTGGGTGGCAACTGACCGTTTTCTGGGAGTGTTTGGAAAAACGCAGTCGTGTCCAAGCATTTGCTGGGCGGGTGTCTGACATCAATTCCGGGACCAAAAAGACTGAAGTGATCGCAGCGGCTGAGTAAGTCCAGACCTACTCAGAAACTGCACAAAATGTATTTGCACAGCTCGCTGCACAGGCATTCGCACACTTGCAAAGCAAAAATACACTCCCCCGTGGGCAGCGACTATGCGTTTGCACGGCTGCTAAAAGTAGCTAGTGAACGAACAACTCGTAATGAGGGCCATGGCCCTACACATAAAGTAGTAACCAGAGAAGACAATATTAAAGACAAGAAACAAGCCAAACTAACAGACACAGGAAAAGTAAACATGTACAAGAATTATGCATAAAACACAACAGAAAAACGTATGAACAATGGACATGCATATAAATAAACAAATGAAGTAAGTGCGTGTGGACATCAGTGTACACAGAACCCGGGCCCTGCAGCAAGGGTCCAAAGGAGTATCAGTACGTTTACCCAGTATTTGGCTGACACCATCCATTTTACGCTTGTTTTTTTATTTTTTATACACAATGACGATCAGATTTTAGAACAGGTCTTAGAACATCTAGGTATGTGCCTATGGTTGTGGGTAGATGGAACAATCTGCAGAAGTGTACTGGGCAGACAGATAAATCATGCTGAGGTCCCATCTCCTAACACCTTAGAACCAGCCCTTACATGAAGTTATACTTTTCAGTGGTTTTCCAAAAATACGTCACTATTGCTATCTTTACGACTAAAGAGGCACAGCCTTTATTTCGTGCAGAATTTCTGTGTACAGTCTTTCAAACTTTTTATTACATCGGGCAAGGTACGTGTGGAACTCCTGAGCGGAAGGTGGAAAACACATCCCAGTAAAAGTTTTAACAAGACTTGGCCTCTGCCTGCTCGGAACTGGTGCTAGATTCATATGCTTTTCCTAGAGTGAAAAATGCTGTACTCCTTTCCATTTCAGCAGTTTCTGTCTGTGAAATAAGTCCCTGTATTTATGCTGTTCCACAAAACTAGGCATAAACCGAATTTAGCAGGGAAACCCTCTTTCCATCCAACTATTGCCAATTTCTCCCCAATTTCTATCTTGCTCTGCAAAACCCTTGTTCTTAGGCAGAAGTGTAGCATACAAAGCGGAACTTCAACACAGCACACAAAACTTTTCTTTTAAATACATATACTTATGAACTCTGTTTTAACATGAAGATCAATGACCTGCAGTTTTTTCGTTTTTTTCTTTAACCACTTTTCTTTGTTAAGTATTGCAGGCAAATTCAGATTCTAGCAATTTCTGTAGTTTAGTTCCAGAATTGCCACAACTACAGATTGATATTATTAATGTAAGTGTTTAATGCCTTACCTGCATTTTGTATACATTTTCCCAGTTGGATAACAGCCCACTAGCATAGACATTCAGATACTTTCATCTGGATCACATATAGTATGGGCTGACTGGCACGTTTTGGCCTGGGGGCAAGCACACAGTAGGGGCCCATAGTGTCCCATCTCGTGAGGTGGTTTTAGGAACTATGAATGAGGAACCTACTATATGGCTCTCCAGCTATTTTGGAACTTCACATTCCAACTTGTTTTGTGCTAGACATGCTGTGCTTTGTAGTTCCACAACACTGAAGAGCCAGAGTCACTGATAAAAGTATGGTATCACAGAGTGAAGACCCACCTACCTTGCTGCTTGTATTGAGGCTTCTTTGCGTTGCCTATGCAGCTTCTGCAGCAGGGCTTCATTAAGGGTTCCAGCTGGCCAAGATCATTACACTCAGGGCACCCCTGCCACATCATATGTACTTTTGTATTTTGCAGTCTGTATTCTTCAGGAGCCCAGGTTGAATCTGGTGGTAGTAATTAGTACAAATCCCAAATTGTCATACAATCCAGAGAGCATCCCAGTTACCGCCATACAAAGCAGACAACATTAGGGTGAGTGCCCACCATACCAAACCAAGTGCATCCTAGTGACCACCATACAATACAGAGAACACCCCCAGTGAATGCCATACAATACAGAGAGAATCCCAATGACAACCATACAATGCAGAGCACGTGCCAGTGACCACCATACAATGTTTAAATGTTTAAACAGTAAAGAAGCAAAAATCAAACAGATAATAATACAACTGAGTGACCATTATGAATCACTCAATGACTCAGTTTTCCTGGGAAGGGATGGACAGAAAGAATAAAAATTGCTGCCTTTAAAGAGGAGAGCACTAACGACAAGGGTAGTGCAGGGTGAGAACCAAGGGGGTGGAGGGCCCTGCTCGTGAGACAATATAACTGGGAGATTTGCTGCACACTGTACTATATTCACTCCCTGGTGGCTTCTTCTCTACATCCCAGCTACCCTGCCTTGTGGCAAATGCGAGGCTGATAAATCTGTATGAAAGGGAGTTAGCTCTGGAGTGTGCATGATACACTTTTATAACAGTATGTAGCACTTTACTTTCAAATCCTTTACTGGTAGTTGCACGTTAAGAACATTAATAAAACAGTGGATGTGAGTCCTTGTGTTGGAGAAATTAGACTGCAAGTTCCACTAGAAGGTGGACTGATGTAATTGTAAATGATTTGTTGGTTTTAGATAAATATATAATACTATTAATCAGGGCCGGATTAAGGTTTGTGTAGACCCCATGACGGCAGGTAGGAGCCTCTACCAATAAAATTGTCAGTATGATATGCTATTGATATTATTAGACAGTATAATGTGTAAGCTCTCCCAGCACCACAAATGTGCTAAACACACTATAGTACCACAAAGTAATATTATGCCACATAGAAACTCCCGGTCATATAAGCCACAGTGTCCCCCTGCCCTTGCTGGTGATGTAGCTATGGGGGTCATTTCGACCCGTTCGCACGCAGCGGTTTATCGCTGTGGTGCAAACGGGTTCGGAATGCGCATGCACGGCAGCCGCACTGCAGGGGTTGCCGGGTTACGTTGCGTCCTACGATGGAAGCAGTCGCAGAGCCGACCGCAAAGAAGATTGGCAAGAAGAAGGCGTTCCTGGGCGGATCCGGACCATTGGCTGATGTTTTCGAGGAGTGGTAAGGAAAACGCAGGCGTGTCCAGAAGAACGGAGGGCGGGTGTCCGACGTCAAAGCCGGTTCCAGCATCGCAGAGATCGTCGCACAGGGTAAGTAGGTATAGGGCTAGTCTTGTTCTGCTTGAAATTTTTTTAGCTTAGCAGGGCTGCACAGGCGATTGCAGCCCTGCTAAGCTACAATACACTCCCCCATAGGCGTGGACTAGTTGATCGCAGCAGCAAAAAGTTGCTGGCTGCGATCAACTCGGAATGACCACCTATGAGCGGAAACCCTGCTGTGTGTTGGGGCCCCATGACGGACTACCCCGGCTGCACTGTTGTTAGTCCAGCAATGATAGTAATATCTATATAATATATCTAATGGAATAGATTGTTTAGATTTGTAATACAAAGACAGTGAAAGTGGCATGGCTATTTATTTGTAGTTTCTCAATCAAAGAGATAAGAGAACTATGAATTACGGGTATAAAAATGAGCCCAGTACGAAAACCACCAATATAGAGATTATAACAAATGTCAGAAGTTGTACGCAAATCGGACATAATTTCTCCCACATTGCGTGATTGGGGAGGCGGCTGATTTTCATCATTCTGCACCACCCTGTATTGCGTACACACACATACAGAGCATGTACTGTACAATGAGAAAATACACAAGACTCGTTCCACAAACCAGCTTTAAGACCTAAAAGAAGGAATAAACCTTTTATCGGATGAGATGTGTCATTTATGCAAAACACTTAACAACAATATAATAATACTAACAATAATAATAATAGTAATAATAATAATAATAATAATCATAATCATAATAATAAATATATAAAGACACAGGGGGTATCTAATTAGCTTTGATAATACAATCTGCGATCGCAGCAAAAGTTATTGCACTTATCTCCCAAAAAAGCAGCTCCCAAATCGTAGACTGCGCGCTCCCACCTATCCTATTTCAAAATTTTGCGAAAAAGGGATTTGTGCGATAATTCTAATCAGCAAAACAAGAGCTAAGTGCAGGAGAAATGGGGAAATCTGCCTGTACCCCCTAAATAGCAAAACTAACTTAGGAAAACATTACAGAAGCCTATTAGTGGCCATAATAAAACTATTTGGTGTAATTAATTTGGGTCTGCTGTATATTCAATTTAAAAAAAAATTGGAAAATATACAAAACTATTTTTCCCCCCAGCAAAATAAGTGCTCTCATTAAAATTGGTGTACAGAAAAATGGGTATAAGTATATATGTGGGTCATTTTAGGGGACTTAAAAAAAAGTGGAAACAGACCGATTACTCCTTTGTCCTACTCATAAAGCACCCCAATATACCAGTCCCATACCTTGTATCCCAATTTCCACCACTTTGCATTTTTTTGACCCCCAAAAATGACATGTCATTATTGGCAAATTAAAAAGAATTAAAAACATCTAAGCACCTAATTAGTCATTCAGGGGGATATCCCAGGGGTTCTGAACCAAATCCCTATATTTTTACCTTACAATAGGGACTTTGTACTACTTATCATCTGCTCAGAGATGGTGAAGAGAAATTCACGATAAACCCTATGGAGACTTTTCACCGATAACTTTTCGCAGCTAATTGGTTACGAGTTATCGCAAATGCGATAATTTACTGCGAAACAGCGTTAGCGCAACTAATTGGATACCCCCCACAAAGACATGAATTTGACAGCAAAACTGTTAGCTATATATTAAAATATATATTTAAGGGAAAGTATGGCAGCAAAGTAAGGACGTCCAGAATCAGCACACTACACAATAACATAAAACAACTTGCATTATAGGTGTATACCGTCTAAGACGTACAACTCAACTATAACACCATAAAGGGTATCTACTCCACCTTCTGACTTTGGGTGACAACACGGCCACCCATTAGGGTGGTACAACGAACTACAAGTCAATGAAGGGAGCGCACCCAAAATAGAGGGTAATTCAGACCTGATTGCTAGGCTGTGTTTTTGCACAGTGGATGATTAGGTCTAAACTGTGCATGCGTATGTACCGCAATGCGCAGGCGTGTCACATGGGTACAAAGCGGATCGCCGCTCAGCGATGGGTTTGTGCGAAGAATCCAATTGATCGGGCGATCGCAAGGAGATTGACAGGAAGAAGGCGTTCGTGAGTGTCAACTGACCATTTTCAGGGAGTGGTTGGTAAATCAGAGGCGTGTCCAAGCGTTTGCAGGGAGGGTTCCTGATGTCAATTCCAGTCCCGGACAGGCTGATGTGATCACAGTGGCTGAGTAAGTCCTGGGCTGTGCAGAGACAGCACAAGGTCTGTCTGTACAGCTCTGCTACACATGCATTCGCACACTTGCACAGCTAAAATACACTCCCCCCTGTAGGCGATGACTATCTGATCGCAGCAGTGCAAAAATCGCTTGCTAGCAATCAGGTCTGAATTAGGCCCATAGTGAGCTGCCATTCTTTCCTGACGCAGAATAGTCAGCAATCAATCACAGCCCAAGCCTTTACATAAAGTCCAACATAGATTCACCGCTACCACACCATAGGCAGGCTATGTCAAGTGATCAGCCCTCATGCCAGGCCCCACCCTCATTCTTGAAGCAAATATTTGGTTTCTTGTCTGGTACTGTATAAGTGACCAAACAACGTATTTAAGAAATCTCAGGTGTAAAGTCACATCTTGCCAATACTGTTTGTATCAATGCTGTTTCTAGGGAAACATGTGCCACTGTCTGCAGCAGTATTTCATGCAGAAAATGTCACTGCCAAAAGTGACCATCGCCTGAGAGGAGACATACTAGAGGTCCTACTGTACCTCTAGTAACAGGGAAATAATACAGGCGCTCACATCGGTACCCAGAAGTGCCGGGACTGCACTGGTCCACCAGCAGTCAGGAGAAGGTGGGAAGATGCTGGCTTCAACCCTGACAATGAGCCTGAAGAATGGGGAAAGATGCTGCTACCAACCCCTGACAAAGAGCCAGGAAGGGGGGGAGGCGCAAAGGGCATTATTGTATGGGACATGTTATTGTGTCAGGGGCATAACTGTGTGCCATAAGGTGGAAGGGGCATTATTGTGTAGGGCATAATATAGTGTCAGGGGCATAGCTGGGATGTAAAGTAGTATTTTCCTGCAAGGACACGCCCCTTGTATGGAGGCCCTTTTTCAGCACAGGCAATTTTTTTTTAAATGTCTTTGGGGAAGGGGGGGGTGTGCATTTTTTTATGTTCGCACTGGGAGCCAAACTAGAATTGGTCCTGCTACCAAGCAACACTGATCATCCTCCTCATCCTGGCTCTCTAGGTTGCCACCATTGTGGATGAAAAATTACTGCCAATAGGAGTATTTTAGGAGGGAGAGAATCTGAAAGTTGCTGAGTAAAACTGAGGGGGTTTAGTAGGATACCGCTTAAGGGGGAAATACACTAACTTCCGTGAAGTCAAGTAAGATGTGGATTTAATTTGCAACCATTTTTGAAATGTCTGACCTGGATTCCCTGACCCTTTACTGTTAAACAGAACACCCATAATATATACCCAGTGCCTGGCTGCACTGTAAGAAGTTCAAATGAATGCATTCAGCTATCTCTATGTTGCACAAATATGAAGTAGGAGTTGAGTGCCTCTAATCTATGTAATGTGGTACTGGCCAACTTCCTTCTTCTAAGTTCAGTACTCAATATCTGTTCTTGTTCTGTAATAGTAGACACAGTTTCCTCTATTACTGGCTAGTATGTCCATGATAACCTTGTATTTTGCAATATAGCTACAGTATATATAATGGTTATTTGCAAATTAGAAACACAGAATTGAAACATAGAATTTGACAGCAGATAAGAATCAATTTGGCCCATCTATACTGCCCAAGTACATACATACAGTACACACACTTACATATTAGGGTTATTGTTGGGAGCCAGTTAACCTATCAGTATATTTTTGGATTCTGGGAGGAATCCAGAGCGCACAGAGGAAACCCACGAATATACAAACTCCACACAGTTAGAGCCATGGTGGGAATCAAACCCGTGACCTCAGTGCTGTGAGGCAGTAATGCTAACCATTACACCATCCTTGCTGCCCTTTGCTTTAGAAATAATGTTTAATGTTATATAATCAGAGGCCATCTACTCAGGGCTGGGTCACCTGCTATATAATCAGAGGCCATCTACTCAGGGCTGGATCACCTGGCAATCTAGATTCCTTTTAATACTGAGGCCTTCACTCTTAGTGAGGTCCTAGAGAGGGAGTTGTAGGAGGAAGCTGTGAGGGACCTACAGTATGGCTTTTGTCTAGGACTGGCCCAGCCATTGCTGTGATTCATGCTGGCTAATCCCTCTGATAGACCAGCCCCTCCCTCCATTCTCTTTTCCTCCTCTCTTTCCCACCCACCACCACCTACCTTTCCTGTTCTATCCTGATTTCACCCCTCATTTACCTACTGTACATATGCCTGCCTCCATCAGCTTTAGAAAATAGATAAGTGTTTTCTGGGATTTTTGTTACAATAATTAGAATATTTGCATTGGTATTAATGTTATAGGGTCAGGGGTGTTAATGGTGTGATGTGGTTGTTTACTACATGTGGGGACTATTAATGTAATGTCAGTTTGTGCATCAATTTTCATAAATGGAATGAGGACACAGATGATTAAGGGGGTACTTCAGAGTATAATTACTTAGTAGTGGTTTTTCAAAGTTGCCACTTATTGGTAGTTCTAGAGTTTTTTGCTACTGATAGAGATAGATAGATAGATAGATAGATAGATAGATAGATGTGTATATTTACATCTAATTAAATACTTATAAAAGAGCACAATATGATATAGTCTGTTAATACTAATATATATTCTTGTAGCAATCAAAGCTTTGTGTTTTCGCGGATCTGAGTACCATGACCCAGACAGCCACCTATGAAGAAGACAGAGGCAACCATTAGTAAGTAAGTATCTGTATCACACACAGATATATATCTAGACTTAGGGGTTCATGTATTTATAGTTGCGGCAGTACCATTGACCATGTTTTTTTATTTTCTACTAAAATATCCTCCCTATGTATAAATCCTGCAGGGACAGCATTTACGAGAACTGATGCCCCTACTAATTACATCCCGGCACAAAGGAGGTGTCTTTCACATTTTCGAGAGACTCCTCCACTGTGCCACTTTTCCAAAAACTTTGCAGAGAAATGGAGGCTATGGGAGAGAGATCCCTCTCCTTTTAGAAAGCCACTTTAGGACTATGGAGGCAAACACCAACTGAAGATGGCTTTAACCTATGGGAGAAAGCTCCCAGAAGCTATGCTTTGGGAGCTTGGTAGATAAGGTCAGGCTGTATTCCTCTTTGAGAAAAATTGTCTGCAGAGCTAATTAGCCTTTTGCAGGCGCTTTCTCCTGAATGAGACTATTGCTATATAACTCCGATACTTGCAATCATGCAAAGTTTGCAGTTTCCGCGTGATATAAGTAAAAAAAGGCTTGATATACAGTATAGACCCCTTAATCCAGCTTTGCTTCTTTTCTTTCATTTATTTAACAGTTTTTAATATAGCGCCATCATATTCGTTGTGCTTTACAACAGTGCTCCATTTGTGATGCCCACTCTTGCAAACCTACCTGCTTCTTGTCTCCAAATACACTTTCTCCTCTTTTCCTCACTGTCTCAGGTGCCACAGTCACTACACTCTAGGAATGAAGATTTTGTAGCAAAAAGAAACCAATGAGATGTTAACTAACACTTCTATACACTGCACCGAGAAAACCTGTAGAATAGCATACAGGTTACAGTACGTTTATTTTGTGCATCAGTTTTTATAAATAGACAGACAACATGGTTGTCCAGAACTGCACACATGCGGAGACTTAAAATATACCCATTCTCTCCCTGCCTATTACCTTTATTCCTACTGTTATTCACTCCCTCTTCCTCCCCATTCCTCTATTCCTACTGTCATCCACTTTTTCTTCCTCTACATTTCCTCTGTTCCTACAGTCATCCACTTACTCCACATTTCCTCTATTACTACTGTCATCCACTTCCTCTTCCTCCACATTTCCTCTATTTCTACTGTCATCCACTTCCTCTTCCTCCACATTTCCTCTATTCCTATTTTCTACTGTCATCCACTTCCTCCACATTTCTTCTATTCCTACTGTCATCCACTTCCTCCACATTTATTTTATTCATACTGTCATCCATTTCCTCTTCCTCCACATTTCCTCTATTCCCATTTCCTACTGTCATCCACTTCCTCTTCCTCCACATTTCCTCTATTCGTACTGTCATCCACTTCCTCTTTCTCCACATTTCCTCTATTCCTGCTGTCACTGTCTCTACATAAACTAATAGAGTGGCTGCAGGAGGGCACAATATTCATTTGAGACACAGCTTAAATATAATAACTGAAATAAGAGGTATGAAACACATTTCAAATGTCATGCAATAATAATGTTTATAATAATGTTTATGATAGAGCTGTTTAAAGTACACTTCATTATTTTATTAATCTCCCTTCCAAGAGATTCACTACAAAGTAAGTGGGATTTGGGAATCTCCTGGATGGTTCAAAGGAATAGACAACAATGATAAAAGGCCAGTGATAATTGTAATGTTGACTTTGTGACACTTATTAAATGTAACAGTACACTAATTCCCACATACGAGGGATGCTGCCATTGCTATGTACTTAAGAATGTGAGCTACTGTAGAATAGCAACAGAAAATTGATATACACGTGCAAAGAGAGCATAATAAACAAAGACCTATACTGGAATAGAGGCAGACAGGAATGGGGTCACCCGGGGAGCGCAGATTTTAGTATGGATGCGTTGAAAGCCAGCGGTTCATGAGGTCTGACAAACTCAATTGTAATAGTTAATTGCTAATAGTGCTATTACTTTCTGTGTTTACTTACATCCACGCATAATTACAGTGCGATGTAATGAACCCTTGCCCTACAGCTATGTTTTCCTAAGTAAAGCCTTTTAATTATTTAAGGTACTATGAATGAGGCCACATTTTACTGCAGGTTAAATATTTAAGATTATGAGAAAGCGATAATAAATTCACAGACCTGTTTGTTTAAATCATACAATGGGGATGTCTGGCCTCTGGCATAGAGAAATGATTTCTAAACTGAGCCTGATCTTGTTCAGCAAATTACAACCAGAGGTAACTGGGCGCAAACTGCTGCAAAAGGCCATGAATGTGGCTGCAGCCTTGCCGGCACTGGAAGGGTTAACCGTGCAATGTTCCTGCCATCTACATACAGTTCTCTCAGTCAATAAGGAAGTGACGTCTCCCAAGAAACCTTCCAGGGAGGACAGCCAGATTTTCTTGCGCATGTGGCTATTACTTCAAGTGGGAACGGAGGGAACAATGATTTTCTATACTGAGCAGACTCCCGTCTTGTTTTAATCAACTCAGAATAAAATGATCAGACAAGTGTTATTATGATCTGCATGTATTGCACGTTCTGTGGGTTTATAATTCACAGGACTGGCATTAAAAAAAAAAGTCAGCAAACTTACTACATGAAGATGAACATTATAAATAAATATGCTTCAGGCCAGTTTTTGTATAATGTAAACCTGAATTTCTATATATGCTTGGCAAAGAATGTGATTAAAGTTTTGCTGAGGGGGGAGGGGGGGGGGGGGGGTTCTTGCCCCCTTAGTTGGCCACACACCAGCCAAACAGTGCCCAGAAAGATATAAATGCCAGAATGTTTTCTCATTCACATGATGCAAACATAGCTAAATGAGTATGGGGAGGAGAGAGATAAAATGAGAGATTTAGGGGAAGATGTATCATACCTTGGTGAGGGATAAAACAAGAGATTAGGGGGAGATGTATCAAATCCTGGAGAGAGCTAAAGTGGAGAGAGAGAGAGAAAGTACTAGCCAATCAGCTTTGAACTGCCATTTTACAAGCTGTATTTAAAAAAATGACAAGGGCTAATTGGTTGGTACTTTAGGATACATTTATCAAAACTTGGAGAGAGATGAAGTTCCAATCAATCAACTTCTTACTGTCATTTTTAAAACACAGCCTGTAAAGTGACAGGAGATGGTTGGTACTCTATCTCTCTTCACTTTATCTCTCTCTGAGCTTTGATACATTTCGCCCTGAATGATTTTAGAGATAAAGCTTTGTGTTAAAGAGATGTATCATCAATCATTTACAAGGCTTAGCAAATGTAAATGATTGGCCCTTTAAAAAAACATCTGAGTTCGGCCGGCATCCCGCATGACTGCGGAACTTGGACTTCATTACATACCGGCCTCTGTCACTTATTTAGTACATTCTATAAAATGATAGACACTTATTGGTTGCTTTGGGCGATACCTTCACTTGTCCTCTTTAGAAGGTTGTCACAACTGAAAGTAATGTTACCAACGTTTGGCCCATAGTTGTTATTAGTAGCATGTATTTGTACAGAGCAAAGATACAAAACAGGGTGAAGGTGGATTCTGACAAAATATGAACCCTAATGTATACTATATGTGTGTATGGACTTGTGGTAGGGAATAGAAATTGTAAGCTCTGCTGGGTTCAGGGACTGATGTGAGTGGCATGACATTCTCTGAAAAGCATAAAAAAAAACCCGAAAAACAGTATGAGTCCCAAGGCGCATACAATCCTTTATGCAGCCATCTGTAAATTAGGACTATTGAATCCTATGGAATATAAAATTGTGGCACCCAGTTAAGTTCCAAAATGATTCACAAGATTCACCAGATTATCAGTTTTCTGGTTCTCTTATCCACAGTGGTCTAGCAGCTCATCTGAATGTTCACAGACCTCAACATTGTACCGAGAGGAGATGTAGGGTCGGAGTCTGGTGGGCCAGTCCGGTCCCACAGGGAGTGGATGAAGGAGCTTTCATCTATCCAGACATCTATGCAATTAATATAGAATATCTTATACCCAGGTTCCATCTAAGCCCACTGTGTTAGCTGCCACTGGGCACAAGTGTCACAGGTGCCCATTATTTCTGCTCGTACCCTCCTGAGGTGGCGAACAAAAATCTGCCCAACGTCTGGCTTTTGTGCTCCCAAATGCAGCGCGCCCAGTAGTTTGCACCAGTTTAGACGATTTACGCCTCTAAACCTAGTGCATTTGGGTACGGCAAGTAATGAGCACCCAGTAACTCGAGCCCGATGGCACAAACAATTTAATATCGCCCAACACTTTCAACGGAAGCCGCGGGCATAAGACAACAACTGAATCACTCCCTTGAACAGAATAACAAATTAATATTGCAGGGGGGGGAAATGGAAACACACACAGATGATAAAAATAATTATTATTATGAGAATTATTAGTAATTGTTGCATAAATTAACACTTTGAGAAAAAGATCTGTTTAATTAAATTTTGTATAATTTTATATTTAAATATAATTTATTTAGAAACTTTTTTTTAGCTTGTTAATGATGATGGATGACAGAGAGTTATTTGGTTTGGAACAGGGAAATTAAATGTGGTGAAATGCACACATGAAATAAATATCCAGGATGGATGTGATGTGTCAGAAAGATCCTTATTACTGGAGCATGAATAAGCAGTTCTGATATTTCATACTTGAATTACACAATTTTAAAGCTGATTTGTCAAATTTAAATCAGGATCTATCCATGCTTTTACAACTTTATTCCTCAATGCATTGCATTTACGTTTACTACGAAAAATCTGAAGCATAAAGATTAAGGGCCTGATTCAGCATGGATCGCAAAAGCAAAATCTTTCTCTAATGGGCAAAACCATGTGCACTGCAGGTGTGGCAGATATAACCTGTGCACAGAAAGTTAGATTTGGAAGGGTTGTATTGTTTCTGTGCAGGGTAAATACTGGCTGCTTTATTTTTACACTGCAATTTAGATTTCAGTTTGAACACACCCCACCCAAATCTAACACTCTCTGCACGTTGCATCTGCCCCACCTGCAGTGCAACATGGTTTTGCTCCTTAGAGAAATATTTTGCTTTAGCTATCTATGCTGAATCAGGCCTTAAATGTCCTATTCCACTATAACCTGTCACTGCAGGATACGTAAAAAGTGAATAAATAAATAATTTTAAATCTCACTTAAATAGCAAAGACAGTAAGCCACAAGGGTGTCTGTCACTGCTCTTCAGCTTCCTGCCCTGTCCCAGTGATGGAAGATAGAAACACTCCACCCTAAGTAATAACAAAATGGAAAAAAATGAATTCTCTGACATGGGATCCTTATACAGAAAGGTCACATATTAGTGTGCTGGAACATTGCAAATAATATGCAAAGATAAAACTTCCTGCTAAGTAAAGATGGCAACTGTCTGCCAAGGCATAATTACATCAGTGCAGCAGGTGTTTCTTACCCAAAGTGAATAGAAATCTCACAGTTTGATAACCAATTATGTAAATGGCTGTGGGGCATATGTAATAAAATAGGGGCAGATGTATTAAGTCTGGAGAAGTGATAAAGCAGTGATAAGTGGAAGGTGATAACGCAACAGCCAATCAGCTCCTAACTGTAATTTTTCAAATCTGTAATGACTGCCTGGTGCGTTATCCCCTTCCACTTATCACTGCTTTATCACCTCTCCAGGTTTAATACATCTGCCTCAGGGTCCAAGTTTTCCAGAGGTGCGAGCTACTGGATGATCTCAGAGGTTTTTGTTTTTTACAGTGGTAATCATTTACAAGGCAAAACCAACCATGCCTTATAAATGATTGCCACTTTAAAAAACCATTCCAGATCGGCCGGTATCCCGCACATCTGGCAAACTGAAACGCTAATACATATGACCCCGGGGCAGATGTATTAACCTGGAGAAGGCATAAGGAAGGGACATACCAGTGATATGTGCAAGGTGATAAAGGCACCAGCCAATCAGCTCCAATATGTAAATGAACAGTTAGGATCTCATTGGCTGCTGCCTTTATCACCTTGCACATATCACTGGTTTATCCCTTCCTTATGCCTTCTCCAGGTTAATACATCTGACCCCCTGTGTGTTAAAACCAAAAGACTCAGGTATAACTGAGGTTTCTATATACTTCCCAAAGCCCACTGACAGGGGCTATATTCCTTTTTATTACTAGATGTTGCTGAATTTGTCTTTTCTCATTCTGCACACTGCATGTAAATGAATTACACTATACCGCAATGTATATTTATTTATTAGGACAGCATGTAATTGCTAGCTTCTACAGCCTCTGCCAGTTCCCGTGTTACTATCTCCCAAGTGACAGGATCATTTTCCCCCTTGCTTTCAGCCATACAAAAAAATTAGAGAGTATTGTTTCTGTGGTTTTTAACAAATTAAAATGCAGTGATACACTGCCATGGTCTAAAATGTCAGGAAATGAAAACAATGGACATTATGCACAGATTGAAATTCTTATAATAAATAAAAAATTCTATAGATTGTAAGCTTACGAGCAGGGCCTTCCTACCTCTATGACTGTTTTTTATTACCCAGTTTTGTTATATCATTGATTTGTTATATCATTGTTATTTCCAATTGTAAAGCGCAATGGAATTTGCTGCACTATATAAGAAACTGTTAATAAATAAATAAAATAAATAAAAATGCTTCAAATGGATTCCTGGTTATTGATTCGTCTAATAGTTTCTAATAGTGCACTTGGAAACTGCAGCTCAATTTTTATTTAATAAAACATAAATTTGATAGATTTGAAACAATCCAATTTATCTTTCTATGCCATATTAGCTAATCAAATGATTGTATTATTATCTAATATATTAACATTATTTGTACAGGGCCATCGTTTCCTGCAGAGCTATACCAATGGGAGGTAATTACTGTCTATAGACAATATACGCAGGTACAGACTAGTTCCTGATAATGAGAATTTACAATCTAGGGATAGAAGTAACTGCAGAAAAACTGGAAATGTTTTCCAAGTATAACCAATTATTTAACATACAGTTGGAATAACTACAACTTGCTTATTGGTTCATTTCAGAATTATGATTTTAAATCCATAATATAAAAATTTCACTTTTTACTGATTATTCCTTTAAAGGTAATTCTGCTTGCTGCTTTTTGTGTAAATAAGGGTAGTGGTTTCTTTTAGTTTTAAAAAAAAAATACTCTTATTAATGCCTCAAAAGAACAAGGAGTCACAGTTAATAATAATAATAAATAATATAATAATATGTCACAATACAGCAAAGGGAACATAAACCAGCCACAATGTTAAGCAGAAAAGGAGGTCAGGCCATAACATAATAATAGTGGAGCTATTTTAACATTTTAGCCTAAGCTATAAGCAAACAAAAGGAATAAGGGCTACTACTGCTTGTCTGGAGATAAGAGAAGGGTACAGCCATCCATTCATGAAGACAATTGTCAAACGCAAGGGGCTGTGGGAGAAAGGTATAATAATAACTAAGAATGAGAACAGTGATAAGCACTCTAATCAATGGATATTGGGGGTGGGTGAGTTGGAGAGGTTAGAAGCGGAAAGCCTATATTTGAGCATAAACAGGATTACTCAGTTGCAGGCACTGCATAAATGTGCTATCTACCTGACTGGTAAGTTTCTACAAAAGGGTTTTATTTATTTATTACCAGTTATTTATACAGCGCACACATATTCCGCAGCGCTTTACAGAGAATACTTGGCCATTCACATCAGTCCCTGCCCCAGTGGAGCTTACAATCTATACTCCCTATCACATGTACACACAGACACATTCACACTAGGGTTAACTTTGTTGGGATCCAATTAACCTACCAGTATATTTTTGGATTGTGAGAGGAAACCGAAGTACCCAGAGGAAACCCACACAAGTTCAGGGAGAATATACAAACTCCGCACAGTTAGGGCCATGGTGGGAATTGAACCATTACACCATCATTGAGTGTGTTTGGGCATCACCCTTATAGTCAAGTCAATTATACTTTTAATTAACGCTTTTTTCCTTTGAAAAATCAGGCGCCGTCACGTGTCGATACAAGATTTATACACTTGCATTCATTTATTTCATAAATAATTTGCCTTCCTGTTTTTTTATATTTTTATAAGAGTTAAACATTATAATAAAAATTATATTTAAAAAAGAAGTGCTGGTCCTATTAGAAAGAAAGCACTGGTCATAATGGTCTGTATGCAGTCTGTGAAAAACCTGACTTATGGTTAGTATTCATGTTAATAAATATATATATATATATATATATATATACATATATATATATATATATACATACATATATATCCTGATGACAAGGCAATAAGAGGCTTTGAAACATTGATCTAATATACAGCAGCTTATCCTGCCATTTATTTATCTGATATATATAGTAATCCACAGTCTGTCAGCACTGACATGCGACGGGTCAACATGCTCTGTGTCCATAAGTAAATTAAATGCAAAGTAAAGAATTGCCACTCAGAGACAGGATACTTGCAAACACATCCGTGTGTATTGTCATACTTTTTCACATATATATGTGTTTGGCGTGGTCCTGATGAAAGGGGGAGTGCCAGTCCTTTGCTACGTGTATATATATATATATATATAGTGAGAGTCTGTATGTTCTCCCATGCTCCAGTTTCTGCCCGCAATTTAAAAATATACAATATTAATTGGCTACTGACTAAAAACTTAACCGTGTGTGTGTGTGTGTATTTGGGAATAGAGGGGTCTATTTACTAAGCCTTGGATGGAGATAAAGTATGAGCCAATCAGCTCCTAACTGTCATGTAACAGACTGGGTTTGAAAAATGACAGTTACTGTAAGAGCTGGTTGGCTGGGACTTTATCTCCAGCTTAGTAAATAGACCCCATAGATTGTAAGTTCCACTGGGGTGACCGATGTGATTGGCCATGTATTATCAGCAAAGCGCAGCAGAATATGCATGCGCTATATACTAAGCAAAGTAAGCATACATACTATGTGTATTGTGATAGTTTGCATGTGTTATTGCTACTATTGTGCATCTCTCTCTCTCTCTCTCTATATATATATATATATATATATATATATATTTATTTATTTATTGTGATAGTGTGCATGTTTTATAATGCCTGTCTCACGCTCAAAACATACACTATATATATATATATATATATATATATATATATACACATACATATAGTGTGTGTGTGTGTGTGTGTGTGTAGTGTGTATACATAGTATTTGTGTGTGTGTGTATATATATATATATATATATATATATAGTGTACATGTTTTATGAAGTGCCTCTCACTCTATATATAAAGACATACACTATATACAGTGTATATATATAATATATATATATATATATATATATATATATTGTGATAGTGTGCATGTTGTTAACTACTAAGCACAGGAGAAGCTGATTGTGTTTATTGTTACTGTGAAGTAGTTGGAGCTGCTGGTTAAACAATGCTGAATAATCCCTACTGTTATGAATAAAGGTTGGGGAATGACAAGGGGGGTGAGCACCATACTACACAAACAAAAGCATGCTCTTTGCACTCAGAGAATGTACACTTTGCATGATACAGAATGCAAATCTACAGCAGGGTGCACTTATCTGGCTTTCTAGTGAAATCTCCGATGTGCTTTATAAAGTAACATAGGCCCTAGGGGCATCCAAAGAGTTAAGGAACAACCGATGTGAGAGCAGCCTGCGGCTGTAACAAAGCCGGCCTTGTCATGGGAGGGAGACGCACAAGGGCAGCCACTGAGCATGCACTCCAGCCTCAGCTCCTCTCAGTCACAGACCTGCACCCTGTCTGCTCTCTGCTCTGCCAAGATGTTCCTTTCATTCACTGTGCTTATCAGTAAATGAAGCTCTTCTCCAACCATCCACATTTGTGATGAGAGAACTCTAAATAATGTTACAAAATGGATTCCAGAGTTGTTGATTTCTGTGAGACATTGGCGGAAATTGATGTACAACCACATTCTCATTATGGTTTTCCCAGTATGGGTTAGAAAATGACAGAAACAGCATTTGTTCCTATGTATTATAGCTGTATTATTATTATTATTATTATTATTATTATTATTATTCAGCCGAGGCCTGGCTTCCTTCTATATAGTGACAGAAAATGTCACTCGAAAATCAGTTTCATCTGCAAGTGATCAGCGCCAAGGACGGTAGCAGATACCTGACTGTCACAGGACAATGACAGGCTCCAGCACTACGTGCTGTCTAGCAGGACTGCGGGCTTTGAGTGTTATTTCTAGCAGATATAAAAGCCACACACAGACAGGGTAGTTGTTTGAATTGGAGGACAAATTAATCATGTTAATTGAAGGCAGGAGCTTTGCAAAGTTCTCTAAAGACTGGAGCTCCTCCCCATAATTAGCTTTCCCACATTCACATTCCCAGTATATCAGGCATTCCCAACAGTGCAGGTTTTAGTGATATCCAGGCTTCAGCACAGATGGTTAAATCAAAATAACTGAGCTACTAATTAAGGAACTTATTCAGTAAGGATTGCAAAGTTTGCAAATCGCAATCTGTCCGATTATCGAATGTCTGCGCATGTGCAGCATTTGCATTGCGCATGTGCGAGTAATAATAATGACAGAAAATACATACACATTATGATCGCAATGCAGACAGTGTTTGACTGACAGGAAGCTGGCATTTCTGGGCGGAAACTTGCCGTTTTCTGGGTGTGTCTGAAAAAACGCAGGCATGCCAAGGCATTGTTAAGGAGGGCCTCTGACGTCAGCGATGACTACTTCCAGCCTCTTGTGTCGCAAGAATTGTGGACGACCTTGCCTGGCGCAGTTAGGAAAAATCTTTGATGTTTTGGTAATTGCGTCTGGTTCTGCGAACAGCTGCATATTGCGATGCATTCGCAATTTCTGCAGTGGGCATTTTGTCTCAATTTCTGGGAGGCAACTATTTGATCGCAGCAACTGCTTTTTAGCAGAAATTGCAATCCTTACTGAATAAGGTCCTAAGTCACCTGTGCTCAAGCATAAATATCACTAAAACCTGGAATGCTAGTGTTCCTTGAGGAGTCAGGTTGGGAATGCCTGCTGTATGGTCCACCTTACATGTAACACCGAGGGTAGGGGATTTATTGCTCTCTTACAGCTATACTAGTGTCTGATTTATATAACAGGTAAAGAATGAAATCAATGGGCTCTATAGATGGTAAGCTGGAGTGAGCAGGGCCCCTTTACCTCTGTGTCTATTTTTGCCTAGTCTAAATTTTAGTTATTATTATTATTATTATTATTATTATAATTATTATATTTATTTATATGGCACCACAATGGATCCGCAGTGCCCATTACACAGTTAACTGTTTTCTTTCTAATTGTAAAAATGCAATAGAATATGCAGGCGCTATATAAATAAATGTTAATAATTAATGATAAATACACTTGCTGATCAAAAAACATGTTATGGATGGGGCTTGTGAAGGAAAAATAATGTGTGCTGATTGGCTGGTGAGTTATCACTTTCCACTTATCACTGCTTTATCTCTTCTCCAGCCTTAATACATCTGTTTGAAAAATGACAGGAGCTAATTGGTTGGTACTTTATCTCTCACAATTTTATCTCTTACCAAGCTTTGATAAATACTCCCCCTTTGACATTGATGCTGTATATTAAATAGTTCAGAGCATGGTCTGTACATTATTATTTTTTTGTAGCTTTTAAATATATTTTGTTTGTTATCTGATTCTACAGAGTAGGCCCATTAGGGTAAAAGTTCAAGAGGCAGCCATCTCTTTCCCTCCACCCGATATATGTTTTTTGTACTTTATAAACCACTTGTTGTGACTGGCTATTCCTGTTATTATCTGGTACTTTTTAGGCTCTGTATTTATTTGTAGAATCAAAAACTATATAAAAATGACAAAACAAAGGGTTCGACAAGAGAATATTTTGAGTAGCCAAAAGGATTCAAATTTGCATGTGTGTGCGTGTACATTATATATATATATATATATATGCACAGTATATGTATATATACAGTGTATATATATATATATATATATATATATATATATATATGTCAGTACATACTAAGTGACCCCTTGCGGTTTGGCACCTGTCTATAGAGACAGTTGATTACTGACTGGATAACCAGTAAATATGGTCACATACTTATATGGTCCAGCTGCCTTGCACACAGCTGTTCTCCAGCTTTATATCTGTCAGAGCAATTTATGGGGCTACCGAAGAGGAAAACAACCATAATTTGCCTGTCTATAAAAGCCAGTTGAGTCTGCCGCCTGTTTTCTGCGTCCTATGAGGTGTTGGGTGCTGACAGACACAGGAGCACAGCAGCCATTTTACAGCAAGCTGCATTTGTCCTCTGCTTGGTAATGGAGCGGCTGCTGCACACAATGTGTGCTAGGTTCAGCGAGGCTTGGGAAAGAGAGACACAATTGTAGCATAGCCCGGGACGGTAATCTTACAATACACTGTGCGTCCTTGTGCCTTTATAAGGTAGAGGAATTCTTATTTATTTCCCTGAATGATCCTGCTTATTGTGACATAGTATTAGGCAAGTGTATACCGTATAGAAATCAATGGTGAGGAGAGAGCTTACCCCCCCTCTCATGATGTTTATAATGGACAACGAACAACAGGACAGATAGGGTTTTCAGTCTCCTCACATTTATTATCACATACATGGTGTTCTCCAGGAGACTGCTAAAATATTAGCTGCTGCCATATCCTATATTACATTCTGTCTCATTCCGAGTTGCTGTGTTCCTGCTCTGTGCAATACACTGCAATTTATACTCAGGAATAATCTACATTTCCATTCTATAGACTCTTTCGTAGCTTTAAATATTATTCGGCCCAAACCTACAAAATGTACTGGTTTTACCATTTTATTTATTGATCACTTTTAAGACCTCTTCCACCCATGATGATACAATCTTAATTTACATTCAGGCACTGTTGTTCTTTTCCGTCTAATGTATTTAGTTGTGTAGATTGATCTGGTGATTTATTTAGTTAATGTTTAATTTTTTTATTTTTGTTGAAAATGTACATATTATTATCTTTTTCATTTGGCTGATTATGCTGAAGCAATATACATTTTTATTAATGTTCAGTGCATTGTGATTGAACAAGGGAGGTTCAATAAATTCATATTTTAGAATTCTACCAAATTCATAATCATTTGGCCAAAAATTTGGCTGAAAATAAACCAAATCCAAACCATAATTTGTGTATTACGGTGTCAATCAGTAGGCGTTCACTAAAGGTCTCGAGGATTGTGCTTTTCCTGCATTATACATTGGCTGGTGTCTGTTGAACCCCATTGACCACAGACATTATTTTTCATTGTACTACAGTATGTCATCTCTCCAGGGCAGGCTTCCACCAGTCCGTACAGTCATACACATAGAGGAGGCCGCCCTGGGAGCAAACAACCAAGTCTTCCACAGTGGACTGCGCTACGCCACTCCAGAACGCTGGATAAAATGTCTCTCCCAGGTCATCTGCTCTGGGAGAACCTTGTTTTTTCGCTTATTACATAATGCACAAGTCTGTATAATAAAGCAAAACTTTCATTAGCGATATCCCTTCTACAAAATGCTATATTTTCTTTTGCTAAATTTTACTGTATATATACATATTAAATTAGCATAAAGAACATTTATATCTTTTATAGCATACACCGCAGTGCTTCATAATTTTTAACAAATATAGAAATAAAATCAGGCCTTGCTCACATGCTCACAATCAAGATATATATATATATATATATATATATATAGAGAGAGAGAGAGAGAGAGAGAGAGAGAGAGAGAGAGAGAGAAATATAGATATATAAATAATCCATGAATTATAATGATAACATATATGGAGATCAGTATGATATCCCGGCTGTTTGGATCCCGGCGGGCAGGAGACTGATGCTGGCATTCCGACAGCCAGAATGCCGGCGGCGAGCGCACTGTGTCCCCTCATGGGCTCACTGCGCTCACCACGCTTTGGGACCGGAGGCGACCTTTGGTCACCACAGGATTTTATTCCCCCTTGAGTGGTGGCGTGGACCACCACCCGAGTGGGGATTTCTGCCTGAGGTCAGGATTCCGACCACTGGTATTTCACCGGGCGTCGGTATTTCACCGGGCGTTGATGTACTGCCAATCAATATAAACATAGTGGAATTTTAATCCTTCACTTCAAAATCCCATTCTCCAGATACGTTGCATGCTGTATACTGTTACTGTAGATGTCCTAAACTGATAATTGTGTTGCATTGTTAGCTTATAGATTACTTTCTTATCCTCTATTACAATCTTTTTCATCCAGATGCTGCTTATTGGGGGTGAAAAAGTGTTAGTAAATAGACGTATGTCAGCAAATATTCTGCAGTCTCCAATACAAATTTTTATATTTTGTCAACCCTGCACATTTGTTTCCACAAAGTTCCAGTCATTATCAACATCCCAACATACCATAATTACCATACATACCATAATTAATACTAGAAAATAAAAATCACTGTCTAATTGCTTTGGCAGTTATCATTCATAATACAGGCAGTCCATTGGTTCCTTACTGTGTTACTGCGACGTAATATAGTCACAGAAATGTAATTGTAAATTGCTGTGTTATGTGCATTGTTTTTGATGTCTGTAAAGAGCCTTGAGTCCTATTGGAGAAAGAGCGCTATATAAATAAAATTATTATTATTATTATTATTATTATTGGCACATCATGTAAACTAAACCAGACAAGAATGAGTTAACCAGAGTTTCTGTAACAGAGCAGTCCTATAGCAGTCCATGTTAAGCTCCATTAAAGAAGAGAGAATAATGTTAGCTCTCTTGCGCCTCCTGTAGGCCAGTAAAGGAATTTACTTTTTTCATGTCCTTTCAAGCAGATTGTTTTGACAACTTAAAACAAATCTTGCTTTCATTTTTTGCTCTTACTCAAGAGCAAGTTTAGTAAATATTTACCAGAAGCTGAAGTTAAACCCAGCTGCGCCAGAAAGATGTATGCAATAGAATTTAGATGTAATACATATGCATAGTAAAAATGTGTGTGTATGTGACAATAATATATACTAAAAGATAGATAGATAGATAGATAGATAGATAGATAATTTTATATATGTATGTATGTATGTATGTATGTATGTATGTATGTATGTGTCTACTATGTATGTATTTATCATGTTAGCTTCCTTATACATTAAATCTTGTGATCATGCAGTATTGCTTCAATATTGTTATTCTAACTAGAGTCATAGGGGCTAATTCAGACCCGATCAGTGCTGTGTGTGTTCACATTTATTCCAACACCAATGATTTGATCTACCTTATATATATATATATATATATATATGTATATCTATCTAAGGAAAACCAGTAGAAGGTGGTTGAAATGGCTGTCGGGCGCTGCCGCTGCTACATGGGTACTGTTGAAAATGTGAACTGATGTTTTTGGAATAAACATCCTGCTAAACGTGGGTGCTGGTCTTTGTGCTTTTTCCATAAAGTGAGTTCTTATGTATATATATATATATATATATATATATATATATATATGTTGTAGAGTACCCCTTGATGAAGTCAGACTGACGAAACGCGTTGGAAACTCCTGTCTTGACCCTCCTTACTAAGAAAAGCTATCTTTATAAGTCTATGATACCTTTTAATGCTCTGTGATATATATTTTATAGTGTATCACCGACCTGCAATCTATTTTCGTATTAACCAATTAGCATTGGTGAAAGATTTTTTTAAAGAAGCTATTATCTTCCTGTTTTATGTAGGTGTATACATATTTTTAGCCTTCTCTATTTTTATTTTGTATACCTGCACTGCATAGTCCCACCTTGCAGATATTTTTTTACATAAATTCCTACAAAGATATATGTTTATGTTTTTTATACAATTTTTTATGTTTTTATATATATATATATATATACCACTGTCTGTCCTTAAAATAAATTTGTAATTTTTTTAACGCCCCAAAAGAAATCTCTTTTTACTGTTCCATTTATATATACATATTTTTATAATATTGCGTCTTCCTATAAGTACAAGTTTGTAAAAACACCGCTGGTCGCCGAACCCATAGTACTCTACAATATATCTAAAACCCTAAAGCATCTCACCAATGCTGAAACTCTAGGAATTGGCTGACGCCCTTCATCAGGGAGTGTTTTATGTCAAAGTTTTGACTTTTTGCGTAGGACTCTTTACCGTCACATGTGGCGCTGGACCTTTTTTGTATATATATATATATATATATATATATTTATATTGTGCTAAACAATAAGCAGCACCACATAGCTTGACCCCTGTTAGTGGGAACCAAAGATAATACAATCATATACGAAGTTCCAGAGTGTGCTAGTGAATCCAATATTTTCAAACCTGAATGCTCATATAATAGAGCCCTTTGGATTCTTGGCTAACGCTGTTAATCTTCTTATAATGTAAACTGTCCAATAATAAACAGGGAGAGAATCACCAAAGAAATCACCCGACAACAGGGCCAAGTGGCCAATTAATAGCCAATACCAGAGTGTTTATTCAGAGTTAAAATATGAATTTAGTATTATAAAAATAGAATAAATTATTTACATTTGCATAAAATCAGTAGGCCAATGCCAATACAGGAGAGATGTTCAGCTTAAATGCACAGCCAAGTATAATTTATTGGTTCCATTTGAGTTTTTTTGTGTATATTTTTATATTTAGAACATGTATTCCGACAGCGATGATTTGATCTACATACAGTATATGTATTAGTGGGTCAAACATTATAAATAAATATCAGTTTATTAATACTGTTGAGCTACAGTTTAATTAGAATAATGGAGAACCATGTGGGATGGTGAAGTATTTATGTATATATAAATCATTATTATATTGTCAGTTTATTTAATTTATGTTAATCTAGGCTAAGACTATTTATAAAGACTTTGGATTTTTTTTTTATACTGTGACCAGAGACCAGGAAAACATGTTGTAACAAATGGCATAACTACAGGGTAATGGTTATTTTGGTATATCATGAACAAGGTAAAATGGGAAATACTTAATCTTTTCTGATCTGTATTGTTTTCAATATTATGTAGGTCTTCATATTCTCCACCTGTATGCAAGTGCATAGCTACCATAGGTGCAGGGAGTGCAGCTGCTGTAGGGCCCAGAGCTGAGAGGGGCCCACCTTCCCTGTCATAGTTACATGTGTTATATAAATTTTTTGCCATTGGGTGGTACGTAGGGGTCCTTTCAAACTTTTTACTTGGGGCCTGCAATATATCTAGGTATGTCTCTGTACCTGCTCATTGTAGCATGGTATAAAATGAACTGGAGGGCATTTTAATGTTATATAATATGAACTGGGGCACTATAATGAGGCACAATATGAGCGGGGAGCACTATATATCATAATGTGAATTGGGAGTACTGGCGGCATAATGTGACACAGGGCAAACATAAGCACTACTGCGATTCATAAAAGAAACTAGGACACTACTATTGGGCATAACATTAAATAAGGCTCTACTATGGTTCAGAAAATGAACTAGGGCACTATTATAACAACTAGTAGGGCACTAAATTAACAACTGCTGCAGAGAAGTGTCTCTCTAGAAGCATTGGGATGGGGGCCCCTTCAAAATGTTGCTATGGGGCCCACAAAGTTCTGGCTACGCCCCTGCCTGTATGCATAAATTACATTGTACTTTGTGTTCCATCTTCATGCAAAATGAAAGAGAAGAAAAATTAGCATTTATTGGCACCATTTCAGCCAGTGAGAACCATCAAATGGTATTACATTCTTATATAAACATTTCTGTGCATTTTCTGAAACGTAGCTTTCTGTACATACTAATATTATCAGTGCTTTTATTCCAAGTGATATACACTGTTTTTATTTAGTAATTTAAATATGTTTCTTATGTAAAATGTCTGTGGCAATTGATACTTAGAGGGATATTCAATTAGTGCCAAATTTTCTGACAGTCGGAAAATCTGCACTTATTAGACCTATGTGTACTCAGTTTTTGGATCCATTTTCGCCCATGCCTTTTAATTTTTTTTTTTTCTCAATTCGGCATGGGTGAAAATGGACCTAAAAATGGTCGAAAACCAAAAACGTACGCAAATTTAACAAAACACGTGTGTCGGCGGCGAATTTGCTGATCCACGTGGTTGAATAAGTTGAATGTAAATTCGCCCTAAAAATGTGTTAAAAGTGCAGTTTTTTCGACTGGTCCAGAGACTTCCAGAGACAAATTTCACTGCTGCACATATGTGGTGGCCATTTTGACTGTGATTTTTGCAGCAGCTGCTGCGCCTGATGTGGGACTCTGGACAGGTAACTAATAACATATGGCTGCAGTGTGTGGCAGTTTGGGGCCCCCTGGACCCAGGGGCCCGTATGCTCCGCACACATTGCACCCATTATGCCTGAAAAAACTCAGGCGCGTCGTAATCGTGTCATTGGACGACTGCGATCTCAAACGCAGTGTTGCAGCTTCTGTGGCCATTCTGCCCAGCCATGAAGGCACTCAGGGAGTTAATGTTCCTCGCATCTGCATCATGGTTGCAACAGAGTACGCAGTTGCTGAGCATGTTGCGATGGCTTCATGGGCTTCTCTGCTACATTTGCTGCACTTGTGTTGCTTCGCAGTTTCATCACTAAATAAGATCGCTGCTGTGTCCGCATTGTAGCCGTGCCTGAATCAGGTCCTATGTACCAAATGATAGAACTGATTATTCAACTGCCGAAACAGAATAAATGAAAAATAACATAATAATCATCTGCCATTAATTCAACACAAAATAAATACAGCCAGAAACAAAACATTTACCCCCAACCTTTATACCTAACCCCCAAACCAGGCATACCTGGATCACTAAACAAACCCTCACCCAAAACTACATTGATCTAAAAATCCCCACCACTCAAACAAAGGATGGAGATATTCTGATCAGCACAGAAATAAACAGAACAAGCTATACCAAAAATAAATAAATAAAGAACTAGGAAAGTGAGTAGATAGTATATACTATAACATGATAGGCCCAGGAGGGCCCACAATACACACACTGCACCCATGTTGTTGTAATACTTACCTTTCCGGAGTCCCGCGACGGGAGCTACAGCCACAGCAAAAAAAAAAAAAAAAAAAATGGCCGCTGCACATGCACAGTATGAAATTTGTCTCTGGAACATTGTGGGCGCCATGTTTCCAGAGACCTGTGCATGACAGTAGACTCTGGCACAATTTTGGAGCCTATGGCGCCACGGAGAGGAGGGGGCCGACCCAGAATCTGCACACGGGTCACCTCCTCTCGTAAAACGCCCCTGATGAGGGCTATAAGTACCATTAACTAACAGAGCCCCGTACACCGAGTACGGTATAAACAGAACCAAAGGAACACGGACATGGTAAATAAAGCAACACAAAGTGCATCAACATAAGCAGGTTAGCAATAAATTCCACGATGATGATCGTGCCAGGTCTCAACCTCCCATGGGGTGTTAAAGAAATGAGTAGTTCCATCACAAATTACATGAAGCAAACAAGAAACAACATAGAGTAGTGTATCTGACTCTCAGAAATTGGGAAAGTCAATTATATATCATGACATCGCTACTCTGTCATAATATAATTTATAAGAGAATATTTCAGCACATATGACCTATACTGCAATCCTAGAACTCCTAGTATTATGGGTATAATCAGTCTTTATTTTTGTCATTTGTTTTCTTAACCATAAAATCAGCCTAATATTTTGTTCACCAACCAGATGAGCCGGCGCACACAATAGCCAACACCTCAGCTGCTGTTTTTACGTGGACAATACTGAGTGTTTGAGATGCTGTCGGAAGTTTTATAAAAGTACAATAACATTTTATGATAATCTATAACAGTGACTTTATCAGACAGCGAAGACACTTGAACTGAACTGTTGTATAGTTTATTTACCTAGCCTTCACCTTTGCTCCTCGTTCAACACCTGCTTCATTTTCTTGCAGCAATATGACCCAACCTTCTTTTAGTAGAAATGCCACCTGATCACTGTCACATCTCCCCTGAGGCGGATTGGGATCGAACACCAGCCCGGGAAATTTACGGAAGCAGCCCTAATGGGGGCGGAGTCTGTTGAGGGGGAGGGGCCTGTCAAGAGGGCGGGGTCACTCCTCATAGGTCCTGATTCTCAGACACAGTTGGGGCCTCCTTTGCTTTACGTTATGCTATTGTTTACCTGTGACTGTGGCCCTCATTCTGAGTTGATCGCTCGCTAGCTACTTTTAGCAGCCGTGCAAACGCATAGTTGCCACCCATGGGGGAGTGTATTTTCGCTTTGCAAGTGTGCGATCGCATGTGCAGCCGAGCGACACGAACATATTTTGTGCAAAACAAGACCAGCCCTGTAGTTACTTATCCTGTGCGATGATTCTAGCGACGGAGGTACCGGAATTGACGTCAGATACCCACCCTGCAAACGCCTGGACACACCCAGAAAACGGTCAGTTGCCACCCACAAGCGCCCTCTTCCTATCAATCTCCTTGCGATCGGCTTTGCGAATGGAATGAAAAGCGTTGCACAACAACGATGCTCTTTGTACCCGTACGACGTGCGTGTGCATTGCGGCGCATACGCATGTGCAGTTTTGCCATTTTTTTACCTGATCGCAGCGCTGTGTAAATCGGCAGTGAGCGATCAACTCGGAATGACCCCCTTTATTCATATGCTGCTACAATGCCCTTTCCTGATGCACATCTGTACGTTTGAATATACAAGGACTGATATGCCCACTTTCATTGTCTACCGCCACTGCTGTCATGCCTTTAATCTACTTCTGATTTTATTGATTTTTTGATCAACAAACCCCTTTTTTTAACCTTATATGTTTCAAAGTACAGGGAGGAGGAGCACACACCACATACAGCACAGTACAGGGAGGGTGCACACACTACATACAGCACACTACAGGGAGGGAGCACACACACTACATACAGCACAGTACAGGGAGGGAGCGCACACTACATACAGCACAGTACAGGGAGGGTGCACACACTACATACAGCACAGTACAAGGAGGGAGCACACACTACATACTAGAGATGAGCGCCTGAAATTTTTCGGGTTTTGTGTTTTGGTTTTGGGTTCGGTTCCGCGGCCGTGTTTTGGGTTCGAACGCGTTTTGGCAAAACCTCACCGAATTATTTTTGTCGGATTCGGGTGTGTTTTGGATTCGGGTGTTTTTTTCCAAAAACACTAAAAAACAGCTTAAATCATAGAATTTGGGGGTCATTTTGATCCCAAAGTATTATTAACCTCAAAAACCATAATTTACACTCATTTTCAGTCTATTCTGAATACCTCACACCTCACAATATTATTTTTAGTCCTAAAATTTGCACCGAGGTCGCTGTGTGAGTAAGATAAGCGACCCTAGTGGCCGACACAAACACCGGGCCCATCTAGGAGTGGCACTGCAGTGTCACGCAGGATGTCCCTTCCAAAAAACCCTCCCCAAACAGCACATGACGCAAAGAAAAAAAGAGGCGCAATGAGGTAGCTGTGTGAGTAAGATTAGCGACCCTAGTGGCCGACACAAACACCGGGCCCATCTAGGAGTGGCATTTTTGTTCTCCATATTTTAATAGGCACAACTAAAAGGCACCTCAGGTAAACAATGGAGATGGATGGATTGGATACTAGTATACAATTATGGACGGGCTGCCGAGTGCCGACACAGAGGTAGCCACAGCCGTGAACTACCGCACTGTACTGTGTCTGCTGCTAATATATAGACTGGTTGATAAAGAGATAGTATACTCGTAACTAGTATGTATGTATAAAGAAAGAAAAAAAAAACCACGGTTAGGTGGTATATACAATTATGGACGGGCTGCCGAGTGCCGACACAGAGGTAGCCACAGCCGTGAACTACCGCACTGTACTGTGTCTGCTGCTAATATATAGACTGGTTGATAAAGAGATAGTATACTCGTAACTAGTATGTATGTATAAAGAAAGAAAAAAAAAACACGGTTAGGTCACTGGTATATACAATTATGGACGGGCTGCCGAGTGCCGACACAGAGGTAGCCACAGCCGTGAACTACCGCACTGTACTGTGTCTGCTGCTAATATATAGACTGGTTGATAAAGAGATAGTATACTCGTAACTAGTATGTATGTATAAAGAAAGAAAAAAAAACCACGGTTAGGTCACTGGTATATACAATTATGGACGGGCTGCCGAGTGCCGACACAGAGGTAGCCACAGCCGTGAACTACCGCACTGTACTGTGTCTGCTGCTAATATATAGACTGGTTGATAAAGAGATAGTATACTCGTAACTAGTATGTATGTATAAAGAAAGAAAAAAAAACCACGGTTAGGTCACTGGTATATACAATTATGGACGGGCTGCCGAGTGCCGACACAGAGGTAGCCACAGCCGTGAACTACCGCACTGTACTGTGTCTGCTGCTAATATATAGACTGGTTGATAAAGAGATAGTATACTCGTAACTAGTATGTATGTATAAAGAAAGAAAAAAAAACCACGGTTAGGTCACTGGTATATACAATTATGGACGGGCTGCCGAGTGCCGACACAGAGGTAGCCACAGCCGTGAACTACCGCACTGTACACTGGTTGATAAAGAGATAGTAGTATACTCGTAACAACTAGTATGACTGACTATGACGGTATAAAGAATGAAAAAAAAACCACGGTTAGGTGGTATATATTATAATACAATTATGGATGGACGGACTGCCTGCCGACTGCCGACACAGAGGTAGCCACAGCCGTGAACTACCGCACTGTACACTGGTTGATAAAGAGATAGTAGTATACTCGTAACAACTAGTATGACACTATGACGGTATAAAGAATGAAAAAAAAACCACGGTTAGGTGGTATATATTATAATAATACAATTATGGATGGACGGACTGCCTGCCGACTGCCGACACAGAGGTAGCCACAGCCGTGAACTACCGCACTGTACACTGGTTGATAAAGAGATAGTAGTATACTCGTAACAACTAGTATGACTATGACGACGGTATAAAGAAAGAAAAAAAAATACCACGGTTAGGTGGTATATAATTATACAATTATGGATGGACGGACTGCCTGCCGAGTGCCGACTGCCGACACAGAGGTAGCCACAGCCGTGAACTACCGCACTGTACTGTGTCTGCTGCTAATATAGACTGGTTGATAAAGAGATAGTATACAACAATATACTACTATACTGGTGGTCAGGCACTGGTCACCACTAGTCACACTGGCAGTGGCACTCCTGCAGCAAAAGTGTGCACTGTTTAATTTTAAATTAATATAATATTATGTACTCCTGGCTCCTGCTATAACAACCTGCAGTGCTCCCCAGTCTCCCCCACAATTATTATAAGCTTTTATACATTGATGTGCAGCACACTGGGCTGAGCTGAGTGCACACAGACTGAGTCACACTGTGTGACTGCTGTGTATCGTTTTTTTCAGGCAGAGAACGGATATAGCAGAGAACGGATATATTAAATAAAAGTTAACTTAACAACAACTGCACTGGTCACTGTGGTAAACTCTGTCTGCACAATCTCTCTCTCTCTCTCTCTCTTCTAATCTATTCTAATGGAGAGGACGCCAGCCACGTCCTCTCCCTATCAATCTCAATGCACGTGTGAAAATGGCGGCGACGCGCGGCTCCTTATATAGAATCCGAGTCTCGCGAGAATCCGACAGCGTCATGATGACGTTCGGGCGCGCTCGGGTTAACCGAGCAAGGCGGGAAGATCCGAGTCGCTCGGACCCGTGAAAAAAAAAGTGAAGTTCGTGCGGGTTCGGATTCAAAGAAACCGAACCCGCTCATCTCTACTACATACAGCACAGTACAGGGAGGGTGCACACACTACATACAGCACAGTACAGGGAGGGGGAGCACACACTACATACAGCACAGTACAGGGAGGGAGCACACACTACATACAGCACAGTACAGGGAGGGTGCACACACTACATACAGCACAGTACAGGGAGGGTGCACACACTACATACAGCACAGTACAGGGAGGGGGAGCACACATTACATACAGCACAGTACAGGGAGGGAGCACACACTACATACAGCACACTACAGGGAGGGAGCACACACACTACATACAGCACAGTACAGGGAGGGAGCACCCACAAGTAGTGAAACACAGACACAGGGGACCAGCGCAGCAGAATCTGTCCCAGTGGCCAATCCGCCCCTGATTACATACAGTGGCGTAACTAGAAATTTTTCTCCCCCAAGCCAAAAAATTCTTTGGCGCCCCCCCCCCCATAATTGGCACTAGTAAAGGGACACACATGCGCCCAAAAAGGGGCGTGGCTTAGTTTAAATGGGCGTGGCTTCGCATAAAGGGGCATGGCATTGCAGGAAAAGACTACCTTATACCCCAGTTTTGCAACCTGCACGCCCAGACGTTAGCCACCACAGGAAAGAAAAATAATCCTGATTCATGCCCCTTACATTATTTGTCATTTTTCCTCCTTATAGTAATGCCCAGTATACATTATGCCACATACTGCAAAGGCCCTCAGACATTATGCCACACACAATAATGCACATGACACAATATGCACACACTGTAATGCCCCCGACACATTATGCCACACACCGTAATGCCTGTGACACATTATGACAGGAATCGCAATGCCCGTTATACATTATGCTACACACTGCAATGCCCCTGATACATTATAGCACATACAATGTCTGTGACACAGTATGACACACACCGCAATGATCCTGAGACATTATACCACATACCACAATGCCCGTGATATAGTATACAACACACCGTAATGCCTGACACATTATGACACACACCGCAATGTCCGTGATACATTATGCCACACACCGTAATGCCCATTACACATTAAGTTCTACAGTAAGGCTTCTAATTACTTTTAAATTACCTGCTCGTTGCCAGGGGTTTCATGCTCTTGGTTCCATGCACAGTGCCAGGGATTTTCATGCTCAGGGTGTCATGCTCGTTGCCAGGGGTTTCATGCACTGGGTGTCATGCTCGTTGCTAGGGGGTAGTGCTTGTTGCTAGGGCCGTGCTCCCAGTGCCACATATGCCCCCAGTGCCAGATATTCCCCCACAGTGCCAGGTACATGCCCCCAGTGCCAAATATACCCCCCCCCAGTGCCACATATGCCCCCAGTGCCAGATATTCCCCCACAGTGCCAGGTACATGCCCCCAGTGCCAGGTACATGCCCCCAGTGCCAAATATACCCCCCCCCCAGTGCCAGATATTCCCCCACAGTGCCAGGTATATGCCCCCAGTCCCAGATATTCCCCCACAGTGCCAGGTACATGCCCCCAGTGCCACATATGCCCCCAGTGCCAGATATTCCCCCACAGTGCCACATATGCCCCCTCAGTGCCTGCTCCCCTCAGTGCCAGATATTCCCCCACAGTGCCAGGTATATGCCCCCAGTGCCAGATATTCCCCCACAGTGCCACATATGCCCCCTCAGTGCCTGCTCCCCCCAGTGCCAGATATTCCCCCACAGTGCCAGGTATATGCCCCCAGTGCCAGATATTCCCCCACAGTGCCACATATGCCCCCTCAGTGCCAGATATTCCCCCACAGTGCCAGGTATATGCCCCCAGTGCCAGATATTCCCCCACTGTGCCAGGTATATGCCCCCAGTGCCAGATATTCCCCCACAGTGCCACATATGCCCCCTCAGTGCCTGCTCCCCCCAGTGCCAGATATTCCCCCACAGTGCCAGGTATATGCCCTCAGTGCCAGATATTCCCCCACAGTGCCACATATGCCCCCTCAGTGCCTGCTCCCCCCAGTGCCAGATAATCCCACACAGTGCCAGGTATATGCCCCCAGTGCCAGATATTCCCCCACTGTGCCAGGTATATGCCCCCAGTGCCAGATATTCCCCCACAGTGCCACATATGCCCCCTCAGTGCCTGCTCCCCCCAGTGCCAGATATTCCCCCACAGTGCCAGGTATATGCCCTCAGTGCCAGATATTCCCCCACAGTGCCACATATGCCCCCTCAGTGCCTGCTCCCCCCAGTGCCAGATAATCCCACACAGTGCCAGGTATATGCCCCCAGTGCCAGATATTCCCCCACAGTGCCAGGTATATGCCCCCAGTGCCAGATATTCCCCCACAGTGCCAGGTATATGCCCCCAGTGCCAGATATTCCCCCACAGTGCCACATATGCCCCCTCAGTGCCTGCTCCCCCCAGTGCCAGATATTCCCCCACAGTGCCAGGTATATGCCCCCAGTGCCAGATATTCCCCCACAGTGCCAGGTATATGCCCCCAGTGCCAGATATTCCCCCACAGTGCCAGGTATATGCCCCCAGTGCCAGATATTCCCCCAGAGTGCCAGGTATATGCCCTCAGTGCCAGATATTCCCCCACAGTGCCACATATGCCCCCTCAGTGCCTGCTCCCCCCAGTGCCAGATATTCCCCGACAGTGCCAGGTATATGCCCCTAGTGCCAGATATTCCCCCACAGTGCCAGGTATATGCCCCCCAGTGCCAGATATTCCCCCACAGTGCCACATATGCCCTCCTCAGTGCCTGCTCCCCCCCCCTCCCCACCCCTCCTTTGTGTTGGAGGGACACGGAGCGCATAGCGCGCGCCTCTCCCGTGTCCCTCCTGGCTCTCCGGCCGGTCTAATAAAGGAAGTGCCGGTTCGTGAGCCAATCAGAGCTCACGAACGGCACTTCCTTTATTAGACCAGCCGGAGAGCCAGGAGGGACACGGGAGAGGCGCGCGCTGTGCCCTCCGTGTCCCTCCAACACAGCAGCGGAGGGAAGGAAACCACAGATTGACATGCAGACGCATTTGTTCGCTGTGCAGCGATCATGCAAAAAAAGGCAGTTCTGCGCATGCGTATGAGGCGCAATGCGCACGCTCGACGTACGAGTACAACGACCAATGTAGTTTTACACATTTCAGTCGCACTGGCTGCCGCAGAGTGATTGACATGAAGTGGGCGTTTCTAGGTGTCAACTGACCGTTTTCAGGGAGTGTTAGGAAAAACGCAGGTGTTGCTGGAAAAACGCAGGCGTGGCTGGGCAAACGCAGGGCGTGTTTGTTACGTCAAATACAGAACAGAATGGTCTGAAGTGATCGCAAGCACTGAGTAGGTTTTGAGCTACTCTGAAACTGCACAAAATAAATTTGTAGCCGCTCTGCGAAAGAACCGTTCGCACTTCTGCTAAGCTAAAATACACTCCCAGTGGGCGGCGGCATAGTGTTTGCACGGCTGCTAAAAACTGCTAGCGAGCGACCAACTCGGAATGACCCCCTACATGTATAGCACTACACGTATAGCACTGCATTACACAAACAGCGCTACATGAATAGCACCACATTACAGGTATAGCACCGCACTACACGTACAGTATAGCACCACATTATACTACTAGCACCACATTATGGGGGTCATTCCGAGTTGATCGCTCGCTAGCAGTTTTTAGCAGCCGTGCAAACGCATTGTCGCCGCCCACTGGGGAGTGTATTTTAGCTTTGCAGAAATGCGAACGCTTGTGCAGCAGAGCGCCTGCAAAATCATTTTGTGCAAAACAAGACCAGCCCTGTACTTACTCTTCGTGTGCGTTGATTCTAACGACGGAGGGACGGCTTTTGACGTCACACACCCGTCCAGCGAACGCCCACCCACGCCTGCGTTTTTTCTGCCATGCCTGCGTTTTTCTAAGCACTCCCTGAAAATGGTCAGTTGACACCCAGAAACGCCCTCTTCATGTCAATCTTCCTGCGTTTGACCGTGCAACTGGAATGTTAGTTGCACTCTGTGCAAACCCACGATGCTCATTGTAGCCGTACGATGCACCTGCGCATTGCGGTGCATACGCATGCGCAGAAATGCCGATTTTTAGCCTGATTGCTGCGCTGCAAAGTACGGCAGCTAGCTATCAACTCGGAATGACCCCCTACATACATAGCCACCGCATTACATACGTAGCCACTGCATAACATACGTAGACACCGCATAAATAGGCCCATCATCATGGACAGACATTGGGCAGCTATAGGGCTGAAGGACATTGCATTAGAGATTGTCCCAGGGCTGGCTGTGAGTGCTGCCTGGTCAGCTGGTATCCTGAGAACAAGGTACATCCTGCTCCTGTCCAGTCCCCAAACCATACACTGTGACCGGGTACGCTCTAACCCTTACACCATCATAATAATGCAAATAATGTAATTAAAAATAACCTCTCTGCTGGGTCCCCTTCAGTGCTCAGTCGCCGCTCTGGCCAGTTCAGAGAGAGTGCGGGAGCTGGGGTGGCAGCGGGTGTAGTGAACCCGGCTCTGACCATCGCTTTGCTGCTGCTCCTGGGCCGGGGTCGTTGAATAGACCTTTGCCCGGCACCAGGGAGAGGATGCTGCTGAGCTGGTTAACTTTCTCCAGGTCCCCCATTGATAGAACAGCATCACCACTTTTCACAGCTAGCGGCACCTGGAAGTGCCCGCTAGCCTAACTTCCGGATTACATTCCAATGAACCGCAAATACTGGAAGCAGTGTGAGCCAGCCCAGCCTGAGTGTGAATCGGCCTGGCTGAGGGGGATATGGGACCAGCCCATCAGAATCTGTCATGGTGTCCTGGTGGGCCAATCCGCCCCTGCATCTCCCAGCTGAGAGGATATGAGATCTATCCATCACAGCAGCTGGAGTCCTACATGGGCTGGATATTAATACATAAAAATTGAATGATAAATAAAACCGATGAATATTTATTTAATTAACAAATATCTATGTAACACATTAGCTCCTTTAATTTTAAGAGCATAAAACGGATCATTGCTTATAAATGATGAGTTACTATAGTTTACAATACATTGGAGAGAGAATTGACTGCATAGGAAAGGAAAGAGTTAAACATCTGGTGAGGGGTGGACCTAGCTGTGAGGAAAGTACAGCCTTTTTTGAAGGGGAGGGTTTGTGATATATAAGAAAGGTGAGGCCATTTTAGATCTCTCTTGTGGGGATTTTGCCTTGGTGAGTACTGCTGTGCAGACATTAATATTGTCCACACATATTTTGTGGTAATTTTGGGTGCAATTCTGCTGTGTTCCCCCCTGCCAGTGCCATCCTTCAGTGTCAGCATACTGCTGTGCAGACATTAATATTGTCCACACATATTTTGTGGTAATTTTGGGTGCAATTCTGCTGTGTTCCCCCCTGCCAGTGCCATCCTTCAGTGTCAGCATACTGCTGTGCAGACATTAATATTGTCCACACATATTTTGTGGTAATTTTGGGTGCAATTCTGCTGTGTTCCCCCCTGCCAGTGCCATCCTTCAGTGTCAGCATACTGCTGTGCAGACATTAATATTGTCCACACATATTTTGTGGTAATTTTGGGTGCAACTCTGCTGTGTCCCCCCCCTGCCAGTGCCATCCTTCAGTGTCAGCATGTCTGCCCGCCCTCACCGTTCCGCTGGGCCTCCAGCTCGATACCGCGGTCCTAGCGGTGGAGCTGAGCCAGGGGAAGGGGTGGTTGGCCTGGGGGACGGGGCTCCGTCCCCAAGAGCCTCCACGGGCGCGGGCAGGAGAGCGACTCGGCGGGCCGGATCGGCCTCGCCGCTTGGGGCCGGGCAGGCGTTGCCGGCTAGTTACGGGGGGCGCAGGAGGTCCGTCCAGGCCGCCCGGGGGTTGACGGGCTTCGGCCTTCGCCTCCGGGTGAAGCGGAGGCAGTGTCGGCATCGGGCGCCCGCGGGCGCGCGCACGTGCGCCACGGCGGGCGCCAGGTGATGCAGGCAGCCCCGGCCTCTATCTCCCCCCCTTGCCGCGGCCGGGTGGAAGTGCCGGGCAGGGGGAGAGGGCCGGACAGAGGTCGCCTGTTCGCCGCGCGGGGCCTGTATCTGAGCCTCGCGCGGCGGCAGCAGTGGATGCGGCGGATGGGACATTCACGGCGGGCGGCAGAGGGACGCGCACCCGCGCTCACCGCAAGTGGCCGCAACCGCGCACGGGGGCGCGCAGGGACATCACCAGCGCTTCTGTCCCCTCTCATAGCTCCCCGGCAGCCGGGGGCTGGCAGGGGCCGGGGGAGGGGGACGGACAGGGGGGTGCAGCGCATGTCAGTTGAAGGCAGCGCTGGGCAGGAGAGACCAAGGCAGGGACAAGAGGTCCTTTCAGTGAGCGGTGCTGGGGCGCGTACACGGCGTGCGCGTGTGCCCACCGCGGCCCTCCCTGTCTACCCAAAATACTTCACCGGAGCCAGAATGCAGTGGCTTCCGGGGGAGGAGGGGTGACAGGGAATGGGTCAGCGGCCGGAGGGCCGCAGGATGGCTGCTCTTCCCCAGGTTCGGGGGATAACTCTGAGTTCCAAGGGGAGGAGGCGTTTTCTGATGGGGAGAGTGGGGGTTCCGACAGGGGTGCCCCCGCTTTCCCGCCTGGGCGGCGGACGGCGGGTGCCGGGAGCACGACCATCGGGCGGCGGGCGCGGGATGCGCCCGGGCGCTGGCCGGGGGTCCTTCGGGGTCAGTTACCGGTTTTCGCGGCGGTCGGAACCCTCCCGGGGCACTGGCGTCGGCCCTGGCCACAGTGGTGGAGGCGTTGGGGCCGCTTGCCGCGGTGGCCTCCCCGAGGGCGGCAGCAAGTTCCGGCGCGTCTGCGGAGGCAGGCGGGTTCGGCAGGCGGGGAGCCTCAGCAGCGCAGCGGGTGGCCCGCGCCTGCCGGGAGCTTGGAGCAGCCGCTGCGGAATTGGAGCTAGGGCAAGGACGGGATGGGCAGGGGCGCGCGGGCGCAGGGCCCCCCGCTCGTGGGGCTCGGCATGCGCCGCGAGTGAGAGCCGGGTCCCCCTCTTCTTTGTCTTTTGTAGAACACGAGGACGAAGGGATGGCAGGCTTCATGGATGAAGACGTCGAGGTTGACGCGCCAGAGGATTCCAGGTCGGAACAGTCTACAGCATCAGGTGAGGTGGTGCAGTCAGTATCGGGGTCCTCCGCGAGCTCTAGTTCTCGCAGCTCTTCTTCTTCCTCCTCTTCATCTTCCTTGTCGTCGCAGGCGTCCGAAGTAAGTAGCACTACTAGGGCGAGGAAGAGGGCGACGAAATTCGCCAAGCGGGCGGCAAAGCAGCAGAAGAGGCGTAAGCGGCGCAAGCTGGATAGCGAGGAAGCTCGTAGGGCCAAGAAGCGCCGCGATTTGCCCGGGGTCGTTCGCTGCGACTACACCGCAGTAATGCGGGGGCTGCGGGATAGCTGCCGCAAGAAGATTCGTAGGGGTGACTTCGTGGACGTTTTCGTTTTAACAAGGGCCATGAAGAAGGATTATAAGGCAGCGGCCGCAAAGAAGGGCATGGGGGCTGAGGCTTTCCGGTCCTTCGATAATTGGCTGGCCGGGTTCTGCGTATTTGCGGCATGCTACTTGGAGGATAGGCCGGAGGAGCACATGAATGTAATCCGGTATCTGCATCTCGTACACGACATGCAGCGCACATCCTCGGGCTCGGAGTGGCGTCGGTATGATCAGGAGTTTCGGGAGAAGCAGGATGGCTTGCGGGTCAGGGACTTCGGATTTAAGGATGTGGAGGTCTGGCTCAAAGTAACCCGGGCCTCGCAGCAGGAGGAGGAACCCCGGAAACAGGGGACGGATGGGCGACGCGCGTTGTCAGCAGCACAGGGGTCCGGCGCGGACGGCGGATTTGCCAAAGCGGGTGGATCGGCCGTCCGTGCAGGTGGGCGTTCCACCACGAGAGGAAAGTGTTTCGCATTTAACAGCGGAACATGTTCCTTTGGCAAGCAGTGTCGTTTTCGACACTCCTGCCAGCAGTGTGGCGGAGCCCACCCAGCCTCCGCCTGTTTCAAAGGCGGCAGACAGGGGGCGCGGGGTAAGCAAGCGTACCCCAGGCAGGCCGCGAGCGGGACCGCTCCGCAGAGCTCCAACACCAATTATGTTGGGGACTATGGTAGAGATGAGCGGGTTCGGTTTCTCTGAATCCGAACCCGCCAGAACTTCATGGTTTTTTTCACGGGTCCGAGCGACTCGGATCTTCCCGCCTTGCTCGGTTAACCCGAGCGCGCCCGAACGTCATCATGACGCTGTCGGATTCTCGCGAGGCTCGGATTCTATCGCGAGACTCGGATTCTATATAAGGAGCCGCGCGTCGCCGCCATTTTTCACACGTGCATTGAGATTGATAGGGAGAGGACGTGGCTGGCGTCCTCTCCATTTAGATTATAAGAGACTGAGAGAGATTTACTGGAGCTGACTAGGAGGAGTACTGTTACTGTAGAAGTGTAGAGACTGAGTGGAGAGAGTTTACTAGTGAGGACAGTGCAGTTTACTTTATAATCCGTTCTCTGCCTGAAAAAAGCGATACACAGCACACAGTGACTCAGTCACATACCATATCTGTGTGCACTGCTCAGGCTCAGGCCAGTGTGCTGCATCATCTATTATCTATATATAATATTATATATATCTGTCTGACTGCTCAGCTCACACAGCTTATAATTGTGGGGGAGACTGGGGAGCACTACTGCAGTGCCAGTTATAGGTTATAGCAGGAGCCAGGAGTACATAATATATTATATAGTGAGTGACCACCAGACACACAGTGCAGTTTATTTAATATATCCGTTCTCTGCCTGAAAAAAGCGATACACACAGTGACTCAGTCAGTCACATACCATATCTGTGTGCACTGCTCAGGCTCAGGCCAGTGTGCTGCATCATCTATTATCTATATATAATATTATATATATCTGTCTGACTGCTCAGCTCACACAGCTTATAATTGTGGGGGAGACTGGGGAGCACTACTGCAGTGCCAGTTATAGGTTATAGCAGGAGCCAGGAGTACATAATATATTATATAGTGAGTGACCACCAGACACACAGTGCAGTTTATTTAATATATCCGTTCTCTGCCTGAAAAAAGCGATACACACAGTGACTCAGTCAGTCACATACCATATCTGTGTGCACTGCTCAGGCTCAGGCCAGTGTGCTGCATCATCTATTATCTATATATAATATTATATATATCTGTCTGACTGCTCAGCTCACGCAGCTTATAATTGTGGGGGAGACTGGGGAGCACTACTGCAGTGCCAGTTATAGGTTATAGCAGGAGCCAGGAGTACATAATATATTATATAGTGAGTGACCACCAGACACACAGTGCAGTTTATTTAATATATCCGTTCTCTGCCTGAAAAAAGCGATACACACAGTGACTCAGTCAGTCACATACCATATCTGTGTGCACTGCTCAGGCTCAGGCCAGTGTGCTGCATCATCTATATATATTATATATCTGTCTGACTGCTCAGCTCACACAGCTTATAATTGTGGGGGAGACTGGGGAGCACTACTGCAGTGCCAGTTATAGGTTATAGCAGGAGCCAGGAGTACATATTATATTAAAATTAAACAGTGCACACTTTTGCTGCAGGAGTGCCACTGCCAGTGTGACTGACCAGTGACCTGACCACACTGACCACCAGTATAGTTAGTAGTATACTTATATTGTGATTGCCTGAAAAAGTTAAACACTCGTCGTGTGACTTCACTTGTGTGTGTTTTTTTTTTTTTATTCTATAAAAATAAAACTCATTCTGCTGACAGACAGTGTCCAGCAGGTCCGTCATTATATAATATATAATATATACCTGTCCGGCTGCAGTAGTGATATATATATATTTTTTATATCATTTATCATCCAGTCGCAGCAGACACAGTACGGTAGTTCACGGCTGTGGCTACCTCTGTGTCTCTGCACTCGGCAGGCAGTCCGTCCATAATTGTAATACCACCTAACCGTGGATTTTTTTCATTCTTCTTTATACATACATAGTTACATAGACATCTTCTCTTTATCAACCAGTCTATATTAGCTGCAGACACAGTACAGTACGGTAGTTCACGGCTGTGGCTACCTCTGTGTCTGCACTCGGCAGGCAGTCCGTCCATAATTGTATACCACCTAACCGTGGTTTTTTTTCATTCTTCTTTATACATACATAGTTACATAGACATCTTCTCTTTATCAACCAGTCTATATTAGCTGCAGACACAGTACAGTACGGTAGTTCACGGCTGTGGCTACCTCTGTGTCTGCACTCGGCAGGCAGTCCGTCCATAATTGTATACCACCTAACCGTGGATTTTTTTCAGTCTTCTTTATACATACATAGTTACATAGACATCTTCTCTTTATCAACCAGTCTATATTAGCTGCAGACACAGTACAGTACGGTAGTTCACGGCTGTGGCTACCTCTGTGTCTGCAGTCGGCAGGCAGTCCATAATTGTATACTAGTATCCATCTCCATTGTTTACCTGAGGTGCCTTTTAGTTGTGCCTATTAAAATATGGAGAACAAAAATGTTGAGGTTCCAAAATTAGGGAAAGATCAAGATCCACTTCCACCTCGTGCTGAAGCTGCTGCCACTAGTCATGGCCGAGACGATGAAATGCCAGCAACGTCGTCTGCCAAGGCCGATGCCCAATGTCATAGTACAGAGCATGTCAAATCCAAAACACCAAATATCAGAAAAAAAAGGACTCCAAAACCTAAAATAAAATTGTCGGAGGAGAAGCGTAAACTTGCCAATATGCCATTTACCACACGGAGTGGCAAGGAACGGCTGAGGCCCTGGCCTATGTTCATGGCTAGTGGTTCAGCTTCACATGAGGATGGAAGCACTCAGCCTCTCGCTAGAAAAATGAAAAGACTCAAGCTGGCAAAAGCAGCACAGCAAAGAACTGTGCATTCTTCGAAATCCCAAATCCACAAGGAGAGTCCAATTGTGTCGGTTGCGATGCCTGACCTTCCCAACACTGGACGTGAAGAGCATGCGCCTTCCACCATTTGCACGCCCCCTGCAAGTGCTGGAAGGAGCACCCGCAGTCCAGTTCCTGATAGTCAGATTGAAGATGTCAGTGTTGAAGTACACCAGGATGAGGAGGATATGGGTGTTGCTGGCGCTGGGGAGGAAATTGACCAGGAGGATTCTGATGGTGAGGTGGTTTGTTTAAGTCAGGCACCCGGGGAGACACCTGTTGTCCGTGGGAGGAATATGGCCGTTGACATGCCAGGTGAAAATACCAAAAAAATCAGCTCTTCGGTGTGGAGGTATTTCACCAGAAATGCGGACAACAGGTGTCAAGCCGTGTGTTCCCTTTGTCAAGCTGTAATAAGTAGGGGTAAGGACGTTAACCACCTCGGAACATCCTCCCTTATACGTCACCTGCAGCGCATTCATAATAAGTCAGTGACAAGTTCAAAAACTTTGGGTGACAGCGGAAGCAGTCCACTGACCAGTAAATCCCTTCCTCTTGTAACCAAGCTCACGCAAACCACCCCACCAACTCCCTCAGTGTCAATTTCCTCCTTCCCCAGGAATGCCAATAGTCCTGCAGGCCATGTCACTGGCAATTCTGACGAGTCCTCTCCTGCCTGGGATTCCTCCGATGCATCCTTGCGTGTAACGCCTACTGCTGCTGGCGCTGCTGTTGTTGCCGCTGGGAGTCGATGGTCATCCCAGAGGGGAAGTCGTAAGCCCACTTGTACTACTTCCAGTAAGCAATTGACTGTTCAACAGTCCTTTGCGAGGAAGATGAAATATCACAGCAGTCATCCTACTGCAAAGCGGATAACTGAGGCCTTGACAACTATGTTGGTGTTAGACGTGCGTCCGGTATCCGCCGTTAGTTCACAGGGAACTAGACAATTTATTGAGGCAGTGTGCCCCCGTTACCAAATACCATCTAGGTTCCACTTCTCTAGGCAGGCGATACCGAGAATGTACACGGACGTCAGAAAAAGACTCACCAGTGTCCTAAAAAATGCAGTTGTACCCAATGTCCACTTAACCACGGACATGTGGACAAGTGGAGCAGGGCAGGGTCAGGACTATATGACTGTGACAGCCCACTGGGTAGATGTATGGACTCCCGCCGCAAGAACAGCAGCGGCGGCACCAGTAGCAGCATCTCGCAAACGCCAACTCTTTCCTAGGCAGGCTACGCTTTGTATCACCGCTTTCCAGAATACGCACACAGCTGAAAACCTCTTACGGCAACTGAGGAAGATCATCGCGGAATGGCTTACCCCAATTGGACTCTCCTGTGGATTTGTGGCATCGGACAACGCCAGCAATATTGTGTGTGCATTAAATATGGGCAAATTCCAGCACGTCCCATGTTTTGCACATACCTTGAATTTGGTGGTGCAGAATTTTTAAAAAAACGACAGGGGCGTGCAAGAGATGCTGTCGGTGGCCAGAAGAATTGCGGGACACTTTCGGCGTACAGGCACCACGTACAGAAGACTGGAGCACCACCAAAAACTACTGAACCTGCCCTGCCATCATCTGAAGCAAGAAGTGGTAACGAGGTGGAATTCAACCCTCTATATGCTTCAGAGGTTGGAGGAGCAGCAAAAGGCCATTCAAGCCTATACAATTGAGCACGATATAGGAGGTGGAATGCACCTGTCTCAAGTGCAGTGGAGAATGATTTCAACGTTGTGCAAGGTTCTGATGCCCTTTGAACTTGCCACACGTGAAGTCAGTTCAGACACTGCCAGCCTGAGTCAGGTCATTCCCCTCATCAGGCTTTTGCAGAAGAAGCTGGAGGCATTGAAGAAGGAGCTAAAAGGGAGCGATTCCGCTAGGCATGTGGGACTTGTGGATGCAGCCCTTAATTCGCTTAACAAGGATTCACGGGTGGTCAATCTGTTGAAATCAGAGCACTACATTTTGGCCACCGTGCTCGATCCTAGATTTAAAGCCTACCTTGGATCTCTCTTTCCGGCAGACACAAGTCTGCTGGGGTTGAAAGACCTGCTGGTGACAAAATTGTCAAGTCAAGCGGAACGCGACCTGTCAACATCTCCTCCTTCACATTCTCCCGCAACTGGGGGTGCGAGGAAAAGGCTCAGAATTCCGAGCCCACCCGCTGGCGGTGATGCAGGGCAGTCTGGAGCGACTGCTGATGCTGACATCTGGTCCGGACTGAAGGACCTGACAACGATTACGGACATGTCGTCTACTGTCACTGCATATGATTCTCTCAACATTGATAGAATGGTGGAGGATTATATGAGTGACCGCATCCAAGTAGGCACGTCACACAGTCCGTACTTATACTGGCAGGAAAAAGAGGCAATTTGGAGGCCCTTGCACAAACTGGCTTTATTCTACCTAAGTTGCCCTCCCACAAGTGTGTACTCCGAAAGAGTGTTTAGTGCCGCCGCTCACCTTGTCAGCAATCGGCGTACGAGGTTACATCCAGAAAATGTGGAGAAGATGATGTTCATTAAAATGAATTATAATCAATTCCTCCGCGGAGACATTGACCAGCAGCAATTGCCTCCACAAAGTACACAGGGAGCTGAGATGGTGGATTCCAGTGGGGACGAATTGATAATCTGTGAGGAGGGGGATGTACACGGTGATATATCGGAGGGTGAAGATGAGGTGGACATCTTGCCTCTGTAGAGCCAGTTTGTGCAAGGAGAGATTAATTGCTTCTTTTTTGGGGGGGGTCCAAACCAACCCGTCATATCAGTCACAGTCGTGTGGCAGACCCTGTCACTGAAATGATGGGTTGGTTAAAGTGTGCATGTCCTGTTTTGTTTATACAACATAAGGGTGGGTGGGAGGGCCCAAGGACAATTCCATCTTGCACCTCTTTTTTCTTTTCTTTTTCTTTGCATCATGTGCTGATTGGGGAGGGTTTTTTGGAAGGGACATCCTGCGTGACACTGCAGTGCCACTCCTAGATGGGCCCGGTGTTTGTGTCGGCCACTAGGGTCGCTAATCTTACTCACACAGTCAGCTACCTCATTGCGCCTCTTTTTTTCTTTGCGTCATGTGCTGTTTGTGGAGGGTTTTTTGGAAGGGACATCCTGCGTGACACTGCAGTGCCACTCCTAGATGGGCCCGGTGTTTGTGTCGGCCACTAGGGTCGCTAATCTTACTCACACAGCTACCTCATTGCGCCTCTTTTTTTCTTTGCGTCATGTGCTGTTTGGGGAGGGTTTTTTGGAAGGGACATCCTGCGTGACACTGCAGTGCCACTCCTAGATGGGCCCGGTGTTTGTGTCGGCCACTAGGGTCGCTTATCTTACTCACACAGCGACCTCGGTGCAAATTTTAGGACTAAAAATAATATTGTGAGGTGTGAGGTATTCAGAATAGACTGAAAATGAGTGTAAATTATGGTTTTTGAGGTTAATAATACTTTGGGATCAAAATGACCCCCAAATTCTATGATTTAAGCTGTTTTTTAGTGTTTTTTGAAAAAAACACCCGAATCCAAAACACACCCGAATCCGACAAAAAAAATTCGGTGAGGTTTTGCCAAAACGCGTTCGAACCCAAAACACGGCCGCGGAACCGAACCCAAAACCAAAACACAAAACCCGAAAAATTTCAGGCGCTCATCTCTAGACTATGGGCCGGTGGTTGGAATGGTATCCGAATAGAGAGGATGCAAATTTTTTGTTGGACGGTTTTAAGTTTGGCTTTCGCTTGCCTGTTGCGAGTGAGGTGTCCGTGCGGGCACAAAGGAACCTCCAATCTGCCCGAGCCTTGCCGGGAGGGCTTCGGGAGAAAGTGGATAAGGAGGTCAGGTTGGGCAGGATGGAGGGACCGTTTATGGCACCCCCGGTTGATGATTTGGTCATCTCTCCGGTCGGGGTGGTTCCTAAGAAGACTCCAGGCGCTTTCCGGCTCATCCAGCATCTTTCTTACCCGTTAGGGGCGTCGGTCAATGACGCAATACCACCGGCTTATTGCTAAAACGGCTGCCCCGGGACAAGGTTTCGAAGCTCCGTGAGACCATTTGCCGGTTCGAGGGTTCGCGTTAAGTCACGCTGCGGCAGGCGCAGTCCTTGCTGGGCATGTTGAACTTTGCTTGTCGGGTAATACCGATGGGCAGGGTTTTCTGCCGGAAGCTTGAAAGGGCGACGGCGGGGTGTGCCAGGCCACATCATTTTGTGCGTTTGTCCTCCGAAATAAAAAGGGATTTGGCCATATGGGCCTCGTTCCTGGAGGATTTCAACGGGGTGTGTATATGGCAAGCATCAGCAGTGGACAGCGAGCGTTTGCAGCTGTTCACCGACGCAGCGGGTGCCTCTGGATTCGGGTGTTTTCTGGAGGGATCTTGGAGCGCGGCAGCCTGGCCGGCAAAATGGCATAGCGAGGGTCTAACTAAAGATCTGGTGCTTCTGGAGCTTTTTCCCATTATGGTGGCGTTGGAGGTCTGGGGCGATAGGCTGGCTAATCGCAGCATATTGTTTAGATGCGATAATCTGGGCGTGGTGCATGCGATTAATAACCAGAGGGCAAAGTCGTTGGTGGTTCTGCGAGTGCTCGGGCAATTGCTTTTGACATGCTTGCGTAGGAACCTGTGGTTCCGCGCACAGCATGTGCCCGGTTTGGAGAATGGGATTGCCGACGCTTTGTCGCGAGGACAGTGGGAGAGGTTTTGGGTGTTGGCACCCGAGGCCGAGGAGCAAGGTTTTCACTGTCCCGGTTATGTTTGGCAGGTGATCGGGCCGGACTGGAGGGTCTAGCATTGCGGTCAGTCGCGCCAGCCACGCTCAAGGCTTACGGACAAGCTTGGAGCGAGTGGGAGGAGTTTGTCAAAGGTCGTCAGCATCAAGGTAAGAGCAGGCAGCGGCTGATGTTTTCTTTTATTTGGCAGCTGTATGTTTCGGGTAGGTCCCGAGCGGTGGTATCCCGGTACTTGGCTGGGATCTCGTTTTTCTGTAAGCTGCGGGGCGTCCCAGATGTGACAAAAAGCGAGGTTCTGCGGAAGGCAATGAAAGGGTGGGCGCGAGTAGCGCCGACGCCACCGGATAGGAGGCGGCCCATCGATGCGGCTTTGTTGCCGGCCGTCATCGCGGCGGTGGGGCAAGTCGCGTCGTCCAGGTTTGAGACGCTTTTGTTCAGTTTGGCGTTCTCAATGGCTTACCACGGGGCCTTTAGGGTTTCGGAGTTGGTAGCGCCTTCCAAGAGAGCGGATTCGCGCATGCTGGTCGAAGACGTGGTAGTGGGTGAAAGGTCCTTGCTGTGCAGATTGCGGCGCTCTAAGACGGATCAAGTGGGGAGAGGTCGCAGGGTCACTTTGGTTCCGGCGCAGGAGGGGAGCGTTTGCCCAGTAGGTCTAGCTGTGCAATATGTGGCGGTGCGACCCGTGAGGAGGGGGTCATGGCTATTGCACTATGACGGACGGCCGTTGACGAAGTACCAGTTTCGTTGGATGCTGAGCCGTTGTTTGGCGAGCTTGGGCCTCCCACCCACTGAGTTCGGTACCCATTCCTTCCGAATAGGCGCTTCGACGTCGGCTGCGGCGGCGGGTTTGTCCAGAACTGAAATCCAGGCGGTGGGGCGATGGAAGTCGTCAAGTTACAGACGATATATTCGCCCCGTTGCATGAGAGGTCGGATTGCGCATGGTGCTGTGTTTATTTGCGTTGTATTATGTTGTTTACAGTTCTGTCAGTATGGTATTGTGAGTCTGTTGGTGTTCCCCCTTTTTATCCTACTCAGGGATTAGCTACTCGTCGTTGCTGGCATGAGTCGGCAGCGGGGGTCTGGAGTTATTTTGCGATTTTTTGCCTGACTTGACGGACTGAATTCTAATCTACAATTCGGCTAATCTGTTCTAATCAGAGTCCCTCAGCAGGTCTTTACGCTTTCACCTCCAGCTGAGTTATTACATGTGTTTCCCATTTTATACCCCCCCCCCCTCCTGTTTTTATTTCGTTTGATTTTATTTGAACTTCCCCTTTGTGTGTCTATGTTCGCTTCAAATTGGCAACGAAGCATGGTGCAGATCGGCTAGGCCGTGACTGCTGCAATGGCGAGATCTAAAGTTTTTTCTTTTTGGCAGATCCTTCAGGTATAAGCATTTAAGGGAGCCTTTTAGTAATCAATTTTACCCCTTTTTCTCCTTCAGGTTGGTTTGAAGACGATTTGGCTATTTGGGTGGTCGGCCACTCTTACGTATACTGGGCAGCCAAGTTTGTGGCCTCGGAGGGGGCTCAGGCGTTGCCTGGAGCACAGGGTGTCAGATGGCTTGGTTGGCGAGGGATGATGTGGAGCGAGCTGAAGAGTAGGCTCGTTAGTCAGGCCAGCAAGCATGGAGTCCCTAGGATCTTGGTTGTCCATCTAGGTGGCAACGACCTGGGGAAGAGGACATCCTTGGATCTGCGGTGGGCCATGATTCATGATATGGCAAGTGTGACCGCGGCATGGACCAATTGTGTGTTGGTTTTTTCATTGATGGTGCCGAGGTTGAGTTGGAGGGGTGTGGCGGATGGTCGCCAGATTGATGAGGCCCGGAAAAAGGTGAACGGGGCGGTGGCAAAGTGGGTGCTGTCCCACGGAGGGAGGGTGGTTCGCCACCCTAGGATTCGGATCAGAGACAGCCACCTTTTCCGGCCTGATGGGGTACATCTATCCAATGAGGGGATGATGTTGTTCCTGGAGGATTTTGGTTTCGTTTTGCAGGAGTTAGGGTAGGTTATGGTGGCGGTGCGAAGACTTTGGGGATGAGTCTTTCGCTGTTGGCGGAAAAGAACGGCAGTTTTCTATTTGTATGGTAAACTGTAGTGTTTTACAGTTTAGTATGGTTTAGATGCACTCACCTCCATCGACTTATTGGCCGCTTGACCACCCGTCCGGGAAGGCAGCGGCAGGGCACCCAGGAGCGGTGGGTAGTCACTGTGGGGGTTGAGTTGTCACCTATTACCGGTGTGTGATGGTTGTATTAAAATTAGGATCGTTTCGAAGTTTTAGTAATTTAAGGTTAATTTAGGTTAATAGAGCCGTTCTTTTTGCTGCCACCATATGCCGGCTGGATCGGCATCTTAATAAAATTTTCTATTTACAGGTTTGCTATTGGTTAGGGACAAATAAATAGCTAGCAATTTTTCTGCCAAAATTCACGTCTCCGTGTCTTTATTTCTGGGTGTTGAAGGTAATGAAGGTTTACTTTAAAGAAGGGGGTCCACCAAATATCACTAAGATGTTTAGGAGAGAGAATTGACTGCATGGGAAAGGAAAGAGTTAAACATCTGGTGAGGGGTGGACCTAGCTGTGAGGAAAGTACAGCCTTTTTTGAAGGGGAGGGTTTGTGATATATAAGAAAGGTGAGGCCATTTTAGATCTCTCTTGTGGGGATTTTGCCTTCCCACCCTCCCGCCCTTGTGGTCAGAGATGCTGGCACGTGGTGCCTTGGCGTTAAGTTGTTGGCTGGTTTTATCGTTGGCTATTTATTGGCGGAAAAGAATGGCAGTTTTCTATTTGTATGGTAAACTGTAGTGTTTTACAGTTTAGTATGGTTTAGGTGCACTCACCTCCATCGACTTATTGGCCGCTTGACCACCCGTCCGGGAAGGCAGCGGCAGGGCACCCAGGAGCGGTGGGTAGTCACTGTGGGGGTTGAGTTGTCACCTATTACCGGTGTGTGATGGTTGTATTAAAATTAGGATCGTTTCGAAGTTTTAGTAATTTAAGGTTAATTTAGGTTAATAGAGCCGTTCTTTTTGCTGCCACCATATGCCGGCTGGATCGGCATCTTAATAAAATTTTCTATTTACAGGTTTGCTATTGGTTAGGGACAAATAAATAGCTAGCAATTTTTCTGCCAAAATTCAAGCCTCCGTGTCTTTATTTCTGGGTGTTGAAGGTAATGAAGGTTTACTTTAAAGAAGGGGGTCCACCAAATATCACTAAGATGTTTATGGAGTATTTGTTTTCTCTGACGTCCTAGTGGATGCTGGGAACTCTGTAAGGACCATGGGGAATAGCGGCTCCGCAGGAGACTGGGCACTCTAAAAGAAAGATTAGGTACTATCTGGTGTGCACTGGCTCCTCCCACCATGACCCTCCTCCAGACCTCAGTTAGATTTCTGTGCCCGGCCGAGCTGGTTGCACACTAGGGGCTCTCCTGAGCTCCTAGAAAGAAAGTTTATTTTAGGTTTTTTATTTTACAGTGAGACCTGCTGGCAACAGGCTCACTGCATCGAGGGACTAAGGGGAGAAGAAGCGAACCTACCTGCTTGCAGCTAGCTTGGGCTTCTTAGGCTACTGGACACCATTAGCTCCAGAGGGATCGACCGCATGGAACTGGCCTTGGTGTTCGTTCCTGGAGCCGCGCCGCCCTCCCCCTTACAGAGCCAGAAGCAAGAAGAGGTCCGGAAAATCGGCGGCAGAAGACATCAGTCTTCACCAAGGTAGCGCACAGCACTGCAGCTGTGCGCCATTGCTCCTCATGCACACTTCACACTCCGGTCACTGAGGGTGCAGGGCGCTGGGGGGGGGGGGCGCCCTGAGCAGCAATAAAAACACCTTGGCTGGCAAATATATCACAATATATAGCCCCAGAGGCTATATATGTGATAAATACCCCTGCTAGAATCCATAAAAAAGCGGGAGAAAAGTCAGCGAAAAAGGGGCGGAGCTATCTCCCTCAGCACACTGGCGACATTTTCTCTTCACAGTGCAGCTGGAAGACAGCTCCCCAGGCTCTCCCCTGTAGTTTGCAGGCTCAAAGGGTTAAAAAGAGAGGGGGGGCACTAAATTTAGGCGCAATATTGTATATACAAGCAGCTATTGGGAAAAATTCACTCAATATAGTGTTAATCCCTAAATTATATAGCGCTCTGGTGTGTGCTGGCATACTCTCTCTCTCTGTCTCCCCAAAGGGCTTTGTGGGGTCCTGTCCTCAGAGCATTCCCTGTGTGTGTGCGGTGTGTCGGTACGGCTGTGTCGACACGTTTGATGAGGAGGCTTATGTGATGGCAGAGCAGATGCCGATAAATGTGATGTCGCCCCCTGTGGGGCCGACACCAGAGTGGATGGATAGGTGGAAGGTATAAACCGACAGTGTCAACTCCTTACATAAAAGGCTGGATGACGTAACAGCTATGGGACAGCCGGCTTCTCAGCCCGCGCCTGCCCAGGCGTCTCAAAGGCCATCAGGGGCTCAAAAACGCCCGCTCCCTCAGATGGCAGACACAGATGTCGACACGGAGTCTGACTCCAGTGTCGACGAGGTTGAGACATATACACAATCCACTAGGAACATCCGTTACATGATCCCGGCAATAAAAAATGTGTTACACATTTCTGACATTAACCCAAGCACCACTAAAAAAGGGTTTTATGTTTGGGGAGAAAAAGCAGGCAGTGTTTAGTTCCCCCATCAAATGAGTGAATGAAGTGTGAAAAAGCGTGGGTTCCCCAGATAAGAAACTGGTAATTTTTAAAAAGTTACTGATGGCGTACCCTTTCCCGCCAGAGGATAAGTTACGCTGGGAGATATCCCCTAGGGTGGATAAGGCGCTCACACGTTTGTCAAAAAAGGTGGCACTGCCGTCTTAGGATACGGCCACTTTGAATTGAAGGTACCTGCTGATAAAAAGCAGGAGGCTATCCTGAAGTCTGTATTTACACACTCAGGTACTAGACTGAGACCTGCAGATAGTGCTGCTGCAGCGTGGTCTGTAACCCTGTCAAACAGGGATACTAGTTTGCGAACATAAGACGTCGTCTTAAATATGAGGGATGCACAGAGGGATATTTGGCCGGCTGGCATCCAGAATTAATGCAATGTCCATTCTGTCAGGAGGGTATTAGAGACCCGACACTGGACAGGTGATGCTGACTTTAAAAGGCACATAGAGCCTTATAAGGGTGAGGAATTGTTTGGGGATGGTCTCTGGGACCTCGTATCCACAGCAACAGCTGGGAAGAAATTTTTTTACCTCAGGTTTCCTCACAGCCTAAGAAAGCACTGTATTATCAGGTACAGTCCTTTCAGCTTCAGAAAAGCAAGCGGGTCAAAGGCGCTTCCTTTCTGCACAGAGACAAGGGAAGAGGGAAAAAGCTGCACCAGTCAGCCAGTTCCCAGAATCAAAATTCTTCCCCCGCTTCCTCTGAGTCCACCGCATGACGCGGGGGCTCCACAGGCGTAGCCAGGTACGGTGGAGGGCCGCCTCAAAAATTTCAGCGATCAGTGGGCTCGCTCACAGGTGGATCCCTGGATCCTTCAAGTAGTATCTCAGGGGTACAAGCTGGAATTCGAGGCGTCTCTCCCCTGCCGTTTCCTCAAATCTGCCTTGCCGACAACTCCCTCAGGCAGGGAGGCTGTGCTAGACGCAATTCACAAGCTGTATTCCCAGCAGGTGATAGTCAAGGTGCCCCTACTTCAACAAGGACGGGGTTACTATTCCACACTGTTTGTGGTACCGAAACCGGACGGTTCGGTGAGACCCATTTTAGATTTGAAATCCTTGAACACATACATAAAAAAATTCAAGTTCAAGATGGAATCGCTCAGGGCGGTTATTGCAAGCCTGGAGGAGGGGGATTACATGGTATCCCTGGACATCAAGGATGCTTACCTACATGTCCCCATTTACCATCCTCACCAGGAGTACCTCAGATTTGTGGTACAGGATTGCCATTACCAATTCCAAACACTGCCGTTTGGACTGTCCACGGCACCGAGGGTCTTTACCAAGGTAATGGCAGAAAATAAGAATTTACTTACCGATAATTCTATTTCTCGGAGTCCGTAGTGGATGCTGGGGTTCCTGAAAGGACCATGGGGGAATAGCGGCTCCGCAGGAGACAGGGCACAAAAAGTAAAGCTTTAAGATCAGGTGGTGTGCACTGGCTCCTCCCCCTATGACCCTCCTCCAAGCCTCAGTTAGGATACTGTGCCCGGACGAGCGTACACAATAAGGAAGGATTTTGAATCCCGGGTAAGACTCATACCAGCCACACCAATCACACTGTACAACCTGTGATCTGAACCCAGTTAACAGTATGATAACAGCGGAGCCTCTGAAAAGATGGCTCACAACAATAATAACCCGATTTTTGTAACTATGTACAAGTAATGCAGATAATCCGCACTTGGGATGGGCGCCCAGCATCCACTACGGACTCTGAGAAATAGAATTATCGGTAAGTAAATTCTTATTTTCTCTATCGTCCTAGTGGATGCTGGGGTTCCTGAAAGGACCATGGGGATTATACCAAAGCTCCCAAACGGGCGGGAGAGTGCGGATGACTCTGCAGCACCGAATGAGAGAACTCCAGGTCCTCCTTAGCCAGGGTATCAAATTTGTAGGATTTTACAAACGTGTTTGCCCCTGACTAAATAGCCGCTCGGCAAAGTTGTAAAGCCGAGACCCCTCGGGCAGCCGCCCAAGATGAGCCCACCTTCCTTGTGGAATGGGCATTTACATATTTTGGCTGTGGCAGGCCTGCCACAGAATGTGCAAGCTGAATTGTATTACACATCCAACTAGCAATAGTCTGCTTAGAAGCAAGAGCACCCAGTTTGTTGGGTGCATACAGGATAACAGCAAGTCAGTTTTCCTGACTCCAGCCGTCCTGGAACCTATACTTTCAGGGCCCTGACAACATCCAGCAACTTGGAGTCCTCCAAGTCCCTAGTAGGCGCAAGGCACCACAATAAGCTGGTTCAGGTGAAACACTGACACCACCTTAGGGAGAGAACTGGGGACGAGTCCGCAGCTCTGCCCTGTCCGAATGGACAAACATATATGGGCTTTTTTGAGAAAAAACCCACCAATTTGACACTCGCCTGGCCCAGGCCAGGGCCAAGAGCATGGTCACTTTTCATGTGAGATGCTTCAAATCCACAGATTTGACTGGTTTTAAACCAATGTGATTTGAGGAATCCCAGAACTACGTTGAGATCCCACAGTGCCACTGGAGGCACAAAAGGGGGTTGTATATGCAATACTCCCTTGACAAACTTCTGGACTTCAGGAACTGAAGCCAATTCTTTCTGGAAGAAAATCGACAGGGCCGAAATTTGAACCTTAATGGGCCCCAATTTGAGGCCCATAGACACTCCTGTTTGCAGGAAATGCAGGAATCGACCGAGTTGAAATTTCTTCGTGGGGCCTTCCTGGCCTCACACCACGCAACATATTTTCGCCACATGTGGTGATAATGTTGTGCGGTCACCTCCTTCCTGGCTTTGACCAGGGTAGGAATGACCTCTTCCGGAATGCCTTTTCCCTTAGGATCCGGCGTTCCACCGCCATGCCGTCAAACGCAGCTGCGGTAAGTCTTGGAACAGACATGGTACTTGCTGAAACAAGTCCCTTCTTAGCGGCAGAGGCCATAAGTCCTCTGTGAGCATCTCTTGAAGTTCCGGGTACCAAGTCCTTCTTGGCCAATCCGGAGCCATGAGTATAGTTCTTACTCCTCTACGTCTTATAATTCTCAGTACCTTAGGTATGAGAAGCAGAGGAGGGAACACATACACCGACTGGTACACCCACGGTGTTACCAGAACGTCCACAGCTATTGCCTGAGGGTCTCTTGACCTGGCGCAATACCTGTCCCGTTTTTTGTTCAGACGGGACGCCATCATGTCCACCTTTGGTATTTCCCAACGGTTCACAATCATGTGGAAAAACTTCCCGATGAAGTTTCCACTCTCCCGGGTGGAGGTCGTGCCTGCTGAGGAAGTCTGCTTCCCAGTTTCCACTCCCGGAAAGAAACACTGCTGACAGTGCTATCACATGATTTTCCGCCCAGCGAAAAGTCCTTGCAGTTTTTGCCATTGCCCTCCTGCTTCTTGTGCCGCCCTGTCTGTTTACGTGGGCGACTGCCGTGATGTTTTTCCCACTGGATCAATACCGGCTGACCTTGAAGCAGAGGTCTTGCTAAGCTTAGAGCATTATAAATTTACCCTTAGCTCCAGTATATTTATGTGGAGAAAAGTCTCCAGACTTGATCACACTCCCTGGAAATTTTTTCCTTGTGTGACTGCTCCCCAGCCTCTCGGGCTGGCCTCCGTGGTCACCAGCATCCAATCCTGAATGCCGAATCTGCGGCCCTCTAGAAGATGAGCACTCTGTAACCACCACAGGAGAGACACCCTTGTCCTTGGATATAGGGTTATCCGCTGATGCATCTGAAGATGCGATCCGGACCATTTGTCCAGCAGATCCCACTGAAAAGTTCTTGCGTGAAATCTGCCGAATGGAATTGCTTCGTAGGAAGCCACCATTTTTACCAGGACCCTTGTGCAATGATGCACTGACACTTTTCCTGGTTTTAGGAGGTTCTTGACTAGCTCGGATAACTCCCTGGCTTTCTCTTCCGGGAGAAACACCTTTTTCTGGACTGTGTCCAGAATCATCCCTAGGCACAGCAGACGTGTCGTCAGGATCAGCTGCGATTTTGGAATATTTAGAATCCATCCGTGCTGTTGTAGCAGTATCCGAGATAGTGCTACTCCGACCTCCAACTGTTCCCTGGACTTTGCCCTTATCAGGAGATCGTCCAAGTAAGGGGTAATTAAGACGCCTTTTCTTCGAAGAATAATCATCATTTCGGCCATTACCTTGGTAAAGACCCGGGGTGCCTTGGACAATCCAAACGGCAGCGTCTGAAACTGACAGTGACAGTTCTATACCACGAACCTGAGGTACCCTTAGTGAGAAGGGCAAATTTGGGACATGGAGGTAAGCATCCCTGATGTCCCGGGACACTATATAGTCCCCTTCTTCCTGGTTCGTTATCACTGCTCTGAGTGACTCCATCTTGATTTGAACCTTTGTAAGTGTTCAAATTTTTTTAGATTTAGAATAGGTCTCACCTAGCCTTCTGGCTTCAGTACCACAATATAGTGTGGAATAATACCCCTTTCCTTGTTGTAGGAGGGGTAATTTGATTATCACCTGCTGGGAATACAGCTTGTGAATTTTTTTCCCATACTGCCTCCTTGTCGGAGGGATACCTTGGTAAAGCAGACTTCAGGAGCCTGCGAGGGGGAAACGTTTCGACATTCCAATCTGTACCCCTGGGATACTACTTGTAGGATCCAGGGGTCCTGTACGTTCCCAGCGTCATGCTGAGAGCTTGGCAGAAGCGGTGGAAAGCTTCTGTTCCTGGGAATGGGCTGCCTGCTGCAGTCTTCTTCCCTTTCCTCTATCCCTGGGCAAATATGACTCTTATAGGGACGAAAGGATTGAGGCTGAAAAGACGGTGTCTTTTTCTGCAGAGATGTGACTTAGGGTAAAAACGGTGGATTTTCCAGCAGTTGCCGTGGCCACCAGGTCCGATGGACCGACCCCAAATAACTCCTCTTCCTTTATACGGCAATACACCTTTGTGCCGTCTGGAATCTGCATCACCTGACCACTGTCGTGTCCATAAACATCTTCTGGCAGATATGGACATCGCACTTACTCTTGATGCCAGAGTGCAAATATCCCTCTGTGCATCTCGCATATATAGAAATGCATCCTTTAAATGCTCTATAGTCAATAAAATACTGTCCCTGTCAAGGGTATCAATATTTTTAGTCAGGGAATCCGACCAAGCCATCCCAGCTCTGCACATCCAGGCTGAGGCGATCGCTGGTCGCAGTATAACACCAGTATGTGTGTATATACTTTTATATGATATTTTTTGATAAGCGTGTGAGCGCCTTATCCACCCTAAGGGGTGTTTCCCAACGCGCCCTAACTTCTGGCGGGAAAGGGTATACCGCCAATAATTTTCTATCGGGGGGAACCCACGCATCATCACACACTTCATTTAATTTATCTGATTCAGGAAAAACTACAGGTAGTTTTTTCACATCCCACATAATACCCTCTTTTGTGGTACTTGTAGTATCAGAAATATGTAACACCTCCTTCATTGCCCTTAACGTGTGGCCCTAATAAGGAATACGTTTGTTTATTCACCGTCGACACTGGATTCAGTGTCCGTGTCTGTGTCTGTGTCGACCGACTAAGGTAAACGGGCGTTTTAAAACCCCTGACGGTGTTTTTGAGACGTTTGGACCGGTACTAATTGTTTGTCGGCCGTCTCATGTCGTCAACCGACCTTGCAGCGTGTTGACATTATCACGTAATTCCCTAAATAAGCCATCCATTCCGGTGTCGACTCCCTAGAGAGTGACATCACCATTACAGGCAATTGCTCCGCCTCCTCACCAACATCGTCCTCATACATGTCGACACACACGTACCGACACACAGCACACACACAGGGAATGCTCTGATAGAGGACAGGACCCACTAGCCCTTTGGAGAGACAGAGGGAGAGTTTGCCAGCACACACCAAAAAACGCTATAATTATATAGGGACAACCTTATATAAGTGTTTTCCCTTATAGCATCTTTTTATATATTTCTAACGCCAAATTAGTGCCCCCCCTCTCTGTTTTAACCCTGTTTCTGTAGTGCAGTGCAGGGGAGAGCCTGGGAGCCTTCCCTCCAGCCTTTCTGTGAGGGAAAATGGCGCTGTGTGCTGAGGAGATAGGCCCCGCCCCTTTTTCGGCGGGCTCGTCTCCCGCTCTTCAACGGATTCTGGCAGGGGTTAAATATCTCCATATAGCCCCCGGAGGCTATATGTGAGGTATTTTTTGCCAAAAAATAGGTTTACATTGCCTCCCAGGGCGCCCCCCTCCCAGCGCCCTGCACCCTCAGTGACTGCCGTGTGAAGTGTGCTGAGAGCAATGGCGCACAGCTGCAGTGCTGTGCGCTACCTTAAGAAGACTGAGGAGTCTTCTGCCGCCGATTCTGGACCTTCTTCTCTTTTCAGCATCTGCAAGGGGGCCGGCGGCGAGGCTCCGGTGACCATCCAGGCTGTACCTGTGATCGTCCCTCTGGAGCTAATGTCCAGTAGCCAAAGAAGCCAATCCATCCTGCACGCAGGTGAGTTCACTTCTTCTCCCCTAAGTCCCTCGTTGCAGTGATCCTGTTGCCAGCAGGACTCACTGTAAAATAAAAAAACCTAAGCTAAACTTTTCTAAGCAGCTCTTTAGGAGAGCGACCTAGATTGCACCCTTCTCGGCCGGGCACAAAAATCTAACTGAGGCTTGGAGGAGGGTCATAGGGGGAGGAGCCAGTGCACACCACCTGATCTTAAAGCTTTACTTTTTGTGCCCTGTCTCCTGCGGAGCCGCTATTCCCCCATGGTCCTTTCAGGAACCCCAGCATCCACTAGGACGATAGAGAAATGATGATACTCCTTCGAAAAAAGGGAGTTTTAATTATCCCGTACTTGGACGATCTCCTTATAAAGGCGAGGTCCAAGGAGCAGTTGTTGGTCGGAGTAGCACTATCTCGGGAAGTGCTACAACAGCACGGATGGATTCTATACATTCCAAAGTCACAGCTGGTTCCTACCACACGCCTACTGTTCCTGGGGATGGTTCTGGACACAGAACAGGAAAAAAGTGTTTCTCCCGCAGGAGAAAGCCAAGGAGCTGTCATCTCTAGTCAGAGACCTCCTGAAACCAAAACAGGTATCGGTGCATCACTGCACACGAGTCCTGGGAAAAATGGTAGCTTCTTACGAAGCAAAATTCCATTCGGCAGGTTCCATGCAAGAACCTTTCAGTGGGACCTCTTGGACAAGTGGTCGGGATCGCATCTTCAGATGCATCGGCTGATAACCCGGTCTCCAAGGACCAGGGTATCTCTACTGTGGTGGCTGCAGAGTGCTCATCTTCAAGAGGGCCGCAGATTCGGCATACAGGACTGGGTCCTGGTAACCACAGATGCCAGCCTTCGAGGCTGGGGGGCAGTCACACAGGGAAGAAATTTCCAAGGACTTTGGTCAAGTCAGGAGTCGTCCCTAAACATAAATATTCTGGAACTGAGGGCCATTTACAATGCCCTAAGTCGGGCAAGGCCTCTGCTTCAAAACCAGCCGGTACTGATCCAATCAGACAACATCACGGCAGTCGCCCATGTAAACCGACAGGGCGGCACAAGAAGCAGGATGGCGATGGCAGAAGCCACAAGGCTTCTCCGATGGGCGGAAAATCACGTCTTAGCACTGTCAGCAGTGTTCATTCCGGGAGTGGACAACTGGGAAGCAGACTTCCTCAGCAGACACGACCTACACCCGGGAGAGTGGGGACTTCATCCAGAAGTCTTCCAACTGTTGGTAAACCGTTGGGAAAGGCCACAGGTGGACATGATGGCGTCCCGCCTAAACATAGATATTGCGCCAGGTCAAGGGACCCTCAGGCAATAGCTGTGGACGCTCTAGTGACACCGTGGGTGTACCAGTCGGTTTATGTGTTCCCTCCTCTGCCTCTCATACCCAAGGTACTGAGAATAATAAGAAAACGAGGAGTAAGAACGATACTCATGGTACCGGATGGGCCAAGAAGAGCTTGGTACCCAGAACTTCAAGAAATGATATCAGAGGACCCATGGCCTCTACCACTCAGACAGGATCTGCTACAGCAGGGGCCCTGTCTGTGCCAAGACTTACCGCGGCTGCGTTTGACGGCATGGCGGTTGAATTCCGGATCCTAAAGAAAAGGGCATTCCGGAGGAAGTCATTCCTACGCTGATAAAAGCCAGGAAAGAAGTAACCGCAAACCATTATCACCATATTTGGCAAAAATATGTTGCGTGGTGTGAGGCCAGGAAGGCCCCAACAGAGGAATTTCAGCTGGGTCGTTTTCTGCACTTCCTACAGTCAGGAGTGACTATGGGCCTAAACTTGGGTTCCATTAAGGTCCAGATTTCGGCTCTGTCGATTTTCTTCCAGAAAGAACTGGCTTCACTGCCTGGAGTTCAGACATTTGTAAAGGGAGTGCTACATATTCAGCCCCCTTTTGTGCCTCCTGTGGCACCTTGGGATCTCAACATGGTGTTGAGTTTCCAAAAATCACATTGGTTTGAGCCACTTAAAACTGTGGATTTGAAATATCTCACGTGGAAAGTGGTCATGTTATTGGCCTTGGCTTCGGCCAGGCGTGTGTCAGAATTGGCGGCTTTGTCATGTAAAAGCCCTTATCTGATTTTCCATATGGATAGGGCAGAATTGAGGACTCGTCCCCAGTTTCTCCCTAAGGTGGTATCAGCTTTTCACTTGAACCAACCTATTGTAGTGCCTGCGGCTACTAGGGACTTGGAAGATTCCAAGTTACTGGACGTAGTCAGGGCCTTAAAAATTTATATTTCCAGGACGGCTGGAGTCAGGAAAACTGACTCGCTTTTTATCCTGTAGGCACCCAACAAAATAGGTGCTCCTGCTTCTAAGCAGACTATTGCTCGCTGAATTTGTAGCACAATTCAGCTGGAGCATTCTGCGGCTGGATTGCCGCATCCTAAATCAGTAAAAGCCCATTCCACGAGGAAAGTGGGCTCATCTTGGGCGGCTGCCCGAGGGGTCTCGGCTTTACAACTTTGCCGAGCTGCAACTTGGTCAGGGGCAAACCTAGTGATGAGCGGATTCGACACGTTTGCAAAATTCTACAAATTTGATACCCTGGCTGAGGAGGACCTTGAGTTCTCTCATTCGGTGCTGCAGAGTCATCCGCACTCTCCCGCCCGTTTGGGAGCTTTGGTATAATCCCCATGGTCCTTACGGAGTTCCCAGCATCCACTAGGACGTCAGAGAAAATAAGATTTTACTCACCGGTAAATCTATTTCTCGTAGTCCGTAGTGGATGCTGGGCGCCCATCCCAAGTGCGGATTGTCTGCAATACTTGTATGTAGTTATTGCCTAACTAAGGGTTATTGTTGAGCCATCTGTTGAGAGGCTCAGTTATATTTCATACTGTTAACTGGGTATAGTATCACAAGTTATACGGTGTGATTGGTGTGGCTGGTATGAGTCTTACCCGGGATTCAAAATCCTTCCTTATTGTGTCAGCTCTTCCGGGCACAGTATCCTAACTGAGGCTTGGAGGAGGGTCATAGTGGGAGGAGCCAGTGCACACCAGGTAGTCTAAAAGCTTTCTTTTAGTTGTGCCCAATCTCCTGCGGAGCCGCTATTCCCCATGGTCCTTACGGAGTTCCCAGCATCCACTACGGACTACGAGAAATAGATTTACCGGTGAGTAAAATCTTATTTTTACAGTGTATGTGAGAGAGGGTGGGGAATAAAATATGCTGATACTGCAATTTTCTAGATTTGTATTGTAAGGTTTTGCCAGAACAGCTACATCGCCAGTCTGGTCCTGGGGGAAGTGACCAGCGACCATCCAGCTTCTGAATACTACATCGTCTTTTACATTGTGTAACTTTTATTAAACACTTGCCTGGCATGGCCGCATCAGATGCGACCATGCCTGCAAGTGCTCTATCTGACCTGGTCGCACGGGATGCGACCAGTCAGATAGAGAGTGTTAGCAGCGTCAGGGAAGATAAACTTCCCTCCGCTGCTGCTGTCAGAGGGACCGGAAGGTCCCTCTGCCTCCCTGCACTCTCCCCGTGTCTGCCGTGCTGCCGATCACTGCTGATCGGTCAGCACGGCAGGATCTGTCCCCTACAGCGGCTGCAGACAATGGCAGCCGCTGGGGAGTGTAAATAAACCCGCCCAAGCCACCCCCAGATCCCCCCTGTATACCTGCAGGCTGTCCCGGCTTTCAAAATGAAAGCTGCGATGGTCGCGATGTTCCCGAAGTTCCGATGGTCGCGATGTTCAGGATCGATGTTTCGATGTTTGGGGGGAAATGTAAAAAATTATAATTATTTTTTCCTTTTTTTTTAACTAAAATCATTTGGGATAGGGTTAAATTCATGTTCTTCACATAATTCACTCATAAAAAAAACGACAATTTCGGAGCGTTTTTTGGCGAAATAAATCGTCAGTTAAGTGGTTAAAGATCTTATAGAGTTACAACCTCCAAAAATACAATACAGGTTGAGTATCCCATATCCAAATATTCCAAAATACGGAATATTCCGAAATACGGACTTTTTAGAGTAAGAGTGAGATAGTGAAACCTTTGTTTTTTGATGGCTCAATGTACACAAACTTTGTTTAATACACAAAGTTATTAAAAATATTGTATTAAATGACCTTCAGGCTTTGTGTATAAGGTGTATATGAAACATAAATGAATTGTGTGAATGTACACACACTTTGTTTAATGCACAAAGTTATAAAAAATATTGGCTAAAATGACCTTCAGGCTGTGTGTATAAGGTGTATATGTAACATAAATGCATTCTGTGCTTAGATTTAGGTCCCATCACCATGATATCTCATTATGGTATCTAATTATTCCAAAATACGGAAAAATCCCATATCCAAAATACCTCTGGTCCCAAGCATTTTGGATAAGGGAGACTTAACCTGTAACAAGACATAGAACCATAAACAGGGCAGACATGAGTATCGGTATGTGACAACGCAGAACCTCAGCATAGATGACGATGAAGTAACAACAAGAGAGTAGTGATTCAATGTCTAGTATAAGGGCTTAATTCAAGGTTGATCGCAAAAGCAAAATCTTCCTCTAATGGGTAAAACCATGGCCCTCATTCCGAGTTGTTCGCTCGCAAGCTGCTTTTAGCAGCATTGCACACGCTAAGCCGCCGCCTACTGGGAGTGAATCTTAGCTTAGCAGAATTGCGAACGAAAGATTCTCAAAATTGCGAATAGAAATTTCTTAGCAGTTTCTGAGTAGCTCGACACTTACTCTGCCACTGCGATCAGTTCAGTCAGTTTCGTTCCTGGTTTGACGTCACAAACACACCCAGCGTTCGCCCAGACACTCCCCCGTTTCTCCAGCCACTCCCGCATTTTTCCCAGAAACGGCAGCGTTTTTTCACACACTCCCATAAAACGGTCAGTTTCCGCCCAGAAACACCCACTTCCTGTCAATCACACTCCGATCACCAGAACGAAGAAAAAAAACTCGTAATGCCGTGAGTAAAACACCAAACTTCTTAGCAAATTTACTTGACGCAGCCGCAGTGCGAACATTGCACATGCGCAGTTAGCGGAAAATCGCACCGATGCAAAAAAAAATAACGAGCGAACAACTCGGAATGAGGGCCCATGTGCACTGCAGGTGGGGCAGATATAACATGTGCAGAGAGAGGTAGATATGGGTGGAGTGTGTTCAAACTGAAATCTAAATTGCAGTGAAACATTAAAGCAGCCAGTACTATTTACCCTGCACAGAAACAATATAACCCAATAAGATCTAAATCTCTCTGCACATGTTACATGTACCCCCCCTCCCCCACTGCAATGCACAAAACGCCCATTAGAGGAAGATTTTGCTTTTGCAATCAACCTTGAATTAGGTCCTATATCAAGTAAATGGGTATTAAAGAATAAAAAATTAAATAGATAGGTATAACAACAAACCAGCGGGTATAAATAAGCAGTGATTAGCAATATACATAAGACAAGTAAAAAGTAATACTCCATGTGGTAAAACAATTACAAAACTAACAGAACAAGTATCTTAAGGGTGGGCATAAGTGACATATAAACTAAAAAAGGAGAGTTATGGTAGACTTACCATTGTTAACTCTTTTTCTGCGAGGTACATTGGGTTCCACATAGAGATGAGCGGGTTCGGTTTCTTTGAATCCGAACCCGCACGAACTTCACTTTTTTTTTCACGGGTCCGAGCGACTCGGATCTTCCCGCCTTGCTCGGTTAACCCGAGCGCGCCCGAACGTCATCATGACGCTGTCGGATTCTCGCGAGACTCGGATTCTATATAAGGAGCCGCGCGTCGCCGCCATTTTCACACGTGCATTGAGATTGATAGGGAGAGGACGTGGCTGGCGTCCTCTCCATTTAGATTAGATTTAGAAGAGAGAGAGAGAGAGAGATTGCTGTGATACTGTAGATTAGAAGAGAGTGCAGAGTGCAGACAGAGTTTAGTGACTGACGACCACAGTGACCAGTGACCACCAGAGACAGTGCAGTTGTTTGTTTTATTTAATATATCCGTTCTCTGCCTGAAAAAAACGATACACAGTCACACAGTGACTCAGTCTGTGTGCACTGCTCAGCCCAGTGTGCTGCACATCAATGTATTGTATATAAAGCTTATAATTGTGGGGGAGACTGGGGAGCACTGCAGGTTGTTATAGCAGGAGCCAGGAGTACATGATAAATAATATTATATTAAAATTAAACAGTGCACACTTTTGCTGCAGGAGTGCCACTGCCAGTGTGACTAGTGGTGACCAGTGCCTGACCACCAGTATATTAGTAGTATTGTATACTATCTCTTTATCAACCAGTCTATATTAGCAGCAGACACAGTACAGTGCGGTAGTTCACGGCTGTGGCTACCTCTGTGTCGGCACTCGGCAGGCAGTCCGTCCATCCATAATTGTATTATATACCACCTAACCGTGGTTTTTTTTTTCTTTCTTTATACCGTCGTCATAGTCATACTAGTTGTTACGAGTATACTACTATCTCTTTATCAACCAGTGTACAGTGCGGTAGTTCACGGCTGTGGCTACCTCTGTGTCGGAACTCGGCAGGCAGTCCGTCCATCCATAATTGTATTATAATATATACCACCTAACCGTGGTTTTTTTTTCGTTCTTTATACCGTCGTCATACTAGTTGTTACGAGTATACTACTATCTCTTTATCAACCAGTGTACAGTGCGGTAGTTCACGGCTGTGGCTACCTCTGTGTCGGAACTCGGCAGGCAGTCCGTCCATCCATAATTGTATTATAATATATACCACCTAACCGTGGTTTTTTTTTCGTTCTTTATACCGTCGTCATACTAGTTGTTACGAGTATACTACTATCTCTTTATCAACCAGTGTACAGTGCGGTAGTTCACGGCTGTGGCTACCTCTGTGTCGGCACTCGGCAGGCAGTCCGTCCAACCATAATTGTATTATATACCACCTAACCGTGGTTTTTTTTTTTCATTCTTTATACCGTCGTCATACTAGTTGTTACGAGTATACTACTATCTCTTTATCAACCAGTGTACAGTGCGGTAGTTCACGGCTGTGGCTACCTCTGTGTCGGCACTCGGCAGGCAGTCCGTCCAACCATAATTGTATTATATACCACCTAACCGTGGTTTTTTTTTCATTCTTTATACCGTCGTCATACTAGTTGTTACGAGTATACTACTATCTCTTTATCAACCAGTGTACAGTGCGGTAGTTCACGGCTGTGGCTACCTCTGTGTCGGCACTCGGCAGCCCGTCCATAATTGTATATACCAGTGACCTAACCGTGGTTTTTTTTTCTTTCTTTATACATACATACTAGTTACGAGTATACTATCTCTTTATCAACCAGTCTATATATTAGCAGCAGACACAGTACAGTGCGGTAGTTCACGGCTGTGGCTACCTCTGTGTCGGCACTCGGCAGCCCGTCCATAATTGTATATACCACCTAACCGTGGTTTTTTTTTCTTTCTTTATACATACATACTAGTTACGAGTATACTATCTCTTTATCAACCAGTCTATATATTAGCAGCAGACACAGTACAGTGCGGTAGTTCACGGCTGTGGCTACCTCTGTGTCGGCACTCGGCAGCCCGTCCATAATTGTATATACCAGTGACCTAACCGTGGTTTTTTTTTCTTTCTTTATACATACATACTAGTTACGAGTATACTATCTCTTTATCAACCAGTCTATATATTAGCAGCAGACACAGTACAGTGCGGTAGTTCACGGCTGTGGCTACCTCTGTGTCGGCACTCGGCAGCCCGTCCATAATTGTATATACCAGTGACCTAACCGTGGTTTTTTTTTCTTTCTTTATACATACATACTAGTTACGAGTAAACTATCTCTTTATCAACCAGTCTATATATTAGCAGCAGACACAGTACAGTGCGGTAGTTCACGGCTGTGGCTACCTCTGTGTCGGCACTCGGCAGCCCGTCCATAATTGTATACTAGTATCCAATCCATCCATCTGCATTGTTTACCTGAGGTGCCTTTTAGTTGTGCCTATTAAAATATGGAGAACAAAAATGTTGAGGTTCCAAAATTAGGGAAAGATCAAGATCCACTTCCACCTCGTGCTGAAGCTGCTGCCACTAGTCATGGCCGAGACGATGAAATGCCAGCAACGTCGTCTGCCAAGGCCGATGCCCAATGGCATAGTACAGAGCATGTCAAAACCAAAACACCAAATATCAGTAAAAAAAGGACTCCAAAACCTAAAATAAAATTGTCGGAGGAGAAGCGTAAACTTGCCAATATGCCATTTACCACACGGAGTGGCAAGGAACGGCTGAGGCCCTGGCCTATGTTCATGGCTAGTGGTTCAGCTTCACATGAGGATGGAAGCACTCAGCCTCTCGCTAGAAAACTGAAAAGACTCAAGCTGGCAAAAGCACCGCAAAGAACTGTGCGTTCTTTGAAATCCCAAATCCACAAGGAGAGTCCAATTGTGTCGGTTGCGATGCCTGACCTTCCCAACACTGGACGTGAAGAGCATGCGCCTTCCACCATTTGCACGCCCCCTGCAAGTGCTGGAAGGAGCACCCGCAGTCCAGTTCCTGATAGTCAGATTGAAGATGTCAGTGTTGAAGTACACCAGGATGAGGAGGATATGGGTGTTGCTGGCGCTGGGGAGGAAATTGACCAGGAGGATTCTGATGGTGAGGTGGTTTGTTTAAGTCAGGCACCCGGGGAGACACCTGTTGTCCGTGGGAGGAATATGGCCGTTGACATGCCAGGTGAAAATACCAAAAAAATCAGCTCTTCGGTGTGGAGGTATTTCACCAGAAATGCGGACAACAGGTGTCAAGCCGTGTGTTCCCTTTGTCAAGCTGTAATAAGTAGGGGTAAGGATGTTAACCACCTCGGAACATCCTCCCTTATACGTCACCTGCAGCGCATTCATAATAAGTCAGTGACAAGTTCAAAAACTTTGGGTGACAGCGGAAGCAGTCCACTGACCAGTAAATCCCTTCCTCTTGTAACCAAGCTCACGCAAACCACCCCACCAACTCCCTCAGTGTCAATTTCCTCCTTCCCCAGGAATGCCAATAGTCCTGCAGGCCATGTCACTGGCAAGTCTGACGAGTCCTCTCCTGCCTGGGATTCCTCCGATGCATCCTTGCGTGTAACGCCTACTGCTGCTGGCGCTGCTGTTGTTGCCGCTGGGAGTCGATGGTCATCCCAGAGGGGAAGTCGTAAGCCCACTTGTACTACTTCCAGTAAGCAATTGACTGTTCAACAGTCCTTTGCGAGGAAGATGAAATATCACAGCAGTCATCCTACTGCAAAGCGGATAACTGAGTCCTTGACAACTATGTTGGTGTTAGACGTGCGTCCGGTATCCGCCGTTAGTTCACAGGGAGCTAGACAATTTATTGAGGCAGTGTGCCCCCGTTACCAAATACCATCTAGGTTCCACTTCTCTAGGCAGGCGATACCGAGAATGTACACGGACGTCAGAAAAAGACTCACCAGTGTCCTAAAAAATGCAGTTGTACCCAATGTCCACTTAACCACGGACATGTGGACAAGTGGAGCAGGGCAGGGTCAGGACTATATGACTGTGACAGCCCACTGGGTAGATGTATGGACTCCCGCCGCAAGAACAGCAGCGGCGGCACCAGTAGCAGCATCTCGCAAACGCCAACTCTTTCCTAGGCAGGCTACGCTTTGTATCACCGCTTTCCAGAATACGCACACAGCTGAAAACCTCTTACGGCAACTGAGGAAGATCATCGCGGAATGGCTTACCACAATTGGACTCTCCTGTAAATTTGTGGCATCGGACAACGCCAGCAATATTGTGTGTGCATTAAATATGGGCAAATTCCAGCACGTCCCATGTTTTGCACATACCTTGAATTTGGTGGTGCAGAATTTTTTAAAAAACGACAGGGGCGTGCAAGAGATGCTGTCGGTGGCCAGAAAAATTGCGGGACACTTTCGGCGTACAGGCACCACGTACAGAAGACTGGAGCACCACCAAAAACTACTGAACCTGCCCTGCCATCATCTGAAGCAAGAAGTGGTAACGAGGTGGAATTCAACCCTCTATATGCTTCAGAGGTTGGAGGAGCAGCAAAAGGCCATTCAAGCCTATACAATTGAGCACGATATAGGAGATGGAATGCACCTGTCTCAAGTGCAGTGGAGAATGATTTCAACGTTGTGCAAGGTTCTGATGCCCTTTGAACTTGCCACACGTGAAGTCAGTTCAGACACTGCCAGCCTGAGTCAGGTCATTCCCCTCATCAGGCTTTTGCAGAAGAAGCTGGAGGCATTGAAGAAGGAGCTAAAAGGGAGCGATTCCGCTAGGCATGTGGGACTTGTGGATGCAGCCCTTAATTCGCTTAACAAGGATTCACGGGTGGTCAATCTGTTGAAATCAGAGCACTACATTTTGGCCACCGTGCTCGATCCTAGATTTAAAGCCTACCTTGGATCTCTCTTTCCGGCAGACACAGGTCTGCTGGGGTTGAAAGACCTGCTGGTGACAAAATTGTCAAGTCAAGCGGAACGCGACCTGTCAACATCTCCTCCTTCACATTCTCCCGCAACTGGGGGTGCGAGGAAAAGGCTCAGAATTCCGAGCCCACCCGCTGGCGGTGATGCAGGGCAGTCTGGAGCGACTGCTGATGCTGACATCTGGTCCGGACTGAAGGACCTGACAACGATTACGGACATGTCGTCTACTGTCACTGCAAATGATTCTCTCAACATTGATAGAATGGTGGAGGATTATATGAGTGACCGCATCCAAGTAGGCACGTCACACAGTCCGTACTTATACTGGCAGGAAAAAGAGGCAATTTGGAGGCCCTTGCACAAACTGGCTTTATTCTACCTAAGTTGCCCTCCCACAAGTGTGTACTCCGAAAGAGTGTTTAGTGCCGCCGCTCACCTTGTCAGCAATCGGCGTACGAGGTTACATCCAGAAAATGTGGAGAAGATGATGTTCATTAAAATGAATTATAATCAATTCCTCCGCGGAGACATTGACCAGCAGCAATTGCCTCCACAAAGTACACAGGGAGCTGAGATGGTGGATTCCAGTGGGGACGAATTGATAATCTGTGAGGAGGGGGATGTACACGGTGATATATCGGAGGGTGAAGATGAGGTGGACATCTTGCCTCTGTAGAGCCAGTTTGTGCAAGGAGAGATTAATTGCTTCTTTTTTGGGGGGGGTCCAAACCAACCCGTCATATCAGTCACAGTCGTGTGGCAGACCCTGTCACTGAAATGATGGGTTGGTTAAAGTGTGCATGTCCTGTTTTGTTTATACAACATAAGGGTGGGTGGGAGGGCCCAAGGATAATTCCATCTTGCACCTCTTTTTTCTTTTCTTTTTCTTTGCATCATGTGCTGATTGGGGAGGGTTTTTTGGAAGGGACATCCTGCGTGACACTGCAGTGCCACTCCTAAATGGGCCCGGTGTTTGTGTCGGCCACTAGGGTCGCTAATCTTACTCACACAGTCAGCTACCTCATTGCGCCTCTTTTTTTCTTTGCGTCATGTGCTGTTTGGGGAGGGTTTTTTGGAAGGGACATCCTGCGTGACACTGCAGTGCCACTCCTAGATGGGCCCGGTGTTTGTGTCGGCCACTAGGGTCGCTAATCTTACTCACACAGCTACCTCATTGCGCCTCTTTTTTTCTTTGCGTCATGTGCTGTTTGGGGAGGGTTTTTTGGAAGGGACATCCTGCGTGACACTGCAGTGCCACTCCTAGATGGGCCCGGTGTTTGTGTCGGCCACTAGGGTCGCTAATCTTACTCACACAGTCAGCTACCTCATTGCGCCTCTTTTTTTCTTTGCGTCATGTGCTGTTTGGGGAGGGTTTTTTGGAAGGGCCATCCTGCGTGACACTGCAGTGCCACTCCTAGATGGGCCCGGTGTTTGTGTCGGCCACTAGGGTCGCTAATCTTACTCACACAGTCAGCTACCTCATTGCGCCTCTTTTTTTCTTTGCGTCATGTGCTGTTTGGGGAGGGTTTTTTGGAAGGGACATCCTGCGTGACACTGCAGTGCCACTCCTAGATGGGCCCGGTGTTTGTGTCGGCCACTAGGGTCGCTAATCTTACTCACACAGCTACCTCATTGCGCCTCTTTTTTTCTTTGCGTCATGTGCTGTTTGGGGAGGGTTTTTTGGAAGGGACATCCTGCGTGACACTGCAGTGCCACTCCTAGATGGGCCCGGTGTTTGTGTCGGCCACTAGGGTCGCTTATCTTACTCACACAGCGACCTCGGTGCAAATTTTAGGACTAAAAATAATATTGTGAGGTGTGAGGTATTCAGAATAGACTGAAAATGAGTGTAAATTATGGTTTTTGAGGTTAATAATACTTTGGGATCAAAATGACCCCCAAATTCTATGATTTAAGCTGTTTTTTAGTGTTTTTGGAAAAAAACACCCGAATCCAAAACACACCCGAATCCGACAAAAATAATTCGGTGAGGTTTTGCCAAAACGCGTTCGAACCCAAAACACGGCCGCGGAACCGAACCCAAAACCAAAACATAAAACCCGAAAAATTTCAGGCGCTCATCTCTAGTTCCACAGGGAAACATCGGAGTGTAGAGTGGATCTTGATCCAGAGGCACCAACAGGCTAAAGCTTTAGGCTGTCCCAGGATGCATTGGGGCGGGCCTCCTCTATAACCCTGCCTCTAGGCACTGTGAGCTGAGTTTCGTTAACAGTCCAATGCATGAGCAGGTAAAAGAGAAGGTAGATGTTAGTCACATAGAACCACATTCTCACGACAGGAAAAGGGACCAGTGGCTAATGCCATACAAACCCATAGAAGCTAGGTGCATCAGGGTGTGCGCCCTGTGGAACCCAATGTACCTTGCAGAAAGAGAGTTAACAATGGAAAGTCGACCATAACTCTCCTTTTCTGCAGCAGGTTACATTGGTTTCCACAGGGAAACATCGGGGATGTCCTAAAGCAGTTCCTCAAGGGAGGGGACGCACCTTAGTGGGTATGAGAACCCAGCGTCCAAAGGAAGCATCCTGGGAGGTGAAAGTATCAAAGGCATAGAGCCTAATAAACGTGTTCACAGAGAACTACGTAGTCGCCTTGCACAATTGTTCTGCGGAGCACCATGGCGGGCTGCCCAAGAAGGTCCAGCAGACCGAGTAAGAATGGGCATTAATAGCAGCAGGAGCTGGGAGACCAGCTTAAGCATAAGCTTGTACAATCACCATTCTAATCCATCTGGCCAAAGTTTGCTTATTCGCAGGCAAGCCACATTTGTGAAAACCAAACAAAACAAATAGGGAATCTGACCTCCTGATAGAGGCAGTCCTCTCGGAGAGCCCATACCACATCCAAAGACCACTCTTTGGAGAACAAATCAGTAGCGATAAAGGCCGGAACCACAGTCTCTTGGTTGAGGTGAAACATTGACACCACCTTAGGTAAATAACCTGGCAGAGGCGGAACTACCGGCAGTGCAAGCAGTGCGTTGCACTGGGGCCCGCCTCTGTTCAGGGGCCCAAGCATGTAATGAGTCAAACTGACTCATTACATGCCGCTGTGCGCTGCGGGCAACCGCTGCCCGCAGCGCACAGCCGCCCGGAGAGAGAGGAGAGGAGCGGCGCGCACTTTCTTTCTTTCTTTCTGTCTCTTTCTTTTTTTATTTGTTGGGACTGCCTGCCGCAATGTGTAAAAAGGGGGAATCAGCCTGCCGCAATGTGTAAAAAGGGGAACTGCCTGCCGCTATGTATAAAAATGGGGAATCTGCCTGCCGCTATGTATAAAAATGGGGAATCTGCCTGCCGCAATGTGTAAAAAGGGGGAATCTGCCTGCCGCAATGTAAAAATGGGGAATCTGCCTGCCACAATGTGTAAAAAGGGGGAATCTGCCTGCCGCAATGTAAAAATGGGGAATCTGCCTGCCGCAATGTGTAAAAAGGGGGAATCAGCCTGCCGCAATGTGTAAAAATGGGGAATCTGCCTGCCGCTATGTATAAAAATGGGGAATCTGCCTGCCGCTGGCCCTCATTCCGAGTTGTTCGCTCGCAAGTGAATTTTAGCAGCTTTGCACACGCTAAGCCGCCGCCTACTGGGAGTGAATCTTAGCATCTTAAAATTGCGAACGATGTATTCGCAATATTGCGATTACACACCTCGTAGCAGTTTCTGAGTAGCTTCAGACTTAGTCGGCATCTGCGATCAGTTCAGTGCTTGTCGTTCCTGGTTTGACGTCACAAACACACCCAGCGTTCGCCCAGACACTCCTCCGTTTCTCCGGCCACTCCTGCGTTTTTCCGGAAACGGTAGCGTTTTTTCCCACACGCCCATAAAACGGGCTGTTTCCGCCCAGTAACACCCATTTCCTGTCAATCACATTACAATCGCCAGAACGATGAAAAAGCCGTGAGTAAAATTCCTAACTGCATAGCAAATTTACTTGGCGCAGTCGCAGTGCGAACATTGCGCATGCGCATTAAGCGGAAAATCGCTGCGATGCGAAGATTTTTACAGAGCGAACAACTCGGAATGACCCCCGCTATGTGTAAAAAGGTAGAATCTGCCTGCCGTAATGTGTAAAAAGGGCACGCTGTCTGCCGTTATGTGTAAAAAGTGTATGCTGTCTGCCGTAATGTGTAAAATGGGGATGCTGTCTGCCGTTATGTGTAAAAAGTGTATGCTGTCTGCCGTAATGTGTAAAATGGGGACGCTGTCTGCCGCTATGTGTAACGAGGGCACGCTGTCTGCCGCTATGTGTAACGAGGGCACGCTGTCTGCCATTATGTGTAAAAAGTGTATGCTGTCTGCCGTAATGTGTAAAAAGGGGATGCTGTCTGCCGCTATGTGTAACGAGGGCACGCTGTCTGCCATTATGTGTAAAAAGTGTATGCTGTCTGCCGTAATGTGTAAAATGGGGACGCTGTCTGCCGTAATGTGTAAAAAGTGCACGCTGTCTGCCGCTATGTGTAACGAGGGCACGCTGTCTGCCGTTATGTGTAAAAAGTGCACGCTGTCTGCCGTTATGTGTAAAAAGGGGAATCTGTTCGCTGTAAGGTGTAAAAGGGTCTCTACCTGGTGTAGTGGTGCTACTGTGCGGCGTAATTTGAAGAATGGAGACTACTGTGCACCGTTTTATGAATTGGTATTATTTTGTGGACACACCCCTTCCCCACGAAGCCACGCCAATATGTATTTTTGCGCGCGCCTACGGCGCGCACTGCCCATGGGGTGGACTTGGATGGGATGGGGGGGGGGCCCAAAGCATTTTGTCGCACCTGGGCCCACCGCTTGCTTGTTCCGCCACTGTAACCTGGGTAAGTTCTAAGAACTGCCCGGTCACAATGAAATATTAGAAAGGGTGGACGACAGGACAATGCACCTAAGTCTGACACCCTTCTTGCAGAGGCAATAGCCAGTAAAAACAAGACCTTGGCCGTGAGCCATTTAAGGTCCACTGTCCCAAGAGGTTAAAATGGAGACTCTTGCAGTGCATTCAGGACAACAGACAGATCCCATGGAGCCACAGGAGAGACATAGGGAGGTTGAATCCGTAAGACACCCTGATGCTGCTTTCAGATCGCAAATGCCGGATCCTACCCGGTAAGAGAAATGTGTCCTTACCGGGTGGGATCCGGCATTTTCTCTCCTCTGCTGGCTTTCCGACCCGGCAATATACCGGGTCGGTTGCCATAGCAGCGAGGGGCGCAGCAGAAGCAGGGGCGGGGGTGGAGGCGGCGCTGGGAGATGAGCTCATCTCCTGCGCCGCCTCTCCCTATGCTGTGAATGGGAGCCGTGTCGCATCGAAACGGCTCTCATTCACACTGCACCTGACCCGGTATTAAACCCGGTAATAACCCTTCTTTTTAACGGGGTTGAATTACCGGGTCAGGTGACCCGCTAATTCGGCAAAGGCGCTTTCACATCGCACACTAACCCGTTTCGACACAGCAATATGCCGTGTCGATACCGGGTTATTTGTGCAATGTGAAAGGGGTATGAGTGAATGTATGAACGTCAGGTATAGATGCAATTTTTCTCTGAAGTCCAGGCTTCTTTGCAGAGAAACAACAGACAAAGAGGAAGGGGGGTGCAAATCCCCAACCCCCAAATTCCCTTCCGCACACTGAGAATTACCTGTAACAATCCCTGAACCTATCTGGTAATAAAATTCAGAGAATTCGTCACAAATGTTTGCAAACACATGTTTAGCTGCTGGCCACTTCACGGCTTCTCTGATACAGCAGTCCTAACCTACATAATAGCAGTGCCCACATAGGGCCATGTAATTTGTCACAGTACGCCTCATGATAAAGGCTTTTACTAAAACACTTCCAAACAGAGAGCTAACTTACCCGGGAGCCACCCCCAGGATCTCCCATTGGCACTACAAGGAACAGCATGCCTTCCAAATGCTGCTCCCATTCAATGCCTCATGCACACAAGCAGACAAACAATTGGGAAGCTGCTCAATCATACCTGGAGGTAATTATATATCAGGTGCTGGAAGGGGGGAGGGGTCACAGACAAACAACAGACAAAGAGGAAGGGGGGTGCAAATCCCCAACCCCCAAATTCCCTTCCGCACACTGAGAATTACCTGTAACAATCCCTGAACCTATCTGGTAATAAAATTCAGAGAATTCGTCACAAATGTTTGCAAACACATGTTTAGCTGCTGGCCACTTCACGGCTTCTCTGATACAGCAGTCCTAACCTACATAATAGCAGTGCCCACATAGGGCCATGTAATTTGTCACAGTACGCCTCATGATAAAGGCTTTTACTAAAACACTTCCAAACAGAGAGCTAACTTACCCGGGAGCCACCCCCAGGATCTCCCATTGGCACTACAAGGAACAGCATGCCTTCCAAATGCTGCTCCCATTCAATGCCTCATGCACACAAGCAGACAAACAATTGGGAAGCTGCTCAATCATACCTGGAGGTAATTATATATCAGGATCCTGGGGGTGGCTCCCGGGTAAGTTAGCTCTCTGTTTGGAAGTGTTTTAGTAAAAGCCTTTATCATGAGGCGTACTGTGACAAATTACATGGCCCTATGTGGGCACTGCTATTATGTAGGTTAGGACTGCTGTATCAGAGAAGCCGTGAAGTGGCCAGCAGCTAAACATGTGTTTGCAAACATTTGTGACGAATTCTCTGAATTTTATTACCAGATAGGTTCAGGGATTGTTACAGGTAATTCTCAGTGTGCGGAAGGGAATTTGGGGGTTGGGGATTTGCACCCCCCTTCCTCTTTGTCTGTTGTTTGTCTGTGACCCCTCCCCCCTTCCAGCACCTGATATATAATTACCTCCAGGTATGATTGAGCAGCTTCCCAATTGTTTGTCTGCTTCTTTGCAGAGAAGCCAGAATTCTGGAAGTTCTGAATGTGTATGCATCATAATTCTTATCAGCACACCAGGTGAAGTAAGAATTCCAGACCATGTAATAAATCCAAGCAGATGTCGGTTTGCGGGCTTTTAACATAGTTTGGATGACCTCCTCAGAGAATCCTTTGGCTCTCAGGAACGATGCCTTAAGAGCCACGCCATCAGAGCCAGCCTGGCCAGGTCAAGAAAAATACAAGGGCCCTGTATGAGGAGGTCTGGGCGCTGAGGAAGTAGAAGAGGATGCTCTGTCGAGAGACCCTGCAGGTCTGAGAACCAAGGCCGTCTGGGCCATGCTGGAGCGACTAGAAGTAGAAATCCTCCTGCTTGTTTGAAATTCCGCAGGACCCCGGGCAGGAGTGACACTGGAGGGAACACGTAGGGCAGCCGAAAGTTCCATGGTATTGCCAGTGTGTCCATGAACGCTGCTTGAGGATCCCTGGTCCTTGATCCGAAGACTGGAACCATGTGATTGTGTCGAGACGCCATCAGATCTGCGTCTGGTAGGCCCCACTTGTCCACTAACAGTTGAAAGACTCCGGATGAAGACTCCACTCTCCGGCGTGCACGTCCTGGCGACTGAGGAAGTCTGCTTCCCAGTTTAGGATGCCCGGTATGAACACTACTGATATTGCTGGCAGACGGCGTTCCGTCCAATGAAGAATTTTTGACACTTCCATCATAGCCATGCAGCTTCAAGTGCCACCTTGATGGTTTATGTATGCAACCGTAATGACATTGTCTGACCGTCCTTGTACCAATCTGTTCTGTACCAGAGGCAGGGCGAGAGTCAATGCATTGAACACCGCCCACAACTCCAGAATGTTTATTGGGAGGAGTAACTCCTCCTTGGTTCAGCGACCCTGAAAAGAGTGTTGCTCCAACACCGCACCCCCTCCCCTCAGACTGGCGTCCACTGTCAAACAAATAGAATATACTAATTATCAAGTGCGCTATCAAGAGCAGCCGGTGTAGGGAAGGTCAAGTCCCTGAGATTAAACAAAGAAAATATATACATACACACACCAGCACTGGCTGTTTATGAAAAAGACAGAACGGCTTCTATATTAATAAATGTAACAGATTTATTAAATTACACACAATAATAAAAAATGATGGCAATAAAAGGCGTAAAAAAAACACTGTCTCTGTGCTTAAATGGTGCGGTTGCCACAGGTCTAGATGGATTAGCTGACTAGGAGTTGATTATAAACTGAATAGCATAGATAGCATATTGGATAAAAGTTTAACAGTTTCCCATCGGCAGTGGGTATGATGTTACCGGTGGGCCAAATGCGGATGATGCAGTCCCCTTATTCCTTGGCTTAGGAAAGATTCCTCTTGAGCAGCGGGGATCTGTTAGGCCAGGTGCTGTAAAACCCCAAACAGGTGAGGGATAGGTCCAATTAATGTCAGCATGTAGTATAGATCCAAGTGGCAGGGCATCTATTGTCAGCAGGACCCAGTCGGGGATGCAGAAGGGACAGCCCCTGCTCAATTGCTTGTCCTGTAGCCACCTTTCAGCGACAGATGAACCTTCGGAGTCAAAGTGATCATGTGAGATCTGATCCGATGAGGTAGGCCGTCATACTTGGAAAGGATTAACCTCTGCAGAGTGCAAGAATAAAATTGAGTGTACTCTACCATGTCGAATACCGACATCATCAGGCCAAGTACTTGCATCGCCGAGTGTATAGACACTCTGGGGCGACAAAGGAAGCATCTTATCTCATCTTGAACTCTTAGGACTTTTTCTGGAGACAAAAACAGTCATTGACTGTATGTGTTCAGAAGTGCCCCCAGGTGCATCATGCTCTGAGCTGGGACCAGCGAGGATTTCTTCCAATTGATGAGCCAACCGTGTGCTTGTGGAAGCTTAGCATCAGTTGTAGATGACTGAGGAGGACATCGTGGGAGTTTGCCAGGATCAGCAAGTCGTTCAGATACGGCAGGGTCCTGACTCCCTGGTGACAGAGATGGGCCGTCATTACGGCCATGACCTTGGTGAAGATCCAAGCAGCCATAGCCAGTCCAAATGCCAGAGCCTGGAACTGATATTGGAGGTTACCAATAGCAAACCACAGATACTACTGATGCAACATGGCATTAGGTACCTGTATATGCAGGTATGCATCCTGTATATCCAGGGATACCATATAGTCTCCGGGTTCCATAGCCAGTATAATTGAGCGCAGTGTTTCCATACGGAACTTGGACACTCTCACAAACTTCTTCAGTGATTTGAGGTTGAGTATAGGCTGGAAAGACCCATTGGGTTCAGAACTAGAAACAGGGTCGAGTAGTAACTTCTACCTCTCTGGGCCAGAGGAACCGGCACTACCACTCCGGTATTCAGGAGAGAACTCACAACCTTTTGCACGCTTGCGCGTTTAACAGTTTCGAAGGGATAACCGTGGTGCAAAACTGGGGGGGACGTCTCTTGAAGGAGACTACACAGCTGTGAGAGACAACCTCTCGCATCCATGCATCTGAAGTGGTCACTAACCAGACCTAGGTGAACTGCAGAAGTCGGCCTCCCACCCTGAGAGCATGTGCGGGTCAGGTTGCTGCCATATTCACCAAGATCTTCAACAAATCACTGGAGCTACAGAAAGTCCCTTCCTGCCTCAAAAGGTCCACTATCATCCCGGTCCCCAAGATACCCCCTATCACAAACCTGAATGACTACAGGCTGATAGCACTGACGTCTGTGGTCATGAAAACGTTTGAGAATCTGGTTTTTAGTCACCTGAAAACTGTGACTGGCCCCCAACTGGACCTCCTACAGTTCGCCTATCAATTGAATCGGTGTGTTTAAAATGCAGTCAACCTGTACCTGCACTACATTCTACAGCACCTAGACATTCCCAGTACCAACGCGATTGTCCTGTTTGTCGATTTCAGCTTGGCCTTCAATACAATCGTCCCCAGCATCCTCCACCCCAAATTACTTTGCCTAGGTGTCCCAGAAGCTATCTGTTCCTGGATAGTAAACTTCCTGACAGATAGGACACGGTGGTGAAAGCAGGGGAATTAATCTCTCAAGCACGGTCCATTAGTACAGGGGCCCCTCGGGGCTGTGTCCTCTCACCCCTGCTCTTCTCCCTGTACACAAATGACTGTACCTCAGAGGCGCAGTCAGTAATGATCATCAAATTCGCTGACGACACCACCGTCATCGGCCTCATCAAGGACGGGGATGAATCGGCCTATAGACGGGAAGTAGACCGGTTGGCTCACTGGTGCAGCCACAGCAACCTTGAGCTCAACCCCCTCAAAACTGTAGAGATGATAGTAGACTTCAGGAAGAAGTCAGCTAGTGCACCTCCGCTAACGATTGCTGACAGTGTGGTATCGCTAGTGGACTCCTTCAGGTTCCTAGGGACCACAATCTCCTGGGACCTTAAATGGGGGTCGAACGCTGACGCCACTGTCGGGATAGTGCAGCAGAACTTGCTCAGGCAACTAAGGAAGTTCAACATCCCACAGAAGCTTCTACTCCTCTTCTACTGCTCGATTGTGGAGTCGGTACTGTGCTCCTCGATACTGGTATGGTACAGCTCCGCCAGCACGAGGGACAGATGCAGGCTCCAAAAGGTGGTCAGAACCGCAGAGAAGATCATCGGGGCCGACCTTCCCTCAGTCCAGGACCTGTATCTGTCTAGAGCTAAAAAGCGGGGCAACAAAGATAGTAAAGGACCAGCTACACCACGGCCACAGCATGTTTAACTTGCTACCTACAGGCAGGCATTATAGGGCCGTCCCTGCCGGGTCCACCAGAAGCCTCAAAAGTTTCTTTCCCCAAGCAGTCCGCCTGCTGAACTCCTGAACATTGACTGACTAGACGTACATGTAACTCACTTGTGTCCCTACGGTATACCTATCTGTAGGACTTTACCCCCCATCCCCCCCCTGCTTGCTTATCTGTTACATACTTGGCTGTTGTATAGCAAACCGTAGACGAATTCCTAGTATACGCAAGCATACCTTGCCAATACAACTGATTCTGATTCGTGGATTATGAGGAAGTAGCCCGCTTAGATGACCCAGAGACACTAGAGTGACCGGGAGTACATTTTTGTCTGAATGATTTAATTGCTGCAACTGGTTAGACAAATTTTACGCCCAAGGCGGATTAACCATAGGGACATTTTGTGCCTATTATGGCCCAGGTGGTCCCATAAGGGGCGTAAGGCATTCCACTAGAGTACACAGTAGGTTTGTGAATGCAGCCCAGGGTGGCTACTGATTGGTTACAGAAGCTGTGGACTGAATGGGAGATTTATGATACATAGTACACAGACCATTATATACAGCTTCCCCTCTGGTAAATCTTTGGCGCATGCTCTGCATGATGCAGGAGCGTCCACAGACTTACTGCCCTTCTTGTTAGACATTGGGGGTCATTCCGAGTTGATCGCTCATTGCCGATTTTCGCAACGGAGTGATTAAGGCAAAAATGCGCATGCGCATGGTACGCAGTGCGCATGCGCTAAGTATTTTAGCACAAAACTTAGTAGATTTACTCACGTCCGAACAAAGAATTTTCATCGTTGAAGTGATCGGAGTGTGATTGACAGGAAGTGGGTGTTTCTGGGCGGAAACTGACCGTTTTTTGGGGAGTGTGCGGAAAAACGCAGGCGTGCCAGCATAAAACGCGGGAGTGTCTGGAGAAACGGGGGAGTGGCTGGCCGAACGCAGGGCGTGTTTGTGACGTGAAACCAGGAACGAAACGGACTGAGCTGATCGCAGTGTAGGAGTAAGTCTCGAGCTACTCAGAAACTGCTAAGAATTTTCTATTCGCAATTCTACTAATCTTTCGTTCGCAATTCTGCTAAGCTAAGATACACTCCCAGAGGGCGGCGGCCTAGCGTGTGCAATGCTGCTAAAATCTGCTAGCGAGCGAACAACTCGGAATGACCCCCATTGTACACAAATGCAACAACAGAGCGAATTAGTACGATAAAGCCAGACAAAGTACAATACCTGCGAATAAATCCATTAGTATCTGACTGTAGACACAGTACACAACACCAGCGAATAAATCCGGTATTATGTGACAGTAGAATACACGTAATAGGTAAATACTGTGATGCACTATATATATGACCCTGATGCACCAAGTCCCTTAGGGTCCAGAATATAGTGATAGATATATCTGGGAAACACTGAAATTGAAACCACACAGCAGATACAGGCATACACAGTCACAGGCGATGCAGATAATTATTATTACAATAAAACTGCACTGGACTAGTATATGTACAGTCCCAGAGACTAGCCGCAACTATGCTTATAAGATGGTGCCCAGCGTATCAGTCAGGGAGTGAGGGAGAGTGTGAGGCAGCTCCATGGTGGGAAAATCTACAGTAGATGTCGCCCTGGGCCAGGGAGAGGCTACAGGTCAAGCGCCAGCTCCCCTATGCTGGACTTCCACCCCAGGTACTAGTGAGCCTTATTAAATGGGGTGTCAGTACACCCGACCTGTGCTCTATTGCCTTGGTGGTCTAGTGGGGTCCCTGCTCAGTGACAGTGTCCTCGCCAGCACCAAGACCTATCTCCCTAGGTCACGGACGGAATGCGATTTAATGTTGGGTCCCGTCTGGGGGACCCTCTTACCTCCTCCCTGTAGCAGCCATGCAAACTAGGAGAGTGACTGCAACCATGTGCCTAAAGCCGGAGCGTCTCTGCCACAAGTACCCAGGAATAGGTCGCGGGAGTCAGGGCCGGCTCCAGGCCTACTAGTACCCTGAGTGAGAACATGTAAAAGCACCCCCCCAACCCCTATGCGCAAACCGAAGGTGCGCGCGCTCCAGGAAAGTGGGCGTGGCCTCGGGGGAAGTGAGCGTGGCCTCATAACTTCATATTATTAAACTATAAATAAATGTATTTTCACACCCCCTCTATGCACACAATTAGCAGCCTTACACATAACAGCCACAGTAGTGTTCCTTACACACAATGGGGTATATTTACTAAGATTCGTATTTGTCGGGATTTGGTGGGAGTTTAAACTCGAATATCATCGGTAGTGTGCATTTGCAACTTTTTGAATTTATGTTCGCTCATTTACTAAGCTTTCGTATTCGTCCTATTCGTAGTGGTCGATGTCGCGGTCATTCATAGTTTTTCGTAGTTTTTCGTAGTTTTTCGCCACTGAATGTGTTTGTTTTCGGCCGAAGATGGTTTTTTCCAAGCGTCATTCGTACTACGAGTGTTCGGCCGTGATACGTCACCAATGCGGCCGTTTTTTTCTTCTTTTCGTTTTCTAGTGTGAGTCATGATTGGTTTAGAGGAATACGAGGGAGTGTCAATGCGCAACCATATAAATACGCCCCCAAACGACCGAACCTTGTGGGTTTAGTCAGTGGAGAAGAGAGAGGTAGCGTTGTGAGTAGTTTGGTAAGTGAGTGGTTTTGTGGTTTTTCTATTGTTGAGTGCTTTGCTGTGAAAGGTGTCTTGTGTTGTTTGTTGTCTTGTTACTTATTAGTGTGTCATATTTTCTGTCCTTGTGGTTTTTTTAAGTCTCTTGTCACTGTAATTGTGTGTGTGTGTGTGTGTGTGTGTGTGTGTGTGTGTGTGTGTGTGTGTGTATGTGTGTGTGTTGTGTTAGTTTTAGAGGTAGAGGAGGTTTTTTTAGTAAAATTATTTCTATTTGTTCAGTGTTGTTTGTCTCAATCATGTCGGATTCTGAGGTTAGTGAGGCGGGGGAGGCGCAGGAGGTTAGTGAGGTGGAGGTTAGTGAGGGGGGTGAGGAGGAGGAGGTTGCAGAGGAGGCACCTGAGTCCTCTAGTGAGAGTGATGTGGCTCCGCAGCCACGTACCACAACCAAATCAGGGCGCAATGTAAAATTTACTTATGAGGAGAATGTGGCCCTAGTTCACGAGATAATGCAATATAATCATCGCCAGCTTTTTGGCCAAGAGGCAGCTAAGATGTCGTCCAGGAAGAAGGCACAAATGTGGCATAAGGTGGTTTCTGCAGTCAATTGTGAGGGCTTAGTGAGGCGAACCGAGGAGACCTGCAGGAAAAGGTTTTATGACATAAAGCGTCGTGTGAAAGCCAAAATGGCAAGGGAGACCAAGTCTGCATGCCAAACTGGTGGTGGTGCCCCTTTTGTGGCGACGTATTTGGATTATGAGTTGCCCCTGCAGAGCCTCATTCCTACAGAGGTCGTGAGTGGGACTTATGTGAAGGACTCCGATCGGCGAAAGAAGGCTGGTAAGTTTATAGTTTGTATTTTGTAATGTATTTAATGTTGCCTTTGACATTGTGTATGTTGTTTTTGTATTTTTGTGGTTTATTTTAATGTTTGAGAAAGACTGTCTTATTAATCGGCCCGTATATTGTTTGGAAAGTGTCATTTGTGTGTTTTATGGATGTTTTGTTTGAATTAATATATTTTACTGAATTGTAAAAGTAATTAAATGTTAATGTAGCCACTATTAGTTTTGGCGCATAAAATAGTGTTGTTATTTTATTTAGGACATAAAAAGACTAAAGTTTCCTCCGGACCAGGCTCTTCTCAATCTGCGAAACCAGATGCTGCTACTGCAGGTAAATATTTTTCTTCAGGAATGCCTTTGAAAACAATGTGGGTAGAAATTTATTTTTATACACCACACACAGGAACTTCCACACAGGTTGAACCGACACGGAGGTTAAGTCTGACTGGGGCCTCCAGACCAGCTTCACAGACATCACCAAGACGACGCATCTCCAAAGTCTCAGAATTACCACCACATTAACTGCTCGAGAGTCCGCCACCCATGTCCCCGCATTCGCCACAGTTGCCAGGTGAGTTTAATTGCAAAAACACACATATCACATTTTTGTTTATTATACTCCCTTTACAGGGACAAAATGCAGCCTTCATATTGTGTCACAAATCTACACCACATTTTAAGCAGACACTTTAGCATAAAGGTACTTGAAACATTATATTAAAATATAAACCTAAAAAAAACATATGTAAACACATGAAAGTTGGTTATGACTACTATTTCAAATAATTCAAGCAGTGCGAGAACACATATACAGATACAGGCATCTTTATCTGGTAATGTCTGCGGAGCTTTGACACAGCATGGTGATTTATGCTAAGGCATTCATGTTTTGCTTATGGCATAAAAACATTAGTCACACATCAAAACATCCGTGGAGTATGTAATTACATTACAGGATGAAGTCTGCCTGTCGTAGCAAATAAACACCTTGGAAAGGCAAGGATAAAGATGGGTTCATCTGTATTAGTCACAATAAAGTGTAGTGTAACATTGAAATTGTACCAAAAAATGTGACAATGAGTTTGGTAACCCGACAAAAAACAAACAAAAAAAAACATTAATGTACAAACTTAGCTTAACATTGTGGGATAAATGTGGCTCAAAGTACACATCAGTATTACGTACAATTACAACACAAATATATACTTACATCAACCAAATTTATTTCTACAGCAGAGGTCATTGTGATGGAAAGTCAGCCTGCCCAACGCCAGCAAACAACCACTGAGGATACAATTGTCTTACAGTTAACACCCATACCACCGCATGAGCAAACTACCGCTCACTTTGCAACACCTCCCACTCCACACACACCTGACCTACTGACAAGCCCAGTGGCGGATCCAGGGGGGGGGCACTTGGGCCCGTGCCCCCCCTGTCATTTCTGGCCTCCGTCCCCTCCGTCCCCCGTTCTCCCCCTGCGCTCCCCCGTTCTCCCCCGGCGCCGCATAGGGAGATGACGGGCGCCCGCTGAGATGTGTTACCAGCGGGCGCTGGTCTCCCTGCACAGCGGTAGCCGGAGGCAGGAGCTCAGTACTGAGCTCCGGCTTCCGGCGCTGTCACTGTGCGCCGTGCGCTATGGGACAGACGTCAGTCATGACGTCTCTCTCATAGTGCTGAGGAGCGGACGCCCAGGGAGGAGGAGGACTGCAGCGGCGCGGAAACAGGGCTCGGTAAGTATGTTTTTTTCTTCCTTAATGCAGCGGGGGCATCTCCTGGGGGCAAACTACGGGGGACATTACTACTGGGGGGCATCAACAAGGGGCATTACTACTGGGGGGGCAAACTACTGGGGGCATTATAACTGGGGGGCATCTACTGGGGGCATCACTACTGAGGGGTCATCTATTGGGGGCAGCTACTGGGGGACATTTTTACTGGGGGCCATCTACTGGGGGCATTACTACAGGGGGGTCATCTATTGGGGCAAACTCGTAGGGGGCATTATTACTGGGGGGTCATCTATTGGGGGCAGCTACTGGGGCATTATTACTGGGGGGCATCTACTGGGGGCATTACTACTGGGGGGTCATCTATTGGGGGCAGCTACTGGGAGACATTTTTACTTGGGGGCATCTACTGGGGGCATTATTACTGGGGGGCATCTACTGGGGGCATTACTACTGGAAGGTCATCTATTGGGGCAAACTTATAAGGGGCATTACTACTGGGGGCAAACTACTGGAGGACATTATTACTGGGGGGTATCTACTGGGGGCAAACTGCTGGGGGACATTATTACTGGGTGGCATTTACTGGGGGCAAACTACTGGGGGACTATTACTGGGGGCCAACTACAAAGGTGCCAACTACTGGCGGCGTAACTACAGGGGCATTACTACTGGCGGCTTAACTACAGGGGCATTACTACTTGGGGGCTAAACTACAGGGGGGGCCAAACTACTGGGGGCTTAACTACAGGGGCCAAACTACTGGGGATAACTACAGGGGCCAAACTACTGGGGGCATTACTACTGAAGGCTAAGCTACAAGGGGGTATAACTACAGGGACTAAACTACAATGGGGCAAACTACAGGGGGGCATTACTACTGGTGGCTAAACTACTGGGGGCATTACCACTGGGAGGCTAAACTAAAGGGGGCAGGGGTAAACTACTGGGGTCATGATTGCAGGGGAATTACCACTGGGGGCATAATGACTGGGGGCATTACTACAGGCAACATTACTACTGGGGGCAATACAGGCATTGCAAAAGGGGCACCACTACTTGGGGGTCTATATAAGGGGCACTACCAGTACAGTGGACATTGCATAATGAGCGCTACAACTGTGGGCATTGTATAAGAAGCGCCACCTCACATGCACCGAAGCCGCACGCAAATGTACTTGCCCCTTCCATGGTGCCCCCCCCTATCATTTTCTTCTGGATCCGCCCCTGGACAAGCCCAACCCCCCAAACACCACAGGCACAAGAACAAGCTTTTTGGGCCAACTGGGCCAGCATGCAGAGCAATACTTTGGACTGCTTACGACAACAAACACAGTCCACTGCAAGTGTAGCCCATCACATACCACGCCTATGCAGAACCAGCAGCAGGCAAACGATGGAGCTAACAAGAGTGGCCAACACAGTGGAACTCATGAGGGCAGACAACAATAGACTGATCGACATATACCAACGAGTGATGGATGATAATCATAGGCTCCATCAAGGCTACTTGCAGCTTTTTACGGCCACACAAACAACCCAAGACAACATGGTCCGAATGATGGAGAGTCAAACGTCAGCAACAAGAGACTTAAACTTGACTCTTACAAATCTAACAATGCATTTGACACAAGGGACCCACACAAGCTCGAGCTCAACAACAACAACCCCCATAGTGACTCCTGTCACGTCACCACCCAGACGGTCTGCCAGAACTCGGAGACACTCCAGTGGAAAGGGGACAGCCACTGAAAAGAGTCACAAGGAATAATAATTTGCCTTTGTTTATATTGTTTATTAGTTTTTCTTTCGAGGTGATTTTAAAACATTCACAGTTACACATTTTGAAGGCAAAAGCACAAGTAAAGCAGTCATTAACAAAACGTGTGTTGTGTGTATTTGCTAGGTGAACATAATAACAACAACAACAACAACAACAACAACAACAACAACAACAACAACAGTTAAGTATTACAATATGCATGGTGGTAATTATGTGACAATCAGTACTGATGCAGCACAGGTGATGTTTTTTGATCAAAAAACTTGACTATTTTTTTATTTGAATTATGTTTGTTGATTTTTACTACCTTAGACGTTTCTTCTTTAGGCCTCATTTGCATTTGACCATGAGTGAAGCATAAATGCTATGTAAGGTTCATGTCTAACAATTTTTTGGTGTTTTCAAACTTTTTTAAAATCTTGAAAAATATGGTGATTGCTTTTTACAGCATTTCAGGTATTCACAAATACACACAAAATACATTCCAAACCAGCAATACGTATGTTGAGGCAAAAAAAAAAACGTTGTAGAGTAGTGAAGTGTGAAACACGCCAGGAAAAAGCAGTTCTATTTGAAAAGTGCAAAAAAATACGAATTGTATAGTTTTGCGGCCGCATTTAAGCTTTTTACTGCCGAACCTACAAATACGAAACATTGATAAATCACAGAGTTCTATTAATTGACTGGCGCATTTGACCGATGGTGTATTCATTCGTATTTCTGTGTGCGACAGTGCAAAAAAATACGAATGCTACAAACACTGCCGAATTTGACCTTTTGTAAATGCCCGAATTGCCACTTAGAAAAAAAACAACACATCGATTGAAAACGAACGCAATACGAATCTTAGTAAATATACCCCAATGTCTCCAGTATAGTGTCAGATACACATAATGGCCAAAATTTACTAAAAATTCGAGTTTGTCCGATTTGTGTTTTTTTTTCTAAATCCCAATCCGGGAATTCACTAAGCACCAATCTCGGCAGTGTTTGGGCTATTCGTAATGGTTTGATTAGCAAAGTTCAGAAATACAAATGAATAGACCATCGGTCAAACACGGCTGTTATTTCATACAATACGGGCATTCACTATTCATTCGTATTTGGGTGTTAGTCTCTGAGTGCTCAACTGCGGGTGTATTTTTTTGCGATTCGTTAAAAAAAGCAGCAAAAAAATAGACCTGCTTTTTCCAGGCGAGTTTGGATAATCATGCACGGATCAGTGAGATCTGTGCATGTTTATCTATGGAAAAGGGTCTGTTTACTGTAAAATCGTGAAAAAAAATTGCGTGGGGTCCCCCCTCCTAAGCTAAACCAGCCTCGGGCTATTTGAGCCGGTCCTGGTTGAAAAAATATGGGGAAAAAATTGACAGGGGTTCCCCCATATTTGATCATCCAGCACCGGGCTCTGTGCCTGGTCCTGGTGCAAAAAATACGGGGGACAAAAAGTGTAGGGGTCCCCCGTATTTTTTGAACCAGTACCGGGCTCCACTAGTCAGAGAGATAATGCCACAGCCGGGGGACACTTTTATATAGGTCCCTGCGGCCCTGGCATTAAATCACTAACTAGTCACCCCTGGCCGGGGTACCCTGGAGGAGTGGGAACCCCTTAAATCAAGGGGTCCCCCCCTCCAGCCACCCAAGGGCCAGGGGTGAAGCCCGAGGCTGTCCCCCCATCCATGGGCTGCGGATGGGGGGCTGATAGCCAAGTGTAAAATAAAAGAATATTGTTTTTTGCACAAGAACTAAAAGTCCCTGCAAGCCTCCCCCGCAAGCTGGTACTTGGAGAACCACAAGTACCAGCATGCGGGGGTTAAACGGGCCCGCTGGTACCTATAGTTCTTCTGCAAAAAAAATACCCAAATAAAAACAGGACACACACACCTTGAAAGTACAACTTTATTACATACATTCCGACACACACATGCTTACCTATGTTCAGATGCCGACTCGGCCCACGTCTCGATGTCGATTCCAGGGTACCTGAAAATAAAATTATACTCACCTAAATCCAGTGTGTCGTGTCCTTTTTTAATAATCCACGTACTTGGCAAAAAAACAAACCGCATACCCGATCCACTCACTGAAAGGGGTCCCATGTTTACACATGGGACCCCTTTCCCCGTCTGCCGGGACCCCCCCTGACTCCTGTCAAAGAGGGCCCCTTCAGCCAATCAGGGAGCGCCACGTCGTGGCACCCTCCTGATTGGCTGTGACCTCCTGTAGTGTCAGTGAGGCTGTGCAGTGAAGATACAATGTAGCGCATAGGCGCACCATTGTATCCAATGATGGGAACTTTGCGGTCAGCAGTGAGGTTACTTTCGGTCAACAGCTGACCGCAAAGTTCCCACCATTGGTTACAATGGAGCGCATAGGCGCTACATTGTATCTCTGCCGTGTGCTGCCTCACAGACACTACAGGAGCACACAGCCAATCAGGAGGGTGCCACGACGTTGCGCTCCCTGATTGGCAGAAGGGACCCTCTTTGACAGTAGTCAGGGGGGGTCCTGGCAGTCGGGGAAAGGGGTCCCATGTGAAAACATGGGACCCCTTCCAGTGCGTCGTCGGGTTTCCGTTTTTTTATTTTGCAAAGTACGTGGATTATACAAAGGAAAGAAGATACCCTGGATTATGTGAGTATAATTTTTTTCACAGGTACCCCTAGGATTCTACATGGAGAAGAGGACCGAGCCACGTGTGAACATAGGTAAGTATGTATGTTTGGAGGTGTGCATGTATGTAATAAACTTATACTATCACGGTGTGTGTGTTCTGTTTTTTGTTGGGTATTTTTTTAGTAGTAGTACTACAGGTACCAGCGGGCCCGGTTTTCCACCGCATGCTGGTACTTGTGGTTCTCCAAGTACCAGCTTGCGGGGGAGGCTTGCTGGGATTTGTAGTACTGCTACTTAAAACAATATTCTCTTTTTTTACACAAGGCTATCAGCCCCCCATCCGCCACCCTTGGATGGGGGGGACAGCCTCAGGCTTCACCCCTGGCCCTTGGGTGGGTTGAGGGGGGGACCCCTTGATTTAAGGGGTTCCCACTCCTCCAGGGTACCCCGGCCAGGGTGACTAGTTGGGTATGTAATGCCAGGGCCGCAGGGACCAGTATAAAAGTGTCCCCCGGCTGTGGCATCATGTACCTGGCTAGTGGAGCCCGGTGCTGGTTTCAAAAATACGGGGGACCCCTACGCTTTTTGTCCCCCGTATTTTTGGAACCAGGACCAGGTGCAGAGCCCGGTGCTGGTTGTTGAAATATGGGGGAACCCCTGACATTCCCCCCCCCCATATTTTTTCAACCAGGACCGGCTCAAAGAGCCCGAGGCTGGTTTTGCTTAGGAGGGGGGACCCCACGCATTTCCCCCCCCAAATTTAAACTATTTTTATTTTTTTAAAAGATGCACAATGAAACCCTGCACGGATCTCACAGATCCGGCCGAGTTTCATTGCTGTAATGTCGGCAGTGTTTTACTGTTCACTCCCGTAAAACACTGCCAAAAAATACGAATGACATCGACATCGGAAAATACGAAAATGTAAAATACGGCAGCTTAGTAAATGAGGCGTAATAAATTCAAAAAGTTGCACAATAACACATTCGATGTCATTCGTGATGAATCTCCCTCAAAATCGGCACAAATACGAATTTTAGTAAATATACCCCAATGTCTCCAGTATAGTGCCAGATACACATAATGTGCAGTGCCAGATAGAAATGATATACCCCCCAGCAGTGCCAGCTACACATGACATGCCCCGCAGCCGTTCCAGCTACACACAATATGCCCCCAGCAGTGTCAGCTACACATGACATGCCCCCCAGCAGTGCCAGCTACACATGATAGTGTTCACTTTTTAGGGCACGGGTGCTGATCACAGGGAGGGCACATTTTTAAGTTAGGAGGGCAAAATGATGTACATACTGTAATGCTTGGTGCGCATCTACCTACACGGCAACGCATGGACAGTGCGCGCCGAAGGCGCGCAGCAAATATTTAGGGGCGTTGCTTCATGGGGAAGGTGCGTGGCCACATAATAGTGGCAATTCGCATTACACCACACAGTAGTGCAATTAATACACATTGCACCAGGTAGAACCTCCTACACACTTTGCGCCAGGCAGAGCACGTTAGACACTTTGCGCCAGGCAGAGCACGTTAGACACTTTGCGCCAGGCAGAGCACGTTAGACACTTTGCGCCAGGCACAGACGCCTAGTGGGAACACTACATGATATGCTCCCCAGCCATGCCAGCTACACGACATGCCCCCCAGCAGTGCCAGATACATAAATGGCCACACAGTGCCAGATATGTCCCCACAGTTCCAGATACAGAAATGCCCCCACAGTGCCAGATACAGAAATGCCCCCACTGTGCCAGATAAATGCCCCCACAGTGCCAGATAAATGCCCCCACAGTGCCAGATACATAAATGCCCCTACAGTGCCAGATATATCCCCACAGTTCCAGATACATAAATGCCCCTACAGTGCCAGATACAGAAATGCCCCCACAGTGCCAGATATGCCCCCACAGTGCCAGATAAATGCCCACACAGTGCCAGATAAATGCCCCCACAGTGCCAGATACATAAATGCCCCTATAGTGCCAGATACATAAATGCCCCTACAGTGCCAAATATGTCCCCACAGTTCCAGATACATAAATGCCCCTACAGTCCCAGATACAAAAATGCCCCCACAGTGCCAGATAAATGCCCCCACAGTGCCAGATACATAAATGCCCCTACAGTGGCAGATATGTCCCCACAGTTCCAGATACATAAATGCCCCTACAGTGCCAGATACAGAAATGCCCCCACAGTGCCAGATATGCCCTCACAGTGCCAGACACATAAATGCCCCTACAGTGCCAGATATGTCCCCACAGTTCCAGATACATAAATGCCGTTACAGTGCCAGATACTGAAATGCCCCCACAGTGCCAGATAAATGCCCCCACAGTGCCAGATAAATGCCCCCACAGTGCCAGATATGCCCCCACAGTGCCAGATACATAAATGCCCCCACAGTGCCAGATGTCCCCACAGTTCCAGATACATAAATGTCCCTACAGTGCCAGATACAGAAATGCCCCCACAGTGCCATATATGCCCCCACAGTGCCAGATACATAAATGCCCCTACAGTGCCAGATATGTCCCCACAGTTCAAGATACATAAATGCCCCTACAGTGCCAGATACAGAAATGCCCCCACAGTGCCAGATAAATGCCCCCACAGTGCCAGATAAATGCCCCCACAGTGCCAGATAAATGCCCCCACAGTGCCAGATATGCCCCCACAGTGCCAGATACATAAATGCCCCCACAGTGCCAGATGTCCCCACAGTTCCAGATACATAAATGTCCCTACAGTGCCAGATACAGAAATGCCCCCACAGTGCCATATATGCCCCCACAGTGCCAGATAAATGCCCCCACAGTGCCAGATAAATGCCCCCACAGTGCCAGATATGACCCCACACAGTGTCATGCCCCCACAGTGCAGATATGACCCCACACAGTGCCATGCCCCCACAGTGCAATCCATAAATGCCCCCCCCCCCCCGAAAAAAAATACCTGCGGCGCTGGGAGGAGTGCTGCTGTCTGCGGGGCCGGGTGCGGTCTGGGATCCGGGTGCTGGGCCGGGCAGGCGGGAATCCGGGTGCTGGGCTGGGCGGGCTGGGATCCGGGTGCTGGGCCGGGCAGGCAGGCGGCCTCCAAAGTGCTTGTGTGAGCTATGCGCGCTGCGCGGCACCGGCGTCTGACGTTAGACACCGGCGCCGCTCAGCGCGCATAGCGCACACAAGAGTTCAAGGCCCTGTGCAGTATTACCCGGCCGGCTCCAGGTTCGAATATGGCGGCGCCCATTAAGGGTGGCGCCCTGCACGGCCGCTCTATTCGAACATGCCTGGAGCCGGCCCTGGCGGGAGTATGCAACACCGCTTGGGAGGTGATGGAGCTACAACGCTGAAGTGTCACCATGACATACAGCGCTGACAGCCCAGTTTTGAAGAAATTTTCTGTCAGAAAAAGCTTTTTCAGGGCTACCCAGTGCAGCCCACCTGTTAAGTGACCTGCTGCTGCAGACACCAACTGAAACTGAGCTCACAGTGCCTGGAGGTGTGGTTATAGAGGAAGCCCCAATGCATACCCAAAACTACATTCCCCCTATACGCTGCACTATATCACTACACTACATTCCTCTATAAGCTGCACTATATCACTACACTACACCCCCCTATATGCTGCACTATATCACAACACTGCATCCCTCTATACATTGCATTACATCACTACACTACATGCCCCCTATATGGTGCACTAAATCACTACACTATAGCCCTCGGTATGCTGCACTACATCAATCACTACATCACTCCACTACATCCCCCCTATGCTGCACTACATAAGTAGACTACATCCCCTATACACTGCACTATATCACTACGCTACATCCCCCTATGCACTCACTATATCACTACACTACATCCCCTCATATACTGCAGTACATCACTACACCATATCCTCCCTATACCCTGCACAACATCACTACAATACATTCTACAGCTCTATTTGCTGCAAAACATCACTACACTATATCACTACACTACATCTCCCCTATGCACTGCACTAACTCACTACACTACATCCCCCCTATGCACTGCACTAACTCACTACACTATACCCCCCCCATGCACTGCACTAACTCACTACACTACATCCCCCTATGCGCTGCGCTACATTGTTACACTACATCCCCACCATGCACAGCAATACATCACTACACTACATCGCCCCTATGCACTGCACTACATAACTACACTACATCCCCCCTATGCACTTCAATACATCACTACACTACATCCCATTTATGCACTGCACTACATAACTACACTACATCCCCCCTATATACTGCACTACACTGCACTACATTCCCCAAAATAACATTGGAACATTCCAAAGCCTCCCTCCACATAAACTTAACATGAGGAGGATTTGCAGAGCTCCAGAAAGTCTTAAACGAGGGTGGCACAGTAGAGTGGAAGCGGGGGCGGGCCTTGTCCTCTGAACGGAAGGGAGTAGAAGAGTTAGAGGGGAAGGAGCAGTGATGCAGGCTGCTGTCTCCTAGTGGGAGGGGAGGGGCCCCTTCCTTTCATCCAAATTGACCACCTTCTCCTTCATTACGGCCCACAGTGCCTGGCCAGTGTACTAGGAGTCATTCATTCTCATTATTAGTACTGCTAATGCAGTAGCAGGACCTTTCAGGGCCATGGGCCCCAGTGCAATGCCGTTAGTAGGAGATTGGATAATCCAAATGTATACCCCAACTGCTACAGAGCTACAGCATAGTAAACAACTGCCGAGACAGAATAGAAAACAACATAATACACTTGTAATAAAAAAAAAAAAAATACATTGAGAAATAAGATATTTACCCCCACCTAGTATACCTCACCCTCACCCCAAACTACACTAATTTCACAATCCACCCACCTCACACAAAGGGTGTAGATCAGCAGAGAAATAAAAAGAATAATCTACACCAATCAAGATAATTAAAGAACTAGTAAAGTGAGTAGATACTGTAATATGAGGGCTACAAGTAACAGGCCTATACCATTAACTGACGGAGCCTCACACACAGAATATGGTATAAATAGAACAAAAGGAACACAGACAGGGTAAATAAACCAACACAAAGTGCATCACGTAAGCAGGTTTAGCAATGAATTCTAGGATGATAATCGAGCCAGGTCTCAGCCTCCCATGGTGTATTAAAGAAATGAGTAGTTCCATCACTAATCAATCTTCAAGGAATTTCTCTGGGCCAGTGCCCTCCACTTGCTCTGGGAGACCAACAAAATGTAGATTATTCCTGAGAAGTCTGCCCTCCATATCTGATATTTTGGATTTAACTGCAGCTATCTGCTATGTCAAGTTGGCCAGCTGGTCTTTCATAAAAGTACTGCCCGAAATGCAGTGCTCAGCTTCCCAACCCACTCCCGAATTTTATGTAGATTGTGCTGGAGCAGGGAGATATCAACCTGCAGCTCTCCAATATTTTCAGTGGCCCTCTTCTCGGAGGCAGAAATAGCCTGGAGAATCTGTTGAGGAAGGAGAAGGTATATTGTTGGCCTCAGCAGAGGTGGTGTACGGGCTGAAGCCTGGCCAGTTTGAGGGAGGTAAGGTGGGGGGAACTGAGAAGATTGAGCACCCATGACAAAACAACATAACCAAAGGCAGATACAGAACTGTGAGAGCAATATAGGAGTGGGAAGAGAAACAGCTAAGCAGAGGACCACTATTAGGTCACCAAGGGAAAGGTAGTACAAGACTAGGCAGACAGTCCAGGCAGGAAAGAAACAGGCACCAACCTGGGTTTTGTGTAAATTGCAGCAACAACAACAGAGGCAGACTTCATTATCAAGAAGTTGTAAAGGAGAGACAAAAAAGGGAATAAGCCACTACAGTCTGCTACTGAGGCAAAGAAGCACCAAGGTTCCACCCTGCAGGTTGCCAAGTCAAGATGACCACTGGGAGTCCAGGCCACCTCTTGAGGAGGGTCTGTGTAGAGACACTGGTCATGAAGAAGCCCAAGGAAGACACAGCTGACAGTTAGGACCTGATTGGTTGGTACTTTATCTCTCTCCAATGCTTAGTAAATATACCCCATTTTCCTCATACTTAGCCTCCAGCCACCTAAACAAGTTTCAGTTTAAGAGAAAACAGCATGAATATATCTTACTTAAAATCTAGAGTTGAAATGTAATATAAACACTGATATGGTGAATTACAATGTACTTACATATACTTTTTATATACAAAGGCCTGCAGGGAATATTTTTTTTTGGTCATATATTTCAGTACATCTTTAGGATGGAATTTTGTTAAACACATAATGAGACATATAACTAAAATATTTAACTACATTTAGGCTTTTCTGTAAACTGCTGCCTAAAAAAGGACCTGCAAACCATGATGTGGGCCATTCCTAACTGCCCCCTTGAAATGTTTTGAATTCTACACAAATCTGTTCTGAAGGTGCAGTTATTATATAGTCACGCAGGGATACCAGCAAAGTGGCAAAGGGGTCCAGACAGCTTAGGAGGCCCACCACTGGTGGTAGCGGAGCTGCCAATACTCAATGCCCCCATTCTGAAAGTGACCTATGCATGACAGGCAGCCTAGAAGTGAACCTGGTTTGCTGCCTGTCATTACAGTTGAAGAGCGGGTGCCACAGAGCTCTTGGTCGCCAGTCTGTATGTTATGGTGATAAACAGTCTTAAACTTGTTAGATAGGGGTTACCTCTATGCATGAGACTAATACCCCTTTCAGATTGAAATGTCTGGTCTTACTTGGGATTTTGTAGATGGCTCCAACCCGGTTGAAACTCCTTTCAGACTAGTGTCAGAACCCGGCTAATTGTGACATCACTGCACACAGGGGCAGCCCTGGTGCTTGGACATGAGATCATCAAGTTTACCTTGGGCTCAGAAATTGTGAAGCTGAGTACAAATAAAATAGTCACCCCCACCTCCCATTTTCCTTGCACTGTGATGCCTTTAATTATTTTATTTATCCCTAAAATGTGTCATCTAACTCATTTGCAAAGGAGTTGCAGGGAGAGAGATGTAATTGCTTTGGAGAAAATGCCATGGAGTGCTATAAAGAAAAGCAATTTGTGGCACATGGTATGTTTGAAATAAAAAGCTGTTAAGGCTTAGAGCATAATAAAGTTGCAATTGTTAAAGTTAAATGTTCAAATGCTTGTTTACTGATGTTCAGCTGTTCATTTTTAAACACTATGGGGTAAAGGGGGTATTTCAGAGTTGATCACAGCAGCAAATTTGTTAGCAGTTGGGCAAAACCATGTGCACTGCAGGTGTGGCAGATATAACATTTGAAGAGAGAGTTAGATTTAGGTGGGTTATTTTGTTATTGTGCAGGGTAAATACTGGCTGCTTTATTTTTACACTGCAATTTAGATTTCAGTTTGAACACACCCCATGCAAATCTAACTCCCCCTGCGATCAACTCTGAATTAGGCCCAAAGTTACTAAATGTTGATTTTTGGGTCTAGCTAAAATGACCAAGAAAAATGACCACATTATTTCCATTCAAAAAAGATCATTTACTAAGTCATTTTTTTTTGTTCCAGTCTGTTTTCGATGGTGCATTGGTTTCTATTTCAAGTTCTTGTTGAAGTTCTAAATGTGTTCTATTCACTCTCAATAGAACCAAAAATGGTCAAAAAATTTACAAAAGTATACAAAAGCATTCCTATTGGGTAAAACATGAGACATGCACTGTATTACCCACAAACACCTTAATTCCTAGGCTTATTTGCATTTCCACAATTTTTCAAATCCTGTTCCTTTAAAAGCCATGACTTATGCAGCCAGATTGTCCCACATACTTCTCTACCATATTTTTCCAACAAATTAAGGTTTCAGACAATTCCTTATTAATTATAATTAAGTAGAACTGTTTCTGATGGTTCTATTGAAAATGGTGACTTTTGGTAAATTTTTGGTTCTATTGAGGTTCTATTTTATAATCGATTGTTAGTAACTTAGCTTTTCCTATTGATGTCTCTGGGGAAGTACCAATGATCTATTTGAAGTTCTATTTGTTTGTAAAGTCAAATTTCTGGTGATTTTGAGGGGATTTTGAGTCCTTAAGTAAATATCTAATTTTTAAATCACCTCAAAATTACCTCAAAATGAACTAAAACTGAAAATTGAACTTTAGTAAATATACCTCTCAGTGTTATAAACAATTTGTGTATGTGAATGCACATTGACCAGCACAGCTGACCCTAGATTGCATCTAAAGGAATATTATGGTTAACTAATACAGGTTACCAGTGAGTTAAATGTTTAGCTGATGAAAGGTGATAGATTATACTGTTTTGACTATGCAGCCCAGTATGCTTTCTATTATACCCCTTTTCCACTAGCTCAAAAAACATGGGGAAATGCACGGGGGCGCGCATTTACCCATGTTTTTTGCTAGTGGAAATGGGTCAACCCGGATCAAGTGATCCGGGAATCCTACCCGGGTAGCTTACCGGGTTGAACACGAGTTCAACCCGGTAAGCTGTGCAGTGTAAACGGAAGCCGTGTCGATGCGACACGGCTCCCATTCACAGTCTATGAAAGGGCGGCGCTGGGAGAACATGTGATCTCCCAGCGCCGCCCCTGCCACGTCGCTAGCAGTCACCAACCCGGCAATATATATATATATATATATATATATATATATATATTTATATATATATATAGAAATTGGTTGCATAGTGTTCTCAGACAGTGTGAGTATTTCGGAATGAAAGATATGAACATACGTTTACATACACAGATAAGTTTGCATGAGGGTGAAAGACAGGTTGATTTTCTGGTAGTTCCTTAGCTGCAAAGATGATTGGATGTATGTTTTCTGTCTATTTTCGTGCTGTTTAAGTCCTGAATAAGTCTTGAATTTTTGTAATGTTTCATAACCATTCTACAAAACTCCTTATCATAAAGACCCCAGACCAGCCAAATGGCTGACTAGCTTAGCAATTCATGTGTGTTCAATAGTTCCAGTAAAGGCCCAAATACCCACCCCCACAACAAAGTCTACAATAAATTCCACTAAGAACAAACATTGAGATAACAGATTACCAACATTTTAGGAAGTTTAAATAAAGTTTAATCTTTGTGCAGACTAATAAATGCTGATTTAAATATTGTCAATGTAATTACCCAAATATAATAAATTCAGACTGCAGCATATATTCAGTGTTCAGCCAAACACCGCAAGGGTTCAGTGTAATTACACAAATATAATAAATTCAGACTGCAGCATATGTTCAGTATTTAGCCCAGCACTGCAAGACTGCAAGCAGAGCCGGACTAAGGGGGGGATGGGGGGGGGGGGGGGGTCCTGGGGGTATGTACCCCAGGCCCCCCTTTCTAAAAGGGCCCCCCGCCGCTTTGCCTGCCACAGATCAGATCTCTATAACAGATCCGATCTGCAGCCCTGCACTCCTGGACCTTGCGTCTCCCAATAGGTTCCCCTGGCAACCTAACAGCGGTGGCGCCGGCATTGCATGAAGTACAGGACAGCTGAGTAACGGCTCAGCTGTCCAATGGTGTGAAGCAGCAGTCTGCTGCTCAGTCAGTGGCTGGGCGCGCATGCTGCACGGAAGAAGTGGAGCCAGCAGAGGGAACGAGCAGTAGCTCTCCTGTTTCACCAGCAGCTGAGCAAAAAGTAAGCTGGCTGAGGCTGGTATGTTACATTTTTGGGTCTGTCAGTCCGTATCGTGTATATATATATATATATATATATATATATATATATATAAAAACACAGTAGTATCTTTATCTCGCGCCAACCTAGAAGCGGCACCACGGGAGAGATCTTTGTTGGGAGACCTCAAAAGCATACAAGAAAAAAAAAACAAATTCCCAAGTGCGCTAAAGTGGAATGTAATTACACAGTTCTTCCAGCGTTATTTTCGTCGGAATGTAGACTGGAGAGTATTTAAATCTGGGGACCTGTAACAGACACCCCTCACCAAATAGTCACCCAAACAAGAGGCCAACAGGCCAATTAGTAAAAAGTTATTTTAATAACGTATACACAGTTCAAAGTATAAAATTGTGTCACTAAAATGCAACTAAAAGAGTACACAGCCAACACGTTTGTAAGGTGGAATCTAGATATCCCCTCACCTTTTGCAAGGTGCGAGCTCGACAGGGAGTATCTTTACAGACTAGGTTGTGATTCTCTGACTGACAAACCCTATATATATATACATCAGCAGATGCGGCACTCCTGACGGCTTAGACAAATCATCTCTTACTATATATATTAGTCCCAATGGTGCAGCACTCCTGGCATATAAGTAATAGCACTGTCTTATAGGCCCTACACACTCTGCGATCCGCCGCTGAGCTGCCCGACGGCGGATACGGCCGACGGGCGACCCGGCGGCAGGGGGGAGGTGACAGGGCAAGTGAAGTTTCTTCACTCCCCCTGTCACCCGGCTCCATAGCACTGCATGCTAATATGGATGAGATTGATCATATTGGCTTGCATGCATAAGCGACCCGGCACCAACGATGAACGAGAGCGGGACCGCGCATCGTTGATCGTTGGTGCCTCCACAGTGAACGATATGAACGAGTTCTCGTTCATTAATGAACCTGAACGTTCATATCGTGCAGTGAAATCTGTAAGTGTGTAGGGCCTATAAGGCATAAGTTTGGCAACATTTTTCAGTGCCCTTTATTCGTGTGGCACTTTCTTTAAGACCTGATGAAAGTGCCACACTAATAAAGGGCAATGAAACATTGCCAAACAGTGGTATTACTTAGACGCCGGGAGTGCTGCAGCATTGGGACTATTGTGGATTTATTTGTGCGGCCACCCAGCGCAGCACCCGGCACAGCATTGTTCATGCCTTTGATACATTTTATATATATATATATATATATGGTAGTGGTGGTGGTAAATGGCGCTGAGTCCTTCTTATAACGACCTATCCTTTCCGTAATGGTAAATTTCTGTGTTCTAGAATACACTCCCCCAATATTCTATTTCATGGGGTGGCAGCCCTTTTCTCCAGTGGTTAGCTGTTCAAGCCAACCGATTGTAGGTCTGGAAAATAAAAAGTGAGAATAGGCGCCTCCTAGTGCAATATTAAATGTATGATATGACCATCACCCTTAGTCTCACCCTGTAAAGTGGAACTATACCGTATATAGTGGAATTCCAACCACTTTTGAAATAGCATAGGGTCACAATCTGAGCGACGTCATCAGTGGTGTTCTATTGGTGTTCCTCCTTGTTGTTATTTAATCACCACCGGCAGGTGCACTCATAGGCATTCTTCTATGTCACCAAGTATACATAGCATCCTTTACAGGGTGAGACTAAGGGTGATGGTCATATCATACATTTAATATTACACTAGGAGGCGCCTATTTTCACTTTTTATTTTCCATATATATATATATATATATATATATATATATATGCTGCTCAAAAAAAATAAAGGGAACACTTAAACAACACATCCTAGATCTGAATGAATGAAATATTCTTATTAAATACTTTGTTCTTTCATAGTTGAATGTGCTGACAACAAAATCACACAAAAATGATCAATGGAAATAAAATTTATTAACCCATGAAGGTATGGATTTGGAGTCATACTCAAAATTAAAGTGGAAAAACACACTACAGGCTGATCCAACTTTGATGTAATGTCCTTAAAACAAGTCAAAATGAGGCTCAGTAGTGTGTGTGGCCTCCACGTGCCTGTATGACCTCCCTACAACGCCTGGGCATGCTCCTTATGAGGTGGCGGATGGTCTCCTGAGGGATCTCCTCCCAGACCTGGACTAAAGCATCCGCCAACTCCTGGACAGTCTGTGGTACAACGTGGCGTTGGTGGATGGAGTGAGACATGATGTCCCAGATGTGCTCAATTGGATTCAGGTCTGGGGAATGGGCGGGCCAGTCCATAGCATCAATGCCTTCGTCTTGCCTTCGTTTTGCAGGAACTGCTGACACACTCCAGCCACATGAGGTCTAGCATTGTCTTGCATTAGGAGGAACCCAAGGCCAACCGCACCAGCATATGGTCTCACAAGGGGTCTGAGGATCTCATCTCGGTACCTAATGGCAGCCAGGCTAACTCTGGCGAGCATATGGAGGGCTGTGCGCCCCCCCAAAGAAATGCCACCCCACACCATTACTGACCCACTGCCAAACCGGTCATGCTGGAGGATGTTGCAGGCAGCAGAACGTTCTCCTTGGCGTCTCCAGACTCTGTCACTTCTGTCACATGTGCTCAGTGAGAACCTGCTTTCATCTGTGAAGAGCACAGGGCGCAAGTGGCGAATTTGCCAATCTTGGTGTTCTCTGGCAAATGCCAAACGTCCAGCACGGTGTTGGGCTGTAAGCACATCCCCCACCTGTGGACGTCGGGCCCTCATACCACCCTCATGGAGTCTGTTTCTGATCGTTTGAGTAGACACATGCACATTTGTGGCTTGCTGGAGGTCATTTTGCAGGGCTCTGGCAGTGCTCCTCCTGTTCCTCCTTGCACAAAGGCGGAAGAAGCGGTCCTGCTGCTGGGTTGTTGCCCTCCTAAGGCCTCCTACACATCTCCTGATGTACTGGCCTGTCTCCTGGTAGCGCCTCCATGCTCTGGACACTACGCTGACAGACACAGCAAACCTTCTTGCCACAGCTCGCATTGATGTGCCATCCTGAATGAGCTGCACTACCTGAACCACTTGTGTGGGTTGTAGACTCCGTCTCATGCTACCACTAGAGTGAAAGCACCGCCAGCTTTCAAAAGTAACCAAAACATCAGCCAGAAAGCATAGGAGCTGAGAAGTGGTCTGTGGTCACCACCTGCAGAACAACTCCTTTATTGGGGGTGTCTTGCTAATTGCCTATAATTTCCACCTGTTGTCTATTCCATTTGCACAACAGCATGTGAAATTGATTGTCAATCAGTGTTGCTTCCTAAGTGGACAGTTTGATTTCACAGAAGTATGATTGACTTAGAGTTACATTGTGTTGTTTAAGTGTTCCCTTTATTTTTTTGAGCAGTGCATATATATATATATATATGTGTTGGTATCGTGTGACCGGTGGTTTGGAGACCGCCGGTCACCATACCGACAGCGGGATCTTAGCATTTAGCTGCCCGGCGGGCTCGGTGGTGAGCTGCGCTGAGCTCACCACAGGTTCTATTCCCACTCTATGGGGTATATGCAATTGCCGGCGAATCGCGGCAATTTTTCGCCCGTTTTTTAATTCGACACAATTCGACCGTCGAATTCCGGCAGGTGGGTGCCGGAATTCAACATATTCAATAAAAAACGGATTCGACAGTCCCGCTGTCGAAAAACGGCCGATTTGACGGATTTCGATTAGATTTTAAAAAATGTTTTAAAAAAAACGGGAAAAAACGTGAAAAAACCCGAAAAAAAATTGCGTGGGGTCCCCCCTCCTAAGCATAACCAGCCTCGGGCTCTTTGAGCCGGTCCTGGTTCTAAAAATCCGGGGGAAAAACTGACAGGGGATCCCCCGTATTTTTAAAACCAGCACCGGGCTCTGCGCCTGGTGCTGGTGCAAAAAATACGGGGGACAAATAGAGTAGGGGTCCCCCATATTTTTTACACCAGCATTGGGCTCCACTAGCTAGGTAGATAATGCCACAGCCGGGGGTCACTTTTATACAGCGCCCTGCGGCCGTGGCATTAAATACGCAACTAGTCACCCCTGGCCGGGGTACCCTGGAGGAGTGGGGACCCCTTCAATCAAGGGGTGTCCCCCCTCCAGCCACACAAGGGCCAGGGGTGAAGCCCGAGGCTGTCCCCCCCATCCAAGGGCTGCGGATGGGGGGCTGATAGCCTTTTGAAAAATTAAAGAATATTGTTTTTCCCAGTAGTACTGCAAGTCCCAGCAAGCCTCCCCCGCAAGCTGGTACTTGGAGAACCACAAGTACCAGCATGCGGGGGGGGGGGGGGAATGGGCCCGCTGGTACCTGTAGTTCTACTGGAAAAAAATACCCAAATAAAAACAGGACACAGACACCGTGAAAGTAAAAGTTTATTTCACACATGCCGACACATACATACTTACCTATGTTGACCCGCCGACTGCCACGTCTCCAATGTCGCCGACGCTCCGGGGTACCTGTGAATAAAATTATACTCACCTGATCCAGTGTCCTGGTCTTTTATTATAATCCACGTACTTGGCAAAAAAAAAAAAAAACGAACACCCGGACCAGGCGGACTGAAAGGGGTCCCATGTTTACACATGGGACCCCTTTCCCCGAATGCAGAGACCCACCGTGACTCCTGTCACAGAAAGGTCCCTTCAGCTAATCCGGAAGCGCCACTTAGGGGCACTCACCTGATTGTCTCTGCGCGTCTAAGCTCAGATGCGCATTGCACAGCCCCCTCCATTACTTTCAATGGTGGGAACTTTGCGGTCAGCAGTGAGGTCACCCGTGGTCAGCGGCTGACCGCAGGTAACCCCACCGCTGACCACAAAGTTCCCACCATTGAAACTAATGGAGGGAGCTGTGCGATGCGCTGTCTGCCAGCTCAGACGTGCATACAGCCAATCAGGAGAGTGCCACGAAGTGGCGCTTCCTGATTGGCTGAAGGGACCTTTCTGTGACAGGAGTCACGGGGGGTCTCTGCATTCGGGGAAAGGGGTCCCATGTGTAAAGATGGGACCCCTTTCAGTCCGCCTGGTCCGGGTGTTCGTTTTTTTTTTTTTGCCAAGTACGTGGATTATAATAAAAGACCAGGACACTGGATCAGGTGAGTATAATGTTATTCATAGGTACACCGTGGATTCTACTTGGACAAGTGGACAGAGGTCGGCGTGTGAACATAGGTAAGTATGTGTGTGTCGACATGTGTGAAATAAAGTTTTACTCTCACGGTGTGCGTGTCCTGTTTTTATTTGGGTATTTTTTTTCCAGTAGAACTACAGGTACCAGCGGGCCCATTTTTCTCCCGCATGCTGGTACTTGTGGTTCTCCAAGTACCAGCTTGCGGGGGAGGCTTGCTGGGACTTGTAGTACTACTGGAAAAAACAATATTCTTTCATTTTTCAAAAGGCTATCAGCCCCCCATCCGCAGCCCATGGATGGGGGGACAGCCTCGGGCTTCACCCCTGGCCCTTGGGTGGCTGGGTGGGGACCCCTTGATTAAAGGGGTCCCCACTCCTCCAGGGTACCCCGGCCAGTGGTGACTAGTTGGGTATTTAATGCCACGGCCGCAGGGCGCTGTATAAAAGTGACCCCCCGGCTGTGGCATTATCTGTCCAGCTAGTGAAGCCCGGTGCTGGTGTAAAAAATACTGGGGACCCCTACGCTTTTTGTCCCCCGTATTTTTTGCACCAGCACCAGGCGCAGAGCCCGGTGCTGGTTTTAAAAATACGGGGGATCCCCTGTCAGTTTTCCCCCCGGATTTTTAGAACCAGGACCGGCTCGAAGAGCCCGAGGCTGGTTATGCTTAGGAGGGGGGACCCCACGCATTTTTTTTTCCGATTTTTACCATTCCATTAAAAAAAATAAAAAAATAATAATAATATTTTAAAAAATATATAAATAATACTTGTGCCTCCTAAATAGACAAACCAAGTACCTAATCCCTTCTAATATCAATTGAATATACTTTTGTCGAATTGCCACTGCACCATTGCAGAAATGTCGAATTTGACAAATGTCGAATTTCAAAAAGTCGAATTTGGAAAGTCCGTTTTTTTGACAAAAAGTACTGAATTGCATTGTCGAAAAAAAAAAATTTGGCGAAAATGTCCCGTTTTTCGACATTTTCGGGAATTCGACCGCAATTGCATATACCCCTATGAGTCTCGTGGACACCCACGAGTGGGAATAGTCCTTGCTAGTTGGCATGCAAACTGTACGGATTGTGTGGGGGTGGAATGTAGCCATCGGTATTGTCACCACCGGTCACATAACTACATCCCATATTCATATATATTTATATATAATTGATCTCCCTGCCTCTATGTTAGGGGTCCCCATTTTTGAAGTGCCACAGGCCCCCCGTAGCCTTAATCCAGCTCTGACTGCAAGGGTTCAGTGTAATTAAATGAAAGGAAGAGAACACAATGTTACATCACAGAACAGTCCTTCAGTACCTGGCACAGATATAGTCACTATTTATGTTCTGAATAAGTCTTGAATTTTTCATAATGTTTAACGGCAGCTGAACCACCTAGCAGTTCTCCTTAAGAAGTCATAACACATGTAATTGCGCAATTGCCGGTCGGTTTTCAGGTGATCAAAATGGACCCTAATTGGATATCGCTATAATGACCATCGGCATCGGTCTAAAATCACAATATTCGTCCGTTTCGATCTGCCGAAAATGGTTTGCACCTAATTGGATAGCTCCTATTGTGTCATCTTTTTTTGGCCAATATGGGGGCTCGGCAAAATCTTCTATTTTGCTGACCCTGTGTTGTGACCCTCTGGCTTGGTAGGTGCATAATACAGGGTGAGGCAAAAAAAAAAAAACTCCCAGATTTTAAAGGTTAAATAAAAAGGAATGTTAAATGCTATTCCATATTTTAGTACATAGTCTAGAAGTGCATAGAATACAGTTTATTTTCAATCAGTTTTGAAAATGATATCATCATTTCTTGGCGTATAGCAGCCTTTAGTTCATTAATGGTTCCTGGTTGATGTTTGTAGACCTCAGCACTCAGATGGCCGTGTTGGCTGTGTAGAGACCTTTCATGAAGCTGATGAGGATTGTTTTCAGCCCAGTAATGAAAATTCTGCTTGATAACATAGCCAGACAAATGAAAGTGAGCTTCGTCAAGAAATTGCAGCTATGATGAAACTTCAGAAATCGACTACAAATCATCATGAATGAAGGCCACCATCTGGACAATATCATAATCAAAACCAATTGAAAAAATCTGTATTCCATGCACTTTTACATTATGTAGTAACATTTTGAATACCATTTACCATGCCTTTTTTGTTAACCTTTAAAATCTGGGAGGTTTTTTTGCCTCATCCTGTGTATGATTTCTGTACACACAGAAATAGTACAGTTCCCATATGTCTTGCTCTTCCTAGGACAGTTATTTGTTTCACCCAAAGTATTTAACTCACATTTCTTATATTTCCTAAAGTGATTGAAAAAGTAAAGCCACTATTTTACTAAGGGCCTGATTCAGATGTGGTGGGAGTAGATACCACTTCCTAGGAAGCAGCAGTGATAGTGCTGTACGGTGATGCAGCAGTCGTTTATTACAAGCAGATGCCTCCTGCCGCAGTAGTGATCCGACCTGCAAACTAGGACGCAGCATCGGATCTCTTACCCACCATCAGGTGGCTACGGCACCTACAGAGGCATGCAAGCTGCCCGTTGCAGAGGACAGGAAATCTCTGTCCTAGGACAGATATCCCTGACCTCTTCCCTCCCCCTAAATGGCGGCAGTATGCCTCCGTTTTCACAAACGGAGGCCATCGCCACCCCCTTCCCGCCCCCCAGATGGCAGCACACTGTCAATTACTCACAGTCTGCTGCCGTTCCGCAGGACCCATTCGTGCATGCGCAGAACAGGTCACGCCCACCTATTCAAACTGACCTATGACCTCTCCTGTACTGTAAACGACCATCCCAGTGACCAATAGATGAATAGACTACAGATTCCATTGTGTTAGGTTTTGGACAAATGTATAAAAAGCCAGCTGCAGGCCCGGTCACACACAATCTCTGAAGGTCATCTACCTTGATGACTGAAGACCAGACAGGGAAGCGCAGGCGAACAAACGTATGTACCATTGACTGTAGCCCTTTTTCTCTTATTGTATTGTATCATTATTGTAACCCCCTGCTAAGTAAAATAACCGTTGGTGGGTTGGACCCCAACATAATTTTTGAAATACAATTGGTGTCGTGTCCCATTTCCTGCTAAAGGTTTAAGGTATATTTCTATCACACATGTATCTGCATTGAGCTAACAGCGTGTCTGTGTGTGTATGCACTGCGTGTACTTTGTACGTCCGTCGTGGCGTGTGTACACAAAGTGCGTACACGGTACGGGCTCTTGAACGCTAACTGGGTAAAAAGTACGTAGGGTAAGGATTAATTACAGCGGCCGCAGCGGCTCGAATTTAAGTGTATTAAGGTATTGCTTTTTGTCCTGTAAAATAATCAGCATTCACAACTGGGGGCTCGATCCGGTCTTTCACACACTCAAGGGCTAGCAGATCATAGCAGACTTTAATCTATCAGCAAAGGGTGGAAATACAGCTTTAAGTTAAACCTTTTTCTGGTTGCTTGGATGTTTTCAAACCCTATTTGTGTGCTGTTAGATTGCGTCTGCTCTGTCTGGTCTGCAGAGGTGCTGAAAGAACCCAGAGGGATACAGGAAAAAAGCTGTTTATTGTCTCAGTGTAATTTTTGGCGCGAAAAAGCGTACACAGGGCGTACCTATACTTTGCATACCCTCTCACATATTGTTGCCACAAGGTATAGATTTTTAAATCAGTTCAGATCTGTGTGAAATCGGATACAGTGGTTTGCTATATAGATAAATTTGAATTAGTGTGTTAAGGGAGTAATTATAAAGACACAAAACGCAGTTCTGGCCTAGTTGTAAAGGTTTACACAGAACAAGTGTGGGTTGTGTTAAGTGGGAAATTATAGTTTGTATTGCTCACATTTATAGAGATTGTGTGGTTTGTATTATTGCGGACGCACGTTTTGTACACGTGGGCCAGACAAAGTACAGGACCGTGCACGCGGCATAAAAGGCACGCACGGTCGCGTGTTTACGCAAGGTTGCGTAAGAGTGCGAACGCTAAGAACAAATCACACGATAGTTTGTTCAATTAAAAGGTGGGATAGTATACCTTAAATACAAATAGCACATAACTATCCGATTTCAAAAGCAGATTAGTGTAAGACTTTTGTCTAAACTGTAAGTGCCTCTGGGGTAAAGCTGCCAATCATAAAGAGTGGAAATGTTCTGTACAGAAAAAAACGCTGTGTATTTGTGTGAGCTGAAAGTAGGAGTGAGTGTATTGAACCCCGTGAATTCGGGATCCCGTCGTTGGTACACTAAGTAAGTGGAGGCTTGGCGGCGTGAGGCGGCTGACTCACGCTGAATACAGATAGTGAAGTACGCAAATCGTGAGGAGATTTGCAGAGGAGCGTAATAGGGAATTGTGCATTGTGTAGTATTGAAGTAAAGGTTTTTTGTTACGCTCCGGCTGAGGATCGCAGCTTGTATATTCGACTCCAGTGGTCGTAGAGTGGATAGGTAATAAGTACCTATACGCTGTGCGATTGGACCACGCGTTTGTGGGTGCGATACTTGACCCAACTTGATACCCTTGTGCAAACTTTTTGCGCAAAATCGCGGTTTCATTAGCACCGTGTAGAGCATACGCAAGCGTGATTTGTGTATAAGTGCATAGGGAGTTTTCGCTGGTCTCTCAGGAAAATCTCCAACAGTAGATATTCACTGGAAAAGGTAAGTCACTGCTAAAAAACTTCCAGTGAATAGAAGCCAGTTAGGGGCCCTAGGTTGGGTACATTGCGATCCACTATCGACAGTGTATCATTGTACTGGCCAACGTGGGCGAGAGTGGGTGAAGAGCGCTCGGAGAACTTTCACCGCCTGCTTGCATTGTGTATTTTGGTGGTGTTTGTGGGAAAAGGACCCACAATGGGAGCCATTTGCTCAAGTAAGAGACGTATGGTAGCCAGGGTTCAGGCTGAAGTTATTATGCTGAAGTTATTATGTGTGGGAAATATGGTCCACACGCAGAGACTTTCTGGTTCTGAATGGGTATGTATGACTACTGAAGATAGGGCATCATTCCCTAGGATGGGCAGCTTTGAGCTAGAGGTACTGCAGAACGTAAAGATTAGAATATGTCTGATAAAATCTAGAAAACAAAGGATCCGACATAACGATTGTTTAATCTTGTGGCAGCAAGAGGGGAATGTGCAGAGGGAACAAACTCGCAAAGCAAGTTCCAAACCTAGCAGGAATGAGGGCACGAACACACGTTTACCGACACAGGTCGAAGGGGAGAAAATGGCTACAATCAATGGTATATCTGTAAATGATAGAAAAATGCAGAATCAATGTGTTAACCTTAACCCTTGCAAGTTGTATCCTGTTTTGAATTCTCTCAAAGGTTATAGGTCAGAGGAAAATGATGCATCCATCCCACTCTCAGCCCTCATCCAGGCAGTCGCCTTACAGGAAATTCAGGTGGGCCCTGTCCAACCAGTAAGAGCAGTAACAGTATTCCCCACTGAAAGGACTGGTGAGATTACAGACATCGGTAAGTGTGAGACTCTTCATTACACAGAGACATTAACACCTCACAGTGAGCAGATTAGAAATGGAACGGTTGGGTTACATCCTGTCTTGGAAATAGTAACTCCCAATGGGAGAACCGATAGGGAGTAATCCTCACCAGGAATAATGCAATGTATTGCCCTTGGTCCAGATCAGAACTGCGGTCAATCATTTCAGAATTCCCTGATCCCCAGAAGCATTTAGCCAGATGTCAGAAGTTTATCAGGGACCTGGGTAATGCCCATGAACTGGCAAACAAAGATTGGCGGACATTCTTGAAAGCGTGCCTACCCCCTAATATTGACACCCAATTTTTTTTTCATTACGGATTGTAAATTAGAGTCGGATGGTCCTATGACTGACGAACACAATCAGGAGAACATGGAACGAATTAACATGCAACTAGGTTTGTATTTCCCCACTACTGTTAAGTGGAGAAAAATTTTCTCCATAAAGCAGAGAAAATGAAATGACATCTGAATATTTCCATAGGGCTTTGCAAATAATGGCTAGATACACTGGGGTATCGGATATAGGGACAATGAGAATTACATGGAGGTGGCTGTCTCTGTGCTAATGGATGGCCTCAATAAGGCATTGAGGGACAGGGTGCAAACATTTTTGCCTAATTGGAGAGGGGTCACAGTAGCTAATCTTAGAGAGTGCGCTATTGAACATCACAAGAATATTGCTAGGCGCAGAGAACAACAGGAGGAGAGGCTGAGGACGGTAAGTATACAGGCTCTTACAGGAAAGACTCATCAGCCCAAACCCCAGACCCCTAATGGTAAGCCAAGGTTAATAATATGGTACACTTGTAGGAAGGAAGGGCATTTTGCCAGAGATTGTAGGAGTAGTAGGACACATAGTCAATATAGACCCCCTAGACAGAAAACACAAGCCACATTATTAAACACATAGACGGGACCAAGGGACATATAGTAAGGATTCACGAGCCATATAGAAAACATAGATTCGGTTAATGGGAAGAACGGAATATATGCAACAGTACCCTTTGACAAAACTTGCTGGGGTTAAGATGGGGCCTCTAAACTTTTGCTTCTTTCTCTAGCAGAAATGGCCCCTGATTAACTTAACAGGAACTTTGTTAGATATGATATACATATAATGTGCTCCCGATCAGGAAGTGCAAAGTATGTTAGTCACCCACAAAGACTAATGTTGCATTTCACTGTTCTAGATTCATGTCCATCACAGGTAGAGGAAATTATCTCACAGATACCGGGTTCCCTATGAACTTAGGATGGACAGGACACTGGATTGATGGCTGGGATAGTCCCAGTAGAGATACAACACACATAGATTTTTTTATAGGGGAGTAGACCAAGTAGAAAAGTCATTCCCCATAGTGCCCAATCCAGTTGTCAAATTTTATAAAATTCTCTTTGCCTCTACAAACTTATCTGTTACTAGCCTCTATGTGATTTTTCTTCAAAGTTTCCTCTTCATCTCTTACGTTCACCTACAGGAGGGTACAATACATGGACCCGATTACAGTTCAAACACCACATGCCTACTCGGTCCTTCAGAGTGCTGCCCAAACCCAGTATATCTCACCAGCACAATCACACCAGTATTACTGCAGTGTGCCTGGTCATGCACAAAGGGTGGAGAATGAGAATACTGGTGAAGGGAAACTGTGTGCAGACACCGATATGCATGATGGTGTGACAGCCTGATGGTGAACGCACACCTGACAATTTCTTTTTTATTATTATTTCCCCTCTTTTCGCTTTCCACAGATGTTCTACTTCATACAACTGATAACACACAACAGCTAATTGAAATGCTAAATTTGTGTTCCCTACAGGAAAAGGAAGTCTGGAAGTTGAAGGGGTATGGTTAGGAGTCCCCTGGACTCTGGAGAGATGGACAAGGTAAGCCAGTGGCCCCCAGAGCATATCTTCCAAATCTAGCTGAGGCGGCACATGGTCTGACTCATCTGGGCAAAGAGGGTATGTGCAAGCTGGTAAGAGCCTACTGGAGTGCGCCAGGATTCTCTTCTCATGCGGGTAAGAGAGCAATGACGTCTTACTTGCTTGAGGAAGAATATTGGTAAGACAATACCAACGTAGCCATCCCATATCCCTCCTACAGACGGACCTTTTCAGGTAATACAAATCGACTTCATACAGTTACCACCCTGTAGGAATTTGAAATATGTGTTAGTATGTACTGATGTGTTTTCCAACTGGGTAGAAGCGTTCCCTACTGCCGCAAATACTGCTACGTTCACGGCAAAGAAAATCGTGCAGGACTTTGTGTGCAGATATGGTATCCCTAGAATGATTGAAAGTGATAGGGGTACCCATTTTACAGGTGAAGTGTTTCAGGTCATGTGCAAACTGATGGGAATTAATAGCAAGCTGCATACTCCGTACCGACCACAGGCGAGTGTGAAGGTGGAGAGAATGAACAGCACTATTAAGAACAAGCTGAGCAAAGTGATGGCTGAAACTGGATTGTTGTGGCCAGAAGCTTTGCCACTAGTGTTGTACAGCATCAGAACCACTCCCAGGTCACCGCTTAACTTATCACCCTTTGAAGTTCTTTTTGGTTGACAACCGCATGTAATGATAGACCCCCAGGATGATTTGAAATGCAATAATGAAATAACTGTGAAATATTTGGTTAGGATGAGCCAGCAGCTGAGAAATCAACAAAGAAATCTAAAGCTGGTGATTCCTGACCTACAGAACAGTAATTGTCATAACATTGAGCCTGGGGATTATGTGATGCTTCAAAATTTTCTACGCTCAGGTTGCCTCATAGACAGGTGGGAAGGACCGTACCAAGTCGTGTTAACCAGCACAACAGCATTAAAGGTCGCCGAAAGAGAGACTTGGGTCCACTCGTCCCACTGCAAGAAGGTCGCTGACCCGGAGAACTGTGTGTTCAAAATGCAAGGTGAAGAGAACCTCACATCACTAGAGAGTCTATTCCGGGAAAGCTGAGAGACAGGACTGTTGAATGGCACCTGAGCGCGGAGAGCAACAAGATCAAGGACGGTTGTCGCACCATTTTCTTTTTTCACCCATTTTCCTTTCTTTTCTCCTCCTTATTTTCCTTCTTTCCCCTAACGAAATGGATCTATCACAAGAGACTGCGTTTCGGGTTCTGTTGGTTATTTTGTTTTTGATCAGGACAATCTGTTTTGGTGAGGGTCCCAGAGAGGTCAAGCAAGGATCTGGAATGGGTTCTGATGGCGAGTACGAATTTGTAGGATCTCAGGAGCAGCACATCACTCGAGTAAAGGCTGATATCAGTAAGCGCTCTGGTAGTCACGGAGCTCGGAGACAATGTGAGGGGTTATTGTCTGACGAATATTGTATTTGTAGATATTGCGAGAACATAGTCGAAGACGGGTGCATCCAGAGATGTCAGTCCAACAGTAATATCGATATGGACCGACATCCGTTGAGTGATTACCACTCATTAGTGGGTAAGGTCTTAAACCAGACAGAATGCTGGGTGTGCTCACAAGTACCTCAAGGACAGAGTAAGTCGGGATTAGTGCCATATCCTTTAACGTTAGATGAGGTACTCGAATTACGGGGTGGGAGACCGGTGGACAAGAAATTCAATATATCTAGGCCCCCTAGCTGTTAGGGTCTCCTGCCCTGTGCTGCCACGTCGTCATGGCAACCGGGAGACAAGTGCTAGCGGAGTAACCTGAGCGCAGCTGATACTCCGGTTCGGGTCTTTTGCTATGCAGTGGTTACAGGCAGGGGATCCGGTGCTGGTTTTTGTGCTCACAGTCTGTGAGGTCTGAGGGGGGCGTGGACAGCACCTGCTTTATAAGGCCTCTTCTCAGGTTAAGCAGATGCTGCTGAATCTTTGTTGGTTAGTCAGTTCCTGAAAGTTAGCCAGTACTGTGTAGCTTTGTATTTGTTGTTGCTTACTGCAAATAGGCCTGGGGATTTGGTACTACACTCTGCCAATCCAGACCTAGCAGTAAGACTGGAGTCAGTCATTTAGCCTGCTGAGGTTCTTTTGCTATTCTGTGAACCCAGCAGGTTTGTGGCTGTACTTTCAGACCTGCCTGCATAATCCTCTCTCACTGTGCAGGGCGTCCATGTGTCAGTTTAGTGGCAGTAAGCTGAACCTGGGCCCTGCAAGTGAGAATTAGGATTGTGGAGACTCTCCTTGTGTCTATTATTCCATCTCTGACCAAGGAGTTTACTGCCACACCCGTTGGTAACCCTTTAGGGTTTTGCTGTTGCCCTTAGCAACAGCATTTCGGGTTCTCTACGTATTAAAACACAACATCTTGCTTTTTCCATCTGAGCATTTCTAATACTAGGGAGACACCCAGTTTCTTAGCCTCTGGGCTTCTCTGTTCACTCTGTGTTGGTTTTGTTACCCTATCACCTTCTGTGTACGTTATGTCATATTTCCCAGTCTGTCTGTGAGTTCATTTGTTTTGCATCCCTCTCTGTTCAGACACCAGTACATTCCTGCAGGCACTGGTATGCATAACAGTTCAAACACCAGTACATTCCTGCAGGCACTGGTGTGCATAACATATTCAGCAGCCCAATACTCCTGTTGAAATTTTGTGGGAATATGGAGCATACCCCTCAAAATACGTTGCAACAGGTGGTCGATCAGGTGCAGGTCCTGACTCGTCAATTTAATGATTTGTCCATTAAAATGCACACCTCCCAGGCCGCTGGCGGAGCTCCCGCAGCAGCAGCACCTTCAGGGGTTAAGGAGCCGAAAGTAAATCTTCCGGATCGTTTTTCTGGAGATCGCTCGCAGTTCTTTTGTTTCAAGGAGAGCTGCAAGTTATATTTCCAGCTTAGACCTCAGTCTTCTGGGTCAGAGATTCAGCGGGTGGGTATAGTGATTTCCTTGCTACAAGGAGACCCACAGGTCTGGGCATATGGGTTGCAGCCTGACTGTCCGTCGCTTAAAAGTGTTGATGCTTTTTTTACGGCACTGGGCATGTTGTATGATGACCCTGACAAAACGGCCTCAGCCGAGGCTCAGATTTCGATCCTTAAGCAAGGGCGAAGGCCAGTTGAGGTTTACTGTACGTAGTTTCGGAGGTTGGCCCATGATACCCAGTGGAATGACCCAGCCCTGAGACACCAGTACAGAAGAGGTCTTTCTAACCAGATAAAAGACCAACTGGTACAATATCCCTTGCCTGATAGCTTGGATCAGCTCATGCAGTTATCCATCCGGGTGGATAGACGGCTGAGAGAGCGTAGGCTTGAAAGGGAGACCGAGGTTTCCTTCTTTCCCAAGGGAACCTCAGACTCTGAGGAATTTTCCGAGGAGCCTATGCAGATTGGGGCTACCCGCCTCTCCTCGCGTGAGAAGACGCGGAGGAGACAGCAGGGGTTGTGTTTGTACTGTGGGAATAAGGGTCATGTGGTAGTATCATGCCCAGAAAAGCCGGAAAACTTCAGGGCCTGAGGGTGATGGGAAATATCCTGTCAGGCCAGAAGTCAGAATTTCCCAAGAAGACTTTTATCATTCCGGTGACCTTGAAGATCCTCGGTCAAACTGTCAAGACTGAGGCCTTTGTGGACAGTGGGGCCGACGGGGTTTTTATGGACCGCCAATTTGCCCTGAAACACTCTGTTTCCTTAGTACCCTTGGCGTTGGAAATTGAGATTTGTGGGTTAAACGGGGAACCATTATCCCACGGTAAAATTACCTCTTGCACTAGCCAGATTTCTTTGTTTATTGGAGCCACACACTCTGAAAAATTGTCCTTTTATGTGACTGTCTGTACTTTTGCCCCATTGGTGTTGGGGTTACCCTGGTTAAGGGCCCACAATCCTCAATTTGACTGGGTCTCTGGGGAGATTCTTAGTTGGGGTACTGATTGTTTCAGGAGTTGCTTGAGCCTTCCAGTCAGGCTCTCGCAGCTAAGTTTGCCAGGATTGCCAGGGTGTTATGCAGATTTTGCGGACGTGTTCTCCAAAAAAGTTGCAGAGGTACTACCTCCCCATCGCCCCTATGACTGTGCCATTGATTTGTTGCCGAATGCTAAGCTTCCCAAGAGCAGGTTGTACTCCCTGTCACGTCCTGAGACTCAGGCTATGGCAGAGTACATTCAGGAGAACTTGGCTAAAGGATTTATCAGACCTTCACAGTCTCCAGTTGGGTCGGGGTTCTTCTTCGTGGGTAAAAAGGACGGTTCATTGCGACCCTGCATCGACTTCAGGGAATTGAACCGTATCACGATTAAAAACTCATACCCACTGCCTCTCATTTCGGTCTTGTTTGACCAGCTTCGTACTGCCACCATTTTTTCTAAGATTGACCTACGCGGTGCGTACAATCTAATCCGAATAAGAGAGGGGGATGAATGGAAGACTGCCTTTAATACCCACTCAGGGCATTATGAATATTTGGTGATGCCTTTTGGGCTCTGTAATGCCCCGGCAGTCTTCCAGGATTTCATGAACGATGTGCTCAGGGAATATTTGGATAGATTCTTAGTTGTATACTTAGATGACATCCTAATCTTCTCCCATTCCCTGGAGGAACATCGGAAGCATGTACGCTTAGTCCTCCAGAAACTCAGAGACCACCGGCTTGGGGCGAAGCTGGAGAAGTGCGAATTTGAAGTTCAGCAAATCGCATTTCTAGGATATATTATCTCCCCAGAAGGTTTCCAAATGGAGGGTTCCAAGGTACAGGCAGTCCTGGATTGGGTGCAGCCCACTAGTTTGAAGGCGCTTCAGCGTTTCCTGGGCTTTGCAAATTTTTATAGACGATTTATCGCTGGATTTTCGTCTATAGTGGCGCCCTTGGTGGCACTCACTAAGAAAGGGGCGGATGTTGCTCACTGGTCTCGTGAGGCCAAAGCGGCTTTTGCCCGTCTCAAAAGGGCATTTGTCTCGGCCAAGGTGCTGCGACACCCAGATCCAGAGCGTCCTTTTGTGGTGGAGGTGGATGCCTCTGAGATGGGTATTGGGGCAGTGCTCTCTCAGATGGGAGTGTCTGATAATCGCCTTCATCCCTGTGCTTACTTTTCCCGTAAATTTTCGCCTGCCGAGATGAATTATGACGTGGGTAACCGGGAATTGTTGGCTATTAAGGATGCACTCGAGGAATGGAGACACTGGCTTGAGGGGGCTAAGTTTGTGGTCTCAATTCTCACCGACCATGAGAATTTGGCATATTTAGAGTCAGCGAAGCGTCTCAATGCCAGGCAGGCACGATGAGCTTTGTTTTTTGCTCGCTTTAATTTTTTGATAACATATCGCACTGGGTCAAAAAACATCAAGGCTGATGCGCTCTCGCGGAGTTTTGCTCCAATCCAGGAGACCACCGAGGAGCCGTTGCCCATTGTGTCCCCATCATGTATTAAAGTGGGCATTACCCAGGACCTCTTGTCATTAGTCCTTAGAGCACAGGAGCAGGCTCCTCCAGACCTTCCGGTAGGTCTTTTGTTTGTGCCTCCTAGGTTAAGACAGCGAGTGTTCCTGGAATTCCATGCCAAGAAGTCGGCAGGTCACCCGGGTATTGCCAGAACTCGGGAGTTGCTATCTAGGGCGGTGTGGTGGCCCTCGGTGGCTAAGGATGTGGATCAGTGGGTTCGGGCATGTGACATCTGTGCCCGAAATAAGATTCCTAGAGGGGTTCCTGTTGGCCCATTACATCCACTCTCTATCCCATCTAAGCCATGGACCCACATTTCAATGGATTTTGTGGTGGACTTGCCCAAATCCTCGGGGATGACAGCCATCTGGGTTGTCGTTGACAGGTTTTCGAAGATGGCGCACTTCGTTCCACTGGTTGGGCTGCCATCGGCCAGACGCCTGTCTGAGTTATTTATGCTGCATGTTGTGCGTCTCCACGGGTTGCCACTTGATGTTGTCTCTGACCGCGGATCCCAGTTTGTGGCCAAATTCTGGAGGGCATTTTGTTCCGATCTCCAGATTTCTGTCAGCTTGTCGTCAGGCTACCATCCGCAGTCTAATGGGCAGACTGAAAGGGTGAACCAGTCCTTGGAGCAGTTCCTCAGGTGTTATGTCTCCAAGTGTCAGACTGACTGGGTTGCTCATCTGTCAATGGCGGAGTTTGCCTATAACAACGCGGCTCACTCTGCTACAGGGATCTCTCCCTTCCTTTGTGTGTATGGGCATCATCCTAAGGCCAATTCTTTTGACCCCCTGGACTCCACGCCTGGTGGTTCCTCTGTCGTTTCGGTCCTTAGAGGTATTTGGAGGAAAGTGAAGAAAGCCCTTGTGTCTGTGTCATTAGTGACCAAAAGGGTTTTTGATAAGCGGAAAAGACCCTGCAGCTTCAAATTAGGAGACTTCGTCTGGTTGTCTACCAAGAATTTGAAGTTGAGACAGCCATCTCATAAGTTAGGCCCCCGGTTCATCGGCCCTTATAAGATCACCAGGGTTATCAATCCGGTGGCATTTCAGTTAGATCTGCCCCGTTCTTTGGGTATCAATAAAACATTTCATTGTTCCCTTTTAAAACGGGCGATTAGTAATCCTTCTTCCAGAGGAAGACCTTCCCCTCTTCTGATACGTGGCCAGAGGGAGTTTGTTGTTGAAAGGATTCTTGACTCCAAGATGGTTCGGGGTCGGCTGTCATTTTTGGTGCACTGGAAGGGGTATGGCCCGGAGGAGCGGTCGTGGGTGCGCAGTTGTGATCTTCATGCCCCCAGACTGATACGCTCTTTCTTCTCGCAGTTCCCCGATAAACCCGGTGGTAGGGGTTCTTTGACCCCTCGTCAGAGGGGGGGTACTGTTAGGGTCTCCTGCCCTGTGCTGCCACGTCGTCATGGCAACCGGGAGACAAGTGCTAGCGGAGTAACCTGAGCGCAGCTGATACTCCGGTTCGGGTCTTTTGCTATGCAGTGGTTACAGGCAGGGGATCCGGTGCTGGTTTTTGTGCTCACAGTCTGTGAGGTCTGAGGGGGGCGTGGACAGCACCTGCTTTATAAGGCCTCTTCTCAGGTTAAGCAGATGCTGCTGAATCTTTGTTGGTTAGTCAGTTCCTGAAAGTTAGCCAGTACTGTGTAGCTTTGTATTTGTTGTTGCTTACTGCAAATAGGCCTGGGGATTTGGTACTACACTCTGCCAATCCAGACCTAGCAGTAAGACTGGAGTCAGTCATTTAGCCTGCTGAGGTTCTTTTGCTATTCTGTGAACCCAGCAGGTTTGTGGCTGTACTTTCAGACCTGCCTGCATAATCCTCTCTCACTGTGCAGGGCGTCCATGTGTCAGTTTAGTGGCAGTAAGCTGAACCTGGGCCCTGCAAGTGAGAATTAGGATTGTGGAGACTCTCCTTGTGTCTATTATTCCATCTCTGACCAAGGAGTTTACTGCCACACCCGTTGGTAACCCTTTAGGGTTTTGCTGTTGCCCTTAGCAACAGCATTTCGGGTTCTCTACGTATTAAAACACAACATCTTGCTTTTTCCATCTGAGCATTTCTAATACTAGGGAGACACCCAGTTTCTTAGCCTCTGGGCTTCTCTGTTCACTCTGTGTTGGTTTTGTTACCCTATCACCTTCTGTGTACGTTATGTCATATTTCCCAGTCTGTCTGTGAGTTCATTTGTTTTGCATCCCTCTCTGTTCAGACACCAGTACATTCCTGCAGGCACTGGTGTGCATAACAGTTCAAACACCAGTACATTCCTGCAGGCACTGGTGTGCATAACACTAGCTTGAAGCTCCACCAGTATCATGCAGATAGATCACTAATATGCTTTAATGTCTCCAATTTCCGAAAATCCGGAAATTGGGAAGTAACCTGGAATAACGAGACAATGACTTTCTCACACAGAGCTGATAGGATACCTATTGACTTTGAACTTGTACGCAAGATAACCAATAGTGGGAGGTATTTTCAGTATAGGTATACACGTGGGAGCAAGACCATGTGGGTTGGAAAAGTGTCACCGGGGTATTGTGCCCACATCATCCAGCCTGATACGTGTACTGAGCAGATGAGAGAACTGGGGATTGGTTTCTTTACCTGGAAAATTTGCAATATGGTGTTGTTACATTTTGTCCCCTTTGTTCTCTGCCTATTTCATATGTGGGAGGAAAGCGTACAAGTGGCTCACTCCGAGTTCTGAGGGATTGTGTTACATTGGAAGGGTACTACCAGAGGTCATGACCCTAGAGCACGATAAAATGAAAGACATTCACCGCAACGCTCAGACTCCTTATACTCATACTCACTATGAACACATCATCAAGAGACACATCATAGATAGGGCAGAGCACGCAGCCTCTGATTTGATCCATGAATCCACTGGTATTCAAATTCTTCTCGCATTAGACATCACCCGTACTGCCAGAGGAACTATAAATTATAGGTACATCCATGCGCTTGCAAACTTGATAGACAATATCACTGAGATGTATGATGACACCTTTAGGTATACGGGCAGGGAGTTACAAGCCTACAAGACGGAGTTGGTCCAGCACAGGATGGTCCTGAATTATGTCACGGCTGTGACGGGTGGATATTGTGTCACTCTGGCAACTCAATATGGTGTGAAGTGCTGTACGTACATTACAAACAGCACTGACGACCCCACGGAGATCATCGATCAAAGGATGGACGAGATCTTGCAGTTGAAGTGGAAGTTCCGGAGGAGACACAATCTTACCTTGACGGCTGTGGGTAATGAATTGACCGGCTGGGTGTCATGGTTAGACCCACTCAAATAGTTTTCTGGATTAGGAGAGTGGGTACAGAATGTAATTGCAAATGTAGGAAAGTTTCTCCTTTGTGTTCTGGGTGTCATCATAATTATTGGCTTGATATTTAAGTGTGTTCGAATTCTGACGCGGCGCAAGCACGGCACAAATTTGATGAGTCTAAGGAACGAGGGCGTTGTTACAGCAGCAGATTTGATTTATGATCCATCCATAGAGACAGTGTTATGATAAGGATTGCAAATGAATTTCATGGCCTGTTTCTTTCACCGTTTTTCTCTGTTTCCCCCTTTATCCAGAAAACATCCAACCGGAAAAGACGTCAGCCCTACCCAAAATGTTTATGTGAATGCATTTCTATATATGTGTCTTATTTTCATCTCTGCAACCTCTAGTTAATGGCACACATAATCGGCAGGTGTTATCCACATATACTAGCACTCACATATGTTCCCCCTCTATGTATCATCAACTAAATGTGCTCCCCATTTGTTGGAATAAGAAGCCGAAAAGAGCTCGGTAGTGTTTGTTTGCCGTCCTATTATAGCTACTTTCAATGTACTCATCTGAACCCTCAGGATAATGTAGAATTTACAATACATGCTGTAAGTGACGCTTTCAGCTCATTCTGTTGAGAACTGTTTACTCCATATATTATCTGATACTTATGAGAGAACTGTAGTTTAGCTGGATTTCTCCTGGCAATTTGCTACCCTTGGATTCTACTGTGCTGGCAATTCCTCTCACACATACGGTCTAATTGTTTATGGCTTGGGTTGGAATAATTAAATTTAAATAATTACTAGGATACATTCACCCTACATTATGTTGTATTGCAGGGAGAAAGCTACACAGTATTTTTGTTTGTTATACTTATTGGACTAGCAGTTTACCTTTTTGGCAATCACAACTGTTGATTCACATCAGTTTAGCGTCATTTCTCAATGATTATGTGATACTATAATTTCTGTGGTGATTAAGGGGTCTTTTCATGAAGCAGTGAAAAGAATGGAGAAATTAGCCTGTGGAGAAATGTCCCATGGCAACCAATCAGCTGCTCCGTACAATTGTATAGTATGGTGTGAATGCTGATTATTTATTTTACAGGACAAAAAGTAATACCTTAATACACTTAAATACGAGCCGCTGCGACCGCTGTAATTAATTCCTTACCCTACGTACTTTTTACCCAGTTAGCGTACAAGAGCCCGTACCGTGTACGCACTTTGCGTACACACGCCGCGACGTAGATGTTTTTCTGCCCAGCGGAGGATTTTTGTCGCCTCTGCCATTGCCGCTCTGCTTTTCGATCCGCCCTGCCTGTTTATGTATGCGACTGCTGTTACATTGTCCGCCTGGATCTGCACGGGACAGTCTTGAAGAAGATGTACCGCTTGTTGAAGGACGTTGTAAATGGCTTTTAGCTCCAGAACGTTTATGTGAAGGCAGGCTTCCTGTTGTGACCAACGTCCCTGGAAGTTTTCTCCCTGAGAGACTGCTCCCCAGCCTCGGAGACTTGCATCCATGGTTACTAGGACCCAGTCCTGAATCCCGAACCTGCGTCCCTCTAGCAGGTGAGAGCTGTGCAACCACCACAGGAGCGAAATCCTGTTTTTTGACGACAGGATTATCTTTCTGTGCATGTGTAGGTGTGACCCCGACCACTTGTCCTTCAGGTCCCACTGGAATACTCTGTCATGGAACCTGTCAAACTGTATGGCCTCGTAGGCCGCCACCATCTTCCCCAACAACCGAATGCACTGATGGATCGACACACTTGATGGTTTCAATATCTGTTTTACCATTTTCTGGATTTCCAGAGCCTTTTCCAGCAGAAGAAATACTCTCTGAACTTCTGTGTCCAGAATCATCCTGAGGAAAGACAACCTTGTCGTTGGTTCCAACTGTGACCTTGGGTAATTTATGATCCACCCGTGTTGTTGGAGTATTGACAGGGAGAGGGATATGTTTTGTAATAACTGCTCCCTGGATCTCGCCTTTATCAGGAGGTCGTCCAGATAAGGGATTATATTGACTCCTTTCTGACGAAGGAGGACCATCATCTCTGCCATCACCTTGGTGAATACCCTCGGCGCCGTGGAGAGACCGAAAGGTAACGTCTTGAATTGGTAATGGCAATCCTGAATCGCGAATCTCAGATAAGCCTGGTGAGGAGGATAAATGGGAACATGCAGGTAAGCATCCTTTATGTCCACCGACATTAAGTAGTCCCCCTCCTCCAGACTGACAATCACCGCCCAAAGTGATTCCATCTTGAACTTGAACCTTTTCAGGAAGAAACTCAGATTTTTAGATTTAGGATCGGTCTGACCGAGCCGTCCGGCTTCGGAACAACAAAGAGGCTTGAATAAAAACCCCGCCCTTATTGTGACAACGGTACCAGGACTATAACCTGGTCTTGACATAATTTTTGGATTGCCGCTGTTACTGCTTCTCTCTCTGGCGGAGAAGCTGGCAAGGTCGATTTGAAAAATCGGCTTGGGGGAACGTCTTGAAACTCTAATTTGTATCCCTGGGATACTATTTGCAACACCCAGGGATCCAGGCCAGACAGAATCCAATCCTGGCTGAAGAGTTTGAGACGTGCCCCCACCCGAGCGGCCTCCCGCAAGGGAGTTCCAGCGTCATGCTGGGGATTTGGCAGAATTAGGGGTAGACTTCTGCTCTTGGGAACCTGGAGCCGGTGTGGGCTTCTTTCCCCTTCCCCTTCCCCTACCTGCAAAGAAGGGGAAACCTCTCGCCTTTTTGTATTTATTGGGCCGAAAGGACTGCATTTGCGGGTGTTAGGTCTTTTTTGCCGGTGCAGGCACAGAGAGCAAAAATGTTGACTTACCTGCGGTAGCCGCCGAGACTAACGCATCCAGGCCATCGCCAAATAAGGCCTCACCTTTATATGGGAGAGCCTCCATGTTTCTTTTGGAATCTGCATCCGCGTTCCACTGGCGAATCCATAACGCCCGCCTAGCCGATGCTGCCATGGTAGCGGCTTGTGAACTCAAGAGTCCAATATCCTTCATTGCTTCAAGCATGTAGGCGGCAGTGTCCTTGATATTCCCTAACTTAAGGAGTATCTCATCTTTATCAATCGTGTCAATTTCTGATGACACGCTTTCTGACCATTTTTCAAAAGCGCGACTCACCCATGCGCAGGCAATAGTGGGCCTGAGCCATGTACCATTGGTAACATAAATGGATTTCAATGTCGTTTCCATTTTGCGGTCTGCCGGCTCTTTAAGAGAAGCCGTGCAAGGAGCAGGGAGAATTACCTTCTTTGTCAACCTGGAAAGTGCACTGTCTAACACAGGGAGTGACTCCCATTTTTTCCTGTCTTCAACAGGGAAAGGATAAGCTATGTGAATCCTTTTGGGTATACAACATTTTTTTATCAGGATTCACCCACATCCCTTCAAACAGAGCATTTAGTTCGTGTGAAGGAGGGAACGTGACTTTGGATTTCTTTCCCTTACATAAATAAGCTTTCTCCTGAGGTACAGTAGTGCTTTCTGTAACCTCCAACACATCCCAATTTATGATCTATCTCTCTGGATTCACTATTGTCAACACAAGAATCAGAATCCGTGTTGGTATCAGTGTTTATAACATTTGCAAATGGTCTCTTATGTGACCCAGAGGGGCCGCCCGCATAAGGAATAGCAGCATCCTGAAAAATCACATCTTCCACAGATTTTCTCCAGCATGCAGCCTTAGATTCAGACTTATCTAATCTACGTTTAATCAGATACATAATGTCACGTAGCTCTTTCACCCATGCAGGCTCTTGCTGTGCCGGTAGCACCACCACATTACAACTCTGTGTCCCTAAAATGGCTTCCTCCGGGGAGGAACTCCCTGCCTCAGACATGCCTCACACATGTACTCCACACTCATAGACACACTGGGACTTATTTTGGGGACAGACCCACAGTAAAATCTGTCAGAGGGACACAGGATAGGAGCAGCCAGCTCACAAACCCAGCGCCAGTATTGCCTGTGAGCACAGTATGTCCACAGCCCAAAAGTGCTTTTAAATAGTAATATACACTATCAAATGCACCACAATCGCTTTGTGCCCCCCCTTTATAGCACCCTGTACTTGTCAGAAGTGGAGGAGAGGACCATCGTGTTCTCTGCAGCCTGAGGAGAGAGAGAAAATGGTGCTGAGTAGTGTGCTGGCTGCCTGAGGAAGAAGCTCCGCCCCTCATTATCCATGACAATATTTATACTGGCGGGGGTAGGGCTGTGCCAGTGGCATCTTATGCCCCCTTTTAGCCAGTTTGAGGTATTTTTCTTGCTGCCCAGGGCGCCCCCCCCCCCGCGCCCTGCACCCTGCAGTGCCTGTGTGTGTGGGCAGCAATGGCGCGCTGCACTACCGCCAGCCGCGCCGCACCTCAGCCATCGCTTACTTGATTTAAGATCTGATGCCAGCAGACCTCCCTGAAAATAAAAAACCTTACATAAGTCTTTTCAGAGAAACTCAGTAGAGCTCCTCAGAGTGCATCCAGTCGACCTGGGCACATTTCTAAAACTGAGGTCTGGAGGAGGGGCATAGAGGGAGGAGCCAGTTCACACCCAATGAAAAGTCTTTGGAGTGCCTATGTCTCCTGCGGATCCCGTCGATACCCCATGGTCTTGATGTCATCCCCAGCATCCTCTAGGACGTATGAGAAAATTAGTTTAAGTGTGTTTGAGCAAAGCAAGTGGACCACTTGTTCATGGGTTCAAATTACATACAGTATAGACATTTTATACAAGGCCACCAGGTCAGGGATAGGCAATTGCTTAAGGTATAAAGTTGTTATCTTGTTTATCAGTGGTCAGATCAGTTTTATCATTTCTGTTGCACTTAACTATAAATAATGGGGCCCATACATCTATGAGCCGATTCCCCATTCTGATCGTCCGACATCAGTGATCGGCAATCCGTTGGGGAATTAGCAAAATACAGCAAGTCAATAATCCCTGACTCTATCACCAAGGCCGTCTTATCAGCAGTGTAGGCCCCTGGTCAGAGCAATGCACTGGGGCACCTACCCAACCTCCAGTGGTAGGGGTGGGGATGCTATCAGCATCAGCTCTGATGTCCTGTGGGCGGTAGGGGGTGTTCTATCTTCCGCTTAGTATGTAGGACCTGGAGCAGTCATTTCTGCTAATTACTCCTTTTCTGCACAGATGGTGGGAGATGGAGGAGGAGGGAGAACACTAAACTGTAGAAGGGGGCATTGGGCTGAATGAAGGAGCCCCGGTACATGATTTCCAGAGTGGTAGGGGGTGTTTAATATGCAAGGAAGGGGTGGACAGTGGAGTGGGCTTAATATTTAGCACTTTCCGGTGGGAGGGCAGCTTGCTTGACTGCAGATATCTCCAGTTCGTGGAAATAGATTTCTTAGCTTTCAATGGGATAAAAAACTACTCTCAGGTGGTACTGGGTACTTGGGGCTCAGAGTTCAGGAGCCAGAGCAATCCACCACATCGGCTTACAAGGCGTGTGGAGATGGAGCCGGGACCAGCTGCAATAAAGCTGATATCTTTGGTTCTGGGTAAAGTAGAGACAAGCTGAAAATTGGAGAGTCCCAGCTTTTGGAGTATAACCTCAGAAAAACTCTAAGTCAGACAGAACCCAAGATAACTGTCTGGGAAGAGCAATTAACAGGCTTGGATGGGGACCACTGCTTTGAAGTTGGATATCTCCGGTTCCCCATGGTCAATTTTCAAAGATCTGGTACTCCTGGAAAAAGGTGACCATTAGCTATCAGCCTAGGGCTCTTATACTCCCGGGGCCCTTGGGCAACTGCCCATTGAGCCCATATGAAGAGACAGCCCTGACTATCACGATCATTGTTTAGAATATGGGATTTTCAACTTATTGGATTTTCCTGATACCCCAAACCAGGCATTGGCAGAATGAGGAATTGCCCTGATTCATTTCAAATATTTGTTATTTTCATATATTTTTTATATGTCTTTACAATATCACTACTTTGTTTTTTCCTCTTAGTGGGTGGTGTTGGTGCCACTAATGTTGTCCATGGTCTCCTCCTTTCCTACCCATGGATTTATTTTCTGTCTATTTAATGGGAAATGCATAGTAATTATGGAGTGTATTTTGCTATATTGTACGTCTTGCTGTTTAGAAGAATGTTTCTTGTCTAGATCTCTTGCTAAATATAATAAAGTAAAGCATATTAAAAACTGGGATCCCTGGAGAATATCTGGAAGTGTCTCAATGAATGGATTTAAAATATATATATAACTACGGAATATCCAATGTGTTATCTCTTTTTGCTGTATTTATGGCAAACATTTCACTGGCTTCATCTTTTAGTCATTAAGTGTGCGTCTGTTTCTCGTCATATGTCAGATCAGTGGGTTTGGTGCCACGCTGAATTATTCCATGTGAAAGGCTAAGCATATAGCAGAGTGGTATAAACAAAACAGCTTACCAGCTAAATACTTTACATGTCACTGTTTATATACAGTAACACATGTTCTTCAGGTACCTGGCCCACAGTTCCTTTGTTTGGATTTTCCTTTCATTTTATATAATAAATACAACATATACTTGTTAATCTACTTGAAATGACAGTTCTACCACAGATGTGCCTTCAGTAACACATATGTAACCATTTGGTCCATGCAGGAAGTTCGGTATGTCAGATAGAATTGAAATTACTGGGGTGAAAAATAATACATTTAAAAAAAAAAAAATGTACACTGTATTTATCTTGTTGGTAGTTATAATAATGCTTAGCAAGCAATATACGTGTACAGGCAATAAAAATGTCTATGTGCAATAAATGTCTACAGGGAATATATGACTATGAGGAATATATGGCTACGGGCAATGCATAACTTTGGGTAATGTATTACTGTGGGCATTGTATGACAATGGATAAAGTATGACTATGGGTAATATAAAGTGGTGGCTTTCCCACTAGGCATGTGAGGCCTAGGGGCGGCAGTTGCTGGGGGTGCGGTACACCGGCTGATGTGGCCAGGTGATAATTTTTTTCGGCATTGCAACTTATTTTTGCAACAAACGGGAGTGGGACAATGGGCAGCAAATTGTGATCCTGGAGTAGGTAATGGGTTGAGGTTGGGGTGTATACTAATGGCGTCGCCGCCGCTGTGCCCAGTGGGGTGATGTCATCCACATCGCGCAACTGGCCGGGTTGGTGGTCCCACACCGGAACATGTGCGCATTCACTGGATGATGCTGGTAATTAGGTAAGCTTGTTGTTTCTATGTATGTATGTTCTGATAAAAATGCCATAATAAAGGCATTGAAACGCTGACACATATATGACCAGAACCGATAACCGAACTCACCCGAACTTTGCAATCCGAGTCCGGCTCGGGACATCCCACCTTACTCGGATCCCAAATCAAAGCCGAACGTCATAATCCCGCTGTCGGATTCTCGAGGGTCTTGGATTCTATAAAGGTCCCCAGTGATCTGTGTCATCTTCACTCCAGCTGTGGAGAGTGTACTGGACAGACGTGTCTGCTGTATCAGTCCAGACAGGGTGCTCTGTCTGCTGTATCTGAAAGTTGTCCTCTGTCTGCTGTATCTGAAAAAAAAAAGGGTGCTCTGTTGTTGTTATTATTATTATTATTATTATTATCCTTTATTTATATGGTGCCACAAGGGTTCTGCAGCACCCAATTACAGAGCACATAAACAAATTATTAAAACAGGAAAACAGTGACATACAGCTGAAGACAATATAGGACAAGTACAGGGTAACTAAACATAACTACATCAGCAGATGACACTGAGATAAGTATCAGGGTTGCCAAAAACCACAGGATTTGGGGCAGTTGAGGATTATTAAAGTAAGAGAAGGATAAGCACAGGAGGGAAGAGGGCCCTACTCGTGAGAGCTTACATTCTAAAGGGGAGGGGCAGACAAACAGGGGTGACACATCTGTCTGCTGTATCTGAAAAAGGGGTGCTCTGTCTGCTGTATCTGAAAGGGGTGCTCTACTTTATCAGTCCAGATGGGGTGCTCTGTCTGCTGTATTTGATAGGGGAGCTCTGTCTGCTTTGAAAGAGGTCATCTGTGCGTCCATCCTGGGGCTCCGTCCCAGTGTAAAATTAAAATAAAAGCTAAAAACAAAAAGCCTAAAAATATAAATATAAAAATAAAGTGTTTTTTTTTTTTTTGTTTGTGTTGTACCCCAGTGTACAATTTTTATTTTATCTTCATAAGTACTGTGACGCTGCCGGTCAGACTGCAGTATATTATTTCCTACTCATACACATATTCTGCAACACTGTTGGTGAAGTTCAACCGCAGTGTTTGATCACTATTTCTGACACACACACACACACACACACACACACACACACACACACACACACACACACACATATGGTGTGACGCTGTGGGTGAAGGTGGTACCACAGTAATATATTTTATTTCCTACTCATACATGTATTGTGCGACACTGTTGGTGAAGGTCAACTGCAGTGTTCAATCACTAATTCTGACACACACACGTATTGTGTGATGCTGTGGGTGAAGTTGGTACCACAGTAATATATTTTATCTCTTACTCATATACATATTGTGCGACACTGTTTGTGAAATTAAACCGCAGTGTTTGATTACTATTTCTGTTTCATACTTGTATTGTGCGTCACTGAAGGTGGTACATTTTTTGTAGAAATTGTGGTGTGTGCTGTAATTTGTGTTTGTGGATAGATATGGAGGACGAACAATTGAGAGGAGAGCAGGAAGCACATACTACTAGTGGTGCAGGTGCTGCCACCAGTCATGGCGATACAAGTCCGTCAGCATCATCTACTAAGGCAGATGCCCAGGGACATAGAGGGCTTAAGTCAGGGCATGTAAAATCATTTAATTTTACAGTGGTAAAGAAAACAAAATCAAAAGGAAAGTTAGCTGCAGAGGCAGTAAGACAAACTGTGCATTCAGAATCAGAACCATCAGACATTCTTGAGGAACGTTTAGGGGTGTCCATGTCAGCTATGTGTGAGTCTGACATTTCTCACACTGTCCTCATAGAGAAGCCTCTTTCACCTCCTTCCACCATTTCTGAACCATCTGCACATTACAAGTAAAGATGGTGATGATGAGGAGGACATAATAGAAATTGAGGATTTGTGTGTGGAAGTGGAACATGATGAGGGGAATATGTGTGTACTACTACTATCTGACACTGAGGATGTTGATTATGTTGTTTGTGTAAATCAGCCACAGGTGGCTGCAGTTGTTGACCGTGATAAAAAGAAAGCCATTGCGATGTCTGGGCATAAGAGCAAAAAAAAACACCTCTTGGGTGTGGGATTATTGTTACCCCAATCCTGACAATGTTTGTGAAAGCATCTGCTCCATTTGTGAGGCCAAAGTTAGTAGAGGTAGGAATTTTAGCCATCTAGGCACCTCCTTTATGTTGCATCATTTGCGGCAAAGACATGACATTTATTGTACAAGATTATAATGTAATTAACACCTCATCATCAACATCCTCAGAGTCATTACTTATCGGAGGTAGTCCTTCTAAAAAATTGTTTTGTGGGGGCCCAAACAAACTAATCATTTCAGCCACAAGTGGCAGTCCCTGTAGCTGAAATGATTGGTTTGTTAAACTGTGCATGTCCTGTTTAATTAATAATATATACAACATAAGGGTGGGTAGGAATGCACAAGGACAATTCCATCTGGCACCTCTTTTTTCTTTGCATTATGTGCTGTTTGGAGCACTGCTGACTGTAACGACAAACATTTGTACAGTTTATTAAACTGCCACCCTGTCTGCCACTGCAGTGCCATTCTGTTTCCTAGATGTGCCATGTTGGAAGTTTAAGTGCCACATGTTTGTGCCGCCCACTGCTGTTGCTTAGCTTAGTCATCCAGCTACTTCGGTGCAACCTTTTGGCCTAAACGGGATGAAAACAATATTGTTAGCTGTGAGGTGGTCAATATTGACTGAAAATTAGTAGAAAGGAATGTTATTGAGGTTAATAATACTGTAGAAACAAAGGCCCTCATTCTGACCTGATCGCACGCAGCAAGTTTTTGCTGCCCGTGCGATCAGGTAGACGCTGCCTATGGGGGAGTGGGTTTTTGCATAGCAAGGCTGCGATCGCTTGTGCAGTCGTGCTATGCAAAAAAGTTTTGTGCAGGATAGGAGTAGGGTCAGACTTACTTGCCTGTTGTGATCACTTCAGCGTGTCAGGTCCCGGAATTGACGTCAGACATCCGCCCTCCAAACACCTCGACACGCTTGCGTTGGACTCACCACTCCCCGAAAACGATCAGTTGACGCCCGAATCCGCCTTCCTGCTGTCAATCTTCTTGCGGTCGCTGCTGCGACCACTTTCTTCGTAGGAAGCGTCGCTGCCCCGTGGCGGCCGTCGCTGGGCAACGACGTGCCTGCGCATTGCAGCCGCAGCGCATGCGCAGTTTCGACCCGATTGCACGGCTGGAAAAAAGATCAGTGTGCGATGGGGTCGGAATGACCCCCATAAACAGGCCCAAATCTTGTGATTTTAGCTGATTTTATGATTTAAAAAAAAATAGTAATATATATATATATATATATATATTATATATATATATATATAAAGACAGGGGTCCCTGCACTCTCACAAACCACAGCCAGCTACTAGGGTGCCAATCAAAGTCACAACCCCCTAAGGGGTGTGACCCAAAGTACAATACAGTATTTTCCACAGATCAGCAGTGCAAAATAACTGGAACCAGTGATAGATAGATAGATAGATAGATAGATAGATAGATAGATAGATAGATAGATAGATAGATAGATAGATAGATACATACATACATACATACAGTCCCTCCTGGTAGCATTGCCTACCTCAGCGGCTTCCTGCCAGCAGTATCCACACTGCCCCTACCACCACCACCTCCGTGCACAGCAGCAACTCACAGGAGTGTCTGGAAGTCTCGGTCGCACTGCAGCAGCAGAGCACCAGATACTCCTGCTTCTCCTGCCTGTCACTTGCCGCCTCCTGCGTAGTTGTACCAGTTGCCTCCGCAGGCGGCGGCTGCAGCAACTGCTGGGTGGGGGGACGACTGCCTCTGTCTCACCCGTTAATACGACACTGATTATTATAATTGTTTGATATCACTATACCAGACAGTTCTAAAGTGGAGAATAATCCTTCATTCTAGTGGCAATGACAGACCGCCCATGTGAGGAAGCGGTTATATTACTTGAATTCAGGTCATGACCCAACCCCTCACTCATATTTGGTTAATTCAAGGCCTATTTGAGGCCTGGTAGTTGAGTTGTCTATGTTCTGTGATGGAGGAAGGCGCTATACCTGTGAACATCTATGTGGTATGCTGTAATTCTGCCCTCCTAGGATACTATTATGCTCTGATATCCCATTAAAATAAGTCCATTTTGGAAAAAGGCACAGAGGCCAGTGTCATTTTAAATAATGTTTATAGTAGCAGTCTGAAGGGTAACAGTTGGAGCCTTTGAGAGAGGAGAGCTGAGATTGCCATTGAGGAGAGAGAGATTCAGCATCACTAAATGGCCTGTTACACATGCAGAATTATTTTGTGTAACGGGCCATTCATCATTAGGGGTCCGTTAGGAGCACTTGTTATTCTGCAAACTCCGAAAACAGTTTTCTGCGAACAAACGGCATCTTCAAATAGCGCTTGTTTTCAGAGCCCCACTCCTTCCTATGCTGCCTTTCACTCCAGGTAACTGGGTGCTGGATGCATCCTAAGGACCAGGGCCGGTGCAAGGTTTCTCAGCATCCAAGGCAAATCTTCAACACACTCGCCCCCCCCCCCCCCCCCCCCCCAATAGTCACCGGTTTAGGTGAAAATGTGCAGAGGTGACGTCTAATAAATTCGACAGCAAAGAATATTTTCCTGAAATAGAATTTGACAGCAGATAAGAGCCATATGGCCTATCCAGTCTGTCCTTTACGGTTAGGGACTACAGTATTCGGGATAGGTTAGAGTTAGTTTACTGCAGTGGTTCTAAAACTGTTTGCCATGGCTCCCTGGGGTGCTTTGGGACACTTGTAGTAGTTCCCTGGGTTGGTGGTCCAGGACAAATTCTAATAATTTATGGTCAGTGTAATAGGCAAAACCAGTGCTGGTGGCTGCCAATCATAAAATATGTTGACAAACAGAAGTGAATCCTGTCCCCACACCACATTACTGAACCTAAGGATGACATATAAACACAATTTACCAAATGTTTTATTTTTTTAAAAATTCTCAATAAGAAACTTTGGCCTAAGGGTGCCATGAAAAAATTCTGATACCCTAGGGAGCTATGATTCAAAACAGTTGGGAACCACTGGTTTACTGGATTGGGTTAGGATATTAGGGATAAGGTTATTTTAGCGGTTTGGGTATTAGGGTTAGTTTGGGGGATAGGGTTAGGGTATTAGGGATAGGATATTAGGGTTGGTTTATCAGTTTGGGTTAAGGTATTAGGGTTAGGGGTTATGATTTGGGAGACATTGTTAGATACTGTATACTCCTGTACTAATGGGCGGCATTCCACGGATTTCAAAAAAGTATGCACATACACATAAATAACATACAACGTTTCAGATGCTTTACTATTGCATCTTTAATATAGCATCTTTTGTTGTAAAATGCAATATTAAAACATCTGAAATGTTGAAAAGTTATCACTACGTATATGTATGGGTTGTAGTTATGTGACCCCCTCTAAATCCTGACAGTAGACATGCTGACTAGTAGGGACTATTCCCGCTTGTGGGTGAGCACGACATCCATAGGGTGGGAATAGAACCTGTGGCTCATTGCGCTTGGCCCTCCCCCCCTGCCATTCCACTGCCAGGATCCCGCGGTCGGTATGCTGACCGACGGGACCCACAGCAGCGGTAACGCGTATCCAACCAATGTGTTATACCTATTTGAAATCCATGGAGTGCCGCCTATAAGTACAGAAGAATGTTTGGAATTGATCATTCTAGAGAGGTGTATATATAATAATTTGGACCAGTTCCCCCAAGCCCGAGATGGCACGGACTATACAGCATGATAGATAGATAGATAGATAGATAGATAGATAGATAGATAGATAGATAGATAGATAGATAGATAGATAGATAGATAGATTCACACATTACTTGACGTTATTGTGGACATCTACAGGCAACTGACACCTCTCAGACACTAGAGAGGGAGGTTCAGCTGCTGCAGAACCTCCTGCCAGCACATGAATGACAAGGTGACAGCTGAGGTGCGAAACACCTAGTTGGGAGATGGGGCAAATCAGCTGGTGGTTGGGGAAGCAAGGCCACCGTACACTGGCCCGCATTCCGAGTTGTTCACTCGCTAGCTGCTTTTAGCAGCATTGCACACGCTAAGCCGCCGCCCTCTGGGAGTGAATCTTAGCTTAGTAAAATAGCGAACGAAGTATTCGCAATATAGCGAATAGAAATTTCTTAGTAGTTTCTGAGTAGCTCGAGACCTACTCAGAAATAGTGATCAGTTCAGGCCGTGTCGTTCCTGGTTTGACGTCACACACACGCTCAGCGTCCGACCAACCACTCCCCCGTTTCTCCAGACACTCCCGCGTTTTTGCCTGACACGCCTGTGCTTTTCCGCACACTCCCAGAAAACGGCCAGTTTCCGCCCAGAAACACCCACTTCCTGTCAATCACACTACGATCACTTCAACAATGAAAAAACTTCGTTCTGCCGTGAGTAAATCTACTAAGTTCTTAGTAAAATTACTACCCTCATGCGCACTGCGAACCATGCGCATTTTTGCCTTAATCGCTCCGTTGCGAAAATCGGCAACGAGCGAACAACTCGGAATGAGGGCCACAGTGCACGAAACAGCCAATTTGTGCAAGTGTATACCCAACTTAAGGTTAATTGATGCTTTGATCTGAAAAATGAGTTAGTTGGCAAGAGTTTGCTTCTATTTTTCCCTGGGCTTAAATTACATGCAACAAAATAGTTTTAGTCAATAGCAGCAGTATTCACTATTGCCATCAAATAGTTTAACTGAACGTACCTGTACTTTTAATGACAACTGCAAAGGCTCTATATATCCCTGCTGCTTAGCGCCACTTACTGTACATCAAAGTTGGCCACAGAATAGCATGACTGGGGGTCGTTGGGGAAGCCCTTGCTGCCTGGCTGAAGGCGCCGGTCATGGCCTCCTCCTCGGTTTCTCCTTACTGCGGCATATGATCCAGACACAGACAGGAGGATCTTCTCCTGTCACCGGGTCGGGGGAAGGAAGAGGTGTAGTGAGCGAGGCAGGACGAGGAGGCAGGGACAGGACCCTGACATACGGCTCCACTCTAGCCCACGCCCCGCAGATCCGTCGCTGTGTGAGCATGGAGCGGGCGCCTCACATTCCTCCCGGCGAGTGCAGCACCCAGCCTGGCTGTCATAGCCTTAATTTTTTCGTTCCACTCAGCGGCGCCGCCTTTTAAGTGGTGCCGCCCATAGGCAGCTGCCTAAAGCTGCCTAATGGATGCGCCGGCCCTGCTAAGGACATGTCACATAGCGCCTCACCAGGCTTCAGGGTGCTGTCCTAGGAACCCCACAAACCAGTGAAGGGTGTTACTGAGGCATCGACTGTGTGCCATCATTGAGGCCTTGCCCTCCGGGCGGCAGTACCAGTTGCACACTCCATTCACCATCAATCAAATGTAATTTGGCACTAGTGGAAAATGTTGCCAATGGCTCTGACCTGCCAGAGTGTGCTGTTATCTCTGGCTGATATAATTGGGTCTCACATGATATGGTTCGTTGGCCTTACAACAAAGTAACCAGATACAGTACATGCAAATTAACCGGACGCACCAATTCTGTCACTGATCTAACACCATATTTGTACAGATCTGGTTGCTTGACACCAAAGCCACATAGGGCCAAATGTAATAGAGTGAGAGTTTCAGAATGTGATTTGGTAAGGTTTTTCAGTTTTTTTTTAAAGTGGCAATCATTTACACTGCAAAACCAGGTTGATCTTGCTGTGTAAATGATTGCCACTTTAAAAAGAACTAGAAAACCTTACCAAATCTCTCACTTTTTGAAACGCTCACTCTATTACATTTGGCCCATGGAGTCTAATTAAGTGCAATTAGTTGATGACCGCAAACTGCAGCAGCTCATATCGGGTGTCATTGTGAGTTGATAGCTCGCTAGCAGTTTTTAGCAGCCATGCAAACGCTATGCCGACGCCCACTGGGAGTGTTTTTTATCTTAGCAGAAGTGCGAACGAATGGATCGCAGAGCGCTAGCAAAAAAATTTTGTGCAGTTTCAGAGTAGCTCAAAACCTACTCAGCGCTTGCGATCACTTCAGACCATTCAGTTCCGGATTTGACGTCACAAGCCCGCCCTGGTTCGCCCAGCCACGTCTGCGTTTTCCCTGGCACGTCTGCGTTTTTTCGAACACTCCCTGAAAACGGTCAGTTGACACCCAGAAACGCCCACTTCATGTCAATCACTCTGCGGCAGCCAGTGCGACTGAAATGCTTCGCTAGACCCTGTGTGAAAATACATTGTTGTACCCGTACGTCGCGCGTGCGCATTGCGCCGCAAACGCATGCGCAGAACTGACGTTTTTTAGCCTGATCTCTGCGCTGCGAACAAATGCAGCTAGCGATCAACTCGGAATGACCCCCATAATCAGCCAGATGTATGGGCAGCGAGATCTGGTTGTGGGATAATAACTGTTAACGTTGGAATCATAATATAAAACATTAAAACATGAAATTTAAAAACAAAAGTAGCTGCATGTACAAGGCAAGAGGCTGTAAGAACTGTTGGCTGAATCATCTAATAACCTAATTAAAGTGTTTTCTTTGACAAACAAAATGTTACTGAAGAAATGACTCAATTTTACCAGCGTTACAGTAAGAGACATGGGCCCTCATTCCGAGTTGATCGGTCGCAAGGCGAATTTAGCAGAGTTACACACGCTAAGCCGCCGCCTACTGGGAGTGAATCTTAGCTTCTTAAAATTGCGACCGATGTATTCGCAATAATGCGATTACTAACTACTTAGCAGTTTCAGAGTAGCTCCAGACTTACTCTGCCTGTGCGATCATTTCAGTGCTTGTCGTTCCTGGTTGACGTCACAAACACACCCAGCGTTCGCCCAGGCACTCCCACCGTTTCTCCGGCCACTCCTGCGTTTTTTCCGGAAACGGTAGCGTTTTCAGCCACACGCCCCTGAAACGCCGTGTTTCCGCCCAGTAACACCCATTTCCTGTCAATCACATTACGATCGCCGGAGCGAAGAAAAAGCCGTGAGTAAAAATACTTTCTTCATAGTAAAGTTACTTGGCGCAGTCGCAGTGCGAACATTGCGCATGCGTACTACGCGGATTTTCACTGCGATGCGATGAAAAATACCGAGCGAACAACTCGGAATGAGGGCCATTATTTGGCCTGTCATCTGCAGCAATATTTCCTTTCTCAGATATTATCAGGACTGAGGTAGCAGAATCACACATTACTGATTGTGTTGTGTGGAACGTGTACTGTAGGCCACTATTTGTTCCAATCCCGGTAAAGCAGCAGCACTGAATGCTGGGAAGTAATGAATGCTAGAATGAGATTATTTCCATTGACAGTCTCACAGAGGACGTATATTCAGCATATGAGTAAGTACCAGTCAGTACAAATCTGTGTGTAGAGAAACTGCTTCCTCAGCATGAAACCATTTGTAAATGTAAGTAGCATGAGACAGTAAAAGCCCCTCCACCTACAGTGTACACGCTAGGTTACTCATGTCCTTCTTAATAAATAACAATGACTGGGATATTTTTCAGAGGATGGCTCTGTGTAACAACAAATGATGGCTGCTGTAGATGCTGAAAATTAAAAAACACTATTGTTATAGCTGCTTACCCCAGTGTAGCTCTGCATCTATTCAACACTGATCCCAGGGCAGCTGAGAGATGCTTGAGGAAGGGGAGCAACCTCTTGTCAAGTTGCTCCTTTCGGCTCCACTGATTGGTCCATATTTTGGGTAAAAAAAATATAACCTTACAACTCAGCAGCAATGGTTCCCTTCTGATGCCAGTACCATGGGGTACATGCATAGTTCAATGCATGCCGACCTTATTGCTCACACACGTGTGCACGGAACTTAATGTGTATATTCGCTCATGTGCAAAATAATACTCATCTTAGGGGGTAATTCAGAGTTGCTCACAGCAGCATATTTGTTAGCAGTTGGGCAAAACCATGTGCACTGCAGGGGGGGGGGGGGCAGATATAACATATGTTGAGAGAGTTAAGGGCCCTACACACTGGGAGATAGAACTAAACGATATGAACGTTCTCGTTCATTAATGAACGAGAACTCGTTCATATCATTCAGTGTGGAGGCAGCAACGATGAACGATGCGCGGCCCCGTGCTCGTTCATCGCTGGTGCCCCGTTGCTTATGCATGCCGGCCAATATGGACGATCATTCCCCCTGTCACCGCCCCCCTCTGCCGCCGGGTCACCCGTCTGCTGTATCGGCGGTCAGGCAGCTCGGCGGCGGCTCGCCCAGTCTGTAGGGCCCATTAGATTTGGGTTATTCCGAGATGGATGCAGATTGATGCCTGCGCAACCAGATCTGCGTTCATCTCCGCACATGCTGTGGGCTGCCCAGCCCTGGGCAAGGTCGCCCAGAATTGTGTGAGGCCGCACCCCCGATGCATCCGCAATCACTGTCAGGTGGTCAGCCGCCCTAAAACGGTCACGGCCCCCTCCCCCATTTTCCTGGCGTCGCTCCAGCAATGTCGTAACTACGCCCCCGTAATGCCCGCGCCTGTCAATATCATTGCGCCGCGTCCCTCAGGGATGCGGATGTGATGTGTAAGGTCACGCATGCGCACAATGGTCGGTGCGCAGACCATCAGGATGCGGGCGCTGCGAGCGACCACGTGGCTGTGTCCAGGTCTGAATCAGCATGCGCAGTTCAACCGGACTTGCATTCCACTCGCAACAGCCCCAACTATTAATACTGCTGACAAAAATATTATCTTTTCAGAATGTAATATTATGCAAACATGGTAGATTTTAGTTGATAGACAGACTTTATGGTGAAAGCATGTTTTAGGAAATGAAGAGTTTCCAGTCTCCATTACACCACTTCATTAGAAATGCAAGGTACGATAACTATTTCCATACTGTACAATTGTCCTGCCTGTGTTTGGGTCTGATGGGTTAGTGATGTGTAAATTAAGGTTGGGAGGAGTGCAGCTCAGTGTTTGGGTTGGGTTCAGGCTAAAACACGTACAACCTGCTTATCACTAGCCCTAATCATTTACAAATATGTAACACATTCTGCCAAATCCTCCTTGCACAGTCCTGATTTTTTCCCATACTCGGTGTCAGTCATTAATTATTCAGATGCAAATGTTGATTAAATGTTTTAACAGATGAGGTGATGGGAAGTGAGCAGGAGTGATGGGAAGTGAGCTGGTCGCCGGGAGGCCGGCCGCCGGGAGATCGTAGTGAACCCATATACACATATACATAGCATATTAAACATGCATACATATATATATATATATACACACACATACAGTACACATATATATATACACATGTATATATATATATATATATCTATCATATGTGTGTGTTTATATGTATGTATGTATATACATGTGTATATATGTAGGCACATGGATATATATGTACTATAATTAAAATAAAGTAAACTTTTATTGCACTTGCAAGTGCCACTAGGAAGACAGCAGGCTGCAGAGGACGCTAGACAGTCATTAATAATACTCATGCAGCTAAAAAAAAATAAAAAAATAAAAAATGTTATTTATTTTTTTTAGTGGAGGGGGGTTTCTGGGTACTCGGAAACCCCCCTGGGTGCGCCACTGGTGAGTGATGATTCCACCAATAGTTATCATAAGCAGTCTCCCCCACTAAACAGTTTGCCGCAGGATTTATAATGTTCCCTCCCCCTCTGCGTCTATACAGGATCCGGTCTGAAGATCGACACTGTCTAGGTTGACAATGTTTAGGTCAACCAGTATAGGTCGACAGTCAATAGGTTGACGGGGTTTGGAGGTCGACAGGGTTTCTAGGTCGACATGTGCTAGGTCGACAGGTCAAAAGGTCGACGTGAGGTGTGTTGTTGTTTTTTTTACTTTTTCATACTTAACGATCCACGTGGACGACGATTGGAACGGTAATCTGCCTTGCCCGAAGTTCGCTCGCCATTCGAGGGGACATGGTGCACTAATTGGGGTTCTTGGTCACTCTACGAAGAAAACGCCACCCAAAAAAAACAACCTCATGTCGACCTTTTGACCTAGCACATGTCGACCTAGAACCCCTGTCGACCTTCCAACCCCGTCGACCTAGTGACTGTCGACATATAGTGGTCGACTTAAACATTGTCGACCTAGACACTGTCGATCTAATGATCCACACCCGTCTATACCGAGACTACTGTGCCCCTCACGGACCTCAGTCTTAACTAGTCAAGATAATCTACTTCACTGCTGATATGAATGTATTAATATAAGTAGGTGCTTCCGTAGCACTTGCCCTGACACTGTCATTCATAGGCAACACTACTTATAAACATGTCCTGTTAATTAATAGATTAGCACAGTGGTTCAACCTATGGGCCAGGAGCCAAACTAAAGATTAGAAATCTATTTACAGAGTCTCTACCAACCAGTATACTAATCGCTAACCTTATTTATTGCTATTCCAATTCCACAATTCCTTTTATTGAATTTAACAGTAAAACACTCTTGCAGATAACATAAAAGTTATTAAATAGTACATACAGTATATTATATATATTTATAATAATGACGAGTCCAGCAGTCACGCGAGTCATGTATTTTATTCAGGTTTTTTTCTACCTGTGATCACAAAATATTTTCATTGGTTTAAAGATAGGAACATTTTATTTACACCAATTTCTCATGCAGTGGGAGCGGCCATGCTGTAAGCTGAACCAATATTCCTAAGAAAGTACCATTCCATGCACAAGAAACCAAAACATCTTCAATACAGTGACTACTAATGAATGGATAGGCTGTATTATCATCAGTGGCGGCTCCTACTTACTTTAAGTAGGGGGGCTACCACTACCACCAGCCTGAAGAGGAGATAAGACATGAGCCCCGAGTCCCGGTACCTGCAAAACAAGTCTGGCAGGTGACAGGACCAGGGCAGATGCTGCGGTGCGACTGCACATGCGCAAACCTCGGATTCTATGGACTGCATCGGCTGTAGCACATAGAAGCCCGACACGGCTGCGCGAAAGGCAGGAAGTTGTTTCCGAAAGGAAGCTAGTTCTCTGTCTATTGCAGCCCGCTCTGGCAGTCCCGGAAGGGAGGAAATATCTTCCAATGGGACTGCCTTGTGTGTGCGTACTGCATCTGGTTCCCAGACACTGAGAGGGGTGGCAAATTTTCCCCTGGGTGGGCCATTCCTAGTGACGTCATAAGCCGCTCATAACTTTATTGTGATTACCTAAACCTTTTCTTAAGCTAGCTTATCACTAAATAAAACCACACCACACACTGAAATAAAGACACGGACACAGTAGCTGGAGTTAAAGGTCAGACGATGTTTATTGATCGCTGACCAACTCTTTAAACTAATAATTGAGGCCGAATTAGAATTGATTTGAATATATATTTAACTTTAGTTTGGAGGATGGCAAAACAGAAAACCGCTGCCAAACACCAGCACCAGTCACCTAGATGGAAAACCACCAAACCAAGGAGGGGAGTACACCTACCCCACCTCCTTCCCGCATAAACCGCATTGTGCTGGCCTTACCCCTCTCTCTCTGGCAAACGTTCGGTTCCCGCAGGGGAACGTCTAAATGTCCAACCGCAAGAAAAGGACACACCTGCCGTCCTTCTAAAGAGGGAGCCCCACAATGACCACTTATGCCTGTGTGACAGCTGGTTGGCAGCGATTTCCCGCCACCAAGGTTTACCAAACCGCCACCGCCATCCGCAAACAGAACATTAACCAACCAGAAACTAACTAGCTCTACCGAAAAAGACCAAAAATATCCTCCAGAAAAAACTGCACTCCTTCCGGAGAAAGGTGAACCCCATCGTCTCTGTAGAACTGACTGTTCCGCAGCACCAGCAGAGGATGCTTAATTGCCACTCCGCCTATGGCCTTGACAAAAAGAGACACCGTAGAGTTCACCTTTTTGCGTGCTTTCTCCAGCGCCGAGAAACGCACCGCACCACGCCAATGGAAACGGGGCACCATTTCCGACCAGACAATGCATACCCCAGGCCAGTGACAACGGATCGCCACCACATCCGCCTTTATAGACAAAATCAAGTCTATGCCTTTAACTCGGCCTAGATCATTGCCACCCAAATGAATGATAATACAACTGGGGCGACCCCAGCGGCGCTCCCGAGAAAAAAGGACGCGCAACAGATCACCCCATAACATGCCCCTAACACCTAACCATCTAAATTGCCTGGACCCAAAAATCTCAGTCGCCCTAGACGCCATGGGATGTTTCTCCGCCCAAAAAACATAGGAATGACCAACCATCCATATGTGGTCTCCAAAATTGCTGACAGCTGTAAAAGAAAATATCCTAACGTCAGATTATGCACATAATCTGTAAATTAAACACAACGTAACCAAATGAAACCCAAGTGAAGGAGAAAACTCAAAAAACCTCCCGTGGACCTTGATAGAACAGCCAATTGAAATTAGGCCCCCTCGGAGGAAAAATTTTAAAAATTCACTTCACACCCTCGATTCCTGAACGGTAAGCGTTCAAAAACCGACGAGTAAACACGTTTTTGGGTTAGCGCAACAGGCGCACTTATAACTTATCTATACGGACATAGGACTTATAGGAGGCCGACCTCCAGCGACCCAACTCCCGAATAGCCGCTGGTGATGAACCAGCGGCCGCCGCATGGGTAGCCGCCCCAATCCGAAAGGAATGAGTACCGAAGTCCGCCTCCTGCAAGCCCAGCGCCGTCAAACATTTCTTGAACACAGATGAAAACTGAAACTTTGTCAGAGGGTCCGACTGCGCGTGCACCAGCAACTGGTTGCCCCCCGGAGGTCTTAAACGCACATACTCTTGCGTCAACCGCAGCGGGCAGACGCCCATTCCTTCCTGAGCCTCCAAGGACAACCAGCGACCCCTACCTGTTTGATCTGTCTTGGTTCGCACAATCCTACAGAGCAACAGGCCCTCCTGCAAGCGCACGTTCTCGTAGAGCAGACCTGATTCCCGGGACGCCTTGCTGTTCGCCACTAACTCGCTCACCCGGAAAGCCCCGAAAAAGGCCAGTGTATACGCACAACTAAACAATGCCACCTCAAATTCCGAGGACGCAATCCGAGGTAGCACATGCAGCAATTCTGCTAGCAGCTGCAATGTTATTGGCCTACGTGAATCCGCAGGCGCCGGGTGCAACCTAGCCCAACCTTTCAGCGCTCTGGAAAGGACAAACGACCCCGTGGGGTCCGTCATCCCGTGGAGCCGCGAGTGAAAGGCAATGCCCGCAAGGGCAGTAGCCATGGCCGCTTTTGACCTACCGTTTTGGTAATGTTCCCAAACAAAGGTCAACAGGGCGTCGGCCGAGGACTCACCTGCTACCCCGTACCTACTCTGAAAGGCCAACCAATCCCGCCATGCTGCATCGTACGCACGTAGAGTGGAGGGAGCCAAAGCACACCTGGCTAAAGCAGTTAAACCGATTCGACCATCTGCCAGACAGAAGGTGGGCACTGTAACCCCTCCGCCTCCGCTCCCGGAACCAACGTCCTGAATTTGTCAAATTAGAACCGGGACAATGCATCCGCAATTCCATTGTCAACTCCAGGAACGTGGCGAGCCCTAAAATTAATATTGCGCTGCAAACAAACTAACACTAAATGCCTTAGCAGTCTCAGTGCTTGCGGTGAGGAGGAACGCTGATTATTAATCGCATGTACTACCCCCAAGTTGTCGCAAAGAAACAAGATGTCCCTATTTGCGAACCGCCCGGCCCATAACTCAAGCGCCACTATGATCGGGAACAATTCCAGCAACAGAAGGTTCTAGGTAAACCCGCGCGTTATCCAAGATGCCGGCCAAGCCGCAGCGCACCATGCGCCAGCGAAGAACGCACCGAACCCTAGACTGCCTGAAGCATCCGTGAACAATTAAAGCTGCTTACTAGAACAACAAGGAGCGGGCCACAAAACCTCCTTGTTGAAGGACTCCAGGAAAGAGACCCAAATCCGCAAATCATCTCTGATCTCGCGGGAAAGGTACACGGAGTGATTCTGCCGTACCGTCCCCGCCGTGGCCCGCTCGAGTTTGCGACAGAAAATCCTACCCATGGGGATAATCCGACACGCAAAATTGAGAGAACCAAGCAAGGACTGCACCTGCTTAAGCCGAACCCTGCGTTTGCCTAAACAGTCTGTAATTAAACCCAATAGCTTCCGAACCTTATCCTCGGGCAAGCGACAGCAACCCCCCACCGTGTCAATTTCGATACCTAAATAGCTAAGACACGTGCAAGGGCCCTCGCACTTATCTAGCGCGACCGGTACCCCTAAAGCGCAGAATAACGACCTGGCCACCGAAAGAATGTCCCCACAGACCGAACTGTCCCCGGGCCCGACAAAAAGAAAGTCGTCCAGGTAGTGAGCCACCCCCGTTTGTCCGGAGGCGGTCTGGACGCACCAGTGCAAAAATGTGCTAAAGCACTCAAAGTAGGCGCAGGAGACAGAGCAACCCATGGGGAGACACCGATCGACGTAAAACTCGCCCCCTAGTTTGAAACCCAGAAACCGAAGGGAATCTGGGTGAAGCGGGAGTAGGCGAAAGGCCGATTCTACGTCCAATTTTGCCAAAAGGCCCCCCGGACCACACTCCCGCACTAAGCGCAGCGCGTCGTCAAAAGACTGATAACGTACCCTGCACTTGTCGTCCGGAATGGCGTCGTTGACCGACAATCCCGGAGGGTGCGACAAGTGCTGTATCAGGCGAAACTTGCCCGCGGCCTTCTTGGGCACCACCCCTACTGGGGAAATGCACAAGGAGGGCAGAGGGGGAAAGGCGTAGGGCCCGGCCATGCGCCCCAGGCCAATCTCCCCGTCCACTTTCCGCCGGACCTCCTGCGGGAATTCGCGAGCCGATCTCAAATTCCGGCGCGCCACTACCTGGACCGAATCCGAAAAGGGCAAACGAAAACCGTGCCGAAAACCCTCCAAGAGAAAAGATGACGCCGCCTCATCGGGGTACAAGCTAAGCCAGCGCTGCAACTCGGGAACTAGAATCGGGGAAAAAGCCTTACTTGCCAATTCCCCCGGCCTCGGTGGCAGCGGCGGGCTTACCGCCTGTCGCCGAGGTGCAATCCTTGGCCGGGTGACTTGCTCCGCACAGCTTACATGAGTGGCGAAAACGACAACTCGCTCCTTTGACGCACTTGCCGTCGTTGTAGGCAAAGCACTTGCCTTTTCCCGTTAGCCGGGAACCAGCCGCCCCGGCCGCCCCGGGCTTCTTGGCCGTGGCGTCCGGGGTGGGTTTGACCTGCTGCGTGACCTCCAACCACACCTCAACATCCTTAAAACCCGCAGGCAGGATGGGGTTGCCATCCTGATTGCGACGAAACTTCTCGTCGTAATCCCGCCACGCGGACCCCTTGGATTTTAAGTACATATCGTGTACTAAAAACAAATATTTAACCAAGTTGGCATACTCCGAGGGCCGCGATTCCGTGTAGCAAGCCATGAAAACCAGAAAACCACGCAGCCACTGGTGAAAATTGCGAAACGCATTTTCCCCAATACCACCCGGCTTCTTGGCTGCGTCAAAACCTTGCCGCATTTACTCCGTGAGGGTGAATACGTCTACGTACTTCCCCTTACGGATTTTTTCCCGCATGCGCTTGCGAACCCCCCGTGTGACTGCAGTGTTGGCGCAGTGAACCATCTCCCCATAACGGGGGGGATCAGGGGGAAGTGCCGGCGCCGGAGCGGCTACCCTATGTGCCTCCTTCGCCATTCGCCGCGCTATGAGTCTAGCTAATTTCCGCGGGCGCCGCGGGGAACCTGAAGACACACTGCTGGAAGATGAGGAACTACATGTTGTAATGTGCAAAGGAAGGTTTAGCTCACCGGTGTTAGAAGGACCCGGAACCGCGTCGTCCGCTGCTACCGCCTCCGTTGATGTCCGCACCTCACCGGTTGCTGTTGCGTTCGTCCGTGACCCTCGCCTCCTGCCGGGCGAAGCCCCTGCATTGAACGGAACCTGTGAGGGAGAAACAGAGGGGACAACAGGCGTAGGGGGGACCAAAACATCATTAACAAGTGGTTGAACCTGCGGAGGAGGAGTCCCCGTCCCGCCGCTCCGCGGCGGATGGCCGCCTAGAAGCTGCAGGGGGGGAACCCCCACCGAGGCGTACCCAACCGACTGCGTAAAGGCAGCCCCGCTCAGTGCACCGACACTCGCTGTGTAGGACGGGCGCCACGCCGTATGCGGCGGGCAGCCGCTCGTCCCCGCCCATCCGGCGGACACCGGAAAGAACTGAGGGGGCACCGGGAGAAGAGGCCAACCCTGTGCCACCTGACTCCCCCCGACCAGTGACTGTCCCGCCTGTAGGCCCGCAAAGGCCGGAAAGGGGACCGCAACCCGAGGGCCGCCGACCGACCACGTGGTCTGCACGCCGGCGCCCGCGCCGGTTACGTGCGGGGAAAATTGTGCACCGGACGCAGTCGTGAAACCCATGGAGGGCATGCTGGCGGCTAAGGGGAAAGTCGGTGCCAGGGGCCACGGAAAACCCCCGGGAAAGGGCTGGCTCCCCGTGAAGCCCTGTTGCGCTGCCACCGACAGGGACGCGCCGGGTGCCACGTAAGCCGCCGAGACGGCCGACTGCGTGGACCCAAACTGAAATGACCCGGGAAGGGCGAGGGCAGGGGTTTGAAACCCTGCGAACGGGGACGCCGCGAAAGCCGGCGGGGGGGCTGACGACCAGGGCCCGCCGACGCAGGCCCCCGACGTCGGGGCCACATCCGAGAAACTCTGCCATGCCACCGCAGCTGGGGCGGGCGCAGCGGCAGACCCCGCCACGTCCCCTGCCCCAGCAACACAGGCCTAACCCAACCCTCATTCCCCCGTAGGTACTGGGGTGTGGAGGGACCCGCATTATGGAGGCTTACATTGGGGCCATGCGCTGCTGCACCGAGGAGGCCCCCGCTGTCCCGGGCTCATGTTCCCTGGCTGTGAAGTGGTCCCCCTCTCCCCCCCCCCGCAGCACCGTCGCGGCCGTCCGGCACCACGTGCGCCGCCGGGCCGCCGCCGAGAGCCGCCCGCAGGGAAGGAGGAGGAGGGCCGGAGCTGATCCCAGCGCCGGAGGAGGGAGAGGCTGAAGGGGGACGTGTTGATGCGAGCGTCGGTGCCCGCGACCCTGACGGGCCGCGCGGCCCGACGCCACGTGACGAGCGGCCGCTGGCCGCCTGCCTACGTTCGGCAGGGAAGCGGGCTGCCACTGCCCGCCCCCGCCGCCTGTCCGTAGCAGGGGAAAACCCTCTCTGGGGCCCTGCACTGGGTGAACGCGAGCGGGGGGTGCTCCCAGCCTCCACGAGGCGGCGGGGAGGGGGGGCAGAACGTCTGGGCCGCGGCATGCTGGAGGGAGGGAGACACTGCAGCACAATCACTGGCACAACAGGAAAATGCACAACAACAGGGGGGAAGGGGAACAAAAAAGAAAGGGGGGTACAAATGCACAGCAACCCAGTAATGAAGGACAACAATAACCAGCAATTAAACTAGCAATTATATACTTATCCTTCCTGGGCATAAACTGAAGTGGCAAGAGGAAGTCTAGCAAAATGGCCACCACCTATATACTAACCTAAGACCCTCCTCTTCATCTTGATGCACAACCCTCTAATCCAATAGGAAAAAACCAACCGGGAAAACTGATCTGCCTAGCAACTGCTTAGTCATTTAAACAACCAATCACAAAAAGTTGATCGCTTATATGGCCTCAGGCTTATGCAGCCTTCAGCTTATCTTATCCACAAAACTTTCAGGAATGGCGTTCCGAACGTAAAATAGCCCTGCTGTGGGACCCAAGACCGACAAAATAGACAGGGCCCCCCATTTGTGGAGGAATATATGTAATTTTCATACCACAGATGTTCAACCACATAATACACAGTAATAAAAGGTCTGGAGAGACAGCATCCTTCTACGTCTCTCAAGCGCCAGTCCCCCGTATCTCTATAGCATCAACTCCCATGTGTCTTTCCGGTGCCATCTCCCCTGCATCTCTCCAACACCATTCCCCCGTGTCTTTTCAGCACCTTTGGGGTCAATTCAATTTGCCAACAGCTGAATAGCGCTGGGAATTAGCTCCCGCCGTTATGCAATTCTGCTCAAGTTAAGTCGGTGAATGCCCGTTCTCCCGGACTTAACAGGTTGATTTGTCGGGAGAATGGGCATTCTCCGACTTAACTGTCTGGCGCGATGCTGATTCCCGACAGAATCAGCCTCGCGCCGGCCGCGCGCCGGTTGCGCGCCATCACTTTTGTCAGATTTCTGCTCGGATCCCCTGGGGGTGGGAAAAGAAATCCCGACAATTAAGTGTCACATGGCGCTGTATTGAATAGAGCCGGGAGCTAATTCCCGGCGATATTCAACTGTCATCAAATTGAATTTGTCCCCATTGTCCTGTGTCTCTTCAGTATCACCCCCGCCACCCGCGCCTCACCAGCCCCACTTCCCCCTATGTCTTTTGCAGCACCATCTTCCTGTGGCCCACCAGTAGCTCACCCACCTATATCACGTCAGATGCCTGCGCCGCACAGCGCACACATAGTAAAGCTTTGGCTGGCCCACAGCACTCCCATATGCGCAGGAGTGGCCGAGTCAGATGCAGTGGCTCCTGTCTACATGTATGTATCGTGAATGTCAGGGGGTCCTGATGCTGGCAGTAGCAGCCGGTTGTGGGGATGGCGGTCGGGAACTGGCGGTTTTTATTACAGATGCTGGCTGGGTGAGCACTCCCTGGCCTGGCAGCAGTGGGCAGCATCTATATAAAACTATTGTGGCTGTGTTTTATATCTATGTGAAAGAGGTGTGTGTGTACGATATATATATATATATATATATATATATATATATGGGTTAAAGTGGGGGGGGAACAAGGTGACCTGAGTTCACCACCTGTAATGTTAGGGGGAACTAATTCCACCTCCCCCATTGCCACAGTAATTCCAACAGAAAAGCCATCACCTATATCAATCGATGATGCAGGTGGTGCTAGTATTACTGATGAGCTGCAGCCACCTCCCACTTCCTCAGGTCCTGGTGGCACCATGGTCCTCCTCCATTTACAGCCCATCCCTCCTGGTACTCACACATGCCGTGTCTGTTGGACAGCATTTATCCCCTTCTCAGGGCCCAGTGGGTTCCGTGTCCATCACGGTGTATGTGATGTCATGCTGTCACCACTGCTGAAGTGAAGAAGAGCCATGAAGAGGAGCAGGCTCTGTGCATCTTGAAGACAAGCTGAGAGGGGGCTGGAGGGACAAGAGAGATGGCGAAAATGCTGGTGGGATACAGGGCATAGAACTGCTGGAGGGACACAGGCGGTGAGCTGCTGGAGTGACTGAGGCAGATATGTTATGTGTATAAGCGGTAGAGATGAGCGGGTTCGGTTTCTCGGAAACCGAACCCCCCGAACTTCAGCCTTTTTACACGGGTCCGAGGCAGACTCAGATCTTCCCGCCTTGCTCGGCTAACCCGAGCACGCCCGAACGTCATCATCCCGCTGTCGGATTCTCGCGAGGCTCGTATTCTATCGCGAGACTCGGATTCTATATAAGGAGCCGCGCGTCGCCGCCATTTTCACACGTGCATTGAGATTGATAGGGAGAGGACGTGGCTGGCGTCCTCTCCGTTTAGACTGTAGACTAGAGAGAGAGTAGAGAGTGACACTTGATTTACTAATTTTGGGGAGCATATTAGGACGGAGTACTACTTGCTGATAGTGTGACCAGTGACCACCAGTTTAATCCGTTCTCTGCCTGAAAAAAAAACGATACACAGCAGTGTGACACAGTCACATACCATATCTGTGCTCAGCCTCAGTGTGCCCTCAGTGTGCTGCATCATCTATGTAATACTGTACATCTGACTGTGCTGAGTGCTCACTGCTCACACAGCTTAATTGTGGGGGAGACTGGGGAGCAGTTATAGCAGGAGTACATATTTTAACAGTGCACACTTTTGCTGCCAGAGTGCCACTGCCAGTGCCAGTGTGACTGACCAGTGACCACTGACCACCAGTATATTGTGATTGTCTGCATGAAAAAGTTAAACACTCGTCGTGTGGTGTTTTTATTCTATAAACGCATTCTGCTGACAGTGTCCAGCAGGTCCGTCATTATATAATATATACCTGTCCGGCTGCAGTAGTGATATATATATATATATATATATATTTTATATCATTATCATCCAGTCTATATTAGCAGCAGACGCAGTACGGTAGTCCACGGCTGTAGCTACCTCTGTGTCGGCAGTCGCTCGTCCATCCATAATTGTATACCACCTACCCGTGGTGGTTTTTTTTTTTTTTGCTATCTTCTTGATACTAGTAGCTTACTTTAGGAGTCTGCAGTGCTGAGCTGACAGTGTCCAGCAGGTCCGTCATTATATAATATATACCTGTCCGGCTGCAGTAGTGATATATATATATTTTTTTATATCATTATCATCCAGTCTATATTAGCAGCAGACGCAGTACGGTAGTCCACGGCTGTAGCTACCTCTGTGTCGGCAGTCGCTAGTCCATCCATAATTGTATACCACCTACCTGTGGTGTTTTTTTTTTCTTCTATCTTCTTGATACTACTAGTAGCTTACTTTAGGAGTCTGCAGTGCTGAGCTGACAGTGTCCAACAGGTCCGTCATTATATAATATATACCTGTCCGGCTGCAGTAGTGATATATATATATTTTTTTATATCATTATCATCCAGTCTATATTAGCAGCAGACGCAGTACGGTAGTCCACGGCTGTAGCTACCTCTGTGTCGGCAGTCGCTCGTCCATCCATAATTGTATACCACCTACCCGTGGTGGTTTTTTTTTTCTATCTTCTTGATACTAGTAGCTTACTTTAGGAGTCTGCAGTGCTGAGCTGACAGTGTCCAGCAGGTCCGTCATTATATAATATATACCTGTCCGGCTGCAGTAGTGATATATATATATATTTTTTATATCATTATCATACAGTCTATATTAGCAGCAGACGCAGTACGGTAGTCCACGGCTGTAGCTACCTCTGTGTCGGCAGTCGCTAGTCCATCCATAATTGTATACCACCTACCTGTGGTGTTTTTTTTTTTTCTATCTTCTTGATACTACTAGTAGCTTACTTTAGGAGTCTGCAGTGCTGAGCTGACAGTGTCCAACAGGTCCGTCATTATATAATATATACCTGTCCGGCTGCAGTAGTGATATATATATATATATTTTTATATCATTATCATCCAGTCTATATTAGCAGCAGACGCAGTACGGTAGTCCACGGCTGTAGCTACCTCTGTGTCGGCAGTCGCTCGTCCATCCATAATTGTATACCACCTACCCGTGGTGTTTTTTTTCTATCTTCTTGATACTAGTAGCTTACTTTAGGAGTCTGCAGTGCTGAGCTGACAGTGTCCAGCAGGTCCGTCATTATATAATATATACCTGTCCGGCTGCAGTAGTGATATATATATATATTTTTTATATCATTATCATACAGTCTATATTAGCAGCAGACGCAGTACGGTAGTCCACGGCTGTAGCTACCTCTGTGTCGGCAGTCGCTAGTCCATCCATAATTGTATACCACCTACCTGTGGTGTTTTTTTTTTTCTATCTTCTTGATACTACTAGTAGCTTACTTTAGGAGTCTGCAGTGCTGAGCTGACAGTGTCCAGCAGGTCCGTCATTATATAATATATACCTGTCCGGCTGCAGTAGTGATATATATATATATATATATATTTTTTTTTTTTTTATATCATTATCATCCAGTCTATATTAGCAGCAGACGCAGTACGGTAGTCCACGGCTGTAGCTACCTCTGTGTCGGCAGTCGCTCGTCAATCCATAAGTATACTAGTATCCATCCATCTCCATTGTTTACCTGAGGTGCCTTTTAGTTGTGCCTATTAAAATATGGAGAACAAAAATGTTGAGGTTCCAAAAATAGGGAAAGATCAAGATCGACTTCCACCTCGTGCTGAAGCTGCTGCCACTAGTCATGGCCGAGACGATGAAATGCCAGCAACGTCGTCTGCCAAGGCCGATGCCCAATGTCATAGTACAGAGCATGTAAAATCCAAAACACCAAATATCAGTAAAAAAAGGACTCAAAAATCTAAAATAAAATTGTCGGAGGAGAAGCGTAAACTTGCCAATATGCCATTTACCACACGGAGTGGCAAGGAACGGCTGAGACCCTGGCCTATGTTCATGGCTAGTGGTTCAGCTTCACATGAGGATGGAAGCACTCAGCCTCTCGCTAGAAAAATGAAAAGACTCAAGCTGGCAAAAGCACAGCAAAGAACTGTGCGTTCTTCGAAATCACAAATCCACAAGGAGAGTCCAATTGTGTCGTTTGCGATGCCTGACCTTCCCAACACTGGACGTGAAGAGCATGCGCCTTCCACCATTTGCACGCCCCCTGCAAGTGCTGGAAGGAGCACCCGCAGTCCAGTTCCTGATAGTCAGATTGAAGATGTCAGTGTTGAAGTACACCAGGATGAGGAGGATATGGGTGTTGCTGGCGCTGGGGATGAAATTGACCAGGAGGATTCTGATGGTGAGGTGGTTTGTTTAAGTCAGGCACCCGGGGAGACACCTGTTGTCCGTGGGAGGAATAGGGCCATTGACATGCCTGGTGAAAATACCCAAAAAATCAGCTCTTCGGTGTGGAAGTATTTCAACAGAAATGCGGACAACATTTGTCAAGCCGTGTGTTGCCTTTGTCAAGCTGTAATAAGTAGGGGTAAGGACGTTAACCACCTCGGAACATCCTCCCTTATACGTCACCTGCAGCGCATTCATCATAAGTCAGTGACAAGTTCAAAAACTTTGGGCGACAGCGGAAGCAGTCCACTGACCAGTAAATCCCTTCCTCTTGTAACCAAGCTCACGCAAACCACCCCACCAACTCCCTCAGTGTCAATTTCCTCCTTCCCCAGGAATGCCAATAGTCCTGCAGGCCATGTCACTGGCAATTATGACGAGTCCTCTCCTGCCTGGGATTCCTCCGATGCATCCTTGCGTGTAACGCCTACTGCTGCTGGCGCTGCTGTTGTTGCTGCTGGGAGTCGATGGTCATCCCAGAGGGGAAGTCGTACTCGTAAGCCCACTTTTACTACTTCCACCAAGCAATTGACTGTCCAACAGTCCTTTGCGAGGAAGATGAAATATCACAGCAGTCATCCTGCTGCAAAGCGGATAACTGAGGCCTTGGCATCCTGGGCGGTGAGAAACGTGGTTCCGGTATCCATCATTACTGCAGAGGCAACTAGAGACTTGTTGGAGGTACTGTGTCCCCGGTACCAAATACCATCTAGGTTCCATTTCTCTAGGCAGGCGATACCGAAAATGTACACAGACCTCAGAAAAAGACTCACCAGTGTCCTAAAAAATGCAGTTGTACCCAATGTCCACTTAACCACGGACATGTGGACAAGTGGAGCAGGGAAGGCTCAGGACTATATGACTGTGACAGCCCACTGGGTAGATGTATGAACTCCCGCCGCAAGAACAGCAGCGGCGGCACCAGTAGCAGCATCTCGCAAACGCCAACTCTTTCCTAGGCAGGCTACGCTTTGTATCACCGCTTTCCAGAATACGCACACAGCTAAAAACCTCTTACGGCAACTGAGGAAGATCATCGCAGAATGGCTTACCCCAATTGGACTCTCCTGTGGATTTGTGGCATCGGACAACGCCAGCAATATTGTGTGTGCATTAAATATGGGCAAATTCCAGCACGTCCCATGTTTTGCACATACCTTGAATTTGGTGGTGCAGAATTATTTAAAAAACGAGAGGGGCGTGCAAGAGATGCTGTCGGTGGCCAGAAGAATTGCGGGACACTTTCGGCGTACAGGCACCACGTACAGAAGACTGGAGCACCACCAAAAACGCCTGAACCTGCCCTGCCATCATCTGAAGCAAGAAGTGGTAACGAGGTGGAATTCAACCCTCTATATGCTTCAGAGGTTGGAGGAGCAGCAAAAGGCCATTCAAGCCTATACAACTGAGCACGATATAGGAGGTGGAATGCACCTGTCTCAAGCGCAGTGGAGAATGATTTCAACGTTGTGTAAGGTTCTGCAACCTTTTGAACTTGCCACACGTGAAGTCAGTTCAGACACTGCCAGCCTGAGTCAGGTCATTCCCCTCATCAGGCTTTTGCAGAAGAAGCTGGAGACATTGAAGGAGGAGCTAACACAGAGCGATTCCGCTAGGCATGTGGGACTTGTGGATGGAGCCCTTAATTCGCTTAACAAGGATTCACGGGTGGTCAATCTGTTGAAATCAGAGCACTACATTTTGGCCACCGTGCTCGATCCTAGATTTAAAACCTACCTTGGATCTCTCTTTCCGGCAGACACAAGTCTGCTGGGGTTCAAAGAACTGCTGGTGACAAAATTGTCAAGTCAAGCGGAACGCGACCTGTCAACATCTCCTCCTTCACATTCTCCCGCAACTGGGGGTGCGAGAAAAAGGCTCAGAATTCCGAGCCCACCCGCTGGCGGTGATGCAGGGCAGTCTGGAGCGACTGCTGATGCTGACATCTGGTCCGGACTGAAGGACCTGACAACGATTACGGACATGTCGTCTACTGTCATTGCATATGATTCTCTCCCCATTGAAAGAATGGTGGAGGATTATATGAGTGACCGCATCCAAGTAGGCACGTCAGACAGTCCGTACGTATACTGGCAGGAAAAAGAGGCAATTTGGAGGCCCTTGCACAAACTGGCTTTATTCTACCTAAGTTGCCCTCCCACAAGTGTGTACTCCGAAAGAGTGTTTAGTGCCGCCGCTCACCTTGTCAGCAATCGGCGTACGAGGTTACATCCAGAAAATGTGGAGAAGATGATGTTCATTAAAATGAATTATAATCAATTCCTCCGTGGAGACATTGACCAGCAGCAATTGCCTCCACAAAGTAGTACACAGGGAGCTGAGATGGTGGATTCCAGTGGGGACGAATTGATAATCTGTGAGGAGGAGGATGTACACGGTGATATATCGGAGGATGATGATGAGGTGGACATCTTGCCTCTGTAGAGCCAGTTTGTGCAAGGAGAGATTAATTGCTTCTTTTTTGGTGGGGGTCCAAACCAACCCGTCATTTCAGTCACAGTCGTGTGGCAGACCCTGTCACTGAAATGATGGGTTGGTTAAAGTGTGCATGTCCTGTTTATACAACATAAGGGTGGGTGGGAGGGCCCAAGGACAATTCCATCTTTCACCTCTTTTTTCTTTCATTTTTCTTTGCGTCATGTGCTGTTTGGGGGGTGTTTTTTGGAAGGGCCATCCTGCGTGACACTGCAGTGCCACTCCTAGATGGGCCAGGTGTTTGTGTCGGCCACTAGGGTCGCTTAGCTTACTCACACAGCTACCTCATTGCGCCTCTTTTTTTCTTTGCGTCATGTGCTGTTTGGGGAGTGTTTTTTGGAAGGGCCATCCTGCGTGACACTGCAGTGCCACTCCTAGATGGGCCAGGTGTTTGTGTCGGCCACTTGGGTCGCTTAGCTTAGCCATCCAGCGACCTCGGTGCAAATTTTAGGACTAAAAATAATATTGTGAGGTGTGAGGTGTTCAGAATAGACTGAAAATGAGTGGAAATTATGGTTATTGAGGTTAATAATACTTTGGGATCAAAATGACCCCCAAATTCTATGATTTAAGCTGTTTTTTAGGGTTTTTTGAAAAAAACACCCGAATCCAAAACACACCCGAATCCGACAAAAAAAAATCGGTGAGGTTTTGCCAAAACGCGTTCGAACCCAAAACACGGCCGCGGAACCGAACCCAAAACCAAAGCACAAAAACCGAAAAATTTACGGTGCTCATCACTAATAAGCGGCACTACTGTGGTCATTCATTATGTTTAAGGGGCACTACAACTGTGGGCATTATGTGTAAGTGGTACTACTACTGTGGGAATTGTTTATAAGGGGCACTACTGTGAGCATTGTATATATATATATATATATATAAGGGGCACTACTGTGTGGCATAATGTATAGAAAGGGTACCACTGTGTAGTGGAACGTGAATAAAGGACACTACTGAGTGATGTAACCATAATAAGGGGCATCACTATGCTGTGTAATATGAATCAGGGGCACTAGATGCGATGTAATGTGAATGAGATTATGCTACTGTGTGGTGTAATTTGAATTGGGGGTACTATTGTGTGACTACTCTGCTTCTTTGTGTGATCAATGACCCTTTAAAAAGTATGGGAAGAAGGGCACTAATTTATAGTTTGCAGCGGTGCCGAAAACATTAGCACTGGGGGGGAAGGGGGCGGCGGGTTGATGAGTTCCACCACCTCTCCAGGACCACTTTAAGCACTGTAGATTTACTGTACTGTACTGTATTTGTGTGGGTGTCGGATGTGTCTAGTGTATACATGCTGTGTGCTACTGCTATGTGTGTGTATGTAAGCATGTATGTAAGCATGTTGTTTGTGTGCTGTGTGTATGTATGCTATTGTGTGTGTTTGTGTGTCTCATGTGTGTGCTGTACTGTATGTGTACTTGTGTTAGGTGACATGATGTGATTTAAGTATTAACATCTCCCTGGAGTGCTGCCCACTGTTTTTAGTGAATATACATACATACATACATACATATGTATGTATGTATGTATGTATATACAGGCTTGAACTGGCCCACAGGGGTACAGGGGAAACCACTGGTGGGCCCCACTGCCTGGGGGCCCACCTCCTGCTCTAAGGATCAGGTTCTAGACTATGCACTTGAATTATACATTATACATATGTTACCTTATACTGGACTATGGTGTATTTTCTACAGTGCATTGCTGTTATTAATCTGTTATTAATCTGGTACATTATCATGCATGCAGCAGTTGAATCTACTGTATATATTTATGAAGGGGCCCAGACGTTGCACGCTCTAATGGTTAGTCAAACCAATGAGGTGGCAGGCCACACCACACCCCCTCAGCAGACTGGCCACACCCCTAAACATGGGCCCCTACCACTGCATTCCCCTGGTGGGCCCTACATGCCCCAGTCCGACACTGTGTATATAAATACATATGTGTGTACAGAATTTATTCCAACAGGTTCCACACATAAAGGTAAAATGACGTCCACAGGCGGCGGTTCAACCACCGTAAGTATCACCACTTGTATGAGTGAGTTTAGATGGAGCACATTCAACGCTGTCCGCTGGCAACTCCGATCACACTGCCAACTCCTTTCACGCTAGGCAACACCCCAACATGTTTTGTCACATCGGACTTCGTATAGTACACATACATATATTATACACATACATATATATGTACATACATGCATACACACGTGTGTGTGTGTGTGTGTGTGTGTGTGTGTGCGCATAAGGAAATGCCCCCATGAAAACCCTGCATTTGCCCCTAACTCCCCCTCCCTGTCACACAGCCACTGCTGGGAGGCTAGGAGGCGGGCTGCGGGACAGACGCTGCTGCTGTCCCTTCCCACGCACACTGTCACCAGAGCAGACCAGTTCTTCCTCTGCTGGCTTCTGCAAATGTACAGTGCATCTAGAAGCAATTGGATCCTTCTGAGCACCCACTCGAAGTAAGCCCTGCCTTAAGGGTATTTTTGTTTTCTCTCATATAGTGCACTGTTCTACCGGATAATGTGTATCTGGCATTGTGGGGCATATAATGTGTATCTGGGACTTTGGGGAATATAATGTGTATCTGGCACTTTGGGGCATATAATGTGTATCTGGCACTGTGGGGCATATAATGTGTATCTGGCACTGTGGGGGCATATAATGTGTATCTGGCACTGTAGGGGCATATCATGTGTATCTGGCACTGTAGGGGCATATCATGTATATCTGGCACTGTGGGGGCATATCATGTTTATCTGGCACTGCTGGGGGCATATAATGTGTATCTGGCACTGCTGGGGGCATATCATGTGTATCTGGCACTGCTGGGGGCATATTATGTGTGTCTGGCACTGCTGGGGGCATATGTGTATCTGGCACTGCTGGGGGTATATAATGTGTATTTGGCACTGCTGGGGGCATATCATGTGTATTTGGCACTACTGGGGGTGTATGTGTATTTGGCACTACTGGGGGCGTATGTGTATCTGGCACTGCACTACTGGGGTCATTATGTGTCTGACACTATACTGGAGATGTGTAAGGAACATTAATGTGGGCGTTATGTGTAAGGCTGCTAATTGTGTGTGTGTGTGTGTAGAGGGGGTGTGAAAATATATTTATTTATAGTTTGATTATATAAAGTTGTGAGGCCATGCCCACTTTTCCAAGAGATTGCGCGCCTTCGCCACGTGGATGCTGTGTGTGTGTGTGGGGGGGGGGGCACTTCGAAATTTTCTTGCTCGGGGTGCTAGTAGGCCTGGAGATGGCCTGGGCTGACATTGGGGGTAATTCAGACTTGATCGCTCGCTAGCGTTTTTTGCAGCGCTCTGATCAGGTCAGAACTGCGCATGCATATGCACTGCAATGCGCAGGCGCGTTGCACAGGTACAAAGTGGATCGCCGCTCAGCGTTTGTGCGAAGAATCCATTCGCACGGGCGATCACAAGGCGATTGACAGGAGGAAGTCTTTGTGGGTGGCAACTGACCGTTTTCTGGGAATGGTTGGAAAAACGCGTGTCCAAGCGTTTGCAGAGAGGGCTCCTGACGTCAATTCCGGTCCCGGACAGGCTGACGTGATCAAAGCGGCTGAGTAAGTCCTGGGCTACTCAGAGACTGCACAAGTTCTGTTCGTACAGCTCTGCTACACATGTGTTCGCACACTTGCAAAGTGGAAATACACTCCCCTATGGGCGGCAACTATCTGTTTGCAGCAGTGCAAAAAAACCCTAGCTAGCGATCAGGTCTGAATTAGGCCCATAGTATGTAGTCTGTTTCAAAAACAGAGGTATTAGGGAGAAAGAGGGACAATGCGAAGTAAGGCTGATATATTACAAAGCGAGGTAAGGCTGATATATTACAATGCGAGGTAAGGCTGATATATTATGACACAAGTGAACTGCTCTGCTCTACACCTGGGCGATAGGAGCCCTAAATACAAGATACAACACCTATGAAATGTAGTAGCACCTAGAAGTGAAGTGGTTTGGGAAAGATTAACGTTATTCATTCTCAATGGTATACAGCAAGTGTGACATGGAGATTGAGAACAGCAGCAGTAATAGAGCAAGAACATTTTATAAAAGTAGACAGTGATTGCATACAAGGGTGGGCAATAACCATACATTTTCTGTAGAAACCAGACACCTGGCCATGCCAAGCATATTAACCCTAGGGATTCCAGTCCTGAAATTATTTACAAATCCCGGCATTTGTGATTATCGGGATTGGGATTAAGAAAGGAAACAGCTCCAATCTTTACACTAGAAATTGGAAGTTAGTTGAATAGAGCAGCAGTTCTCAGACTGTGGCTCCCAACCCCAAAGTGGGCCGCAACCATCTCAGCATGGGGTCGCAACATCATGCTGCTGACCGTCAGGCTCATGACTCCTCTGATTTCTCTGACAGTGATCCAAGAAGTCTGAAAAAAAAATTCAATTGTCTGTTATTTCAGACTCCTCGGATCACTAACTAAGAGATCTGAGGAGTCATCAGGAAGTTCTGCCCCCACCCCAGTGGTCTGCCCCTCCTGTCTCACCCAGCAGCCGCTGCTGCCGTCACTGCCACCAGCAGGCTACACTCCTGGCTACCTTATCTACATGCAGATATCCACAGGGGACACACGGGTGGCAGCAAGGGCACTCCCAGGTCCTGGGACTTCTGAGTTGCAGGAAACTTGCAAATGAAACAGGCAGCCAGGAGTGGACTACAGTGAGGCTCAGAGGAACCCCTTGTAAGTAATAGCAGCATGGGGGAGGTCCTCAGTGGGCACCATGGAAGGGAGGGGGGGGAGCAGGGGAGCATGAGGGGGAAGGAAGGAAACATTGATAACAGACTATGGGATGTGTCTGTGGATGGGAGAACAGAGGAGCACACAGTATAGGATGTGGAGGGGGAACAGGGGAACAACACCACCAATCACCATATGCCTGCCCTTGTCACTCACTGCCTCTCACTAGTCACCCTCTGCACACACCTGCCACCCTCTGCATCTCCATGCAAGCCACTGCCTCAGCCTCTCTCCCATTGCCACCTGTTACCTCTCCCTGCCATCCCTATCACCCTCTGCCAGCCTCATTACCCACTGCCTCCCATGACACCTTCTGCCTCCCTATCATCCTATGCCTCCCTCAGCCTCTCCCTAGTCATCCACTGCCTCTCCCTTGTCACCCTCTGCTATCACCCCTGTCATCCTCTGTCACTTCCTTGTCACCCACTGATTCTCCCTAGTCACCATCTGCCTCTCTCTAGTCACCTTCTGCCTCTCCGTAGTCACCATCTGCCCATCCATAGTCACCCTCCGCCACTCTGTCTCACTCTGCCATCCCCCTGTCAAATTTTTCCACCCCCTGTCACCCACTGCCTCTCACTAGTCACCCTTTGCCTCTCCCTGCCACCCTCTGCATCTCCTTGCCAGCCACTGCCTCAACCTCTCTCCCAGTGCCACCATGTACCACTCCTGACACTCACTGTCTCCCCTTATCACCCTCTGTCTCCCTGACAACTCCAAAAGCCTTCACAGTAGGTATAAATTTAACATGTGTACTATGAATACATTAGAAAACACGTGCAGGGCAGTGACTATGGAAGGAGCTCCTACCTGCGATTGTGTAAGAAATGAAGTGATCGCATTAGCGGTCACTTCACTTCTGTTTTGGGCCTCCGCAATGCTACTGTGCATGTACGGTCTGCTGATTACACATGTGCTGTGGCCATTCTGCGGTAACTTGCGGTCCAGTAATAATTTTAGTTGTCTGATGGTGTCCCAGAGCAAAATAGTTTGCGAACCCCTGGACTAGACTGATGATGTAATGCAAACTGCACTGTTCTAAAAATAATTGGAGTCTTTTTTTTTCTTTTTGCTTGAAAGAATGACCTAAGAAAAAGCAGGTCGTCCAGGGTGTTATTGCTAATTCGTCTTCAGATTTAATGCCCTATATGCCCGGCTGCAGAGAAAGCATGTTCACGCTCTACGCTAAATATATGCAGCGGTGATATAACCTGATGATTTAGCTGTGTCTGTGTCAGACTCATCACCATCATCATCATCTATGTTAGGGAGAGTTACATGATGATCATCATCATCGTTGGCATTGTCTATTCAAGTGGCGAATGGATCAGCCATTCTTATGGATGAAGAGCGTTTTGTAGATTGCGAATATTCAGTAGTGCTCTTTTTGTATGGAACATCACATACAGAAGGTGAAGGCTGTGAGATAGACGACGCAACTGGTTTTGCTTCAAGTTTTCCAACTCTTACCATTATAATTGAACCCGATAGCGACAATATAATTTTTAAGCTTCACATTAAATGCATTTAGACATTTAAATTTAAACATTTCAAGACCTTATTCTGCAAACATTGATCTGTGAACTCTGACTAGATCCAAACTACAGACTTAGTTTTGGTCATGTAAGATAATACTCATGTATCTTTTATTAGCAGTAAAGGTCCTTTTATCAAATGCAGCAGAAAATTACCTCCCCACCACCACCACCATTTTTTTCATTACTTATTTCCTGGATGATTTTTATTTGATTTTCAGGGCCTAATTCACTATTGTATTTCACATGGCATTAAGGCCCTCATTTCGAGTTGATCGCACAAAGCAACTTTTTGCTGCTGGTGCGATCAACTAATCTCTGCCTATGGGGGAGTGTATTTTAGCATAGCAGGGCCGCGAACGCTTGTGCAGCCCTGCTATGCTAAAAAAGTTTCCTGCAAAACAAGACCAGGGTGAGAGTTACTTACTCTGTGCGACGGATCCAGCGACAAAGGTCCCGGTCCTGACGTCAGACATCCGCCCTCCAAACGCCTGGACACGCCTGTGTTGGACTCACCACGCCTGGAAAACGGTGAGTATCCGCCCCGGAACGCCTCCCGCCTGTCCATCCTCTTGCGATCACCGCTGCGATCACATTGGTCGCTGGCGGCATCGTTGCCCGGCGACGATCGTCGCCAGGCAACAACGCACGTGCGCAATGCGTCCACCGTGCATGCGCATTTCCGACCCGTTCGCACCGCAGCGGAGAACCGCTGCGTGCGAACGGGTCAGAATGACCCCTTAGTGTAGAGTAGAAGATAACTCAACACATATCTTGTTTAACGTGTAATGTACAAAGTTAGGTTTTTTTGTGCTGTTGCCATAATATAATATTTCATATTGCCACTTTCAAATGCAAGAAAGAAGTTTGTGTGTTTTTCACACTAACACACTTTTATTTTTTAATTAAATAGCAAAGGCAGTTTAAATCTTATTTTTATATTTATTTGCTCCTTCTGAGCACCAGGCAACAGTGCACCAACTCCACAAATAAAATTCCTCCATGGTAGTAATGAAGTGCAGTCCGCAAGAAAAATGTTGTGTTTTATTTTATTTTTCTACACACTGTTATTATTATAGTCCATAGGTATATATTAATAATGAATAGTATTATTGTGATACCAGATAGGCAATTTGATCTGCACACCAAGGGCCTGATTCACTATCATTTGCTAATGAGAGAATGCACGCACTGAGCAATTATCGTCAGACTGTGCATGCGCTGCAAATGCATTGCGTGTGCGCAAAGGTCAAAATTGATTGATCTGCATTTGCAGCCTAAGTATAAAGCAATAACAATTTTAATGACAGTAAGTGACTATTCGCGAGTGGTAACATGGCGTTTGTGGGGAGTGGTTGGGAAAATGCAGGTGTGTCATGGACGTTTCTGGGCGTGTATCTGACGTAATCTGTGAACGCTGCGATGAAAAACATGGCGTCCGGTGTGACTGCATTCTCATTATTTTGAATAGGCATGGGTCAGCCGCAACTGACGATTGTGCTAATTTTTTGTGTATGCATTGCAATTCTGCTAATGTATACGCAGATTCACGAACACATCGGTGGGCGTCTTTTTATCCTTTCTGGGCGTCTCTTCACATGCGATTTTTAGCATTAGCAGGTTTGTAAAAATTGCTATTTCAGCCTTAATAGCGATCCATAGTGAATTAGGCCCCAAGTCCACAATTAAAATTCCACAATGGTACTAGTACCACACTGACTCTAGAAAGCAGATGAGGAAAATAAAAAGGAGAGGCATCCAGTACCCTATACTGACCTTTCCAGGCTGGGTTTGCAGAGATTGACACACAGGCTTCCAACAATCTATCAATCAATAGGTCTGCATTCCTGGAACTATATGTGGGTGAAAAACTGGCACATTGCCCATTCCATCTCTACAGGATATTGCACTATCCCCACTGTCATGGCGAACTATTACACCTCAAAAGTCATGTACTGCCCTACCTTGATACACAGTCGTTTAAGCACCAATAAACCTGCCAAAATGCCATCAAATGGAGACATTACTTGGATTGACTTTCTTTCCAAGGTGAGTTTGGTGGGCAAAGCTTTGGTAGATCATATTTTTTGTCGTGGTAATTAGATAACAGAAACAAGAAGCGGTTGTAGCAATCTATGGGCCCTCTTTCTATAGAGTCTTCCTAAAAAGCTGTTTGAGCCACACCTGATTCCAACAAAAGTCCAGACATTCTACTCAGAAACATCCCCAGCAGAGCCTAATGCCTCCTTTGCAAAGCAGCAAATGCCACAGAAATGCTGAGCTGGGGTTATCCATCAGGTAACCCCAGCTCAGGAGCCTGTGCTGGCATTAGAGATGAGCGGGTTCGGTTCCTCGGAATCCGAACCCCCCCGAACTTTATCCATTTTACACGGGTCCGAGGCATACTCGGATTCTCCCGTATGGCTCGGTTAACCCGAGCGTGCCCGAACGTCATCATCCCGCTGTCGGATTCTCGCGAGATTCAGATTCTATATAAGGAGCCGCGCGTCGCCACCATTTTTCACTCGTGCATTGGAAATGATAGTGAGAGGACGTGGCTGGCGTCCTCTCACTTTGTTTCAGGGGGCTGCATATCTTTATTCTGGGGACCAGCAGTATTATAGGAGTACAGTGCAGAGTTTTGCTGACCAGTGACCACCAGTATTATACGTTGTCTGCCTGAAAAACGCTCCATATCTGTGCTCAGTGTGCTGCATATATCTGTGCTCACACTGCTTTATTGTGGGGACTGGGGACCAGCAGTATTATATAGGAGGAGTACAGTGCAGAGTTTTGCTGACCAGTGACCACCAGTATACGTTGTCTGCCTGAAAAACGCTCCATATCTGTGCTCAGTGTGCTGCATATATCTGTGCTCACACTGCTTTATTGTGGGGACTGGGGACCAGCAGTATTATATAGGAGTAGTACAGTGCAGAGTTTTGCTGACCAGTGACCACCAGTATTATACGTTCTCTGCCTGAAAAACGCTCCATATCTGTGCACAGTGTGCTGCATATATCTGTGCTCACACTGCTTTATTGTGGGGACTGGGGTCCAGCAGTATTATATAGGAGGAGTACAGTGCAGAGTTTTGCTGACCAGTGACCACCAGTATTATACGTTCTCTGCCTGAAAAACGCTCCATATCTGTGCTGCATTGTAGTATATAGTAGGAGTACAGTGCATAATTTTGCTGACCACCAGTATATAATATATAGGAGTTCGGTACAGAAGGCCACTGCTCTACCTACCTCTGTGTTGTCAAGTATACTATCCATCCATACCTGTGGTGCATTTCAGTTTTGCACAGTTTGCTGACCACCAGTATATAATATATAGCAGTACGGTACAGTAGGCCACTGCTCTACCTACCTCTGTGTCGTCAAGTATACTATCCATCCATACCTGTGGTGCATTTCAGTTTTGCACAGTTTGCTGACCACCAGTATATAATATGTAGCAGTACGGTACAGTAGGCCACTGCTCTACCTACCTCTGTGTCGTCAAGTATACTATCCATCCATACCTGTGGTGCATTTAAGTTTTGCACAGTTTGCTGACCACCAGTATATAATATATAGCAGTACGGTACAGTAGGCCACTGCTCTACCTACCTCTGTGTCGTCAAGTATACTATCCATCCATACCTGTGGTGCATTTCAGTTTTGCACAGTTTGCTGACCACCAGTATATAATATATAGCAGTACGGTACAGTAGGCCACTGCTCTACCTACCTCTGTGTCGTCAAGTATACTATCCATCCATACCTGTGGTGCATTTCAGTATTGCACAGTTTGCTGACCACCAGTATATAATATATAGGAGTACGGTACAGAAGGCCACTGCTCAACCTACCTCTGTGTCGTCAAGTATACTATCCATCCATACCTGTGGTGCATTTCAGTTTTGCACAGTTTGCTGACCACCAGTATATAATATATAGCAGTACGGTACAGTAGGCCACTGCTCTACCTACCTCTGTGTCGTCAAGTATACTATCCATCCATACCTGTGGTGCATTTCAGTTGTGCGCAGTATATATAGTAGTAGGCCATTGCTATTGATACTGGCATATAATTCCACACATGAAAAAATGGAGAACAAAAATGTGGAGGGTAAAATAGGGAAAGATCAAGATCCACTTCCACCTCGTGCTGAAGCTGCTGCCACTAGTCATGGCCGAGACGATGAAATGCCATCAACGTCGTCTGCCAAGGCCGATGCCCAATGTCATAGTAGAGAGCATGTAAAATCCAAAACACAAAAGTTCAGTAAAATGACCCAAAAATCAAAATTAAAAGCGTCTGAGGAGAAGCGTAAACTTGCCAATATGCCATTTACGACACGGAGTGGCAAGGAACGGCTGAGGCCCTGGACTATGTTCATGGCTAGTGGTTCAGCTTCACATGAGGATGGAAGCACTCATCCTCTCGCTAGAAAAATGAAAAGACTTAAGCTGGCAAAAGAACAGCAAAGAACTGTGCGTTCTTCGAAATCACAAATCCCCAAGGAGAGTCCAATTGTGTCGGCTGCGATGTCTGACCTTCCCAACACTGGACGGGAAGAGGTGGCGCCTTCCACCATTTGCACGCCCCCTGCAAGTGCTGGAAGGAGCACCCACAGTCCAGTTCCTGATAGTCAAATTGAAGATGTCACTGTTGAAGTACACCAGGATGAGGATATGGGTGTTGCTGGCGCTGAGGAGGAAATTGACAAGGAGGATTCTGATGGTGAGGTGGTTTGTTTAAGTCAGGCACCCGGGGAGACACAAGTTGTCCGTGGGACGAATATGGCCATTGACATGCCTGGTCAAATTACAAAAAAAATCACCTCTTCGGTGTGGAATTATTTTAACACAAATGCGGACAACAGGTGTAAAGCCGTGTGTTGCCTTTGTCAAGCTGTAATAAGTAGGGGTAAGGACGTTAACCACCTCAGAACATCCTCCCTTATACGTCACCTGCAGCGCATTCATCATAAGTCAGTGACAAGTTCAAAAACTTTGGATGACAGCGGAAGCAGTCCACTGACCACTAAATCCCTTCCTCTTGTAACCAAGCTCCTGCAAACCACACCACCAACTCCCTCAGTGTCAATTTCCTCCTTACACAGGAAAGCCAATAGTCCTGCAGGCCATGTCACTAGCAAGTCTGACGAGTCCTCTCCTGCCTGGGATTCCTCCGATGCATCCTTGAGTGTAATGCCTACTGCTGCTGGCGCTGCTGTTGTTGCTGCTGGGAGTCGATCGTCATCCCAGAGGGGAAGTCGGAAGACCACTTGTACTACTTCCAGTAAGCAATTGACTGTCCAACAGTCCTTTGCGAGGAAGATGAAATATCACAGCAGTCATCCTGCTGCAAAGCGGATAACTCAGGCCTTGGCAGCATGGGCGGTGAGAAACGTGTTTCCGGTATCCACCGTTAATTCACAGGCAACTACAGACTTGATTGAGATACTGTTAGGCGCCGAGGGTCCGCTCGTCAGTGCGGCCGGCGCCTAGCAACGGGGACGCCACTGTCAGATCGTGTTCCCCGTTGCTGGGTCTAAGTTTATATCATCACTGGTTTCCTGGCTGTGTAGCATGCAGCTGCACGGCATGTTGTAATTATCACTCATCTGTTTCCCTGGCCATGCAGCTTGTCAGCTGCATGGGATTTAATCCAATCAGCCTCCAAACAGCTGATTGGAAGACTCTCTGTTAAAAGCACTCCCAGGACTCCTCACAGACGCCGGTGATAGCTTCCTGTTTGCCTGATTCTGCTGCAGAGAGAGTTCCCAGTCCCGGTCTGTTCGTTTGTTCCTGTTCTCAGTGATCCAGTACTCGGAAGTTACCATCTGTTCCTGGAGTCTGACCGAGCACCTTTAACATCTGGTGGTGTTCGTGAGTCGCGGCGCAGCCGTGTGTTGCGGCTTGTCCGCTACTATTTATTATTGTGTTTATTTTGAGTTCTGGAGCTTTGCGGAGGATTCCGCTTCCACAAGATCCACTCTGGTGTCCAGCGGTGCTGGATAGGAGTGTCGGATCCGTGGATCCTTGGTTGTCCTTTTCCCTGGCGGCTAGTCCGCACATACCTTTTGATTTAGTTAAGTTAGCTTGTAACCCCTGGCTTGGTTGCTTAGTCAGAGGGCCCCTTGTTATCTCCCTGTCTCGGACTTCCCCTTGTCTCCCATTAAGACCTGCGGGGGCATCGGGGTTGGGCAGACATAATCCGCCCTTCGAACGCGGCTGCCATGGGCTCAAGCAACCATAGTCTCGCAGGGGATTTCTGATAACACGGGCGAGACAACGGAGTTAGGGCGCCAGGGGTTACTAGGCTCTCCAGCTCCCACAACCTGTATTTCATTCCTGTACTCAGATCTCTGCCATAAGATCTTCTCCAGTCTGGAGTACAGGAATCGTAACATTATCACCGGCCAGACAAAAGAAAAAATTTCAACAGGAGTTAATTTTTTCACTTATCCAGTAGGGAGAATTTTGTCGGCCTCATGAATCCCACCGGTGTTGGGCCAAATCCTGGCCAGTTTTTGGTTAGTCAGATTCAGGAACTTACCCAGATGGTTCAGGATCTGTCCCTCCGGGTGAGCTCACAGGAAGATCTGTTACGGACTTCCCCGAGGGTCATCCCTGAACCAAAAATGCATCTGCCTGACCGTTTTTCTGGGGATAGAAAACAGTTTTTTAATTTTAAAGAGTCTTGTAAACTGTATTTTCGTTTAAGACCAGTTTCCTCAGGTACGGAGGCTCAGCGGGTTGGAATTATAATTTCTCTGCTTCAGGGGGATCCTCAGACCTGGGCTTTTGGTTTAAAGACAGACGATCCGGCCTTATCGTCTGTAGACGCTTTTTTGAAATCTTTAGGGCTATTGTATGACGACCCTGATAGAGAGGCATCCGCAGAAAGTCAGTTGCGTGCTCTAAGACAGGGTAGGAATCCTGCAGAGAATTATTGTACGGAGTTTCGCCGTTGGTCGAACGACTGTGGCTGGAATGATCCTGCCCTGCGCAGTCAGTTTCGCCTCGGCTTATCTGAATCTATAAAAGACAGCCTCCTTCAGTATCCCGCTCCTGAGAACCTTGATAAACTCATGGAGCTCTCTATTAAAATAGATCGTCGGCTCAGAGAGCGGAGGACTGAGAAAGGGGCATCTGTAGTTTCTTTTCCCTGTGTTTCTTCCGTTCCGATAGACATGGAGGAGCCTATGCAGATTGGTCTCTCCAAATTGTCTCCGGAAGAAAGAACCAGGAGGCAAAATTCTGGTCTGTGTCTGTACTGCGGAGGTAAGGGACATTTTGCCCGTAGTTGCCCAAACAAGTCGGGAAACTTCCTGACCAAGTGAATAGTGAGGGGGTTCACTTTGGTCTACAGCTCATCTCCTCAAATAATTCACTATTGGTTCCTGCTAAAGTTTCTTATGACAGCCTCTGTTCCTCGGTCTCTGCTTTTGTGGACAGTGGGGCTGCAGGAAACTTTATGGACTTAACATGGGCCAAGGCCTTAGGTATTCCTCAGTTAACCTTAAGTAGGTGTATCACCATGCATGGTTTAGATGGGAGTCCCTTATCCAATGGGGTTATTTCTCTATGTACACCTCCTGTTTTGCTCTCGGTGGGAGCTCTACATTCTGAAAAGATTGAGTTTTTTCTTACCCATTGTCCAGCAGTTCCTGTGGTTCTGGGTCACCCTTGGCTGGCCTTTCATAATCCCATCATAGATTGGCAGTCTGGGGAGATTCTACAATGGAGTACCATCTGTGATAAAGAATGTATTACACTTCCTATCCGAGTAGCTGCTGCCAGGTCCGCACATATTCCTGGAGAGTACCAAGATTTTTTGGATGTGTTTTCCAAGGGCAATGCGGATATTTTGCCTCCCCATAGGCCTTATGATTGTACCATTGAGTTAATTCCTGGTGCCACGTTGCCTAAAGGAAGGTTATATGCATTGTCTGGTCCTGAAACTGTGGCCATGAATGAGTATGTGAAAGAAAGTCTTGAGAAAGGGTTTATCAGGCCATCTAAATCCCCTTTAAGTGCAGGTTTTTTCTTCGTAGAGAAGAAGGATGGTTCCCTCAGACCCTGCATTGACTTTCGAGCCCTGAATAAAATCTCAGTAAAGAATACTTACCCTCTGCCTCTGATCTCTGTCCTCTTTGATCAGCTACGTTCGGCTGTTATTTTTTCTAAGATTGACCTGAGAGGAGCATATAATCTCATTAGAATCAGATCGGGGGATGAGTGGAAAACGGCATTCAGTACTCAATCAGGTCACTATGAGTATCTGGTCATGCCTTTCGGCCTATCTAACGCTCCGGCAGTCTTTCAGGATCTCATTAATGATGTGCTCCGTGAGTTTCTGGGAAGATTCGTTGTGGTCTATTTAGACGACATTTTGATTTATTCTGACTCTATAGAACAACATGTTACCCAGGTGCGTCAGGTACTTAAGAAATTACGTGAAAATCACTTGTATGCCAAACCGGAGAAGTGTGAATTTCACGTCACGGAGGTATCCTTTTTAGGGTACATTATTTCCCCTCGGGGATTCCGAATGGAACCTAAGAAGCTCCAAGCCATCCTGAGTTGGGCGCAACCCACCAACTTAAAAGCAATTCAGCGCTTTTTAGGGTTTGCGAACTACTACAGAAGGTTTATTCACTCTTTCTCTGACATAGTTGCTCCCATTGTGGCACTCACTAAGAAGGGAGCAGATCCTACCAATTGGTCATGTGAAGCTAAAGTATCTTTTCAGGCCTTGAAACAAGCCTTTGTCTCAGCCCCTGTCCTTAGACATCCCAACCCAGAATTGCCTTTCATCGTTGAGGTAGATGCCTCGGAGGTTGGTGTAGGGGCTATCCTTTCTCAGAAGGATCCAGATTCCCTTGAGTTACATCCTTGTGCCTTTATGTCCAGGAAATTCTCATCTGCTGAATCCAACTACGATGTTGGTAATCGGGAGTTGCTGGCTATTAAATGGGCTTTTGAGGAGTGGAGACATTGGCTTGAAGGAGCGACCCATACCATTTCTGTTTTGACAGATCACAAAAATCTTCAATACATTGAATCAGCTAAGCGACTGAATGCCCGACAGGCTCGTTGGGCTTTATTTTTCACTCGTTTCAAATTCATTATCACCTTCAGACCTGGTTCCAAGAATACCAAGGCAGATGCCCTCTCACGCAGTTTTCTTCCCGCTCAAGACAACAGTCCTGTTACTCTCATACTTCCGCCTTCAGTCATTCAGGCAGGTCTCACACAGGATGTTTTTTCTCAATTGAAGCTGCTTCAACATCAAGCTCCGGGAAATACTCCTGCTGGTCGTCTTTTTGTTCCTGAGTTTTTGAGAGCAACTGTTTTGGAGGAATTTCATGATAGCAAAGTTGCAGGGCATCTGGGAGTCGCTAAAACTTTTGAATTGGTATCCCGCTCAGTGTGGTGGCCTGGTCTTTCTAAAGACATTAAAGAGTTTGTTTTTTCGTGTCAGGTCTGTGCACAGCATAAAGTTCCCCGTTCTTTGCCTATTGGTCAACTTATGCCATTGAATGTTCCTCTTAGACCATGGTCGCATATCTCCATGGATTTTGTGGTGGATCTCCCTCTGTCAGCTGGATGCACAGTCATATGGGTGGTAGTGGACCGTTTTAGTAAGATGGCTCATTTTATTGGTCTTCCCCGATTGCCATCTGCCCAGGGATTGGCAGTCTTGTTCCTCCGTCATGTTTTCAGACTCCATGGGTTACCCACTGATATTGTTTCTGACAGGGGTCCACAATTCATTGCACAGTTTTGGAAGTCTTTTTGTGCTTCGTTAAAAATGAAATTATCATTAACCTCCGGTTATCATCCACAATCAAATGGACAGACTGAGCGAGTGAACCAATCCTTAAAACAATATTTGCGTTTGTACTCGGCCAAACTCCAAAATGACTGGTCTGAGTTTCTTCCATTGGCAGAGTTTGCTTATAATAATGCCTGTCATTCCTCCACCAATGTGTCTCCATTTTTTGCAGTTTTTGGTTTCCACCCCAGAGCTAATTCATTTTTCCAACATTCCTCTGTCTCCTCTCTGGCCCTGACCTCTCATCTTAAACTTATTTGGAAAAAAGTGCACATAGCTCTCAGAAAAGCAGCTTTCAAGGAAAAAGATTTTTCGGACAGGTTCCGGCGGCCGTGCACTTTTAGAGTAGGAGACAGGGTGTGGCTGTCGACTCGCAATATCAAACTTCGACAAACCTCAGCCAGATTGGGTCCTAGATTTATTGGACCATTTCTCATTATCAAAAAAGTCAATCCAGTTGCTTTCCGATTACAGCTACCAAAAACGTTACGAATCGGAAATACCTTCCATTGCTCTTTGCTCAAACCATATGTTTCATCTAGCAGATTTCCTCGTAAAAAACCTCAGGGGAGATCACCAGTTAATGTACAGGGTCAGCAGGAGTTCGTGGTTGAGAAGGTTCTCGATTCCAAGCTGTCCCGGGGTCGGCTTTATTTTTTGGTGCATTGGAAAGGTTATGGTCCTGAGGAAAGGTCGTGGGTCCTAGATGAGGACCTTCATGCCCCAAGGCTCAAAAGGGCATTTTTTCAAGAATTTCCTCAGAAACCCGGATTTAGGGGTTCCTTGACCCCTCCTCAAGGGGGGGGTACTGTTAGGCGCCGAGGGTCCGCTCGTCAGTGCGGCCGGCGCCTAGCAACGGGGACGCCACTGTCAGATCGTGTTCCCCGTTGCTGGGTCTAAGTTTATATCATCACTGGTTTCCTGGCTGTGTAGCATGCAGCTGCACGGCATGTTGTAATTATCACTCATCTGTTTCCCTGGCCATGCAGCTTGTCAGCTGCATGGGATTTAATCCAATCAGCCTCCAAACAGCTGATTGGAAGACTCTCTGTTAAAAGCACTCCCAGGACTCCTCACAGACGCCGGTGATAGCTTCCTGTTTGCCTGATTCTGCTGCAGAGAGAGTTCCCAGTCCCGGTCTGTTCGTTTGTTCCTGTTCTCAGTGATCCAGTACTCGGAAGTTACCATCTGTTCCTGGAGTCTGACCGAGCACCTTTAACATCTGGTGGTGTTCGTGAGTCGCGGCGCAGCCGTGTGTTGCGGCTTGTCCGCTACTATTTATTATTGTGTTTATTTTGAGTTCTGGAGCTTTGCGGAGGATTCCGCTTCCACAAGATCCACTCTGGTGTCCAGCGGTGCTGGATAGGAGTGTCGGATCCGTGGATCCTTGGTTGTCCTTTTCCCTGGCGGCTAGTCCGCACATACCTTTTGATTTAGTTAAGTTAGCTTGTAACCCCTGGCTTGGTTGCTTAGTCAGAGGGCCCCTTGTTATCTCCCTGTCTCGGACTTCCCCTTGTCTCCCATTAAGACCTGCGGGGGCATCGGGGTTGGGCAGACATAATCCGCCCTTCGAACGCGGCTGCCATGGGCTCAAGCAACCATAGTCTCGCAGGGGATTTCTGATAACACGGGCGAGACAACGGAGTTAGGGCGCCAGGGGTTACTAGGCTCTCCAGCTCCCACAACCTGTATTTCATTCCTGTACTCAGATCTCTGCCATAAGATCTTCTCCAGTCTGGAGTACAGGAATCGTAACAGATACTGTGTCCCCGGTACCAAATACCATCTAGGTTCCATTTCTCTAGACAGGCGATACCGAAAATGTACACAGACCTCAGAAAAAGAGTCACCAGTGTCCTAAAAAATGCAGTTGTACCCAATGTCCACTTAACCACGGACATGTGGACAAGTGGAGCAGGGCAGACTCAGGACTATATGACTGTGACAGCCCACTGGGTAGATGTATTGCCTCCCGCAGCAAGAACAGCAGCGGCGGCACCAGTAGCAGCATCTCGCAAATGCCAACTCGTTCCTAGGCAGGCTACGCTTTGTATCACCGCTTTCCAGAAGAGGCACACAGCTGACAACCTCTTACGGAAACTGAGGAACATCATCGCAGAATGGCTTACCCCAAATGGACTCTCCTGGGGATTTGTGACTTCGGACAACGCCAGCAATATTGTGCGTGCATTACATCTGGGCAAATTCCAGCACGTCCCATGTTTTGCACATACATTGAATTTGGTGGTGCAGAATTATTTAAAAAACGACAGGGGCGTGCAAGAGATGCTGTCGGTGGCCCGAAGAATTGCGGGCCACTTTCGGCATTCAGCCACCGCGTGCCGAAGACTGGAGCACCAGCAAACAGTACTGAACCTGCCCTGCCATCATCTGAAGCAAGAGGTGGTAACGAGGTGGAATTCAACCCTCTATATGCTTCAGAGGATGGAGGAGCAGCAAAAGGTTATTCAAGCCTATACATCTGCCTACGATATAGGCAAAGGAGGGGGAATGCACCTGACTCAAGCGCAGTGGAGAATGATTTCAACGTTGTGCAAGGTTCTGCAAACCTTTGAACTTGCCACACGTGAAGTCAGTTCAGACACTGCCAGCCTGAGTCAGGTCATTCCCCTCATCAGGCTTTTGCAGAAGAAGCTGGAGACATTGAAGGAGGAGCTAAAACAGAGCGATTCCGCTAGGCATGTGGGACTTGTGGATGGAGCCCTTAATTCGCTTAACCAGGATTCACGGGTGGTCAATCTGTTGAAATCAGAGCACTACATTTTGGCCACCGTGCTCGATCCTAGATTTAAAACCTACGTTGTATCTCTCTTTCCGGCAGACACAAGTCTGCAGAGGTTCAAAGACCTGCTGGTGAGAAAATTGTCAAGTCAAGCGGAACGTGACCCGTCAACAGCTCCTCCTTCACATTCTCCCGCAACTGGGGGTGCGAGAAAAGGCTCAGAATTCCGAGCCGACCCGCTGTAGGGCAGTCTGGAGCGAGTGCTGACATCTGCTCCGGACTGAAGGACCTGCCAACGATTACTGACATGTCGTCTACTGTCACTGCATATGATTCTCTCACCATTGAAAGAATGGTGGAGGATTATATGAGTGACCGCATCCAAGTAGGCACGTCAGACAGTCCGTACGTATACTGGCAGGTTAAAGTGGCAATTTGGAGGCCCTTGCAGAAACTGGCTTTATTTTACCTAAGTTGCCCACCCTCCAGTGTGTACTCCGAAAGAGTGTTTAGTGCAGCGGCTCACCTTGTCAGCAATCGGCGTACGAGGTTACTTCCAGAAAATGTGGAGAGGTGATATTCATCAAAATGAATTATAATCAATTCCTCCGTGGAGACATTCACCAGCAATTGCCTCCAGAAAGTACACAGAGACCTGAGATGGTGGATTCCAGTGGGGACGAATTAATAATCTGTGAGGAGGGGGATGTACACAGTGAAAGGGGTGAGGAATCGGACGATGAGGAGGAGGTGGACATCTTGCCTCTGTAGAGCCAGTTTGTGCAAGGAGAGATTGATTGCTTCTTTTTTGGTGGGGGCCCAAACCAACCAGTCATTTCAGTCACAGTTGTGTGGCAGACCCTGTCGCTGAAATGATGGGTTTGTTAAAGTGTGCATGTCCTGTTTATACAACATAAGGGTGGGTGGGAGGGCCCAAGGACAATTCCATCTTGCACCTCTTTTTTCTTTCATTTTTCTTTGCATCATGTGCTGTTTGGGGACTATTTTTTTGAAGTGCCATCCTGCCTGACACTGCAGTGCCACTCCTAGATGGGCCAGGTGTTTGTGTCGGCAACTTGTGTCGCTTAGCTTAGCCATCCAGCGACCTTGGTGCACCTCTTTTTTCTTTGCATCATGTGCTGTTTGGGGACTATTTTTTTGAAGTGCCATCCTGCCTGACACTGCAGTGCCACTCCTAGATGGGCCAGGTGTTTGTGTCGGCTACTTGGGTCGCTTAGCTTAGTCATCCAGCGACCTCGGTGCAAATTTTAGGATTAAAAATAATATTGTGAGTTGTGAGGTGTTCAGAATAGACTGAAAATGAGTGGAAATTATGGTTATTGAGGTTAATAATACTATGGGATCAAAATGACCCCCAAATTCTATGATTTAAGCTGTTTTTGAGGGGTTTTTGTAAAAAACACCCGAATCCAAAACACACCCGAATCCGCCAAAAAAATTTCAGGGAGGTTTTGCCAAAACGCGTCCGAATCCAAAACACGGCCGCGGAACCGAATCCAAAACCAAAACACAAAACCTGAAAAATGTCCGGTGCACATCACTAGCTGGCATGTGTGGCACAATTCCCCAATAAAGCAGGTCATATCAGCGGCAGGCTGCTGATTTATTTTGACAAAAAAGATACACCGACAAGCTGTCAAAAAAGAAGAAATTAAATGTTTTTAGAAAGGCAATTGGCACTAGAAAACTGGGGCATCATTGTTTATCAGCCTCGTTATCTACCAGATGAAAAACAGTGAGGGGGTACTTCAGATCTGATCACTGGGCTGCTAACTTTGCTGTCCTACGTTCATTTATTCGGCGCCCAAGGGGGAGTATAAATTCGCCATGCAAGTGTGCGATCGCATGTGTACGTCGAGCTGCAAAAATCCAGTGTGTGCAGTCTCTGCGCAGCCCAAGACTTACTCCTACAGTGCGATGAGAACAGGCTGATCGGGGACGGAGCTGACATCAGACACCCTCCCTAAAAACGCTTGGGGACGCCTGCATTTTTCCGGACACGCCCACAAACTGCCTCTTCATGTCAATCACCGTATGAATGCCTGTGCAAATTACATTTTTGCACCATCCTGTCGCTGACTGGCGATGCCCGTTGTCCGATGCACGTTCGCATTGCGGTGCATACGCATGCGCAGTTTAATGCTGATCACCCGCTGTGCGAAAATGCACAGCAGCTATCAGGTCTGAATCACCCCCTGAGTAAGCAGTTGTTGTGTCTGTGTAGGGAGCACAGATATGTGACTCTACCAAACCTCAAAAAATTTGGCTATTCTGGACTCTTTAGCTAAAGAAGCCTCCAGCCAGTCTACCTGGAACAGGTAAAAACATTTTTTTCAGAAATAGAGAGAAAGGGGGCACTCCAGGCTGATTCCAGACTTGTAAAATAGATTTTTTAGCAGCCGAACTCAGCAGCAATAAAAGTTTACGACACCCACGTGACATCCCAATATGGCCCATGCAAGAGTAAAAGGCAAATAATTAACCAGATTGTCAAGGGCATAACTACGGACTTGGAGCAAGAATAGTAGTGAACTATGGGGGTCATTCTGAGTTGATCGCTAGCTGCCGTTGTTCGCAGCACAGCGATCAGGCTAAAAATCAGCATTTCTGCGCATGCGTATGCACCGCAATGCGCAGGCACGCCGTACAGGTACAATGAGCATCGTGGGTTTGCACACAGTCTAACGAACATTCCAGTCGCACGGCCGAACGCAGGAAGATTGACATGAAGTGGGCGTTTCTGGGTGGCAACTGACCATTTTCAGGGAGTGCTTAGTGACACGCAGGCATGTTTGGAAAAACGCAGGCGTGGCTGGGCGAACGCTGGGCGGGTGTGTGACATCAAAAGCAAACCCTCCAACGTTAGAATTAACGCACACATAGAGTAACTACAGGGCTGGTCTTGATTTGCACAAAAATATTTTGCAGACGCTCTGCTGCACAAGCGTTCGCACTTCTGCAAAGTGAAAATACACTCCACAGTGGGAGGCGACAATGCGTTTGCACAGCTGCTAAAAACTGCTAGCGAGCGATCAACTCGGAATGACCCCCTATGACTTCATTTTGCTTGTTAACCAAAATACAGTTCTTGATTCAGTTGTGCTACATACAGTATATTTTAGTGGTTCTGAAATGCTTTTATATTCATTATTATACATTTTTACTAGCAGGTTATTTACTGGGAAGTATAACATATGATGAGAATGAAGAGATTAATACTCACTACCTGTTGTATCCTGTTTGCAGTATAACTTATACTGCGAGCGAAGGACTGAAAACCCCGGTTACTGTACAAAGTGACACTATCAGTGGCAACCGCAGGATTTGCATGGGGGGGTTTCCAGAACTGGGTGGAGCCAATCACGGGCGTGGGGACTGAGGTGACCCAGTATATGCTGGGTCCGTAAAACTAGTGTGTCTGTGTATATATATATATATAGATATATATACACATACACACATATCTACATATATATATATATATATATATATATATATATATGATGAAATAGTGGTAGTACGGCGCCACAGGTTTGTGTAGGTAGATTATATATAGGGTTATAACAATAGACCCAACCGTAGACACTCCTTTATAAGTATAAGGTGTCAGCTAGCCCCCAAACAGTTTAGGCAGTGATAAGCTGTCTATAATTTAAGGTAAAAAAAGGGGGGGATGGGGGCGCCAGCGACCAATGGTGTCTAATTGTTTTTAGATAAAATATGAAGAAATGGCTGGATACGTATAGATAAAATTATAAAATTCAATTTAATTTATAAAAGAAAGGGGTGGGATAAAAGTTTACAAGCATAGGGTAATATTTAAGAATAAGTCAAGAAGATTTTTATTAAACGGATACACAAAATATGAGGATAAAAAATATATAAAAAATATCAATATTCTAAAAAGATAAAAAACACAATGCTTATCTTTTAAAATGGAGGGTCAGTTTAGAGGTACACCCAACGCGTTTCGCCCATCAGACTTCATCAAGGGGTAGGGTGCTAATGAACAAGGGTAGTATTTATAGCTGGTATCATGTGATCATAGGTAATTATGACATCACTTCCTGTTAAGAGTCTAAAAGGCATAACGCTACACAATTCTCAATATAAATATAAGTGTGCTGAGGAGGCAGTGGAAGTGTGTCCTATAATGTGATTTTGTACAAAAAACGAGTCTTGGAAAGCTGTATTATCGATCTGAAGAGTCCAGGACGCGTCCCGCGTCATTTCCGCCCCGCTTCCGGCGTCCGCAGAGACGATGTGCGCATGCGCGTCAGGCCGCTCTTCCGGTATCGGTGTTTTCACGAGCGCGCTGGATGTTCCCCACTTCCGTCCTTTACTTCTAATGGAAGCTGCCCCACTTCCTATGTGGATTACACTCGGCTGCTTCCTTTGCTTCATTGGAAGGGGAGGCTGTCACTCATTGCGGCGGCCATTTTCATGGAGTTTGTTACAGCTGCAGACACATTTTTTATGGGGATGACCACAGTCTCCATAGGAACCATACATAATAAAAGATATAAATAAAAACAAAGGTTAGAGCCTGCGTTTTTTTTTGTTAACTAAAAAGCAATGTGAGCTTTATATAATACTGGTGTCTTATAAGAATGGAGAGATTTATAACTTAATTATAACATGCACTGGTACTGTATAATTATCTTTGTCTAGATAACCATAATGATTAAAAGATACGTGAATAAATAAACTGCTATAAGGAGAAGTGAGTGGTTGAATGCCAGGAGTTTTTAAGATATGATATAGTCAAAACGTAGATAATAGTAATTTCTTTGGTGACTCATCGCTAGGGTCCAAGATAGTGTGATTTTGATATAAGTACCAACAAATAGTGACTATGGGAATATGTATGGGGAGTCCATCATACGTGTGGTGCTAAGAATAAATCCAGTGGACAAACTAATGAGTGTAATATTAGTAGCGTCTGTCATAAATAATAATAAGTGTTGTGTGTTAAGTTAGTGCATAATAAGTTAGTGCATAGTTGACAGACTGTGAAGTATTTAAACCATAATATCTAGTGTGTGATGGACGCGCCCCGTGTGTCAATATAGCAGAGATTATTTTTAGCCTGCGTTACCCTCTGTGTACAGTACCCAATCTTCACAAATGGTTCCCCATTTGGTACTGGTTAGGCCCTACACTGCTTAGCTTCCAAGATCGGGCGAGATTGGGCGTCCGCCAGTGTGGTATGACTGTATCTTTTTGGTGCGGCGACTCAATGAACACAGTAGACTGCTTTTTATTTGAACTATTGACATACTAATTATAAAGGGTGTTATAACATATTAAAATTAACGTGCAAAGTGCATATAAATAGTGAAATATAAAAACCAGAATATATAGTCAGCGGAGTCTTTTTTTCACAGGAACGGTGCAATCTCGTAGCCTTCATTAAAACCCATGGGATGAGTGGTTTTCAATTGGAATATCCAATACATCTCCCTCGGCCCGGGATTCAATTTTCCAACCTGTATCCATATTTCTGGACAGCATTTTACAGCCTTTGATACTGAAACATAAGAACTTTATTAAAGATACGACAAGTTTCATTAACCGCCTGGGTGAGATAAAGTTTGTCCCTGAGGATACTCTTATCTGTGTTATAGACGTGATGAGTCTATATACAAGAGGCAGGCTTGCTAGCCATGGAAGAATTTTTGACGAACGAGAGAATGGAGTCATTGGATCTCCCATTTTTTATGACCCTCCTTCGCATAACCCTGGAAAAGAACTATTTCCTCTTTAACGGCAAGTTTTATCGCCAGAAAACTGGGTGTGCGATGGGGCGCAACGTCTCCCCTTCGTTCGCCAACATTTTTATGTTTAAGGAGGAATGGGAAGTGTTCTTTAAAAATGAAACCATAGCAGCCCACATCCTCCTGTTCACTCGGTTCATAGATGATCTGTTTATCTTGTGGACAGGGGGTGAGGAACAGTTCAAGTCACTTATGCAGACCATCAACTCCAGAGTCTCCACCATCAAATATACCTACCAGACAAGTACTAACACTTTAAACTATTTGGATGTTCAGGTTACCATCCGGGACAGGAGTCTTCATACCGGTTTATACTGCAAACCTACAGACAGAAATACTCTCCTTAAGGCAAATAGCCACCACCCTAAAGCCCTCAAAGATGGCCTCCCTAGGTCACAAATGATCAGGGTTTCTCGGATCATTAGCGACCGCTTGAGTCTGGAATTTGAATTGGATCGTATATTGTCAAAGTTTCTGGAGAGAGGATATGATCGCCAGCTTCTTCTTAAACATAAAGAAGAAGTAATGCAGATCCCCAGAGAAATCTTATTTACATCAAAATCCCAACAACAGAAACCCATCATTCCATTCTCCACCAGATATAATACCTCTAGCCCTGTAGTGCAAAGAGCTACCAGAGCCCTATGGCCTATAGTGGCTTCCGACCAGACTCTCCCTTCTTTACACAACAAAAGACCTATGAAGTGTTACCAGCGGGGGAGGAATATTAAGGATAGGGTAGTTCACGCGGATATCACGGGTTTCCAAGCTGAACTAGACAAACAAGGGCGCACTCTACGTTTCTGGGAAAAAAAACGGGTTGTTACAAATGTATCAAGTGTACAACATGCGAGTACATGATCACTGGGTCGAGTTTCAAACATCCCCACAGTGAACGGATCTTTAATATTAAATATGTACTAACCTGCACTACTACTCATATCATCTATATCATCAAATGCCCCTGCAATCTTCATTGTGTTGGGAAATCTATCAGGACCCTTAGAGAAAGGATGGCCCTTCATCGCTCGGCCATCAAACAAGCACTCCAGGGCAAAGAATCTGAGCAACCAGTGGCGAGGCATTTCGCATCGGCAGGCCATACCCTGAAGGACCTACGTCATTGTACTATTGACCATATCCCTAAGCATGTCAGAGGAGGAGACAGGGATGACAGACTTTTGCAGTTGGAGGCCCGATGGATCTTCGTTTTGGGGACTACCAGCCCTAATGGCCTCAATGAGAAATTAAGCTTCAATATCTTTAAATAGTTTTGTTTTCTGTATTTTTCTGCTACTGTTTATTGTCTGACCCTCCATTCTTTGACAGCATGTTTATGTAGGTCTCCGAAGTCTTGGCTACTAGCCCTTTTACACCCAAAAGATGTTTCAGTAGGGCTTTAATCCCCGGATGCACTCCCCCACTGTTTAGCCAGCATGCCTATTATTATCTACCTTGAGCGTCAGCTTTATGCCTTATACTTATTTTTCTTAGGGAGCCCCCATGTCAGCAATATATTCATTAGCCAGTTTGGCTATTTGTGCCCCAATAGTAAGCTGCCCCTTATTTACAGCCGAGATTACGGAGACCATAAACATCGCTCTCCTCTGTTTTCATAATGGTGATTGGGTGCTGTAATTTTAAAATCACATCTCTCTTTATTTTATTCTTCACGTAGCGCCGCAGCCCGGCCGCTAGGCGTCCGTGGTCGCTATGGCAACCGGACGCGACTCTAATGACGTCATCACAGAGGAGACGGAAATCAAGCAGGAAGCAGCGCGGCCGGGCGGGCGTGAGACACGGAGCGGGATCTCTTACTATTTAAGGTATGTCAGTCACTTCTTGTACCTTTGTTCACCTTGACAAAGGGGCAATCTAGCCCCGAAACGTCGGTCTATTTGTGAAATACACTTGGCATTGTTTCAAAACCTCTGAGTGCCGCTCTTTTTTTTCATGCATATATATATATATATATATATATATATTAGTGATGTGCACCGGACATTTTTCGGGTTTTGTGTTTTGGTTTTGGATTCGGTTCCGCGGCCGTGTTTTGGATTCGGACGCGTTTTGGCAAAACCTCACCGAAAATTTTTTGTCGGATTCGGGTGTGTTTTGGATTCGGGTGTTTTTTACAAAAAACCCTAAAAAACAGCTTAAATCATAGAATTTGGGGGTCATTTTGATCCCATAGTTTTATTAACCTCAATAACCATAATTTCCACTCATTTCCAGTCTATTCTGAACACCTCACACCTCACAATATTATTTTTAGTCCTAAAATTTGCACCGAGGTCGCTGGATGGCTAAGCTAAGCGACACAAGTGGCCGACACAAACACCTGGCCCATCTAGGAGTGGCACTGCAGTGTCAGACAGGATGGCACTTCAAAAAAATAGTCCCCAAACAGCACATGATGCAAAGAAAAAAAGAGGCGCACCAAGGTCGCTGTGTGACTAAGCTAAGCGACACAAGTGGCCGACACAAACACCTGGCCCATCTAGGAGTGGCACTGCAGTTTTAGAAAAAAATTCTCAGATATCCCTTTTTTACCGTTTTTTACAATCTAGGCTGGTAGTGGAACCTTGTTTAAGGGGAAATAGGAAGCTTATCACATGTGCACAGTTCACTTCCGGTGCCTTCGATTTTTAAAGTTTTCAGTTTTTTAACTATGAATAAAGGTTTTAACGCTGCGATTTTCATCAAATATGTTAGGATATATGTTAAAGAGTATCACACAAATGTTAGATTAGAAATCCATATGGATAAGATGTATGTAATATGAATTTGAATTGTAAATGAGGGTGGCTCCTCCCAGTAATTAAGGATACTAATTCATATGGGTATAAATATCAGGGAAGATGGATCATTTGGAATAAGCCTTGAGAAAGATCATCCGATCGAAACGCGTTGGATAAACAGAGGAGATTGGTGGCGAACCGACCAGACGAGGAGAGGACAAAGTACCCACGATTGGAGCCGATTTCCCTTGGGACATAGAACATCTATGCAGCTTCGATACGTGCACTTTTAATCCTGAAATCTGGTAGGAGGCCACCCCCATAAGTCTGAGATGTGAAATGGATATATCTCTTTTCTGCTTATGATGAGAATTGCTGATATTAGGATTGCAATTTTTTAAAAATTAAAATAGAAGTTATTTTACTTGCTGGACTGAGATTCATTATATATTGAAAATTTCTGCTGAAAACTTTTTTACCAAAAGTGTTATGAATTTATTACACTAGATTGTGTTTTAATTTTTCTCTTCACATGTAACGTCACTGGGAAATATATGTGACTATTATTGAAGTGCAGAATAAACCCGGGAGATAGCTGTACACGAGGAGATCTCTCTGCTCTAAGATAAGTTGAGCTTATTTCCTTATCATTTACCAACCAAAGAGCGCAGGGGAAGGGATATCTGAGAATTTTTTTCTAAAAGTGTTTGTGTGGGTGAAGGTAACACCCTTTTCAGATCTCCATCCTTCTGCTGCCTACATGCGCATTTTCATGCAGGTGTAAAAAATCTTTTTCTCTTGTATACTTTTTACCGCCTATTACACCAGTAGATTTTGCTGCTTACTATCATGTTCTCAGTAAGAGAGAATAGGCACACTATGTGCACGAAATTTTTTGATCAGAATGAGGATATTGTTTCTACAGAGGACGATGATTTGGAAAGTAGTATGAAAAAAATGGAGAAATTGTTGTTGAAAGAAGGAAGGTTATGGTGGGAGGTCACCTCCCTTGAGAAGTATCTATCGAATAAATTAATTCCTAGAGGCCTCAAGATCAACAAAACAGCTACTTTCTCCGATTCCACTGAAGAGTTTAAAAAGGAATGGGAGAAAATAGTGGAGGGTTGCTCATTCCAACTAATGGAATTAATTATACAGGAAAGAAAGGGCAATCTGAGAGTTGTGGAAGAAGAGATCAGTTTATTAAGATCACTTATTGCACCTTTCTCAAAATTAGATGATTATAAAGAGCTGGAGGCAAGTATTGCATTCAGACTACAGAAAAATGAGAAGGAATTAATGTTAAAAAAATCCAGAAAATTCAATAGGGATAAGAATGACGTGGGAGATATATATCAAAAAGAAGAGGCCAAGTTGACCTCCGTGACTGAAAGTGGTAGAGAACGGGGGAAAGACCAAAGAGAGTATCGGACTGCCCAAACTGGGGTAAGGAGAGAGAGATATGAGAGATATAAGAGACCTGTAACACCCTTAAGGTGGAGGAAGAACAGGGAGAGGATCTATTCTAGGGATCAAGAGAGGTATGCCCCACGAATCCGACGGGGTAATCATTCTCCCCCCAGAGAAAGTAATAGACATGAATCAAGTTATTGGAGAAGGGATGATTTATCCCTTCGCCAAAATAGAGTGAGAGATTTTGATAACCCCCTTCCTCTCCGGAACCGCTTCAATCATTTTCAGGAGGATAATCTTTTTTTAGGAGGTGGGAGGAAAGAACGTTTTCACACATAACCGATAGGAAACATAGAGGTAAAAGAGGAGGTATGAAAGGGAAAGTAAGTAAAAGGAAAAATTGTGACAGTAGAATGAAAAAGAGAAAAGACAGAAATAAAAGGAACAAATTACCAGTGTTAGGCGCCGGGGTCCGCTCGGCCGTGCGGCCCGGCGCCTAGCAACCAGGGACGCCGTGCGCGTTCAGCCGCCGGCTCCCTGGCAACGCTAAGACGCCGGGCGCACGGAGCCGCTCTGACCTTAGCAACGGGGACTCCACGTTCAGCCGCGTTCCCCGTTGCTGGGTCTATTCTCATTACCCTGATTATGTGCTGGCCGTGCAGCATGCAAGCTGCACGGCATTTCTATTTGATTGTCCTGTCTGGATCCTGATTGGAGGGTGCCTGAATAAAGGCACCCTCAGGACTTCTTACAGACGCCGGTGATAGCTTCCTGTTTGCCTGTGTCTGCTGCAGAGAGTTCCCAGTCCCGGTCTTTTCGGTTGTTCCTGTCCTCAGAGATCCTGTACTCGGAAGTTACCATCTGTTCCTGGAGTCTGACCGAGCACCTTTAACATCTGGTGGTGTTCGTGAGTCGCGGCGCAGCCGTGTGTTGCGGCTTGTCCGCTTCTGTTTATTATTTTGTTTAATTGTGTTCTGGAGCTTTGCGGAGGATTCCGCTTCCACAGATCCACTCTGGTGTCCGGCGGTGCCGGATAGGAGTGTCGGATCAGTGGATCCTTGGTTGTCCTTTTTCCTGGCGGCTAGTCCGCACATACCTTTTGATTTAGTTAGTTAGCTTGTAACCCCTGGCCTGGTTGCTTAGTCAGAGGGCCCCTTGTTATCACCCTGTCTCGGACTTCCCCTTGTCTCCCATTAAGACCTGCGGGGGCATCGGGGTTGGGCAGACATAATCCGCCCTTCGAACGCGGCTGCCATGGGCTCAAGCAACCATAGTCTCACAGGGGATTTCTGATAACACGGGCGAGACAACGGAGTTAGGGCGCCAGGGGTTACTAGGCTATCCAGCTCCCACAACCAGCTTATTTTCCTGTACTCAGATCCCTGCCATAAGATCTCCTCCGGTCTGGAGTACAGGAATCATAACATTATCACCGGCCAACAAAAGAAAAGATTTAACTAACAGTAAATTTTTTCACTTTTTAGTTGGGAGATTTTTGTCGGCCTTATGAATCCCACCGGTGTTGGGCCAAACCCTGGCCAGCTTCTTGTTAGTCAGATTCAGGAACTTACTCAGATGGTTCAGGATCTGTCCCTCCGGGTGAGGTCACAGGAAGATCTGTTACGGACTTCCCCGAGGGTCATCCCTGAACCAAAAATGCATCTGCCTGACCGTTTTTCTGGGGATAGAAAACAGTTTTTTAATTTTAAAGAATCTTGCAAACTGTATTTTCGTTTAAGACCAGTTACCTCAGGTACAGAGGCTCAGCGGGTTGGGATTATTATTTCTCTACTTCAGGGGGATCCTCAGACCTGGGCTTTTGGTTTAAAGACAGACGATCCGGCCTTATCGTCTGTAGACGCCTTTTTAAAATCTTTAGGGCTATTGTATGACGACCCTGATAGAGAGGCGTCCGCAGAAAGTCAGTTGCGTGCTCTTAGACAGGGTAGGAATCCCGCAGAGAATTATTGTACGGAGTTTCGCCGTTGGTCGAACGACTGTGGCTGGAATGACCCAGCCCTGCGCAGTCAGTTTCGCCTCGGCTTATCGGAATCTATAAAAGACAGTCTCCTCCAGTATCCCGCTCCTGAGACCCTCGATAACCTCATGGAGCTATCTATTAAAATAGATCGTCGGCTCAGAGAGCGGAGGGCTGAAAAAGGGGCATCTGTCGGGTCCTCTCCCTGGGTTCCTTCCATTCCTGTAGACATAGAGGAGCCTATGCAGATTGGTCTCTCCAAATTGTCTCCGGAAGAAAGAACCAGGAGGCAAAATTATGGTCTGTGTTTATACTGCGGAGGTAAGGGACATTTTGCCCGTAGTTGTCCAAACAAGTTGGGAAACTTCCTGACCAAGTGAATTGTGAGGGGGTTCACTTTGGTCTGCAGCTCATCTCCTCAAATAATTCACTGTTGGTTCCTGCTAAAGTTTCCTATGGCAGCCTCTGTTCCTCGGTCTCTGCTTTTGTGGACAGTGGAGCTGCAGGAAACTTTATGGATTTAACATGGGCCAAGGCCTTAGGTATTCCTCAGCTAACCTTAGGTAGGTGTATCACCATGCATGGTTTAGATGGGAATCCTTTATCCAATGGGGTTATTTCTCTATGTACACCTCCTGTTTTGCTCTCGGTGGGAGCTCTGCATTCTGAAAAAATTGAGTTTTTCCTTACCCATTGTCCAGCAGTTCCTGTGGTTCTGGGTCATCCTTGGCTGGCCTTTCATAATCCCGTCATTGATTGGCAGTCTGGGGAGATCCTACAATGGGGTACCATCTGTGATAAAGAATGTATTACGCTTCCTATCCGAGTAGCTGCCGCCAGTTCCGCACATATTCCTGGGGAATACCAGGATTTTGTTGATGTGTTTTCCAAGGGCAATGCGGATATTTTGCCTCCCCATAGGCCTTATGATTGTGCCATTGAGTTAATTCCTGGTGCCACGTTGCCTAAAGGAAGGTTATATGCATTGTCTGGTCCTGAAACTGTGGCCATGAATGAGTATGTGAAAGAAAGCCTTGGGAAAGGGTTTATCAGGCCATCTAAATCCCCTTTAAGTGCAGGTTTCTTCTTCGTAGAGAAGAAGGATGGTTCACTCAGACCCTGCATTGACTTTAGAGCTTTGAATAAAATCTCAGTAAAGAATACTTACCCTCTGCCGCTGATCTCTGTCCTCTTTGATCAGCTACGTTCGGCTGTTATTTTTTCTAAGATTGATCTTAGAGGAGCATATAACCTCATCAGAATCAGGTCAGGGGATGAGTGGAAAATGGCATTTAGTACTCAGTCGGGCCACTATGAGTATCTGGTCATGCCATTCGGCCTATCTAACGCTCCGGCAGTTTTCCAGGATCTCATTAATGATGTGCTCCGTGAGTTTCTGGGAAGATTCGTCGTGGTCTATTTAGACGATATTTTGATATATTCTGACTCCGTGGAACAACATGTTACCCAGGTGCGTCAGGTGCTAAAGAGATTACGTGAAAATCACTTATATGCCAAGCTGGAGAAGTGTGAATTTCATGTCACGGAAGTATCCTTTTTAGGGTACATTATTTCCCCTCGGGGATTCCGAATGGAACCAAAAAAGCTCCAAGCCATCCTTAGTTGGGCGCAACCCACCAATTTAAAAGCAATTCAGCGCTTTTTAGGGTTTGCAAACTACTATAGAAGATTTATTCACTCTTTCTCTGACCTAGTTGCTCCCATTGTGGCACTTACTAAGAAGGGAGCAGATCCTACCAATTGGTCATGTGAAGCGGAGTTATCTTTTCAGGCCTTAAAACAAGCCTTTGTCTCAGCCCCTGTCCTTAGACATCCCAACCCAGAATTACCTTTCATTATTGAGGTGGATGCCTCGGAGGTTGGAGTAGGGGCTATCCTTTCTCAGAAGGATCCAGATTCCCTTGAGTTACATCCTTGTGCCTTTATGTCCAGGAAATTCTCATCTGCAGAATCCAACTACGATGTTGGTAACCGGGAATTGCTGGCTATTAAATGGGCTTTCGAGGAGTGGAGACATTGGCTTGAAGGAGCTACCCACACCATTTCAGTTTTGACTGATCACAAAAATCTTCAATACATTGAATCGGCTAAACGACTGAATGCCCGACAGGCTCGTTGGGCTTTATTTTTTACTCGTTTCAAATTCATTATCACCTTCAGACCAGGTTCCAAGAATACCAAGGCAGATGCCCTGTCACGCAGTTTCCTTCCGGTTCAAGACAACAGTCCTGTTACTCCCATACTTCCGCCTTCAGTCATTCAGGCAGGTCTCACACAGGATGTATTTTCCCAATTAAAGCTGCTTCAACATCAAGCTCCGGGAAATACTCCTGCTAGTCGTCTTTTTGTTCCTGAGTTTTTGAGAGCAACTGTTTTGGCGGAATTTCATGATAGCAAAGTTGCAGGGCATCCGGGAATCGCTAAGACTTTGGAATTAGTATCCCGCTCAGTATGGTGGCCTGGTCTTTCCAAAGACATTAAAGAGTTTGTTTTTTCGTGTCAGGTCTGTGCACAGCATAAAGTTCCCCGTTCTTTGCCTATTGGTCAACTTATGCCCTTGAAAGTTCCTCTTAGGCCATGGTCGCATATCTCCATGGATTTTGTGGTGGATCTCCCTCTGTCAGCCGGATGCCGAGTCATATGGGTGGTAGTGGACCGTTTTAGCAAGATGGCCCATTTTATTGCTCTTCCCCGATTGCCATCTGCCCAGGGATTGGCAGTCTTGTTCCTCCGTCATGTTTTCAGACTCCATGGGTTACCCACTGATATTGTTTCTGACAGGGGTCCACAATTCATTGCGCAATTTTGGAAGTCTTTTTGTGCTTCATTAAAGATGAAATTATCATTAACCTCCGGCTATCATCCACAATCCAATGGACAGACTGAGCGAGTTAACCAATCTCTAAAACAATATTTGCGTTTGTACTCGGCCAAACTCCAAAATGACTGGTCTGAGTTTCTTCCATTGGCGGAGTTTGCTTATAATAATGCCTGTCATTCCTCCACCAATGTGTCTCCATTTTTTGCAGTTTTTGGTTTCCACCCCAGAGCTAATTCATTTTTTCAACATTCCTCTGTCTCCTCTCTGGCCCTGACCTCTCATCTTAAACTTATTTGGAAAAAAGTGCACCTGGCTCTCAGAAAAGCAGCTTTCCGGGAAAAAAAAATTTCTGACAGGCTCCGGCGGCCGTGCACTTTTAAAGTAGGAGACAGGGTGTGGTTGTCGACTCGCAACATCAAACTTCGACAAACCTCAGCCAGATTGGGTCCTAGATATATTGGACCATTTCTCATTATCAAAAAAGTCAATCCAGTTGCTTTCCGGTTACGTTTACCAAAAACTTTACGGATCGGAAATACCTTCCATTGCTCATTGCTTAAACCATATGTTTCGTCCAGCAGATTTCCTCGTAAAAAATCTCAGGGGAGATCACCAGTTAATGTACAGGGTCAGCAAGAGTTCTTGGTTGAGAAGGTTCTCGATTCCAAGTTGTCCCGGGGTCGGCTTTATTTTTTGGTGCATTGGAGAGGTTATGGGCCAGAGGAAAGGTCGTGGGTCCTGGATGAAGACCTTCATGCCCCAAAGCTCAAAAGGGCATTTTTTCGTGAATTTCCTTGGAAACCTGGCTTTAGGGGTTCCTTGACCCCTCCTCAAGGGGGGGGTACTGGTAGGCGCCGGGGTCCGCTCGGCCGTGCGGCCCGGCGCCTAGCAACCAGGGACGCCGTGCGCGTTCAGCCGCCGGCTCCCTGGCAACGCTAAGACGCCGGGCGCACGGAGCCGCTCTGACCTTAGCAACGGGGACGCCACGTTCAGCCGCGTTCCCCGTTGCTGGGTCTATTCTCATTACCCTGATTATGTGCTGGCCGTGCAGCATGCAAGCTGCACGGCATTTCTATTTGATTGTCCTGTCTGGATCCTGATTGGAGGGTGCCTGAATAAAGGCACCCTCAGGACTTCTTACAGACGCCGGTGATAGCTTCCTGTTTGCCTGTGTCTGCTGCAGAGAGTTCCCAGTCCCGGTCTTTTCGGTTTTTCCTGTCCTCAGAGATCCTGTACTCGGAAGTTACCATCTGTTCCTGGAGTCTGACCGAGCACCTTTAACATCTGGTGGTGTTCGTGAGTCGCGGCGCAGCCGTGTGTTGCGGCTTGTCCGCTTCTGTTTATTATTTTGTTTAATTGTGTTCTGGAGCTTTGCGGAGGATTCCGCTTCCACAGATCCACTCTGGTGTCCGGCGGTGCCGGATAGGAGTGTCGGATCAGTGGATCCTTGGTTGTCCTTTTTCCTGGCGGCTAGTCCGCACATACCTTTTGATTTAGTTAGTTAGCTTGTAACCCCTGGCCTGGTTGCTTAGTCAGAGGGCCCCTTGTTATCACCCTGTCTCGGACTTCCCCTTGTCTCCCATTAAGACCTGCGGGGGCATCGGGGTTGGGCAGACATAATCCGCCCTTCGAACGCGGCTGCCATGGGCTCAAGCAACCATAGTCTCGCAGGGGATTTCTGATAACACGGGCGAGACAACGGAGTTAGGGCGCCAGGGGTTACTAGGCTATCCAGCTCCCACAACCAGCTTATTTTCCTGTACTCAGATCCCTGCCATAAGATCTCCTCCGGTCTGGAGTACAGGAATCATAACAACCAGTAGGATCTGAAACACCAGAAATAAGAAATAAGGTAAAAATTTTCAACTTAAGCCAGCATATATTGGGGGAATCAGAAATTTCGGTACTTGAAAAGGGATTGAAATTTGCCCCAGTGGCAAAATTGAATAAATTCGATGTTTATGTGGACCTTCAGAAGTATGTCAGAAAGTTATCACTAAAAAGATTCTTTGCTAGCAAATCTCAGGTGGAAGATGAAGGAACCCATGAAGTTATCCAGGCCACATCATTTAGACCTAAATCGGTTTTTAACCCTACTTTCATGAAGGGTAACTATGTAGAAACTTTTTTTTCCTTAGTAAACAGGGATATTGAGGCCCTGAAACTGTCCAAAGTTAATTACAACCTAACGAAAAAAGAAAATGAGGCCCTGAAAGAATTGAAACTAAATAAAGAAATTATAATAAAACCCACTGATAAGGGTGGAGGGGTCGTAGTGATGGATATTGGTAAATACGAAACCGAGGTATTAAGACAACTAAATGATGATCAGGTATATAAGAAGCTAAGAGGAGATCCTACCAAGAGAATTCTATCAAATTTAATAATGTTGGTAAAAACTTATGTGGAAAATGGAACTATTACGGATACGATAGGTCAGTTCTTGATACCCATAGAACCGTGTATACCAGTTATTTATGTGCTTCCGAAAGTTCATAAGGATGCCCAGAATCCGCCGGGGAGACCCATAGTATCTGGGGTCAACTCTATTACCGCTAATATGTCGGAGTTTATAGACTCCCATTTACAACCATTGGTATTGAAGAACCCCTCCCATTTAAAAGACACTAGGGATGTATTGAATATTATTAAGGATATCCAATGGGATGACAACTGTTATATGGTTACAGCGGACGTAAGTTCGCTGTATACAATTATAAATCATGATTTAGGGATAGAGGCGGTCGTTACCTATTTGGAGGGAAGTGAATATGGACCGGAACTGTGTGACTTTCTGGTGAAGGGAGTCGATTTCATCCTACGTAATAATTATTTTCATTTTAAGGACTGTTTTTATATGCAGAAGGTTGGAACAGCCATGGGTCCAGGTTCGCCCCGAGTTATGCCAACATGTTTATGGGCATGTGGGAGACAAGGCATGTATGGCAGAATAATCAATTCGGGACGAACCTGGTATCCTGGTCTAGATACATAGACGATATTATTTTCTTTTGGCGGGGAGATAGGGAGACCTTATCCTCCTTTTGTCAGCAGTTAAATGATAACGATTATAATATTTCCCTGACATTTGATATTAGCAATATCAGTGTTAATTTTCTTGACCTTAATATTTATGTGGATGAGGGACAGCTAAAGACTCGTAATTACACTAAACCCACTAATTCGGGCATGTATATTCATACCACCAGCTGTCATCACAGCAACTGGTTGGACTCCGTACCGAACAGTCAGCTACAGAGACTAAAGAGAAACTGCACGGATAAGGAGGTATATGAGGAACAGGCAGGACTGATGGTAAAGAATTTTAAAAAAAGTGGCTATAGTAACAAGATCATTGAGAAAGCTAAAACGAAATGTGAAGGTATAGAGAGGGAGGACCTATTGAACCCGAAGGGGAAATTGGAGGCCACTGGAGGTAACAAAAAGGATTACTCGATGGCATTCATTACGAATTTTAATATTGACCATAAACATATAGAAAAAATATTCAGAAACCATTGGATGATTCTGAAAGGTGATCCTTTGTTAGAAAAAGTGTTACCAGACAGGCCTCAATTCATTTATCGTAAAGCAAAGAGCATTAAAGATAAACTAGTTAGAAGTGCTTTATCCCCCCCAAGGGCAAATGTTCGTACCCTTACAAAAGGCTTCTTTAGGTGCGGTATCTGTAGCATGTGTAAAACAGTCAGAGGCAACAGTAAGTGCACTGAAATTGAGATAAATGGCCAAAGTATAAAGATTGATGAATTCATAACTTGCAACTCAAGGAATGTAGTCTACTTCCTGGGGTGCAGCTGCGGTCTGTTTTATGTTGGTAGGACTGGTAGGAATTTAAAAACCAGGTTTGCGGAACATCTACGCAACATAAAAAATGGTATGGAAACACATGCCCTTTCAGCACACTTCAAAAGTACTCATAATCAAGATGTTAAACAACTGACAAAATTTGGGACAATCAAACAAGTAAAGGGGAATTGGAGGTGTAATAATGTAGCAACAGTCCTAGCAAGAACGGAAATGCAGTATATACACTCCCTAAAGACCTTGATCCCGGGAGGTCTAAATAAGGATTTTGAGGTCAAATGGTTCCTTAACTAGAATGCCATCTGTTTATGAATATCTTGACATGTAATGAATAAAACAAGGAAGGATGTATAATGATATCTTGTATTATCCATTAGAGAAACACCTATTTTATGGTCCACAATATTGGAAACACGGACATTATGGAAGAACTGGATAAATGTGGAGATGGAACATTATCATCTGGACAGCGTTCAAGTCTTATTGAAATATAGTGATTGCTGTTTCTGTATATTTGTATAATTGAAGTTCAACCTTGAATGGTAAAAAAACGTTTTTTTCCAGTAGTTAATATGGTGTCTTTCTATCTGTCTATGTTTCTGTTACCCCTTGGGATTTTGTAAAATGGCTGCCGGAGAGTTTCCGGTTAGGACGATCATGTGATCGGATCACTCACTCGCAGTACATACAGTGATCGGCGGTCATGTGACCGGAAGTCACGGCCGATGTCAGTGTGTGTATAGAGCACATACACGGACTCTAATATATGGCCGCGGGAGGACTTCCGGTCATATCAATCATGTGACCAGGTCCCTTATTGTAATATGTAAGGTGTATGTACACATTATTTTCCGGTCACGTGACCGTTTTTTACAATCTAGGCTGGTAGTGGAACCTTGTTTAAGGGGAAATAGGAAGCTTATCACATGTGCACAGTTCACTTCCGGTGCCTTAGATTTTTAAAGTTTTCAGTTTTTTAACTATGAATAAAGGTTTTAACGCTGCGATTTTCATCAAATATGTTAGGATATATGTTAAAGAGTATCACACAAATGTTAGATTAGAAATCCATATGGATAAGATGTATGTAATATGAATTTGAATTGTAGATGAGGGTGGCTCCTCCCAGTAATTAAGGATACTAATTCATATGGGTATAAATATCAGGGAAGATGGATCATTTGGAATAAGCCTTGAGAAAGATCATCCGATCGAAACGCGTTGGATAAACAGAGGAGATTGGTGGCGAACCGACCAGACGAGGAGAGGACAAAGTACCCACGATTGGAGCCGATTTCCCTTGGGACATAGAACATCTATGCAGCTTCGATACGTGCACTTTTAATCCTGAAATCTGGTAGGAGGCCACCCCCATAAGTCTGAGATGTGAAATGGATATATCTCTTTTCTGCTTATGATGAGAATTGCTGATATTAGGATTGCAATTTTTAAAAAATTAAAATAGAAGTTCTTTTACTTGCTGGACTGAGATTCATTATATATTGAAAATTTCTGCTGAAAACTTTTTTACCAAAAGTGTTATGAATTTATTACACTAGATTGTGTTTTAATTTTTCTCTTCACATGTAACGTCACTGGGAAATATATGTGACTATTATTGAAGTGCAGAATAAACCCGGGAGATAGCTGTACACGAGGAGATCTCTCTGCTCTAAGATAAGTTGAGCTTATTTCTTTCTCATTTACCAACCAAAGAGCGCAGGGGAAGGGATATCTGAGAATTTTTTTCTAAAAGTGTTTGTGTGGGTGAAGGTAACACCCTTTTCAGATCTCCATCCTTCTGCTGCCTACATGCGCATTTTCATGCAGGTGTAAAAAATCTTTTTCTCTAGTGGCACTGCAGTGTCAGGCAGGATGGCACTTCAAAAAAAAAGTCCCCAAACAGCACATGATGCAAAGAAAAAAAGAGGCGCACCACAGGTATAGAATGTAGATGGATAGTATTAGAGATGAGCGGGTTCGGTTTCTCTGAATCCGAACCCGCCAGAACTTCATGTTTTTTTTCACGGGTCCGAGCGACTCGGATCTTCCCGCCTTGCTCGGTTAACCCGAGCGCGCCCGAACGTCATCATGACGCTGTCGGATTCTCGCGAGGCTCGGATTCTATCGCGAGACTCGGATTCTATATAAGGAGCCGCGCGTCGCCGCCATTTTCACACGTGCATTGAGATTGATAGGGAGAGGACGTGGCTGGCGTCCTCTCCGTTTAGACACTTGATTTACTAATTTTGGGGAGCATTAGGAGTACTCAGTAGTGTACAGTGCAGAGTTTTGCTGATAGTGACCAGTGACCACCACTTTTATTTATAATCCGTTCTCTGCCTGAAAAAAGCGATACACAGCACACAGTGACTCAGTCACATACCATATCTGTGTGCACTGCTCAGGCTCAGGCCAGTGTGCTGCATCATCTATTATCTATATATAATATTATATATCTGTCTGACTGCTCAGCTCACACAGCTTATAATTGTGGGGGAGACTGGGGAGCACTACTGCAGTGCCAGTTATAGGTTATAGCAGGAGCCAGGAGTACATAATATATTATATAGTGAGTGACCACCAGACACACAGTGCAGTTTATTTAATATATCCGTTCTCTGCCTGAAAAAAGCGATACACACAGTGACTCAGTCAGTCACATACCATATCTGTGTGCACTGCTCAGGCTCAGGCCAGTGTGCTGCATCATCTATATATATTATATATCTGTCTGACTGCTCAGCTCACACAGCTTATAATTGTGGGGGAGACTGGGGAGCACTACTGCAGTGCCAGTTATAGGTTATAGCAGGAGCCAGGAGTACATAATATTATATTAAAATTAAACAGTGCACACTTTTGCTGCAGGAGTGCCACTGCCAGTGTGACTAGTGACCAGTGACCTGACCACCAGTATATAATATTAGTAGTATACTATCTCTTTATCAACCAGTCTATATTAGCAGCAGACACAGTACAGTGCGGTAGTTCACGGCTGTGGCTACCTCTGTGTCGGCACTCGGCAGCCCGTCCATAATTGTATATACCACCTAACCGTGGTTTTTTTTCTTTCTTTATACATACATACTAGTTACGAGTATACTATCTCTTTATCAACCAGTCTATATATTAGCAGCAGACACAGTACAGTGCGGTAGTTCACGGCTGTGGCTACCTCTGTGTCGGCACTCGGCAGCCCGTCCATAATTGTATATACCACCTAACCGTGGTTTTTTTTTCTTTCTTTATACATACATACTAGTTACGAGTATACTATCTCTTTATCAACCAGTCTATATATTAGCAGCAGACACAGTACAGTGCGGTAGTTCACGGCTGTGGCTACCTCTGTGTCGGCACTCGGCAGCCCGTCCATAATTGTATATACCACCTAACCGTGGTTTTTTTTTCTTTCTTTATACATACATACTAGTTACGAGTATACTATCTCTTTATCAACCAGTCAATATATTAGCAGCAGACACAGTACAGTGCGGTAGTTCACGGCTGTGGCTACCTCTGTGTCGGCACTCGGCAGCCCGTCCATAATTGTATATACCACCTAACCGTGGTTTTTTTTTCTTTCTTTATACATACATACTAGTTACGAGTATACTATCTCTTTATCAACCAGTCTATATATTAGCAGCAGACACAGTACAGTGCGGTAGTTCACGGCTGTGGCTACCTCTGTGTCGGCACTCGGCAGCCCGTCCATAATTGTATATACCACCTAACCGTGTTTTTTTTTTCTTTCTTTATACATACATACTAGTTACGAGTATACTATCTCTTTATCAACCAGTCTATATATTAGCAGCAGACACAGTACAGTGTGGTAGTTCACGGCTGTGGCTACCTCTGTGTCGGCACTCGGCAGCCCGTCCATAATTGTATATACCACCTAACCGTGGTTTTTTTTTCTTTCTTTATACATACATACTAGTTACGAGTATACTATCTCTTTATCAACCAGTCTATATATTAGCAGCAGACACAGTACAGTGCGGTAGTTCACGGCTGTGGCTACCTCTGTGTCGGCACTCGGCAGCCCGTCCATAATTGTATATACCACCTAACCGTGGTTTTTTTTTCTTTCTTTATACATACATACTAGTTACGAGTATACTATCTCTTTATCAACCAGTCTATATATTAGCAGCAGACACAGTACAGTGCGGTAGTTCACGGCTGTGGCTACCTCTGTGTCGGCACTCGGCAGCCCGTCCATAATTGTATATACCACCTAACCGTGGTTTTTTTTTCTTTCTTTATACATACATACTAGTTACGAGTATACTATCTCTTTATCAACCAGTCTATATATTAGCAGCAGACACAGTACAGTGCGGTAGTTCACGGCTGTGGCTACCTCTGTGTCGGCACTCGGCAGCCCGTCCATATTTGTATATACCACCTAACCGTGGTTTTTTTTTCTTTCTTTATACATACATACTAGTTACGAGTATACTATCTCTTTATCAACCAGTCTATATATTAGCAGCAGACACAGTACAGTGCGGTAGTTCACGGCTGTGGCTACCTCTGTGTCGGCACTCGGCAGCCCGTCCATAATTGTATACTAGTATCCAATCCATCCATCTCCATTGTTTACCTGAGGTGCCTTTTAGTTGTGCCTATTAAAATATGGAGAACAAAAATGTTGAGGTTCCAAAATTAGGGAAAGATCAAGATCCACTTCCACCTCGTGCTGAAGCTGCTGCCACTAGTCATGGCCGAGACGATGAAATGCCAGCAACGTCGTCTGCCAAGGCCGATGCCCAATGGCATAGTACAGAGCATGTCAAAACCAAAACACCAAATATCAGTAAAAAAAGGACTCCAAAACCTAAAATAAAATTGTCGGAGGAGAAGCGTAAACTTGCCAATATGCCATTTACCACACGGAGTGGCAAGGAACGGCTGAGGCCCTGGCCTATGTTCATGGCTAGTGGTTCAGCTTCACATGAGGATGGAAGCACTCAGCCTCTCGCTAGAAAACTGAAAAGACTCAAGCTGGCAAAAGGCAAAGCACCGCAAAGAACTGTGCGTTCTTTGAAATCCCAAATCCACAAGGAGAGTCCAATTGTGTCGGTTGCGATGCCTGACCTTCCCAACACTGGACGTGAAGAGCATGCGCCTTCCACCATTTGCACGCCCCCTGCAAGTGCTGGAAGGAGCACCCGCAGTCCAGTTCCTGATAGTCAGATTGAAGATGTCAGTGTTGAAGTACACCAGGATGAGGAGGATATGGGTGTTGCTGGCGCTGGGGAGGAAATTGACCAGGAGGATTCTGATGGTGAGGTGGTTTGTTTAAGTCAGGCACCCGGGGAGACACCTGTTGTCCGTGGGAGGAATATGGCCGTTGACATGCCAGGTGAAAATACCAAAAAAATCAGCTCTTCGGTGTGGAGGTATTTCACCAGAAATGCGGACAACAGGTGTCAAGCCGTGTGTTCCCTTTGTCAAGCTGTAATAAGTAGGGGTAAGGACGTTAACCACCTCGGAACATCCTCCCTTATACGTCACCTGCAGCGCATTCATAATAAGTCAGTGACAAGTTCAAAAACTTTGGGTGACAGCGGAAGCAGTCCACTGACCAGTAAATCCCTTCCTCTTGTAACCAAGCTCACGCAAACCACCCCACCAACTCCCTCAGTGTCAATTTCCTCCTTCCCCAGGAATGCCAATAGTCCTGCAGGCCATGTCACTGGCAATTCTGACGAGTCCTCTCCTGCCTGGGATTCCTCCGATGCATCCTTGCGTGTAACGCCTACTGCTGCTGGTGCTGCTGTTGTTGCCGCTGGGAGTCGATGGTCATCCCAGAGGGGAAGTCGTAAGCCCACTTGTACTACTTCCAGTAAGCAATTGACTGTTCAACAGTCCTTTGCGAGGAAGATGAAATATCACAGCAGTCATCCTACTGCAAAGCGGATAACTGAGGCCTTGGCATCCTGGGTGGTGAGAAACGTGGTTCCGGTATCCATCATTACTGCAGAGCCAACTAGAGACTTGTTGGAGGTACTGTGTCCCCGGTACCAAATACCATCTAGGTTCCATTTCTCTAGGCAGGCGATACCGAAAATGTACACAGACCTCAGAAAAAGAGTCACCAGTGTCCTAAAAAATGCAGCTGTACCCAATGTCCACTTAACCACGGACATGTGGACAAGTGGAGCAGGGCAGGGTCAGGACTATATGACTGTGACAGCCCACTGGGTAGATGCATGGACTCCCGCCGCAAGAACAGCAGCGGCGGCACCAGTAGCAGCATCTCGCAAACGCCAACTCTTTCCTAGGCAGGCTACGCTTTGTATCACCGCTTTCCAGAATACGCACACAGCTGAAAACCTCTTACGGCAACTGAGGAAATTCATCGCGGAATGGCTTACCCCAATTGGACTCTCCTGTGGATTTGTGGCATCGGACAACGCCAGCAATATTGTGTGTGCATTAAATCTGGGCCAATTCCAGCACGTCCCATGTTTTGCACATACCTTGAATTTGGTGGTGCAGAATTTTTTAAAAAACGACAGGGGCGTGCAAGAGATGCTGTCGGTGGCCAGAAGAATTGCGGGACACTTTCGGCGTACAGGCACCACGTACAGAAAACTGGAGCACCACCAAAAACTACTGAACCTGCCCTGCCATCATCTGAAGCAAGAAGTGGTAACGAGGTGGAATTCAACCCTCTATATGCTTCAGAGGTTGGAGGAGCAGCAAAAGGCCATTCAAGCCTATACAATTGAGCATGATATAGTAGGTGGAATGCACCTGTCTCAAGTGCAGTGGAGAATGATTTCAACGTTGTGCAAGGTTCTGATGCCCTTTGAACTTGCCACACGTGAAGTCAGTTCAGACACTGCCAGCCTGAGTCAGGTCATTCCCCTCATCAGGCTTTTGCAGAAGAAGCTGGAGGCATTGAAGAAGGAGCTAAAAGGGAGCGATTCCGCTAGGCATGTGGGACTTGTGGATGCAGCCCTTAATTCGCTTAACAAGGATTCACGGGTGGTCAATCTGTTGAAATCAGAGCACTACATTTTGGCCACCGTGCTCGATCCTAGATTTAAAGCCTACCTTGGATCTCTCTTTCCGGCAGACACAGGTCTGCTGGGGTTGAAAGACCTGCTGGTGACAAAATTGTCAAGTCAAGCGGAACGCGACCTGTCAACATCTCCTCCTTCACATTCTCCCGCAACTGGGGGTGCGAGGAAAAGGCTCAGAATTCCGAGCCCACCCGCTGGCGGTGATGCAGGGCAGTCTGGAGCGACTGCTGATGCTGACATCTGGTCCGGACTGAAGGACCTGACAACGATTACGGACATGTCGTCTACTGTCACTGCATATGATTCTCTCAACATTGATAGAATGGTGGAGGATTATATGAGTGACCGCATCCAAGTAGGCACGTCACACAGTCCGTACTTATACTGGCAGGAAAAAGAGGCAATTTGGAGGCCCTTGCACAAACTGGCTTTATTCTACCTAAGTTGCCCTCCCACAAGTGTGTACTCCGAAAGAGTGTTTAGTGCCGCCGCTCACCTTGTCAGCAATCGGCGTACGAGGTTACATCCAGAAAATGTGGAGAAGATGATGTTCATTAAAATGAATTATAATCAATTCCTCCGCGGAGACATTGACCAGCAGCAATTGCCTCCACAAAGTACACAGGGAGCTGAGATGGTGGATTCCAGTGGGGACGAATTGATAATCTGTGAGGAGGGGGATGTACACGGTGATATATCGGAGGGTGAAGATGAGGTGGACATCTTGCCTCTGTAGAGCCAGTTTGTGCAAGGAGAGATTAATTGCTTCTTTTTGGGGGGGGGTCCAAACCAACCCGTCATATCAGTCACAGTCGTGTGGCAGACCCTGTCACTGAAATGATGGGTTGGTTAAAGTGTGCATGTCCTGTTTTGTTTATACAACATAAGGGTGGGTGGGAGGGCCCAAGGACAATTCCATCTTGCACCTCTTTTTTCTTTTCTTTTTCTTTGCATCATGTGCTGATTGGGGAGGGTTTTTTTGGAAGGGACATCCTGCGTGACACTGCAGTGCCACTCCTAGATGGGCCCGGTGTTTGTGTCGGCCACTAGGGTCGCTAATCTTACTCACACAGTCAGCTACCTCATTGCGCCTCTTTTTTTCTTTGCGTCATGTGCTGTTTGGGGAGGGTTTTTTGGAAGGGACATCCTGCGTGACACTGCAGTGCCACTCCTAGATGGGCCCGGTGTTTGTGTCGGCCACTAGGGTCGCTAATCTTACTCACACAGCTACCTCATTGCGCCTCTTTTTTTCTTTGCGTCATGTGCTGTTTGGGGAGGGTTTTTTGGAAGGGACATCCTGCGTGACACTGCAGTGCCACTCCTAGATGGGCCCGGTGTTTGTGTCGGCCACTAGGGTCGCTAATCTTACTCACACAGCTACCTCATTGCGCCTCTTTTTTTCTTTGCGTCATGTGCTGTTTGGGGAGGGTTTTTTGGAAGGGCCATCCTGCGTGACACTGCAGTGCCACTCCTAGATGGGCCCGGTGTTTGTGTCGGCCACTAGGGTCGCTAATCTTACTCACACAGCTACCTCATTGCGCCTCTTTTTTTCTTTGCGTCATGTGCTGTTTGGGGAGGGTTTTTTGAAAGGGCCATCCTGCGTGACACTGCAGTGCCACTCCTAGATGGGCCCGGTGTTTGTGTCGGCCACTAGGGTCGCTAATCTTACTCACACAGCTACCTCATTGCGCCTCTTTTTTTCTTTGCGTCATGTGCTGTTTGGGGAGGGTTTTTTGGAAGGGCCATCCTGCGTGACACTGCAGTGCCACTCCTAGATGGGCCCGGTGTTTGTGTCGGCCACTAGGGTCGCTAATCTTACTCACACAGCTACCTCATTGCGCCTCTTTTTTTCTTTGCGTCATGTGCTGTTTGGGGAGGGTTTTTTGGAAGGGACATCCTGCGTGACACTGCAGTGCCACTCCTAGATGGGCCCGGTGTTTGTGTCGGCCACTAGGGTCGCTTATCTTACTCACACAGCGACCTCGGTGCAAATTTTAGGACTAAAAATAATATTGTGAGGTGTGAGGTATTCAGAATAGACTGAAAATGAGTGTAAATTATGGTTTTTGAGGTTAATAATACTTTGGGATCAAAATGACCCCCAAATTCTATGATTTAAGCTGTTTTTTAGTGTTTTTTGAAAAAAACACCCGAATCCAAAACACACCCGAATCCGACAAAAAAAATTCGGTGAGGTTTTGCCAAAACGCGTTCGAACCCAAAACACGGCCGCGGAACCGAACCCAAAACCAAAACACAAAACCCGAAAAATTTCAGGCGCTCATCTCTAGATAGTATACTTAATGACGACACAGAGGTAGGTACAGCAGTGGCCTTCCGTACTGCTATATATAGTATACTGGTGGTCACTGTGTCAGCAAACTGCAAAACTAAAATGCACCACAGGTATTGAATGTAGATGGATAGTATACTTAATGACGACACAGAGGTAGGTACAGCAGTGGCCTTCCGTACCGTACTGCTATTATATATAGTATACTGGTGGTCACTGTGTCAGCAAACTGCAAAACTAAAATGCACCACAGGTATAGAATGTAGATGGATAGTATACTTAATGACGACACAGAGGTAGGTACAGCAGTGGCCTTCCGTACTGCTATATATAGTATACTGGTGGTCACTGTGTCAGCAAACTGCAAAACTAAAATGCACCACAGGTATAGAATGTAGATGGATAGTATACTTAATGACGACACAGAGGTAGGTACAGCAGTGGCCTTCCGTACCGTACTGCTATTATATATAGTATACTGGTGGTCACTGTGTCAGCAAACTGCAAAACTAAAATGCACCACAGGTATAGAATGTAGATGGATAGGTTAGAGATGTGCACCGGAAATTTTTCGGGTTTTGTGTTTTGGTTTTGGGTTCGGTTCCGCGGCCGTGTTTTGGGTTTGCACACATTTTGGCAAAACCTCACCGAATTTTTTTTGTCGGATTCGGGTGTGTTTTGGATTCGGGTGTTATTTTTCAAAAAACCCTAAAAAACAGCTTAAATCATAGAATTTGGGAGTCATTTTGATCCCAAAGTATTATTAACCTCAATAACCATAATTTCCACTCATTTTCAGTCTATTCTGAACACCTCACACCTCACAATATTATTTTTAGTCCTAAAATTTGCACCAAGGTCGCTGGATGACTAAGCTCAGCGACCCAAGTGGCCGACACAAACACCTGGCCCATCTAGGAGTGTCACTGCAGTGTCACGCAGGATGGCCCTTCCAAAAAACACTCCCCAAAAAGCACACGACGCAAAGAAAAAAAGAGGCGCAATGAGGTAGCTGTGTGACTAAGCTCAGCGACCCAAGTGGCCGACACAAACACCTGGCCCATCTAGGAGTGGCACTGCAGTGTCAGGCAGGATGGCCCTTCCAAAAAATACTCCCCAAACAGCACATGACGCAAAGAAGAAAAAAAAGAGGCGCAATGAGGTAGCTGTGTGAGTAAGCTCAGCGACCCTAGTGGCCGACACAAACACCTGGCCCATCTAAGAGTGGCACTGCAGTGTCACGCAGGATGGCCCTTCAAAAAAACACTCCCCAAACAGCACATGACGCAAAGAAAAAAAGAGGCACAATGAGGTAGCTGTGTGAGTAAGCTAAGCGACCATAGTGGCCGACACAAACACCTGGCCCATCTAGGAGTGGCACTGCAGTGTCACGCAGGATGGCCCTTCAAAAAAACACTCCCCAAACAGCACATGACGCAAAGAAAAAAAGAGGCGCAATGAGGTAGCTGTGTGACTAAGCTCAACGACCCAAGTGGCCGACACAAACACCTGGCCCATCTAGGAGTGGCACTGCAGTGTCAAACAGGATGGCCCTTCCAAAAAATACTCCCCAAACAGCACATGATGCAAAGAAAAAAAGAGGCACAATGAGGTAGCTGTGTGAGTAAGCTAAGCGACCCTAGTGGCCGACACAAACACCTGGCCCATCTAGGAGTGGCACTGCAGTGTCACGCAGGCTGGCCCTTCCAAAAAACACTCCCCAAACAGCACATGACGCAAAGAAAAAAAGAGGCGCAATGAGGTAGCTGTGTGAGTAAGCTCAGCGACCCTAGTGGCCGACACAAACACCTGTCCCATCTAGGAGTGGCACTGCAGTGTCACGCAGGATGGCCCTTCAAAAAAACACTCCCCAAACAGCACATGACGCAAAGAAAAAAAGAGGCGCAATGAGGTAGCTGTGTGAGTAAGCTAAGCGACCCTAGTGGCCGACACAAACACCTGGCCCATCTAGGAGTGGCACTGCAGTGTCACGCAGGATGGCCCTTCAAAAAAACACTCCCCAAACAGCACATGACGCAAAGAAAAAAAGAGGCGCAATGAGGTAGCTGTGTGACTAAGCTCAACGACCCAAGTGGCCGACACAAACACCTGGCCCATCTAGGAGTGGCACTGCAGTGTCAGGCAGGATGGCCCTTCCAAAAAATACTCCCCAAACAGCACATGATGCAAAGAAAAAAAGAGGCGCAATGAGGTAGCTGTGTGAGTAAGCTAAGCGACCCTAGTGGCCGACACAAACACCTGGCCCATCTAGGAGTGGCACTGCAGTGTCACGCAGGCTGGCCCTTCCAAAAAACACTCCCCAAACAGCACATGACGCAAAGAAAAAAAGAGGCGCAATGAGGTAGCTGTGTGAGTAAGCTAAGCGACCCTAGTGGCCGACACAAACACCTGGCCCATCTAGGAGTGGCACTGCAGTGTCACGCAGGCTGGCCCTTCCAAAAAACACTCCCCAAACAGCACATGACGCTAAGAAAAATGAAAGAAAAAAGAGGTGCAAGATGGAATTGTCCTTGGGCCCTCCCACCCACCCTTATGTTGTATAAACAGGACATGCACACTTTAACCAACCCATCATTTCAGTGACAGGGTCTGCCACACGACTGTGACTGAAATTACGGGTTGGTTTGGACCCCCACCAAAAAAGAAGCAATTAATCTCTCCTTGCACAAACTGGCTCTACAGAGGCAAGATGTCCACCTCATCATCATCCTCCGATTCATCACCGTGTACATCCCCCTCCTCACAGATTATCAATTCGTCCCCACTGGAATCCACCATCACAGCTCCCTGTGTACTTTGTGGAGGCAATTGCTGCTGGTGAATGTCTCCATGGAGGAATTGATTATAATTCATTTTAATGAACATCATCTTCTCCACATTTTCTGGAAGTAACCTCGTACGCCGATTGCTGACAAGGTGAGCGGCGGCACTAAACACTCTTTCGGAGTACACACTTGTGGGAGGGCAACTTAGGTAGAATAAAGCCAGTTTGTGCAAGGGCCTCCAAATTGCCTCTTTTTCCTGCCAGTATACGTACGGACTGTCTGACGTGCCTACTTGGATGCGGTCACTCATATAATCCTCCACCATTCTTTCAATGGGGAGAGAATCATATGCAGTGACAGTAGACGACATGTCCGTAATCGTTGGCAGGTCCTTCAGTCCGGACCAGATGTCAGCATCAGCAGTCGCTCCAGACTGCCCTGCATCACCGCCAGCGGGTGGGCTCGGAATTCTGAGCCTTTTCCTCGCACCCCCAGTTGCGGGAGAATGTGAAGGAGGAGATGTTAACAGGTCGCGTTCCGCTTGACTTGACAATTTTCTCACCAGCAGTTCTTTGAACCCCTGCAGACTTGTGTCTGCCGGAAAGAGAGATCCAAGGTAGGTTTTAAATCTAGGATCGAGCACGGTGGCCAAAATGTAGTGCTCTGATTTCAACAGATTGACCACCCGTGAATCCTTGTTAAGCGAATTAAGGGCTCCATCCACAAGTCCCACATGCCTAGCGGAATTGCTCTGTGTTAGCTCCTCCTTCAATGTCTCCAGCTTCTTCTGCAAAAGCCTGATGAGGGGAATGACCTGACTCAGGCTGGCAGTGTCTGAACTGACTTCACGTGTGGCAAGTTCAAAAGGTTGCAGAACCTTGCACAACGTTGAAATCATTCTCCACTGCGCTTGAGACAGGTGCATTCCACCTCCTATATCGTGCTCAGTTGTATAGGCTTGAATGGCCTTTTGCTGCTCCTCCAACCTCTGAAGCATATAGAGGGTTGAATTCCACCTCGTTACCACTTCTTGCTTCAGATGATGGCAGGGCAGGTTCAGGCGTTTTTGGTGTTGCTCCAGTCTTCTGTACGTGGTGCCTGTACGCCGAAAGTGTCCCGCAATTCTTCTGGCCACCGACAGCATCTCTTGCACGCCCCTCTCGTTTTTTAAATAATTCTGCACCACCAAATTCAAGGTATGTGCAAAACATGGGACGTGCTGGAATTTGCCCATATTTAATGCACACACAATATTGCTGGCGTTGTCCGATGCCACAAATCCACAGGAGAGTCCAATTGGGGCAAGCCATTCTGCGATGATCTTCCTCAGTTGCCGTAAGAGGTTTTTAGCTGTGTGCGTATTCTGGAAAGCGGTGATACAAAGCGTAGCCTGCCTAGGAAAGAGTTGGCGTTTGCGAGATGCTGCTACTGGTGCCGCCGCTGCTGTTCTTGCGGCGGGAGTCCATACATCTACCCAGTGGGCTGTCACAGTCATATAGTCCTGAGTCTGCCCTGCTCCACTATTCCACATGTCCGTGGTTAAGTGGACATTGGGTACAACTGCATTTTTTAGGACACTGGTGAGTCTTTTTCTGAGGTCTGTGTACATTTTCGGTATCGCCTGCCTAGAGAAATGGAACCTAGATGGTATTTGGTACCGGGGACACAGTACCTCAAACAAGTCTATAGTTGGCTCTGCAGTAATGATGGATACCGGAACCACGTTTCTCACCACCCAGGATGCCAAGGCCTCAGTTATCCGCTTTGCAGCAGGATGACTGCTGTGATATTTCATCTTCCTCGCAAAGGACTGTTGGACAGTCAATTGCTTGGTGGAAGTAGTAAAAGTGGTCTTACGACTTCCCCTCTGGGATGACCATCGACTCCCAGCAGCAACAACAGCAGCGCCAGCAGCAGTAGGCGTTACACGCAAGGATGCATCGGAGGAATCCCAGGCAGGAGAGGACTCGTCAGAATTGCCAGTGACATGGCCTGCAGGACTATTGGCATTCCTGGGGAAGGAGGAAATTGACACTGAGGGAGTTGGTGGGGTGGTTTGCGTGAGCTTGGTTACAAGAGGAAGGGATTTACTGGTCAGTGGACTGCTTCCGCTGTCGCCCAAAGTTTTTGAACTTGTCACTGACTTATGATGAATGCGCTGCAGGTGACGTATAAGGGAGGATGTTCCGAGGTGGTTAACGTCCTTACCCCTACTTATTACAGCTTGACAAAGGCAACACACGGCTTGACAAATGTTGTCCGCATTTCTGTTGAAATACTTCCACACCGAAGAGCTGATTTTTTTGGTATTTTCACCAGGCATGTCAATGGCCATATTCCTCCCACGGACAACAGGTGTCTCCCCGGGTGCCTGACTTAAACAAACCACCTCACCATCAGAATCCTCCTGGTCAATTTCCTCCCCAGCGCCAGCAACACCCATATCCTCCTCATCCTGGTGTACTTCAACACTGACATCTTCAATCTGACTATCAGGTACTGGACTGCGGGTGCTCCTTCCAGCACTTGCAGGGGGCGTGCAAATGGTGGAAGGCGCATGCTCTTCACGTCCAGTGTTGGGAAGGTCAGGCATCGCAACCGACACAATTGGACTCTCCTTGGGGATTTGTGATTTTGAAGAACGCACAGTTCTTTGCTGTGCTTTTGCCAGCTTAAGTCTTTTCATTTTTCTAGCGAGAGGATGAGTGCTTCCATCCTCATGTGAAGCTGAACCACTAGCCATGAACATAGGCCAGGGCCTCAGCCGTTCCTTGCCACTCCGTGTGGTAAATGGCATATTGGCAAGTTTACGCTTCTCCTCCGACGATTTTATTTTAGATTTTTGAGTCCTTTTTTTACTGATATTTGGTGTTTTGGATTTTACATGCTCTGTACTATGACATTGGGCATCGGCCTTGGCAGACGACGTTGATGGCATTTCATCGTCTCGGCCATGACTAGTGGCAGCAGCTTCAGCACGAGGTGGAAGTCGATCTTGATCTTTCCCTATTTTTGGAACCTCAACATTTTTGTTCTCCATATTTTAATAGGCACAACTAAAAGGCACCTCAGGTAAACAATGGAGATGGATGGATACTAGTATACTTATGGATGACGAGTGACTGCTGACACAGAGGTAGCTACAGCCGTGGACTACCGTACTGCGTCTGCTAGTATAGACTGGATGATAATGATATAAAAAATATATATATATCACTACTGCAGGACAGGTATATATTATATAATGACGGACCTGCTGGACACTGTCAGCAGCAGACTCCTAAACTACTAGTATGAAGAAGATAGAAAAAAAAAACCCACCACAGGTAGGTATACAATTATGGACGAGCACTGCCGACACAGAGGTAGCTACAGCCGTGGACTACTGTACTGCGTCTGCTAGTATAGACTGGATGATAATGATATAAAAAATATATATATATCACTACTGCAGGACAGGTATATATTATATAATGACGGACCTGCTGGACACTGTCAGCAGCAGACTCCTAAACTACTAGTATGAAGAAGATAGAAAAAAAAAACCCATCACAGGTAGGTATACAATTATGGACGAGCACTGCCGACACAGAGGCAGCTACAGCCGTGGACTACCGTACTGCGTCTGCTAGTATAGACTGGATGATAATGATATAAAAATATATATATATATCACTACTGCAGGACAGGTTTATATTATATAATGACGGACCTGCTGGACACTGTCAGCAGCAGACTCCTAAACTACTAGTATGAAGAAGAAGAGGAAGAAAAAAAAACCACCACAGGTAGGTATACAATTATGGACGAGCACTGCCGACACAGAGGTAGCTACAGCCGTGGACTACCGTACTGCGTCTGCTAGTATAGACTGGATGATAATGATATAAAAAATATATATATATATCACTACTGCAGGACAGGTATATATTATATAATGACGGACCTGCTGGACACTGTCAGCAGCAGACTCCTAAACTACTAGTATGAAGAAGATAGAAAAAAACCCCCACCACAGATAGGTATACAATTATGGACGAGCACTGCTGACACAGAGGTAGCTACAGCCGTGGACTACCGTACTGCGTCTGCTAGTATAGACTGGATGATAATGATATAAAAAATATATATATATCACTACTGCAGGACAGGTATATATTATATAATGACGGACCTGCTGGACACTGTCAGCAGCAGACTCCTAAACTACTAGTATGAAGAAGATAGAAAAAAAAAAACCACCACAGGTAGGTATGCAATTATGGACGAGCACTGCCGACACAGAGGTAGCTACAGCCGTGGACTACCGTACTGCGTCTGCTAGTATAGACTGGATGATAATGATATAAAAATATATATATATATCACTACTGCAGGACAGGTATATATTATATAATGATGGACCTGCTGGACACTGTCAGCAGCAGACTCCTAAACTACTAGTATGAAGAAGATAGAAAAAAAAACCACCACAGGTAGGTATACAATTATGGATGAGCACTGCCGACACAGAGGTAGCTACAGCCGTGGACTACCGTACTGCGTCTGCTAGTATAGACTGGATGATAATGATATAAAAAATATATATATATCACTACTGCAGGACAGGTATATATTATATAATGACGGACCTGCTGGACACTGTCAGCAGCAGACTCCTAAACTACTAGTATGAAGGAGATAGAGAAAAAAAAACCACCACAGGTAGGTATACAATTATGGACGAGCACTGCCGACACAGAGGTAGCTACAGCCGTGGACTACCGTACTGCGTCTGCTAGTATAGACTGGATGATAATGATATAAAAAATATATATATCACTACTGCAGGACAGGTATATATTATATAATGACGGACCTGCTGGACACTGTCAGCAGCAGACTCCTAAACTACTAGTATGAAGAAGATAGAAAAAAAAAAACCACCACAGGTCGGTATACAATTATGGACGAGCACTGCCGACACAGAGGTAGCTACAGCCGTGGACTACCGTACTGCGTCTGCTAGTATAGACTGGATGATAATGATATAAAAAATATATATATCACTACTGCAGGACAGGTATATATTATATAATGACGGACCTGCTGGACACTGTCAGCAGCAGACTCCTAAACTACTAGTATGAAGAAGATAGAAAAAAAAACCCACCACAGGTAGGTATACAATTATGGATGAGCACTGCCGACACAGAGGTAGCTACAGCCGTGGACTACCGTACTGCGTCTGCTAGTATAGACTGGATGATAATGATATAAAAAATATATATATATATATCACTACTGCAGGACAGGTATATATTATATAATGACGGACCTGCTGGACACTGTCAGCAGCAGACTCCTAAACTACTAGTATGAAGAAGATAGAAAAAAAAAACCCACCACAGGTAGGTATACAATTATGGACGAGCACTGCCGACACAGAGGTAGCTACAGCCGTGGACTACCGTACTGCGTCTGCTAGTATAGACTGGATGATAATGATATAAAAAATATATATATATCACTACTGCAGGACAGGTATATATTATATAATGACGGACCTGCTGGACACTGTCAGCAGCAGACTCCTAAACTACTAGTATGAAGAAGATAGAAAAAAAAAACCCACCACAGGTAGGTATACAATTATGGACGAGCACTGCCGACACAGAGGTAGCTACAGCCGTGGACTACCGTACTGCGTCTGCTAGTATAGACTGGATGATAATGATATAAAATATATATATATATCACTACTGCAGGACAGGTATATATTATATAATGACGGACCTGCTGGACACTGTCAGCAGCAGACTCCTAAACTACTAGTATGAAGAAGATAGAAAAAAAACCCCACCACAGGTAGGTATACAATTATGGACGAGCACTGCCGACACAGAGGTAGCTACAGCCGTGGACTACCGTACTGCGTCTGCTAGTATAGACTGGATGATAATGATATAAAAAATATATATATATCACTACTGCAGGACAGGTATATATTATATAATGACGGACCTGCTGGACACTGTCAGCAGCAGACTCCTAAACTACTAGTATGAAGAAGATAGAAAAAAAAAAACCACCACAGGTAGGTATACAATTATGGATGAGCACTGCCGACACAGAGGTAGCTACAGCCGTGGACTACCGTACTGCGTCTGCTAGTATAGACTGGATGATAATGATATAAAAAATATATATATATATCACTACTGCAGGACAGGTATATATTATATAATGACGGACCTGCTGGACACTGTCAGCAGCAGACTCCTAAACTACTAGTATGAAGAAGATAGAACAAAAAAAACCCACCACAGGTAGGTATACAATTATGGACGAGCACTGCCGACACAGAGGTAGCTACAGCCGTGGACTACCGTACTGCGTCTGCTAGTATAGACTGGATGATAATGATATAAAAAATATATATATATCACTACTGCAGGACAGGTATATATTATATAATGACGGACCTGCTGGACACTGTCAGCAGCAGACTCCTAAACTACTAGTATGAAGAAGATAGGAAAAAAAAAACCACCACAGGTAGGTATACAATTATGGACGAGCACTGCCGACACAGAGGTAGCTACAGCCATGGACTACCGTACTGCGTCTGCTAGTATAGACTGGATCATAATGATATAAAAAATATATATATATCACTACTGCAGGACAGGTATATATTATATAATGACGGACCTGCTGGACACTGTCAGCAGCAGACTCCTAAACTACTAGTATGAAGAAGATAGAAAAAAAAACCCACCACAGGTAGGTATACAATTATGGACGAGCACTGCCGACACAGAGGTAGCTACAGCCGTGGACTACCGTACTGCGTCTGCTAGTATAGACTGGATGATAATGATATAAAAAATATATATATATCACTACTGCAGGACAGGTATATATTATATAATGACGGACCTGCTGGACACTGTCAGCAGCAGACTCCTAAACTACTAGTATGAAGAAGATAGAAAAAAAAAAACCCACCACAGGTAGGTATACAATTAAGGACGAGCACTGCCGACACAGAGGTAGCTACAGCCGTGGACTATTGTACTGCGTCTGCTAGTATAGACTGGATGATAATGATATAAAAAATATATATATATCACTACTGCAGGTATATATATAATATAATGAATGACGGACCTGCTGGACACTGTCTGTCAGCAGAATGCGTTTATACTATAGAATAAAAAAAAAAAACACCACACGAGTGTTTAACTTTTTCAGGCAGACAATATACTGGTGGTCACTGGTCAGTCACACTGGCAGCAAAAGTGTGCACTGTTATGTACTCCTGCTATAACTGCTCCCCAGTCTCCCCCACAATTAAGCTGTGTGAGCAGTGAGCACTCAGCACAGTCAGATATACATAGATGATATTATCATGCAGCACACTGAGGCTGAGCACAGATATGGTATGTGACTGTGTATCGTTTTTTTTCAGGCAGAGAACGGATTTTAAATAATAAATAAAACTGGTGGTCACTAGTATAACTATCAGCAAAACTCTGCACTCTCTGAGTACTGCTAATGCTCCCCAAAATTACTAAAATTAAATTACTAGTAAATCAAGTGTCTCACTCTCTATCTAAACGGAGAGGACGCCAGCTACGTCCTCTCCCTATCAATCTCAATGCACGTGTGAAAATGGCGGCGACGCGCGGCTCCTTATATAGAATCCGAGTCTCGCGATAGAATACGAGCCTCGCGAGAATCCGACAGCGGGATGATGACGTTCGGGCGCGCTCGGGTTAGCCGAGCAAGGCGGGAAGATCCGAGTCTGCCTCGGACCCGTGTAAAAAGGCTGAAGTTCGAGGGGGTTCGGATTCCGAGGAACCGAACCCGCTCATCTCTAGATAGTATACTTAATGACGACACAGAGGTAGGTACAGCAGTGGCCTACTGTACCGTAATGCTATATATTATATACTGGTGGTCACTGGTCAGCAAAACTCTGCACTGTACTCCTCCTATATAATATTATACTGGTGGTCCCCAGTCCCCACAATAAAGCAGCACACTAAGCACAGATATAGAGTGTTTTTCAGGCAGACAACGTATACTGGTGGTCACTGTCAGCAAAACTCTGCACTGTACTCCTGCTATATAATACAGCTGCTCCCCAGTCCCCACAATTAAGCAGTGTGAGCACAGATATATGCAGCACACTGAGCACAGATATGGAGCGTTTTTTTCAGGCAGAGAACGGATAACTGGTGGTCACTGATCAGCAAAACTCTGCACTGTGCTCCTCCTATATTATACAGCTGCTCCCCAGCCCTCCCCACAATTAAGCAATAGTGCACAATCAAGTTCAACAATAACGGAGAGGACGCCAGCCACGTCCTCTCCCTAACATTTCCAATGCACGAGTGAAAATGGCGGCGACGCGCGGCTGCTTATATAGAATCCGAATCTTGCGAGAATCCGACAGCGGGATGATGACGTTCGGGCGCGCTCGGGTTACCCGAGCCATACGGGAGAATCCGAGTATGGCTCGGACCCGTGTAAAAAGGGTGAACCCGCTCATCACTAATATATATATATATATATCTCCTATATATTTGGCTACATCTGTGACTCTGTGCCCGTAACGCTGGGCGGAGTCACAGTCACAGATCTACCAGGAACAGTCCCCTCCCTCAGCCCGCCCAGTCTCCTCCCCGTCTCCGCCCACTCCCCTGTCTCTCTCCTCCACGTACACTCCCTGCAGCAGTGCTGCCGGCTCCTGGTCACTACTCCGCGGGGCGGCTACCACATGGTGACACGCTGTCCCGCTGCTAACACTACCCCAGCCGCAGCACTGTATATATCCAGCCAGTACCCGGGGCTCCCGCGGCAGTACCTGCTGTCACACACGTGCTCGGGGCGGCTGCAGCCAAGATGATAATATTGCAGTCAGCAGCGGTGAATAGACGCTGTGCGCATGCGCACAGCGTCTATTCACTGGAGTCAGAGGGGACATGCCAGCGGCTCACAGAGCGCTGGGCATGCCCCTTCAGTGACGAAAACAGGGACGTGGCTCGCGATCGCGTGTCCCTCCCGCGAAGCCACGCCCCTTTCGTAGGCCACGCCCCTTTTCGGGAGCCCACTCGGCAAAGCCGCGCGCGTGTCCCTCTTTCAGACAGAGAAAAGTTGGGAGGTATGGCAGTGACATGGACGGGTTTCCTATCTCACCCTGCCTCCCGCCCCTCACCTATTGCGGATCATTAAATAGAATAGCCAGTGACTACTCCTAGCCCCACCACTGCGTTACACAGGCGCCCTCGGGATCGGGAAGATATTCTATCTCCCTCCTATGTCACAACACCGCGGCCATAGGAATCTGCTATGTGGTGCAGTACTGTAAATCCAGGATGTGACTGTTCCTGTCACTGTCAGCCGCATGGGCGACGTCACTGTGTGATGCAATGCTGCAGCAGTATTAATGTATTATTGTCCGGGTGACGTCACTGTTCTACCAGCTGCTGCAGTGTTGCTGTATTGTGCCCGGGGTGACGTCACGGTGTGACGTTGCTGCTGCTGGCCACATGCCTGGGTATAGTAGCTGTGCGAGAGACGTGTCTCCCAGGGAGTCGGGTGACACTGCAGCCGCTGACTGTAAGCGGGACTCTTACTAACCGCCTCAGTCTTGCAGCTGCCGCAGAGTTCAGGGGAAAATGCTACTATACAGTAGAAGGCTACTGACAGCCGCACTCGCCCCCCACCCACCCGTAGCACTAACACCCGCGGCCCCCCCGCCCGCTCCCCCACCAGTAGCACCAACACCCCGTGGCCCCCCACCTGCGGCACCAACCGCATCCGCCCCCCACCTCCTTGCACCAACACCTGCAGCCCCCCCCCCCCCGCGGCACTCCCACCCCCAACCGTAGCTCCCACACCTGCAGCACTCCCCACACCGCGGGCACCCCCGGCCCTCCCCCACCTCTCCCCCCGCTACATTCCAGCACCCTCCACCCCACCCGCACCACCACCGCCGCATCTGCCCCTCCTGCACCCGCCCCTCCCCCATCCGCAGCACCCCTGCTCCTGCTACCCCAACTACGGCACCCACGGCCCTCCCACACCAGCCTCTCCCCCAGCCCCCCCCGCCCCTCCCACACCCGCATCACCCCTGCTCCCAACCCCCCACCCATGTCACCCCCGCCCCTTCCCTATGCACAGCACCCCCTCCCCTACCTGCAGAACCCCCCCAACCAAAAGTGGCACCCTCGCACCCACCCAACCACACCACCCCTGCACCCACCCCTCCCCTCCCCCCCAACACCCACCCACCTGCCCCTCCATCACCCCCAACACCACCACAGCTGGCCCTCTCCAACTGTGGTAACCACACACCCACCCCTCACCCACCCACAGCGCCCTTGGATCCCCTCTCCCATCCGTCCCTCTCCTGCCCACGCTGCATCTGTACCCCCATCACACCCCCCGCCGCCGCTACTCCCCCACCCACAGCACCTCCGGCCCCTCCCCCACCCCATCATATATAGACACCTTCCCCCATTCGCGGACCTCCCCTGCCCCCAGCACTTCTGGACCACCACCCACAGCACCTCAGGACCCCCTCCCCCATCCACGGCTCCCCTGCAGCGACCCACAGCATCTACATACCCCATCCCGCACCCACACCTCCCCCACCCGCAGCACTTCTACAACCCAACCCCCCCCTGCAACCCCACCTCCCCCTACGCACCCCCACTACATCGGCCCTCCCCCACGCACAGCACCTCCACACCCCCTCCTTCATCCACAGGCTCCCGTACCTGCCCCTCCACCACCAGCAGCATCTACAGACCCCATGCGCACCCCCTCACGCCCCCACCCCTGGTGCACCGCCCGCAGCACAGGCTCCCGTACCCACCCCTCCCCCACCAACAGCATCTACACTTCCCACCCGCACCCGCCCCTCCCCACAGCACCTCTAGACCCCCTCCCCCATCTGCGCCCCCTCCACACCTCCCCCTCCCCCACACACAGCACCTCTGCACCCTTTCCGCCATCCGTGCCCCTGCACCCACCCCTCCGCCACCCGCAATACCTCTGGACCCCCTCCCACACCCACCCCTCCACCACACGTAGCACCTCGGACACCATCTGTAGCCGCTACAAGGGATTCCCTAAATCGGGGTGATCAGCGGCACGGATAGGCACCTCACTGAACCCACCCCCTTTCCAAACCCCCCCCCCACACACACTGAACTTCTGTGAGTATAGTTGATACCAATGGACATTGGATTAATAAGAAACACTAATGCTGTGGCCATTCTGTGTCTAAGTGACACTGCTACCTGTGGGCATTGTGTATAAGTGGCGCTGCTACCTGTGGCCACTGTGTGTATAAACGCAGCTACTACCTGTGGCCACTGTGTGTAGAACCAACTCTGCTACCTGTGGGCACTGTGTGTATAAGCGGCTCTGCTACCTGTGCCCATTGTGTGTATTAGCGGCTCTGCTACCTGTGGGCATTGTGTATAAGTGGTGCTGCTACCTGTGACCACTGTGTGTATAAACGCAGATACTACCTGTGGTCACTGTGTGTATAAACGCAGATACTACCTGTCTCCACTGTGTGTAGAACCAACTCTGCTGCCTGTGGGTATTGTGTGTATAAGCGGCTCTGCTGCCTGTGGGTATTGTGTGTATAAGCGGCTCTGCTACCTGTGGCCATTGTGTGTATAAGCGCCTCTGCTACCTGCGGGTATTGTGTGTATAAGCGCCTCTGCTACCTGCGGGTATTGTGTGTATAAGCGACTCTGCTGCCTGTGGGTATTGTGTGTATAAGCGGCTCTGCTGCCTGTGGGTATTGTGTGTATAAGCGACTCTGCTACCTGTGGCCATTGTGTGTATAAGCGGCTCTGCTACCTGCGGGTATTGTGTGTATAAGCGACTCTGCTGCCTGTGGGCACTGTGTGTATAAGCGCCTCTGCTACCTGCAGGTATTGTGTGTATAAGCGACTCTGCTGCCTGTGGGTATTGTGTGTATAAGCGGCTCTGCTACCTGTGGCCACAGCACTTTGGTGTCTTATCTACAGTGCATTGCTGTTACTCATCTGGTACTTCATGATGCAGACACTAGCAGTATAAACTACACTATGTTATTCATTGCGCCCTGCGGCCACTCTGCACGCCCTCACAAAGGGCTACGCCCCCTTGACAATCGCACGCCCTTCCCCCTTGCAATATTTACCCACTGGCATAAAAAAATAATTCTCGCAACGGTATTTTCTCTCTAACACCTTCCCTCTCTTTATCCTCTACCTACCATCCTGACTCTCCCTATCCTTTACCGATCGCACAGCATTTCTGTACATTCCCTCCCCCCCTGACATCTCTCTATCTTTTCTCAACCGGACACCATTTCTGTATGCCCTCTATACTGCCCTGAATTTCTGGATCTATTATCTACCGGGCTGCGTATGTTTAAAGGCCTGCTGGGGTTAACGGGGCGTAGCCCCTAACGACGGTGTGAAGAGCGCCCGTAGGGCGCGATGAATCACCTAGTATATATATATATATATACACACATACACATAGCATATTAAACATGCATACACACACACACACATATATATATATATATATATCCAAGAAGAGTACAGGCACTCACCACTTCCTTGATGATAATGAATTTATTATACCTCACAGGTGTATCTTACATAGAGAGGAACGACAGCATGTCAGCAAAAATGTCAACGTTTCGGCTCCATCCGAGCCTTTGTCAAGACAGACAAAATCACATCAGGCTGCTGGGTGTTAACCTGATGTGATTTTGTCTGTCTTGACAAAGGCTCGGATGGAGCCGAAACTTCGACATTTTTGCTGACATGCTGTCGTTCATCTCTATGTGAGATACACCTGTGAGGTATAATAAATTCATTATCATCAAGGAAGTGGTGAGTGCCTGTACTCTTCTTGGATATATTTTGGACTATTTGAGAGCCCTTTATGGAGCACCGCCCATGATGTAACTTGCAGCAGTGAGTGTGGATTCATTGGATGTATATATATATATATATATACACACACACTCACACACACACACACACACACACACACACACACACACACACACACACACACACACACACACAGTACACACATATATATACATGTATATATATATTGTGTGTGTGTGTGTGTGTGTGTGTGTGTGTGTGTGTGTGTGTGTGTGTGTGTGTGTGTGTGTGTTTATATGTATGTTTGCATGTATGTATATACATGTATATATATATGCATGCACATGGATATATACTGTATGTACTATAATTAAAATAAAGTAAACTTTTATTAAGCACTTACAAGTGCCACCAGGAAGACAGCAGGCTGCAGAGGATGATAGACAGCCATTAATAATACTCATGCAGCCAAAAAAAAATAATAATTATTATTATTATTATTTTTTTTTTTTGGTGGAGGGGGGTTTCTGGGTGCTCGGAAACCCCCCCTGGGTGCGCCACTGACTATGGGGCCCATTTATCAATGAGGTTTAGCTATTTCAATGATAAATGGTGCTCCAGCCTATCAGATCCTAACTGTCATGTATTTGAAAAATGATAGTTGGGAGCTGATTGGCTGGAGCACTGTTTATCATACGCAAAGAGTAATTAATAGTTAAAACTCGTTGATAAATGTTTCCTATAGTCTAAATAAAATTGTATTTTACTATTTAATGATCTCTATTATTTGACATCTCATTAAAATGAGTAATTAGTCAATCGCCTATTATCAAACTTTTTTTTGTTACAATTACCATGGAATTAGAGTCCATTATTTAGGGGTCCATTATTTAGGGTTCGTATTCTGTTTGGTTATATTGTACACGTACTATATCATTTTTGGGGGTCCCTATTCCAGTGCTATAAAGCAGTTGTTAGCACTTCTTTTGGGATCTGGTCGAAATACCAACCCTGGGATCCCGACACTGTTCGGAATGCCGGCATCCCGAATAGGGTCACAAGGCCGGCGCCGGAGTCCCGACCGCCTGGATACCGAACGATTGTGCACTGGGCGCCGAGAGAGGTAAGTCATGTGTGTGAGTGTGTGTGTGTGTGTGTGTGTGTGGGGGGGGGGGGGGGGGGGGGGTTAGGGTTAGAGGGTGTAGTATGGTATGCCGGCGCTCGGGCTCCCGGCGACCAGCATACCGGCGCTGGGAGCCCGACCGCCGGCATACCGACAGCATGGCGAACGCAAAGGAGCCCCTTGCGGGCTCGCTGCGCTCGCCACCCTACGGGCACTGTGGCGCGTGCCACACTATTTTATTCTCCCTCCAGGGGGGTCGTGGACCCCCACGAGGGAGAATAGTTGTCGGTATGCCGGGTGTCGGGATTCCGGCACCGGTATACTGTGCGCAGGGATCCCGACATTCGGCATACAGAAGACCACCCAGGGTTAGGCTGTGGGGGGGGGGGAGGGGGATGTACTGATGCTGGTTGCTATGGTGTTGGATGCACCATTCTGCGATGTTAATAAATACACTTCTTATACTTGTGGGCCTATTTATCAATCTGTAGCGATAAGGCCTAAGGGCCTAATTCAGACCTGATCGCTCAATGGGCGATTACCGACTGACTGCGCATGTGCATGCACCACAATGTGCACGCGTGAGCCCAAAGAGCGACAAAATGGTGCGAAAATTTCGATCACTAGGCGTACGCAAGGTGATTGACAGGAAGCGGACATTTGTGGGTGGTAACTAGTCGTTTTCTGGGAGTACAAGGAGAAACGCAGGTGTTTTCAGGGAGGGTGTGTGATGTCAGCCTGTATGTATTGCACAGTAGGAGCAAGTCCTGAGCTGCGCACAGACTGCACAGAATGGAAAAATCATTAGATGGTGAGTGGGTTGCTAATGGATTTGCAGATGTCCGCTGTCTGGCAAAGTTTTCGCATGGCGTACACATGCATTCGCACACTTGCACGGGGTGGGTTTTCACTCTCTATGGGTGGCAGCTATCTGATCGCAGACCACTGCAAAAACGCACAGCAGCAATCAGGTCTGAATTAGGCCGTAAGTTTCTATCTCTGCTTATCACAGCTATAGACATTCACTTGTTGGTGTAATTTAACAATAAACTATCACCGGAACTGGTACAGGGAACATGAGTAACCTGGCAAGCTGGTTTACACATGTGCAGTATTGCTGAAAGCCCAGACTTTTAGTCCCATTAATGATAATAATAATAATAATAATAATAATAATAATGATAATAATCATAATAATAATAATAATAATAATAATGATAATAATAATAATAATAATAATAATAATAATAATAATAATAATAATAAATAATAAAATAAAAAAAACTAAACAAAACCCACAATTCTGAATATAAAATATATTGATGATTGAAATAAACAAGCTTGTTTGAAAAAATATAAAGCATTTTCACAAATTTTTCCCCCGGTTCTCGATATGCTGTGCTTGTTAAATAGGCTTTCCTATTCTATCTATCGCCGGCAAAACCTGTTTTCTCCGGAGATGAGGCTTTTTGCCCTTTAATATTGCCCTTTGTCTGGGCGATTGTATTCAGCAAGGGCTGGACGGTGACAGCTGCAGGTTCAGAGTGACTTGAAGGAGTACTCGGTGGAAAGAAAAGGAAGGTGCTTTCACATATTTGGTTTGGTAACCTGACTCAACTCTAAATAAGTGATTGTGCTGGCTAAGAAAACATCCAGTTTGCAAAAAGCCAGAGAAAGGAACAAGGCGTGCATATTAGGTTGCCCTTGGCAGTCTTTTAAAATGAGCCCTTCAAGAAATGCACAGCTCTAAAGGTGGGATTAGTACTAGGATGTCTTTTACTAAAGGCCATAGGTCGCCGCACATGGCTTATGAAAGTAATCTTTGTAGGAAGCAAGAGACAGCTGTTGGGTAGAAGCTGTTCCTTGTCTTCATCATTCTTGTGATTCCCTGTTTCTTTGGTATTTAGGAAAACCTCAGTACAGTCTGTGATACAGTATACCTTTCAGGATACTTCCAAAAGGCAGCTCGCTGATAGCTGGATTACTCCGCTGGGAGAGAACGTGGCATTTCTGTAGGCGCGGGTGGAGATCTAACAGGCAGACTTGTAAAGTGAGGTATTAGTCAGTATGTGTGACGCAATACAAGTGGAGAGATGAAACTCCTGGCACCCTATTTATCCCATGTGAGGCGGCATCCTCCTTAATGTACTGTGCTCATACTGTATGTACTACTGATTATGCTCAATAAAGCTGTTAATTCAAGCCTGGCCAACCTGTGGCTCTCCAGATGTAGTGAAACTACACATCCCAGCATGCCCTGCCACAGTTTTAGCATTCCCTAATACCAAAACTGTGGCAAGGCATGATGGGACTTGTAGTTTTACAACAGCTGGAGAGCCACAGGTTGGCCAGGCCTGTAATTGGTGGGTAGCACCCTATGAACAAAGGTTTATACATGTACATTATATAAACAACCTAAAAATGCACATACATGAGAACAGAGGTAATGGGAAATCTGCGTAAATATGAGACAATTGTGCATTTCAACGCAATTTAAAATACTGCCGTTTAAATATGCCATACCTGCCTACTTTCCTGGGATGTGTGGGAGAGTCACAAAGTTTGGAGAGAGCTCCAGGACTCCTATGAGAGTAGGCCAGCCTCCCAGATCCCACCCACTTCCCGGTGGAGTGGGCTGCCTGAGGCTAGATATTGCAATATGCTGTGTATTGCATCATATTGCTCCGCCCTCACACTGATAAATGGCACAATTGTAGCATTGAGCAGGGAGGAGGCATGCCCCACCGCACCTCCCACCTCCTGCATCTTCCGTCAGAATGGTAGATTGTTGGCAATTATCAAATGCAGGGCCGTAACTACGTGTGTGCCAAGTGGGCTTGGCACACAGCGCAGTTGCCCTGAGGGCGCACGGCCAGCGGCATGTAATGAGTCAAATTGACTCATTACATGCCGCCTCTGCTGTGTGCTGTGTGCGCCGCGCTGTGGAGGGAGAAGTCTGCAGCGCCGGGCAGGTGAGAAGGAGGAGGAGGGAGGGGGAGCAGGGAGCCGCAGCAGCGCTATTTCATTGGTAGTAAGCGCCGCTGCAGCATCCCCCTCTCCTTCCGTATTGGCTGCCCGGCGCTGCTGTGGATGCTGGGATGCGGTTCCTCTATCCCAGCATCCACAGCAGCGCCGGGCAGCCAATACGGAAGGAGAGGGGGATGCTGCAGTGGCGCTTACTACCAATGACATATCGCTGCTGCCGCTCCCTGCTCCCCCTCCCTCCTCCTCCTTCTCACCTGCCTGCACCGAGGGAGCTGCATGAGGAGCCTGACATGGTAAGTATGTATCTCTCTTTCTCTCTCTCTTTCTCTCTCTCTCTCTCTCTCTCAGGGGGACACCGTCTGCCGCAATGTGTAAAAAGGTAAAAAGGGGGACTGGCTGCCGCAATTTGTAAAAAGGGGGACTGGCTGACGCAATGTGTAAAAAGGGGGCCTAGCTGCCGCAATGTGTAAAGAGGGGGACTGGCTGCCGCAATGTGTAAAATGGGGACTGGCTGCCGCAATGTGTAAAAAGGAGGATCTGGGAGGGGAGTATCTGCAATGTAATGGTGTGCTGGGCATATACGCTAGTGTAGAACAGAAACTTGCAGGAAATTGGGCTCCCTTGATGATGGGCTACAATCTGAAATATTTTGATCAAAATATGACCAAATCCCCAATGTTTTATTTACTACATACACACAGATGTGCAATATATTATTATTAGTGCAGACAGCAAAAGTCTTAGTTTTGTATACACATTAATACTGCCACATAGCTGGTACCATTACAAGATGCAGACCAGCTCTGGCAAAATACCTCAGGTAAGTCACCTGTATATATATGTACCAATGTGACACAGTAATGGCAATAATATATAAATGTAATAGCAGCTGAATGAGCCTCCTTTGGACAAGAAATACAAAAGGGATTTTTCCCACGCACTCTGCTGGCTGTTAGTAAGAAGAACTATATACACTATGTAATATTAGAAAATTTAGAGCTCTTCGTTACATATGTTTTACAAAAGATATGATAAGCCTCCAGGCCACTTCACGGCTGCTCTATTACTGGAGGTCCCTAACTAAGCATAAGTCCAGGGCTTGGACCCCACAAAGTCGGCTCAGGCCGACCACCCTAGGGCAGCACACCATTGAAATACTAAAGTGTTAATATGTGTTAAGAAAGAAGCAGAAGCTATGGGTTAGAAAGTGCTACAGAAATAAGGGTGTTAATAAAATACTCAAAAGGGTAATATTAGTGAAAAAATAGGAGTGTTACATAAGTGCTAAATAAATAATATGGCGTGCTACCCCAAGGTGGCCCAGCCCCACCAGACCCGGGGGGTACCACTCCCCAAACCCATGCACGGCATAATAATAATAATAATAACATCCACTATGGGTCATACAATTGCTTAATGTATGGCCACATGATAATGGCACATACAAAACATATCCAGATTGAGAGCTAGTTTACCTGGAGGCACCCCTGTATCCTCCAAATGGGAGCTGCATGAGGAGCCTGACATGGTAAGTATGTATCTCTCTTTCTCTTTCTCTCTCTCTCTCTCTCTCTCTCTCTATCTCTCTCTCTCTCTCTCTCTCAGGGGGACACCATCTGCCGCAATGTGTAAAAAGGGGGACTGGCTGCCGCAATGTGTAAAAAGGGGGCCTGGCTGCCGCAATGTGTAAAGTGGGGACTGGCTGCCGCAATGTGTAAAATGGGGACTGGCTGCCGCAATGTGTAAAATGGGGGACTGGCTGCCGCAATGTGTAAAAAGGGGGACTGGCTGCTGCAATGTGTAAAAAGGGGGCCTGGCTGCCGCAATGTGTAAAATGGGGACTGGCTGCCGCAATGTGTAAAAAGGGGGACTGGCTGCCGCAATGTGTAAAAAGTGGGACTGGCTGCCGTAATGTGTAAAAATGGGGACGCTGTCTGCCGAAATGTGTAAAAAAGGGGACGCTGTCTGCCGTAATGTTAAAAAAGGGGACGCTGTCTGCTGTAATGTGTAAAAAAGGGGACGCTGTCTGCCGCAATGTGTAAAAAGGGGGACTGGCTGCCGCAATGTGTTAAAAGGGAGACTGTCTGCTGTAATGTGTAAAAAGGGGGATGCTGTCTGCTGTAATGTATAAAAGGGGCTCTACCTGGTGTAGTGGCGCTACTGTGCAGCGTAATTTGAATAATGTAGACTACTGTGCACCGTAGTATGAATTGCTATTATTTTGTGGCCACGCCCCTTCCCCGTGTGGCCACGCCCCTATAATTTTTTGGCGCGCCTACTCCGCGCACTTCCCCTATCTTACATGGGGGGGGGGGGGGGCGCCACTGTCGTTTCTTGCACACAGCGCTAAAATGCCTAGTTACGCCACTGCCCCTAGCACCCTGTACATACTCGTGCTGCTGACAGCAATGGTACGGGCATCTGTCAGGGTGGGGGGTTCTCTGCTTTGTAAGAAATGAAAGCCAATCTTTAGAGACTACGCACCCCCAGAAACCCCTCAAAAAGACTGTGCGTGCCTTATGTTACTGCTACAGCAATCCTTGCTAAAACAAATTATATTTTAATTTATACACACACACACACTAACGTTTGCCCGTGCCTTTGTTCACATGGATATCTGCTATTACTCAGCGGAACTAATTTTACAAGGACATTAGTGCAATGTAATATTGTGATTATATGTACACATTGGGCACGGTTCAATTCGATGACAGTTGAATAGCGGTGGGAATTAGCTCCCGGGGCTATTCAATACAGCGCAGTAAAAAAACAGAGAATTATTTATTTATTTATTTATTTATTACCAGTTATTTATATAGCACACACATATTCCGCAGCGCTTTACAGAGAATATTTTGGCCATTCACATCAGTCCCTGCCCCAGTGGAGCTTACAATCTATATTCCCTACCACATGTACACACACACATTCACGCTAGGGTTAATTTTGTAGGGAGCCAATTAACCTACCAGTATATTTTTGGATTGTGGGAGGAAACCCACGCAAGTACGGGGAGAATATACAAACTCCACACAGTTAGAGCCATAGTGGGAATCGAACCCATGACCTCAGTGCTGTGAGGCAGTAATGCTAACCATTACACCATCCGTACTGCCCAATGTCCATTCTCCCGGACTAAACAGGGTGTCATCAACTGTCATCAAATTGAATCGTGCCCATTGATCACAAAATGTATTTGTAAACAATATATGCAGGGGATGCCGTGGCCTATATTCTGACCGCTGGCATCCCGGCCGCCGGAATATTCTACCCAACCCATGTTGGGTCTGCACATTTCAGAAGGAAGGAGGGGAACAATGTCATAGTGGACAAGTGTACCGCATATAAGTGGCAGTACATATCTGAAGGTGTACCGCATATAAGTGGCAGTACATATCTGAAAGTGTACCGCATATAAGTGGCACTACATATCTGAATAGCAGGAGGGTACAGACTCGCCTCTGTGGCTAAACATGCAGAGTTACCTATTTTATGGTGTGTAGATGCAACATTTACGGATAAAAAACAGCATATTTTCCAATAATATTCCTCAACAAGCTGGTATAAGCAGACGTCATGTAATAACAAATGAGAACCTCCGTTTATGGAACTTATGTTGTATGATGTCATAGCTAACACTGGCACACAATCCTGTGCTTAGATATAATGTTATACTGATGGAAATTGATACCCTAGTAATCTAGTGCTATATTTGAATCATATCACGCTGTTCCTGAGATTACATTTATATCTTACTCTCTATAATCAGTGTTCTCATACAAGTTCTAAGAAATAAATAAGAAATATTTACTTGACACTGGATGTTTAATAAGACAGATATAATAAATGTATCAATTATTATAGTTGTGTTACATTACACTGCTCTTAAATCTATACCTGTACCCAACTGAAATTCTTTTTATAACCAGTACTACAACAACTAAATGGGGTTTCAATATTAAGTTACCAGCTACTGTAACTTATATGGGCATGCAAAGTTGGTCTGCATATGTTATATATTACCAGTAGCGGATCTTGCCACGGGCAAGCAGGACTTTTGCCCGGGGCGCCGCCTTCTGGAGAGCACCGCACCATGGCAAGATCCGCTACTGCAGTACCCCTTGCTGCCCGCTGTGTCCCTCCGCTGTGTCCCCATGTGAAGGGAACTAGACGCTACGCGTCTAGTTTCCCTTCGTGGAGAGGACCTTTGCTGTGTGGTGCGCGATGATGTCATCGCGCACCGCTCAGCATTTCAGTGGCGCTACTCTACTGTACAGGGACGTAACTGACCACGCCCCCTGTACGAAGCCACACCCCTATTTCCCGCCCGGGGCGCAAATAGGGCTAGAACCGGCCCTGCATATTACTATTAGGAGACACATGAAATCATAAACCTATTGTGGCCCACAGATGACTGGTTGGTAATATTTGATCTAACATTATATTTTATTGAGAGTGTAAAATTGGTGCAACAGGCCATTAGTGACCTGAATCACAATACCTATAACCTGTGCTATCACCAGTTCTGATATATACTCACTATAGGGTGATTACTGCTAGTGGCAGAGATGGTTTCATTTCATTTTGACCACACCAGCGAAATCAATCTGATATAACATGGCACAGAATGCCTCTGTTAGTAGGTGGATAATTCCTTACGCAGCTATTAACAGAACATATCAGGAAACTCAGAGTATTCCAAGCCACCGTCAGCAGACTTTCTCAGAGCACTATACCAATGGATACAAAGTGATAGATACCATCTATACCAGAGGTTCTCAAACTTGGTCCTCGTGGGCCCACACAGTGCATGTTTTGCAGGTAACCCAGCAGGTGCACAGGTGTATTAATTACTCACTGACACATTTTAAAAAGGTCCACAGGTGGAGCTAATTATTTCACTTGCGATTCTGTGAGGAGACCTGCAAAACATGCACTGTGTGGGCCCCCGACGACAGAGTTTGAGAACCTCTGATCTATACTCTTTGGGGGTGATCAGATCTGATCGCTGGGCTGATCACTTTGCGGTCCTGCGTTCAGATAGTCGCCGCCTCCAGGGCGAGTATAAATTCGCTGTGCAAGTGTGCGATCCCATGTGTACGCCGAGCTGCAAACATCCCCTGTGTGCAGTCTCTATGCAGGCCAGGACTTACTCCTCCAGTGCAATGAGAACAGGCTGATCGGGGCCGGAGCTGACGTCAGACACCCTCCCTAAAAACGCTTGGGCACGCCTGTGTTTTTCAGGACACTCCCCATAAATGCTCAGTTACCACCCACAAATGGCCTCCTCCTGTCACTCACCTTGTGAACACCTGTGCGATTAGATTTTTCGCACCATCCTGACGCTGACCGGCGATGCCCTTTTGTTGTTGTCTGACGCGCGTGCGCATTGCGGTGCATAGTATGTGCAGTTAGGACCTTATCGCGCACTGTGCGACAACACACAGCATCAATCAGGTATGACTCAGGCCCTTTAGCTAATCAGTCTGCAGAAAAGACGAGGCAAAGGGCAGCACAGTTACTAGATGTATTATTCTAGTCAACGTTTTGCTGACACATGACACACACAATCTCTTCCTTCACAACAAACTCTGTACTGATGCTAATGCTCTTCACCATCTCTTGGCTCTTTCATACAGTTACACATGCCTACATATAATTGGAAACCACCTTAAATGTGATTGTTCTTAATAATGGTTGCAATGGGGAAATAGAAGTGATTGCATGGTAATACTCCTGCCACCAGTTGAGATTAAGGGGCAGATTTATTAAGCACGGTAAAGTGATAAAGTGGAAGGTGATAAAGGACCAGCCAGTCAGCTCCTAACTGACATTTTTCAAACCCAGCCTGTGACATGGCAGTTAGGATCTGATTGGCTGGTCCTTTATCACCTTCCACTTTATCACTTCACTGAGCTTAATAAATCTGCCCCTAAGTCACTTAGTAAAAAAAATAGCTATCATTATTATCAATTATTTTTGAGGTGCTTGAATTGAAAAGGGAAATTGTTGGGGATAATGGGTATACGTGGTATAAACACGTAGATTCTCCAATAATTAGACTGTGTTACATGCTTCTCTGGTCTGAAATGACTGCAATACAGTCTAATCCCTCCTCACAAATGTCATATTTCTTATAAAATATAAATTTTGATGTCATAATATGGGCCGGTACATTTTATATAGGTAGAATTAAGACACTTTCTACATATCTTACACAATTTAAAGTTTGGACAGAAAGAAACTTTCTTATACATCAACTGCCATAAAATGTAGATGATGTTTAGGACTAGGCTCAGCTGCACAATTGTGACATCACAGTCACTGCTGACATCACAGTCACTGCTGACATCATGCAGCTACTTCTACAGCTGCTGAAGCCCCTGAGAACCAGTCTTCAGACGCTCTAGACTGAAGACACATCTTGCGTTATATTCTCTAAAGGGCCCTGTTTCTGTCGGATGACAAAACATGGGAACGAATAGGAGAAAAAAAATACGAGAAAAAGCATGGAGATCCAGAGACAAGAGGCAGAAAAGAAAGAAGTGCAGAGGAAAACAGAACCGAAGAGGAAAGCAGGCAGGCCGGACCAACTCAGCAGCCAGAAAGGTGAGGAGATTTGTTGCACGATTACAGAGAGGATGGAACATGTTGGCAGCATTTCTGGAAAAGAAACAGGATCAATTCATAAAAGCATGTAACCGATGTCCCAGATTTTGGCACGTGAGAGACAGGAGAAACGCTGACATTACTGAAGATCCAGGGGAAGGGTGCAGCCATATGGCAGGCCCTAGTTCCCTTTCAGCAAAAAAGATCACTAGGAAGGGATCACGAAGAAACTGGGACAGAATTGCAGCATTTCTAAAAAATAAAAAAGATCAATTCATAACAGCATTTAGAAGAGGCCGACCAGGCGCTACGCCCACCAGCCAACAAAACACCGATACTGCCCCCTTAACAGTGGACAAATTCACTTTCCACTCAATACTTGGAGAGGGAGGCTACGGAAAAGTGCTGCTGGCAACAGACGCTCTTCGCAGGGAAAGAGTGGCAATTAAGATCTTAAAGAAGACAGCCCTAATAGAGAACGAGGGCAGCTTGGTCGAGTTTCGGGTCCTTCAGCTGGCACATCAGAGCAATTTCCTTACTCATGGATATGCAGTCTTCCAAACACATCGTTATCTTTACTGTGTAATGGAACTGGCTAGTGGAGGAGATCTGTTCGATTTTCTTGAGACATCAGAGATGGACCTTCCCACAATAACATTTATAGCGGCGGAATTGGTTTGTGGATTACAGTTCATGCATTCAAAAGGAATAATTCACAGAGACATCAAACTGGAAAATGTTCTGCTGACTGCAGACGGCCATGTGAAGATCACAGACTTTGGTCTAGCCCTAATGAATGTGTATGGAGTAATTGATAATGCAGGCATTTGCGGGACACCTGGCTATTTTGCTCCAGAAATGATAACCCGCCAGCCATACAGTGCAGCTGTGGACTGGTTCGCATTAGGGGTTATATTATATATGCTCGCTACAGGATCGGAGCCTTTCCCTGGAGAATCCGTGTCAGAGATAGCAGCAATGATCATTGCAGAGGAACCATCATACGAAGGCCTTACTGGAGTAACAAAGGACTTTTTATCCAACCTCCTGTGCAAGGACCAGTTCCTCCGGCTTGGGGTAAATGGCGACGTGCGAGAACACCCCTTCTTCTCTTCTATTAACTGGGAAGAGGTAGAGAGTAGAAAAACAGCATCCCCACTCACAGTGCTCAAGAACGCCATGGATCTAGATAAACAGAATATTCCTGTGCCCCACAGTGAAATTTTCAGACAACCAATTCCTGCCATGGACCAGGGGCTATTTGACAACATTCAATTTGTATGCCCTGTATGGAGAGAAACGTACCATAATGTGCCAATGCAATCAGATATTATACCCTAGACATGCACTAGCGGGAAATAGAAACATCTGCAATCCTTAAAACATCTTGTTCCTGTTGCATCAGCTGCCTGTTCCAACATCCAGTGCATCCCTCACTATACACTGTCTGCCGCCTGCCCTGACCTCGGCTATGTCTCTGGAAATGCACCTGACCCACCCCGGCTACGTCACAGGAGATCTGCCTACTGCAATATAGTGGTAGGCTGGACATATAAGCTAGGGTAGGGCCTTGCAGAAAATTGGGGTCCCTTGACGTTGGGCTGCAAGCTTAAATGTTTTGATCAAAATATGACAAAATACCCTCTGTTTTATTTTATACATGCACACAGATTTGCAGTATACTATTGTTAGCAGCGACAGCAAAATGTTTTTTTGGTATACAGATGTGTCCTGCTATCCTTGGGACAACGCAGCATAGCGGGGTGCATGTGATCACATGCTTCCACTATGCTATAGACTTGAATAGGAGCCGGCACGCACATGCGCCCGACTCCCATTTACTTCAAAGGGACCGGCTGCGATGCAAACACTTGCGGCATACAATAATGCGTTTGCATCACGATCCAGCTACAGAGTGTTGCTATAGTCAGCAGCGCCACAACAGGACACATCTGTACATATATGGCATTAATACTGCCATGCAGCTGGTACCATGCACACAATTGGTGTAACCAAGCACAGGCCTAGTCTGCTATCATGGCAGCTTTCAGTCACGGCTATAAAAGGCCTAACTGGGTGCGGCTTACTAGCCAGCCCTGTATAGATGCTCCCCTCTGTATCTGGGAGGGGAGTACATGTATCTGCAATGTAATGGTGTGCTGGGCATATACGCTAGTGTAGAACAGAAACTTGCAGGAAATTGGGCTCCCTTGATGATGGGCTACAAGCTGAAATATTTTGATCAAAAATAATATGACCAAATCCCCAATGTTTTATTTACTACAAACACACAGATGTGCAGTATATTATTATTAGTGCAGACAGCAAAAGTCTTAGTTTTGTTTGTATACACATTAATACTGCCACACAGCTGGTACCATTACAAGATGCAGACCCGCTCTGGCAAAATACCTCAGGTAAGTCACCTGTATATATATATATGTACCAATGTGACACAGTAATGGCAATAATATATAAATGTAATAGCAGCTGAATGAGCCTCCTTTGGAGTAAGCTGCCATCCTACTCCAAACGTCCACTTACACATTTAGACCCACTGACTTCCCCAGCTATGTCATGCCCCCCTAGCCAGGGCCGTAACTACGTGTGTGCCAAGTGGGCTTGGCACACAGCGCAGTTGCCCTGAGGGCGCACGGCCAGCGGCATGTAATGAGTCAAATTGACTCATTACATGCCGCCTCTGCTGTGTGCGCCGTGCGCCGCACTGTGGAGGGAGAAGTCTGCAGCGCCGGGCAGGTGAGAAGGAGGAGGAGGGAGGGGGAGCAGGGAGCCGCAGCAGCGCTATTTCATTGGTAGTAAGCGCCGCTGCAGCATCCCCCTCTCCTTCCGTATTGGCTGCCCGGCGCTGCTGTGGATGCTGGGATGCGGTTCCTCTATCCCAGCATCCACAGCAGCGCTGGGCAGCCGAAACGGAAGGAGAGGGGGATGCTGCAGCGGCGCTTACTACCAATGACATAGCGCTGCTGCCGCTCCCTGCTCCCCCTCCCTCCTACTCCTTCTCACCTGCCTGCACCGAGGGAGCTGCATGAGGAGCCTGACATGGTAAGTATCTATCTCTCTTTCTCTTTCTCTCTCTCTTTCTCTCTCTCTCTCTCTCTCTCTCTCTCTCAGGGGGACACCGTCTGCCGCAATGTGTAAAAAGGTAAAAAGGGGGACTGGCTGCCGCAATGTGTAAAAAGGGGGACTGGCTGACGCAATGTGTAAAAAGGGGGCCTAGCTGCCGCAATGTGTAAAAAGGGGGACTGGCTGCCGCAATGTGTAAAAAGGGGGACTGGCTGACGCAATGTGTAAAAAGGGGGCCTAGCTGCCGCAATGTGTAAAGAGGGGGACTGGCTGCCGCAATGTGTAAAATGGGGACTGGCTGCCGCAATGTGTAAAAAGGAGGATCTGGGAGGGGAGTACATGTATCTGTAATGTAATGGTGTGCTGGGCATATACGCTAGTGTAGAACAGAAACTTGCAGGAAATTGGGCTCCCTTGATGATGGGCTACAATCTGAAATATTTTGATCAAAATATGACCAAATCCCCAATGTTTTATTTACTACATACACACAGATGTGCAGTATATTATTATTAGTGCAGACAGCAAAAGTCTTAGTTTTGTATACACATTAATACTGCCACACAGCTGGTACCATTACAAGATGCAGACCAGCTCTGGCAAAATACCTCAGGTAAGTCACCTGTATATATATGTACCAATGTGACACAGTAATGGCAATAATATATAAATGTAATAGCAGCTGAATGAGCCTCCTTTGGAGAAGAAATACAAAAGGGATTTTTCCCACGCACTCTGCTGGCTGTTAGTAAGAAGAACTATATACACTATGTAATAATAGAAAATTTAGAGCTCTTCGTTACATATGTTTTGCAAAAGATATGATAAGCCTCCAGGCCACTTCACGGCTGCTCTATTACTGGAGGTCCCTAACTAAGCATAAGTCCAGGGCTTGGACCCCACAAAGTCGGCTCAGGCCGACCACCCTAGGGCAGCACACCATTGAAATACTAAAGTGTTAATATGTGTTAAGAAATAAGCAGAAGCTATGGGTTAGAAAGTGCTACAGAAATAAGGGTGTTAATAAAATACTCAAAAGAGTAATATTAGTGAAAAAATAGAAGTGTTACATAAGTGTTAAATAAATAATATGGCGTGCTACCCCAAGGTGGCCCAGCCCCACCAGACCCGGGGGGTACCACTCCCCAAACCCATGCACAGCATAATAATAATAATAATAATAATAATAATAACATCCACTATGGGTCATACAATTGCTTAATGTATGGCCACATGATAATGGCACATACAAAACATATCCAGATTGAGAGCTAGTTTACCTGGAGGCACCCCTGTATCCTCCAAATGGGAGCTGCATGAGGAGCCTGACATGGTAAGTATGTATCTCTCTTTCTCTTTCTCTCTCTCTCTCTCTTTCTCTCTCTCAGGGGGACACCATCTGCCGCAATGTGTAAAAAGGGGGACTGGCTCTGGCTGCCGCAATGTGTAAAAAGGGGGCCTGGCTGCCGCAATGTGTAAAATGGGGACTGGCTGCCGCAATGTGTAAAATGGGGACTGGCTGCCGCAATGTGTAAAATGGGGGACTGGCTGCCGCAATGTGTAAAAAGGGGGACTGGCTGCCGCAATGTGTAAAAAGGGGGCCTGGCTGCCGCAATGTGTAAAATGGGGACTGGCTGCTGCAATGTGTAAAAAGGGGGACTGGCTGCCGCAATGTGTAAAAAAGTGGGACTGGCTGCCGTAATGTGTAAAAATGGGGACGCTGTCTGCCGAAATGTGTAAAAAAGGGGACGCTGTCTGCCGTAAAGACTGCGTAGGTCATGAATGTGGCCGACAGCAGCATAAACTCGCCGTCTGGGCTTGCGGCACGCCTCTTCATGCAACACGCTGGCACGGAAGGGGTTACCGTTTTTTGTGGGAGGAACTTAAGGAAAACTGCCTGGATTGTGATTGGCTGGATTCTGTATAGGGGCTGGTCTGGCATACATATAGTCTTCAGACTTAGGGCATTCTGCCTCTTCCAGTTTTTTCCATGAGACTGATAAGTATACTTCTTTATATTATCTGTTTAATTTCCTTTCATATCATCTCTCTAGCTCTTTTCTCTCTTGTTCTTTCCCTAATCCCCCTTCTATCTGCCCCTGTGTCTCTTCTTTTTCCATCTTTTTCTTATTTTATTTTACAACCTTGTGTACTTACATATAAGCTGGGTTGGATGCGGTCATGAGCTTAGACTCCAGCGCAGCGCGGCCCTCCCGCCCGGTTCATGGTCTCAAATGTGCCCGGCCAGGCCGGGGTAGGCCTGCCGCGCCTGCAGTGCAGGAGACCTCGTTTGTGCGCGCCTGGCCTCGGCCGCCCGCCCGTGCACAGTCGGAAGTGCTGGGACCCATTGTGGTGGCTTCCTCTCTTTCATCTCCGTCCCCGCCGCTTGCTACGGCTGGGGACGAAGCGCCGGGGGTACGGTAGCAGCTGCGGTGGCTTGCCTGGGACGGAGTCGTCCGTCCCTGACCCACCGCTTGACTTATCTGACGGCCGCACGAGTCACGTGGGCCGGGACAGCTCTCCATCCCTACCGCTCGCCAACTCCCTGCCACCAAGGGGGGCAGCATCCCCCTCCCCTTACTAGGAGATGTACAAAATAAATAAATAAACTAATAACAATAATTAAATAATAATTATATATATATATATATATATATATATATATATATATAAAAAATAAAAAAATAAAAAATAAATGAAGGTCAGGCCATGCTGGACTGCTCCAGCAGGGGGTCGCGCGACAGCAGGACATGATGGCGTGCTGCCATCCCTTTCGTAACCAAGGGGGCCCATATTAGGCCTGCCCCCGATGGTGCAGATTATCAAATGCAGGCTCCAGCACGGTCAGCGCCCTCCCGCGCCTGGGCAGCACGACGTGCCCGCCCTTTCTGCTGCTCTTGGCCTGCCGCTGCCGTCGGACCTTGCAGGGCCCGTCGGTAGGGGTCGCGCAACGCCCGCCCGTGGGTCGGTCGCACGGCGCTTAGTTCTGTAGCCAGACGTAGCCGTGCGCCCCTTGCCGGGCAGGGGCCCGGCTGCCCGTCACTCACCCCATAAGGGTCGGTGTGCTCAGGCGGGTGGCGAGCAGTCGCCCTCCCCCGTGTCCACACTGCTGCTTCCTATGCTGCTGCGGACAGCCTTCCGTCGAACATTGCGCGGCCCCCCTTTCTAGCAGTAACAAGGCTCCGGTTTCTAGTCTTTAGGCCGATGTTCGGGATCGGAGGAGGCGGCGCAGGCGGTTATGGCAGGATTTATTACAACGGTATGGCTACGCCGTTACGCCCGACAGTGATGGATCTTCTGGGTCCTTGCTCCCGACGGGTGGTTTGCGAACCTCCTGTGGGGTGCGCGACTCGTGTGTCAGGTCTGATCTTTGGCCGCCTTCACCGGCGGCTGCCCCCTTGGTGGTCTCCACCGTCTTGCCTGCCATTTGTGCCGCTGTTGTGTCGGCAGTGGCTCCCTTGTTGTTCTCCGAGCCCGGTGGACTAGGTCTGCCCACTGTTTCTTTGTAGTATGACATTGTGCAATCTCTTACGCCATGCCTGTCCTTGGGGGCCATGGTGGCCCCGCCGGCCCCGCTCACAGCGTCTGCGGGACCGGTGGGGGAACTTTTGTCTCACCAGCCGTGCACGCCGAAAAGAATCTGGAGTCAGTAGGTGCATCCACCAGCCGCCCGGCGGGTGCAGGGACCGATGGAGGACCCTCTTGCGCTAGTTAGTCTTCATCGGACCCTGACCGGTCCCGGGGGAGCGCCGTTACTCCCCCGAAGCGGATGGAGATCGAGTACTCAGTCCCGGTCCTCTAGCTGGGGCGCAGTACGCGTAGGGTTTCCAGCGAGCGCAGTATACACAGGCATAGGCATTGGGGCACAGACTCTTCCCTTGCCTCCACGTCCTTAGAGTGTGGGTCCTCCTCCTACGGCTTTGCACTGGGTCAAGCGTTGCAAACGGCGCGAGCACCGGTATGCCACCTCTTATGCCACGCATGTGTCAGTTGCATCGGACACCGTTCACTGTGCCAACACGGCAGTGCACCGGGGTTTCCGGCCCTGGGTCCAGGAGCGGATCTGTAAGGGCTAATATGTCAATATTTTGCTCTTACTAGCGATGCTCGTATAGCCTTGCTTTCGGCTAAGCAAAAGGGCCGGGGCAGCGAGGACGCTTTGCGTTCCTACCCGACTTTAGTTAGGTACATGTTACCTTTGCGGCGTGTTACTTACAGACGTGCCCGGACGAACACTTGAACATCGTGCGCCATCAGTTCCTTATACACGTGCTGGACCATAAGTACGAAGGGTCGGCTTGGCGACGTACTATGAGGACTTCCGGCTCAAACAGCACGGGCGGCAGATCTATAACGTCAGTAACAAGTATGTGCAATTGTGCTCTGAGCTGCTACAGGGTTCAGCCGGCGCTTATGACGATGGTACATCGGGACGTTGGGCTCCACGACCTGCTCTCGTTCTGCCGGCTTTCGAGGGAGTCCATCGAGCGCGGGGCATAGTTAATGCTTTGCTTTCAATACTGCCCAATGCGGCTTGGGGCGGCGGCTGCGTTTTTTGGCACTCCCGCATCAGCGGTGGCGGAGGCCACGGGATCAAGGACTGCCCCACTCCAGGGCACGGGGGTAGTTCCGACCCGCGGCACCTGGCGCTGGACACAGCCCCCACCCCAATTAGACTACGGGCGCTCATACCCTGGCTGCGACGGTACCCTCGGCCGGTGGACGCCCTATTCTTACAGTACGAACTTGCGTTCGGCTCAGGAGTTCCGGCCGTGCGCCGGCAGATGGTTGCGGCTGCAGTGTCGCCGGGTTGGATGATGGCCTTTTCCGGGAAGCCCCCCCCTTACCGGATTGCTCATTATCCCCCGAGGCATAGTGCCCAGGAAGTCCGTGGGCGAATCTTGACTCAACCGTCTTTCCTATCCTCTCGGATCATTGATTAATTAGGCTATCCCTTTTAGCAGGTAGGGTCGTTTACCTATCTGAAAGTTTGATTCGGCCATAGACGCCATTCGGTCGTTTGGTCCGGGGCCGGTGACGTGTATTTGGACATCCAGTCAGCGTTTCGCTCCTCCCGCTGCACCCTTTCGCCTTTCGATTTAGGTGTTTTTCAACTGGATAATTGCTACTACATTTATCGCGGCCTCCCTGTGGGGTTTTTTCTCTCTGGCGCATACTTCGAAAGGTGCAGTTCGGCCCACCTGGCTCTGTTCGCTGCGTTGTCTTGCTGCAGAGGACATTGCTAGGGTCCCCTGAGCCTCCTTGTTTCCCTCGGGATTCAGATGATATGGTCGGTGGTCTCTGTAGGCTCCTTGGGGACAAGGTGCTGCGTCTTCACGTTGATATCATCTATGGGCTCGCCCTGGGCAAGCTTACTCTACACCAGGCTCACTACTTCTTGGGCCTGTTTCCTTTTGCTTACAACATTACCCCCAGGGGTAAGGATTTTCTGTAGGAACTTGGAACGGGCGACAGTTGGGATTAGACGCCCGCATCATTTTCTTGGTTTAGCACTCAAAGGATTTACGATTTGGGACTAATTTATAGTTTGTTTCACCACCTCCCTGGAAGCTTTTCGCGTCCACCTCTGGTGCTGGCGTTTCTGGCTGTTGCTGGATATTTTTCCCATATGGGGCGCAGTGGAGCTCTGGCGCTATGTCCTGCGTAATAAGCGTGTGGTCTGCTGGTGCGACAATTTGGCCGTGGGTTTTGCCATCTTTAGGCAGGAGTCCACACCCTTGCCGGACTGCGGGTCTTCGCACAGATAGTCTTGCTATGCGGGGTGAACGACATTACGTTGTGAGCCACGCATGTCCCTGCCGAGCGTAACGAAATTGATGATACTCTTTCTCGCGGCTGCTAGCAACTAGGTTTAGGCAGTTGGCTCCTGCAGCTCTAATCCAAGGGGACTTCTGTCCTGCTTTTGTGTGTGGATTGGAGGATTTAGCCCACAGGTCCTTGGCTCCTGTAACTTGCGCGGATTATCTGCCCGCTTGGGAGTGGTGGAGTCGTTACTTTCTCGAGAGGGGCCATAGCGGTAGGACCCCTCACAAGGCAGATGGCCCATAGTTGCATTGGATTTGGGATGTCTGGGATGGTGGCAAAAGGCCGATCCCTGAACATCCGGGCAGCAGGCCCTCAGGGATGGTGGCAGAAGGCCGATCCCATAACATCTGGGTAGCAGGCCCTCAGGGATGGTGGCAGAAGGCCGATCCCGGAATATCGGGGGCAGAAGGCCCTCCAACATTTAGGTTATTATTTCAATTACACTTTTGAGATATTTTATTTTCATGCGCTCTCAGATTTCTGCTATGTGTGATTAATAGGTCAATCGTCCCTTCGTTAGAGAGGGGCTTTTTTCATCCCAGTTTAGATTTAATTGACCTTCCTTTCAGTTCATAAAAGTCGTCGAAGTACGCCCCGAAGGTTTGGGGTGTAAGATTCAGCGCTCACGATACGAGGATACGGGGGTACCATACGGGTTTACATGGTTTGCCTCTTCGTGGCGGCCTTTACTATGGCCTTCCACGGTGCGTTCAGGATGGATGAGCTGGTGTCCGTCTCTCGGACTTTTGCCTCGCCCATGCTGGCGGCCCACATCGTCGCATACCCTGACGGTTCGTGTGTCGGATTCAGCGCTCCAAGACTGACGTAGCCAGCGGGGGGGCTGTGGGTTCGAATGGGTCAGGCTCGTGCGCGGGGCATTTTGTCCGGTCGCCGCAGCCCAGGCTTATTCGTCCGTACGGCCTCCAACGCCCACCGGGTGGCTCGTCCATTGTGACGGCTCCCCTTTACCAGATATCAATTCCAGTCAGTTTTGGGACGTTGTCTTTGATACCTGGGTCTATCTCCGGCCGACTATGGGACTCACTCTTTCCGCATCGGCGCGGCGTTAGCAGCCGCTGCGGCGGGTTGGTCCGAAGTCGACGTCCGGGCACTGGGTAGGTGGAGGTCTGGTGCAGTCAGACGCTATATCAGGCCTTTTCCTCCCAGTGCGCCCCTTTGAGGACTAGCCGCTCGTCGCAGTTGCACTTTGCGATTGCGGGGGCCTTGAGGAATTTTTGTTTTATCGTTGGTTTTAATTACGGCTTTTGTCGGCTGACGAAGTTTTGCGCTTTTGCCTCAAGTCAAATTGGGCGCCCCCCCCCCCCCTCCCCCCCCCTCTGTTAGGGCCGCAGGTTAGGTTACCCATTTTCTCCATAACATATTTCATTTACTACCCTCAGTCACACCCTTCTTTTGCAGGAAGGCGGCTAGACCCACGCTTTGTATGGCTTGTCGGCCGTAGCTTTGTGTTCTGTTTCATTTACTTTGGGTTGAGTTTAGGTTAGGTTATCCATTTTCTCTATACCATTTTCATTTATTACCCTCAGTCACACCCTTCTTTTGCAGGAAGGCGGCTAGACCCACGCTTTATATGGCTTGTCGGCCGTAGCTTTGTGTTCTGTTTTATTCAGTTTGGGTTGAGTTTAGTTTTCTTCGTGTTCTGCTTTGATTAGTGAGTGGGTTTTTTCGGTTCAGGTGGCGGTGGCAGGTTGGTAACCTGGCAGTTGGCCGGTTTCTGAACGGTTATTTTAGTTTAACTTAAGGACTTTATTGTTAGTAACTTTGGGTGAACTTTTGGGTATTATTATAGTCTTAGTATTAAGTTATGGGCACCACCGTACCTGGTGGCCCATATGATGGACCATAAACATGTGTGGATATCGGGGCCGGAGGCCCAACTTTTTACCCCATAGGGGCGGAGCGTACCTCCGTCCCTACAACTGTTGGTGGGCAGGGGTAGTGGCAGAAGGTCGACCCCTAGCCTTGGATTTTGGAATTCCGATGTCTGGGATGGAGGCAGGAGGCCGATCCCGGAACATTTGGGGCAGAAGGCCCCCTCACACATATGTTTTTATTGCTCGGGATGGAGGCAGCAGGCCGATCCCGGAACATCTGGGGCAGAAGGCCCCCCTCACACACATGCTTATTGCTCTATTTTGTCATATAATTTTGAATAACCCTTATTAAGTTGTTTATCATGCTTAACCGTTCTTCTCCCCGCCACCTTAGTTAGAGAGGGAAGTCTGCATTTTTAGTTTTAGTATTAATAGGCCTTCCTCTCAGTCAAAATAAAAAGCTGACCCCTTTCACGCCAATTACGGTGTTGTGTCTTTATTTATTAGGATAAGTGTGCTTGAGTGGCGTGCGGATGCATCTGACGTGTGAAGTTTAAGACTGCGTAGGTCATGAATGTGGCCGACAGCAGCATAAACTCGCCGTCTGGGCTTGCGGCACGCCTCTTCATGCAACACGCTGGCACGGAAGGGGTTACAGTTTTTTGTGGGAGGAACTTAAGGAAAACTGCCTGGATTGTGATTGGCTGGATTCTGTATAGGGGCTGGTCTGGCATACATATAGTCTTCAGACTTAGGGCATTCTGCCTCTTCCAGTTTTTTCCATGACCCACCCTCCCGCCCTGGGGAATTGTTTTGTTTTGTTTTGTTGCCCCTCTGGGGTTACTTGTGTCGGCTTTTGGTGGCCGGTTTCTGAACGGTTATTTTAGTTTAACTTAAGGACTTTATTGTTAGTAACTTTGGGTGAACTTTTGGGTATTATTATAGTCTTAGTATTAAGTTATGGGCACCACCGTACCTGGTGGCCCATATGATGGACCATAAACATGTGTGGATATCGGGGCCGGAGGCCCAACTTTTTACCCCATAGGGGCGGAGCGTACCTCCGTCCCTACAACTGTTGGTGGGCAGGGGTAGTGGCAGAAGGTCGACCCCTAGCCTTGGATTTTGGAATTCCGATGTCTGGGATGGAGGCAGGAGGCCGATCCCGGAACATTTGGGGCAGAAGGCCCCCTCACACATATGTTTTTATTGCTCGGGATGGAGGCAGCAGGCCGATCCCGGAACATCTCGGGCAGAAGGCCCCCCTCACACACATGCTTATTGCTCTATTTTGTCATATAATTTTGAATCACCCTTATTAAGTTGTTTATCATGCTTAACCGTTCTTCTCCCCGCCACCTTAGTTAGAGAGGGAAGTCTGCATTTTTAGTTTTAGTATTAATAGGCCTTCCTCTCAGTCAAAATAAAAAGCAGACCCCTTTCACGCCAATTACGGTGTTGTGTCTTTATTTATTAGGATAAGTGTGCTTGAGTGGCGTGCGGATGCATCTGACGTGTGAAGTTTAGTTTAAAAAAGGGGACGCTGTCTGCTGTAATATGTAAAAAAGGGGACGCTGTCTGCCGCAATGTGTAAAAAGGGGGACTGGCTGCCGCAATGTGTTAAAAGGGAGACTGTCTGCTGTAATGTGTAAAAAGGGGGATGCTGTCTGCTGTAATGTATAAAAGGGGCTCTACCTGGTGTAGTGGCGCTACTGTGCAGCGTAATTTGAATAATGTAGACTACTGTGCACCGTAGTATGAATTGCTATTATTTTGTGGCCACACCCCTTCCCCGTGTGGCCATGCCCCTATAAATTTTTGGCGCGCCTACTCCGCGCACTGCCCCTATCTCACATGGGGGGGGGCGCCACTGTCGTTTCTTGCACACAGTGCTAAAATACCTAGTTACGCCACTGCCCCTAGCACCCTGTACATACTCGTGCTGCTGACAGCAGTGGTACGGGCATCTGTCAGGGTGGGGGGTTCTCTGCTTTGTAAGAAATGAAAGCCAATCTTTAGAGACTACGCACCCCCAGAAACCCCTCAAAAAGACTGTGCGTGCCTTATGTTACTGCTACAGCAATCCTTGCTAAAACAAATTATATTTTAATTTATACACACACACACACACACACTAACGTTTGCCCGTGCCTTTGTTCACATGGATATCTGCTATTACTTAGCGGAACTAATTTTACAAGGACATTAGTGCAATGTAATATTGTGATTATATGTACACATTGGGCACGGTTCAATTCGATGACAGTTGAATAGCGGTGGGAATTAGCTCCCGGGGCTATTCAATACAGCGCAGTAAAAAAACAGAGAATGTCCATTCTCCCGGACTAAACAGGGTGTCATCAACTGTCATCAAATTGAATCGTGCCCATTGATCACAAAATGTATTTGTAAACAATATATGCAGGAGATGCCGTGGCCTGTATTCTGACCGCTGGCATCCCGGCCACCGGAATATTCTACCCAACCCATGTGGGGTCTGCACATTTCAGAAGGAAGGAGGGGGACAATGTCATAGTGGACAAGTGTACCGCATATAAGTGGCAGTACATATCTGAAGGTGTACCGCATATAAGTGGCAGTACATATCTGAAAGTGTACCGCATATAAGTGGCACTACATATCTGAATAGCAGGAGGGTACAGACTCGCCTCTGTGGCTAAACATGCAGAGTTACCTATTTTATGGTGTGTAGATGCAACATTTACGGATAAAAAACAGCATATTTTCCAATAATATTCCTCAACAAGCTGGTATAAGCAGACGTCATGTAATAACAAATGAGAACCTCCGTTTATGGAACTTATGTTGTATGATGTCATAGCTAACACTGGCACACAATCCTGTGCTTAGATATAATGTTATACTGATGGAAATTGATACCCGAGTAATCTAGTGCTATATTTGTATCATAGCACGCTGTTCCTGAGATTACATTTATATCTTACTCTCTATAATCAGTGTTCTCATACAAGTTCTAAGAAATAAATAAGAAATATTTACTTGACACTGGATGTTTAATAAGACAGATATAATAAATGTATCAATTATTATAGTTGTGTTACATTACACTGCTCTTAAATCTATACCTGTACCCAACTGAAATTCTTTTTATAACCAGTACTACAACAACTAAATGGGGTTTCAATATTAAGTTACCAGCTACTGTAACTTATATGGGCATGCAAAGTTGGTCTGCATATGTTATATATTACCAGTAGCGGATCTTGCCACGGGCAAGCAGGACTTTTGCCCGGGGCGCCGCCTTCCGGAGAGCACCGCACCATGGCAAGATCCGCTACTGCAGTACCCCTTGCTGCCCGCTGTGTTCCTCCGCTGTGTCCCCATGTGAAGGGAACTAGACGCTACACGTCTAGTTTCCCTTCGTGGAGAGGACCTTTGCTGTGTGGTGCGCGATGATGTCATCGCGCACCGCTCAGCATTTCAGTGGCGCTATTCTGCTGTACAGGGGCGTAACTGACCACGCCCCCTGTACGAAGCCACACCCCTATTTCCCGCCCGGGGCGCAAATAGGGCTAGAACCGGCCCTGTATATTACTATTAGGAGACACATGAAATCATAAACCTATTGTGGCCCACAGATGACTGGTTGGTAATATTTGATCTAACATTATATTTTATTGAGAGTGTAAAATTGGTGCAACAGGCCATTAGTGACCTGAATCACAATACCTATAACCTGTGCTATCACCAGTTCTGATATATACTCACTATAGGGTGATTACTGCTAGTGGCAGAGATGGTTTCATTTCATTTTGACCACACCAGCGAAATCAATCTGATATAACATGGCACAGAATGCCTCTGTTAGTAGGTAGATAATTCCTTACTCAGCTATTAACAGAACATATCAGGAAACTCAGAGTATTCCAAGCCACCGTCAGCAGACTTTCTCAGAGCACTATACCAATGGATACAAAGTGATAGATACCATCTATACCAGAGGTTCTCAAACTTGGTCCTCGTGGGCCCACACAGTGCATGTTTTGCAGGTAACCCAGCAGGTGCACAGGTGTATTAATTACTCACTGACACATTTGAAAAAGGTCCACAGGTGGAGCTAATTATTTCACTTGCGATTCTGTGAGGAGACCTGCAAAACATGCACTGTGTGGGCCCCCGACGACAGAGTTTGAGAACCTCTGATCTATACTCTTTGGGGGTGATCAGATCTGATCGCTGGGCTGATCACTTTGCTGTCCTACGTTCAGATAGTTGCCGCCTCCAGGGCGAGTGTAAATTCGCTGTGCAAGTGTGCGATCCCATGTGTACGCCGAGCTGCAAACATCCCCTGTGTGCAGTCTCTATGCAGGCCAGGACTTACTCCTCCAGTGCAATGAGAACAGGCTGATCGGGGCCGGAGCTGATGTCAGACACCCTCCCTAAAAACGCTTGGGCACGCCTGTGTTTTTCAGGACACTCCCCATAAATGCTCAGTTACCACCCACAAATGGCCTCCTCCTGTCACTCACCTTGTGAACACCTGTGCGATTAGATTTTTCGCACCATCCTGACGCTGACCGGCGATGCCCTTTTGTTGTTGTCTGACGCGCGTGCGCATTGCGGTGCATAGTATGTGCAGTTAGGACCTTATCGCCCACTGTGCGACAACACACAGCATCAATCAGGTATGACTCAGGCCCTTTAGCTAATCAGTCTGCAGAAAAGACGAGGCAAAGGGCAGCACAGTTATACTAGATGTATTATTATTCTAGTCAACGTTTTGCTGACACATGACACACACAATCTCTCCCTTCACAACAAACTCTGTACTGATGCTAATGCTCTTCACCATCTCTTGGCTCTTTCATACAGTTACACATGCCTACAAATAATTGGAAACCACCATAAATGTGATTGTTCTTAATAATGGTTGCAATGGGGAAATAGAAGTGATTGCATGGTAATACTCCTGCCACCAGTTGAGATTAAGGGGCAGATTTATTAAGGTCGGTGAAGTGATAAATTGGAAGGTGATAAAGGACCAGCCAGGCAGCTCCTAACTGACATTTTTCAAACCCAGCCTGTGACATGGCAGTTAGGATCTGATTGGCTGGTCCTTTATCACCTTCCACTTTATCACTTCACTGAGCTTAATAAATCTGCCCCTAAGTCACTTAGTAAAAAAAATAGCTATCATTATTATCAATTATTTTTGAGGTGCTTGAATTGAAAAGGGAAATTGTTGGGGATAATGGGTATACGTGGTATAAACACGTAGATTCTCCAGTAATTAGACTGTGTTACATGCTTCTCTGGTCTGAAATTACCGCAATACAGTCTAATCCCTCCTCACAAATGTCATATTTCTTATAAAATATTAATTTTGATGTCATAATATGGGCCGGTACATTTTATATAGGTAGAATTAAGACACTTTCTACATATCTTACACAATTTAAAGTTTGGACAGAAAGAAACTTTCTTATACATCAACTGCCATAAAATGTAGATGATGTTTAGGACTAGGCTCAGCTGCACAATTGTGACATCACAGTCACTGCTGACATCACAGTCACTGCTGACATCATGCAGCTACTTCTACAGCTGCTGAAGCCCCTGAGAACCAGTCTTCAGACGCTCTAGACTGAAGACACATCTTGCGTTATATTCTCTAAAGGGCCCTGTTTCTGTCGGATGACAAAACATGGGAACGAATAGGAGAAAAAAAATACGAGAAAAAGCATGGAGATCCAGAGACAAGAGGCAGAAAAGAAAGAAGTGCAGAGGAAAACAGAACCGAAGAGGAAAGCAGGCAGGCCGGACCAACTCAGCAGCCAGAAAGGTGAGGAGATTTGTTGCACGATTACAGAGAGGATGGAACATGTTGGCAGCATTTCTGGAACAGAAACAGGATCAATTCATAAAAGCATGTAACCGATGTCCCAGATTTTGGCGTGACAGGAGAAACCCTGACATTACTGAAGATCCAGGGGAAGGGTGCAGCCATATGGCAGGCCCGGTTTCCCTTTCAGCGAAAAAGATCACTAGGAAGGGATCACGAAGAAACTGGGACAGAATTGCAGCATTTCTAAAAAATAAAAAAGATCAATTCATAACAGCATTTAGAAGAGGCCGACCAGGCGCTACGCCCACCAGCCAACAAAACACCGATACTGCCCCCTTAACAGTGGACAAATTCACTTTCCACTCAATACTTGGAGAGGGAGGCTACGGAAAAGTGCTGCTGGCAACAGACGCTCTTCGCAGGGAAAGAGTGGCAATTAAGATCTTAAAGAAGACAGCCCTAATAGAGAACGAGGGCAGCTTGGTCGAGTTTCGGGTCCTTCAGCTGGCACATCAGAGCAATTTCCTTACTCATGGATATGCAGTCTTCCAAACACATCGTTATCTATACTGTGTAATGGAACTGGCTAGTGGAGGAGATCTGTTCGATTTTCTTGAGACATCAGAGATGGACCTTCCCACAATAACATTTATAGCGGCAGAATTGGTTTGTGGATTACAGTTCATGCATTCAAAAGGAATAATTCACAGAGACATCAAACTGGAAAATGTTCTGCTGACTGCAGATGGCCATGTGAAGATCACAGACTTTGGTCTATCCCTAATGAATGTGTATGGAGTAATTGATAATGCAGGCATTTGCGGGACACCTGGCTATTTTGCTCCAGAAATGATAACCCGCCAGCCATACAGTGCAGCTGTGGACTGGTTCGCATTAGGGGTTATATTATATATGCTCGCTACAGGATCGGAGCCTTTCCCTGGAGAATCCGTGTCAGAGATAGCAGCAATGATCATTGCAGAGGAACCATCATACGAAGGCCTTACTGGAGTAACAAAGGACTTTTTATCCAACCTCCTGTGCAAGGACCAGTTCCTCCGGCTTGGGTTAAATGGTGACGTGCGAGAACACCCCTTCTTCTCTTCTATTAACTGGGAAGAGGTAGAGAGTGGAAAAACAGCATCCCCACTCACAGTGCTCAAGAACGCCATGGATCTAGATAAACAGAATATTCCTGTGCCCCACAGTGAAATTTTCAGACAACCAATTCCTGCCATGGACCAGGGGCTATTTGACAACATTCAATTTGTATGCCCTGTATGGAGAGAAACGTACCATAATGTGCCAATGCAATCAGATATTATACCCTAGACATGCACTAGCGGGAAATAGAAACATCTGCAATCCTTAAAACATCTTGTTCCTGTTGCATCAGCTGCCTGTTCCAACATCCAGTGCATCCCTCACTATACACTGTCTGCCGCCTGCCCTGACCTCGGCTATGTCTCTGGAAATGCACCTGACCCACCCCGGCTACGTCACAGGAGATCTGCCTACTGCAATATAGTGGTAGGCTGGACATATAAGCTAGGGTAGGGCCTTGCAGAAAATTGGGGTCCCTTGACGTTGGGCTGCAAGCTTAAATGTTTTGATCAAAATATGACAAAATACCCTCTGTTTTATTTTATACATGCACACAGATTTGCAGTATATTATTGTTAGCAGCGACAGCAAAATGTTTTTTTGGTATACAGATGTGTCCTGCTATCCTTGGGACAGCGCAGCATAGCGGGGCGCATGTGATCACATGCTTCCACTATGCTATAGACTTGAATAGGAGCCGGCACGCACACGCGCCCGACTCCCATTTACTTCAAAGGGACCGGCTGCGATGCAAACACTTGAGGCATACAACAATGCGTTTGCATCACGATCCAGCTACAGAGTGTTGCTATAGTCAGCAGCGCCACAACAGGACACATCTGTACATATATGGCATTAATACTGCCATGCAGCTGGTACCATGCACACAATTGGTGTAACCAAGCACAGGCCTAGTGCTATCATGGCAGCTTTCAGTCATGGCTATAAAAGGCCTAGCTGGGTGCGGCTCACTAGCCAGCCCTGTATAGATGCTCCCCTCTGTATCTGGGAGGGGAGAACATGTAACTGCAATGTAATGGTGTGCTGGGCATATACACTAGTGTAGAACAGAAACTTGCAGGAAATTGGGCTCCCTTGATGATGGGCTGCAAGCTGAAATATTTTGATCAAAATATGACCAAATCCCCAATGTTTTATTTACTACAAACACACAGATGTGCAGTATATTATTATTAGTGCAGACAGCAAAAGTGTTAGTTTTGTATACACATTAATACTGCCACACAGCTGGTACCATTACAAGATGCAGACCCGCTCTGGCAAAATACCTCAGGTAAGTCACCTGTATATATATGTACCAATGTGACACAGTAATGGCAATAATATATAAATGTAATAGCAGCTGAATGAGCCTCCTTTGGAGTAAGCTGCCATCCTACTCCAAACGTCCACTTACACATTTAGACCCACTGACTTCCCCAGCTATGTCATGCCCCCCTAGCCAGGGCCGTAACTACGTGTGTGCCAAGTGGGCTTGGCACACAGCGCAGTTGCCCTGAGGGCGCACGGCCAGTGGCATGTAATGAGTCAAATTGACTCATTACATGCCGCCTCTGCTGTGTGCGCCGCGCTGTGGAGGGAGAAGTCTGCAGCGCCGGGCAGGTGAGAAGGAGGAGGAGGGAGGGGGAGCAGGGAGCCGCAGCAGCGCTATTTCATTGGTAGTAAGCGCCGCTGCAGCATCCCCCTCTCCTTCCGTATTGGCTGCCCGGCGCTGCTGTGGATGCTGGGATATGGTTCCTCTATCCCAGCATCCACAGCAGCGCCGGGCAGCCAATACGGAAGGAGAGGGGGATGCTGCAGCGGCGCTTACTACCAATGACATAGCGCTGCTGCCGCTCCCTGCTCCCCCTCCCTCCTCCTCCTTCTCACCTGCCTGCACCGAGGGAGCTGCATGAGGAGCCTGACATGGTAAGTATGTATCTCTCTTTCTCTTTCTCTCTCTCTTTCTCTCTCTCTCTCTCTCTCTCTCTCTCAGGGGGACACCGTCTGCCGCAATGTGTAAAAAGGTAAAAAGGGGGACTGGCTGCCGCAATGTGTAAAAAGGGGGCCTAGCTGCCGCAATGTGTAAAAAGGGGGACTGGCTGCCGCAATGTGTAAAATGGGGACTGGCTGCCGCAATGTGTAAAAAGGAGGATCTGGGAGGAGAGTACATGTAACTGCAATGTAATGGTGTGCTGGGCATATACGCTAGTGTAGAACAGAAACTTGCAGGAAATTGGGCTACAATCTGAAATATTTTGATCAAAATATGACCAAATCCCCAATGTTTTATTTACTACATACACACAGATGTGCAGCATATTATTATTAGTGCAGACAGCAAAAGTCTTAGTTTTGTATACACATTAATACAGGTTGAGTATCCCTTATCCAAAATGCTTGGGACCAGAGGAATTTTGGATATCGGATTTTTCTGTATTTTGGAATAATTGCATACCATAATGAGATATCAAGGTGATGGGACCTAAGTCTAAGCACAGAATGCATTTATGTTTCATATACACCTTATACACACAGCCTGAAGGTCATTTTAGCCAATATTTTTTATAACTTTGTGCATTAAACAAAGTGTGTGTACATTCACAGAATTCATTTATGTTTCATATACACCTTATACACACAGTCTGAAGTTCATTTAATACAATATTTTTAATAACTTTGAGTATTAAACAAAGTTTGTGTACACTGAGCCATCAAAACACAAAGGTTTCACTATCTCAGTCTCACTCAAAAAAGTCCGTATTTCGGAATATTCCGTATTTCGGAATATTTGGATATGGGATACTCAACCTGTACTGCCACACAGCTGGTACCATTACAAGATGCAGACCAGCTCTGGCAAAATACCTCAGGTAAGTCACCTGTATATATATGTACCAAAGTGACACAGTAATGGCAATAATATATAAATGTAATAGCAGCTGAATGAGCCTCCTTTGGACAAGAAATACAAAAGGGATTTTTCCCACGCACTCTACTGGCTGTTAGTAAGAAGAACTATATACACTATGTAATAATAGAAAATTTAGAGCTCTTCGTTACATATGTTTTGCAAAAGATATGATAAGCCTCCAGGCCACTTCACGGCTGCTCTATTGCTGGAGGTCCCTAACTAAGCATAAGTCCAGGGCTTGGACCCCACAAAGTCGGCTCAGGCCCGACCACCCTAGGGCAGCACACCATTGAAATACTAAAGTGTTAATATGTGTTAAGAAAGAAGCAGAAGCTATGGGTTAGAAAGTGCTACAAAAATAAGGGTGTTAATAAAATACTCAAAAGGGTAATATTAGTGAAAAAATAGGAGTGTTACATAAGTGCTAAATAAATAATATGGCGTGCTGCCCCAAGGTAGCCCAGTCACACCAGACCTGAGGGGTACCACTCCCCAAACCCATACACAGCATAATAATAATAATAATAATAATAATAATAATAATAATAACATCCACTATGGGTCATACAATTGCTTAATGTATGGCCACATGATAATGGCACATACAAAACATATCCAGATTGAGAGCTAGTTTACCTGGAGGCACCCCTGTATCCTCCAAATGGGAGCTGCATGAGGAGCCTGACATGGTAAGTATGTATCTCTCTTTCTCTCTCTCTCTCTCTCTCTCTCTCTCTCAGGGGGACACCATCTGCCGCAATGTGTAAAAAGGGGGACTGGCTGCCGCAATATGTAAAAAGGGGGCCTGGCTGCCACAATGTGTAAAATGGGGACTGGCTGCCGCAATGTGTAAAATGGGGACTGGCTGCCGCAATGTGTAAAATGGGGGACTGGCTGCCGCAATGTGTAAAAAGGGGGACTGGCTGCCGCAATGTGTAAAAAGGGGGCCTGGCTGCCGCAATGTGTAAAATGGGGACTGGCTGCCGCAATGTGCAAAAAGGGGGACTGGCTGCCGCAATGTGTAAAAAGTGGGACTGGCTGCCGTAATGTGTAAAAACGGGGACGCTGTCTGCCGTAATGTGTAAAAAAGGGGACGCTGTCTGCCGTAATGTTAAAAAAGGGGACGCTGTCTGCTGTAATGTGTAAAAAAGGGGACGCTGTCTGCCGCAATGTGTAAAAAGGGGGACTGGCTGCCGCAATGTGTTAAAAGGGAGACTGTCTGCTGTAATGTGTAAAAAGGGGGATGCTGTCTGCTGTAATGTATAAAAGGGGCTCTACCTGGTGTAGTGGCGCTACTGTGCAGCGTAATTTGAATAATGTAGACTACTGTGCACCGTAGTATGAATTGCTATTATTTTGTGGCCACGCCCCTTCCCCGTGTGGCCACGCCCCTATAATTTTTTGGCGCGCCTACGCCGCGCACTGCCCCTATCTTACATGGGGGGGGCGCCACTGTCGTTTCTTGCACACAGCGCTAAAATGCCTAGTTACGCCACTGATCAAATGCACCTGTATGAATTAACTAGAATCTACTGACATCAATTGTACACAGAGATGCCCACTGCCGGCAATTCATATCCTCCACTCATGCACATAAGTGGCAACATCTTTGCAACCCTATACTTTCTCAGACAGGGGGGCTCTCCTACGATACCGGTGCCTCTCCAGCTGCAAATGAATTTGCAATGGCTGACAAGGTAACACCCAGAAAAAGGACCTGACACCCCAGTGTTTTTCTAGACACCCCCTCACCCAAAAGCTGACTACTGTCACTCACTTTGCGAATACATCCTCTGTTCATCTGCAATCGCTAATCATTTGCTGCGCATACACAGTGAAAAGTCACTTCACTGCGCCAGACTTCAACATTTTGTCCTCCTCTAAATCAGGTCCAGTGTCTCACTCATACGTGAATTGTTTTACTGCGTTCTCATAAATATGCTCAGTCCATAAAGTTATAGAATAGTGTAAATCTTTTCTCCTCCCCCTTCTTTTTTTTTCTTATTCTTTTTTCCTTCTCTGTTTTCTTTGCCTTTTTCTTACCCTTTAGTACTTGAATTAACCTTTTATTCCTATATCTTTCATGGTTTTGATAGTTGATGGTTATGATACTAGACTGTTGTTCTTCCTTAACTTTTTGTACTGTTTTATTGTTGTGTTCATTACTGGTGAACTTGCTGTGTGTATCACAATTAATTGCGCAACAACCTGTACTTTTGATATCCACATACACTTTTGTGTTCACTGTGTATATGTTGTTTAATAAAAACATCTTAAAAAATATAGTGTATGTCATATATATAATCCTATAATGAACTAGGTATTTAAGTCCTCCTTTTGTTAGTGTACTTGGGCAGTCTTTGAGTAAAGTGTAGATACACCGAAACGGTATCGTCGGACGGATTCTATTATGAGATGGCATGAAGTTTTATATTGCAAAGGCTGATTTTACCTTTATGATGTTTCATTAATAAATTAAATATTTTATGCATTTAAATGGTGTTCTGGTTTCCCATGTATATAAAGCCCCAGGTTCTATCCTGATACATGGACATTATGTTATTGCCTATATGACCGGAACTCCCTTTAATAAAGTGAACGTGTGCAATTTCTGTACGTTTTCTTTACATTGCTGCAATTAGTGGTATTGGAACTGCACCACGCGTTTTTACTGGGGTTTTTTTGTTTTGTTTTTTTGCTATTTTTCATCTTTTTTACTATTTGAAGTTATTTTACAAATTTTTGCACTTTGTTACGGATCCTGATATTGGAGATTTGACTGGCCCAAAATGTTTTCTCGAAAAGGACATTTCTAAAATCCTATTCTCTGATACGGAACAAACAGCTTTTTATATGGATAGTCCTGCAGGGGTACACTCTAATTTATTGACATTATGTAAAAGGCTTGTTGAATTGGAGCTGCATGGTCTCGTTATCACAATATCACAAAAATAAACGTATCCTAAGAGGATTTTGTATCAGGAATCGTCCCATGATTGGGCGTAACAACAAGGATTTTTACAGGCAATGGTGTCTGATACTAAAGCAGTAAAGCTTTGATCTCATGGTTTTGGTTGTACATCAAGTTAACTCCAGTATTCATGTCCCGAAAAAGAAAATCGCTTATAGTGAGTCCAGCGGTTTGAGTATACAGAGGTCTGATGAAGGTGGGGTTGACTAAATTGGATGACAATATTGCTAGGTTTAAAAGTGAGTTATTAACGTTTAAGAGATCTAAAAATAAAAAAGTCAGAGATAACTACAAGGAAATGAGGGTGTACCCGTGGTTAACCAATCAAAACACTAAATGGCCATGGAGAGTGGGTGACAGGAGGATGTTTGACAGGTGGTTTACTGTCATTGAGCCTGACACTTCTCAAACCAATTTGGGCCATTCTTCGGCAACTAGAGGTCCTTTTTATCAGGAGCGCATATACACACACAGCAGAAACATGGGCAAAAAATACTCTGCCACATAGGGGGGTCAGATATAGGAAGACAGGATGGAAAACCCCATAATGGGGACAAAGAAATAGTCATCTTTAATCTCTCTAATTATAAACCATCTGTTGCTGAAATGAAGATGCTCTTGAAAGGTTTGATATGTATTCCAACTTTTAAACAAAAAACCCTTGATTGTGAGATTGAATTACACAAATTCCAGAGGCAATTAATTACACCTACTGAGGTGAAGTCATGACACAGGCCTCACCTTTTACAGTAAAAGTACATTTGACCCACCATCTAGTAATGCCTCCAATCAGACTTTCATTTAGTCAAACAAGTTGTAGTGCCACATTTTAAGAGGAAGAAATACCATCACTCGAACTTGTCCAAGAGGGAAACAGAGGTTGTCCATTTGCTAAATGATAATATACAAATTATAATCCACCCCACTGATAAAGGCGGTGGTATTGTATTCTCAATAAAACTGACTATATGAAGGATGTAATGAGACAGTTGGATGAATCCCTTTGTTCAAAAAATATTATGTTTGATCCAACAGTGAGGTATAAAAAAGAAATTGATGCCATTATTAACATGGGCCACTCTAATGGATGGCTTGATGAACATACTTCCTTATATAGGAATTTCCCAAATATCCATTACCCTAGATATTACCAAAAATACATAGAATGCTTGTCTCACCTCATGGTAGACCCATCATTTTCTCCAGGGGGTCTCTTAGTCAGATGCTTTCACAATTTGTTGACTACTTTTTACAACCAGTAGTACAAAAGACATCATACTGTTTAAGGAACACCACAGATTTATTTGTAAAGTAAAAAAAGGTTGGTCAAACGCAAACACCACCCGATTGTTTGTTAGTGACTTTAGATGTGAATAGCTTGTACACTAATATTGATCATGTGGAAGGTATCCAGGAAGTGAGGAAGATCATACAGGCAGTGCACTCTATACAGGTCCACCAATCGAATTTCTAAATTTGCTCATGAAGGTCATACTGCATAAAAACCTTTTTTATTTTTAACAAAACATTTTATTTACAACTTAATCCCTTCGATGGTATGCACGGAAATCTTCCGGGCTAGCCAGCGCTGACAGCACTGGCTACCCCTGAGGATTTCCATGCATACTACCTTCTGATTCCCTGGGGACAGCCATGCAGTGTGCACAGCGCCCGGGAATCAGCATACTCCATTATGAAGTTTAGCCTGCCCCCCGGGGGTGGGCTTAGCTGTAAAATGGCTTATGCGGCACCCGGGAATCAGCACTGGGGCTGTCGATCCCCGCAGGTAATCGCCAGGCGATAACCTTGCGTCACCCTGCCCCATCACTCACACCAATTTAAACCCCCCAGGGTGTGTTTTTAAATTGAAAACTCACCACTGAAGGGGTTAAGGGACCTACAATGGGGTCAAATAGGGCCCATCTTATGCAACTCTTTATATGTATAACTATGAGTAACATTATATTATGTCCACTACCACTTTTTTCTCAGTATAATGCATTTTTTAAATGTGGTATTTAGATGATGTTTTTTTAAATGTGGACTGGACGTATTGACTGGCTCACTAAAGTTGTGGGAAACCATAGTCAGATCCCAGGGTCCATCACATTTTCTCTGAAATTAATTTTTTTGTACACTAGTATATTCAGAAAGACCACAGATAAAAACAGTCCTGCTTTCAACAAGTTTCCATCCATAACCCCTAAAGAAGGGTCTCCCCTTCTCTCAGCTTTTATGGGTGGCGCAAAACACTTCTGATAAAAGTGAACTTCCAGGGGCCCTTAAAGTAATGGGGCAGAAATGTATCGATTGTGGGTATGATCCCAATGAAGTGCGATTCAAAAATGCCTCGATCTAAACAAAGAAGATCTGACGTGGGACGTACAACACGTACTCTTCATGTACGATTCTCCGAAAATAGGAGAAATATTCTAAAGGGACACAGTGCACATCCTCTCTCACTCTACATATCACGGTGTCAAAAACAAAGTATGGACAGTGGGGGAAATTTACTAAGCTCCCGATTTTGACCGAGATGCCGTTTTTTCATCAAAGTGTCATCTCGGTAATTTACTAAGCACTAATCACGGCAGTGATGAGGGCATTCGTAATTTTTTGCAAGTTCAGGTAAAAAATTACGAATGAATACACCATCGGTCAAAACGCGGCTGTTTAAGTATGAATCTCGGTCATTTACTAAGAAGTGCAAAGCAAAAAAAGAACAAACACTGCCGTGAAAAATTACAACTCGTAAAAAAGTGCTAAAAAAAAACAGACCTGCTTTTTTTATTCGTGATTGGATAGGCATGCATGGATCCATGAGATCCGTGCATGTATATCAGTGGGAAGGGGTGGGAAAGTGCTTATTTTTTCAAAAAAAATTGCGTGGGGTCCCCCCTCCTAAGCATAACCAGCCTCGGGCTCTTTGAGCCGATCCTGGTTGCAGAAATATGGGAGGAAAAATGACAGGGGTTCCCCCATATTTAAGCAACCAGCATCGGGCTCTGCGCCTGGTCCTGGTCCAAAAAATACGGGGGACAAAAAGAGTAGGGGTCCCCCGTATTTTTAAAACCAGCACCGGGCTCCACTAGCTGGACAGATAATGCCACAGCCGGGGGTCACTTTTATATAGTGCCCTGCGGCCGTGGCATCAAAAATCCAACTAGTCACTCCTGGCCGGGGTACCCTGGGGGAGTGGGGACCCCTTCAATCAAGGGGTCCCCCCCCCAGCCACCCAAGGGCCAGGGGTGAAGCCCGAGGCTGTCCCCCCCATCCAATGGGCTGCGGATGGGGAGGCTGATAGCCTTTGTTGTAAAAGAAAAGATATTGTTTTTAGTAGCAGTACTACAAGGCCCAGCAAGCCTCCCCCGCATGCTGGTACTTGGAGAACCACAAGTACCAGCATGCGACGGAAAAACGGGCCCGCTGGTACCTGTAGTACTACTACTAAAAAAATACCCAAAAAAAGACAAGACACACACACCGTGAAAGTATAATTTTATTACATACATACATACACACATACATACATACTTACCTTAAGTTCCCACGCAGGTCGGTCCTCTTCTCCAGTAGAATCCAAGGGGTACCTGTTGAAGAAATTATACTCACGAGATCCAGGGGTCCAGGCTCCTCGGGAAATCCAGGGGTAATCCACGTACTTGCATAAAATAAGAAAACGGAAAGCCGAGCCACGAACTGAAAGGGGCCCCATGTTTTCACATGGGACTCCTTTCCACGAATGCCAGAAACCCACTCTGACTGATGTCTAAGTGGGTTTCTTCAGCCAATCAGGGAGTGCCACGTTGTAGCACTCTCCTGATCGGCTGTGTGCTCCTGTACTGAGTGACAGGCGGCACACGGCAGTGTTACAATGTAGCGCCTATGCGCTCCATTGTAACCAATGCTGGGAACTTTCTGCTCAGCGGTGACGTCACTTTAGGTCAACCGCAGGGCAGAAAGTTCCCAGCATTGGTTACAATGGAGCGCATAGGCGCTACATTGTAACACTGCCGTGTGCCGCCTGTCACTCAGTACAGGAGCACACAGCCGATCAGGAGAGTGCTACAACGTGGCACTCCCTGATTGGCTGAAGAAACCCACTTAGACATCAGTCAGAGTGGGTTTCTGGCATTCGTGGAAAGGAGTCCCATGTGAAAACATGGGGCCCCTTTCAGTTCGTGGCTCGGCTTTCCGTTTTCTTATTTTATGCAAGTACGTGGATTACCCCTGGATTTCCCGAGGAGCCTGGACCCCTGGATCTCGTGAGTATAATTTCTTCAACAGGTACCCCTTGGATTCTACTGGAGAAGAGGACCGACCTGCGTGGGAACTTAAGGTAAGTATGTATGTATGTGTGTATGTATGTAATAAAATTATACTTTCACGGTGTGTGTGTCTTGTCTTTTTTTGGGTATTTTTTTAGTAGTAGTACTACAGGTACCAGCGGGCCTGTTTTTCCGTCGCATGCTGGTACTTGTGGTTCTCCAAGTACCAGCATGCGGGGGAGGCTTGCTGGGCCTTGTAGTACTGCTACTAAAAACAATATCTTTTCTTTTACAACAAAGGCTATCAGCCTCCCCATCCGCAGCCCATTGGATGGGGGGGGACAGCCTCGGGCTTCACCCCTGGCCCTTGGGTGGCTGGGGGGGGGACCCCTTGATTGAAGGGGTCCCCACTCCCCCAGGGTACCCCGGCCAGGAGTGACTAGTTGGATTTTTGATGCCACGGCCGCAGGGCACTATATAAAAGTGACCCCCGGCTGTGGCATTATCTGTCCAGCTAGTGGAGCCCGGTGCTGGTTTCAAAAATACGGGGGACCCCTACTCTTTTTGTCCCCCGTATTTTTGGGACCAGGACCAGGCGCAGAGCCCGATGCTGGTTGCTTAAATATGGGGGAACCCCTGTCATTTTTTTTCCCATATTTCTGCAACCAGGATCGGCTCAAAGAGCCCGAGGCTGGTTATGCTTAGGAGGGGGGACCCCACGCAATTTTTTTTATTATTTTACAGTGTTTAATTAAAAAAATAAAAATAAATAAACCCCACCACAATTCACACAGATCCGGCCGAGATTGATTGTAAAAAAAGTCGGCAGTGTTTTGCTAATCACTGCCGTAAAAATAGGTAAAAAACCACGAATGACATCGACATCGGAAGAAAAGAAAAACCCGAATACGACAGCTTAGTAAATCCATCGTAATCAATTCAAAAAGTTGCAGTTTTACACTGTCGATGTCATTCGTGATTGAACTTTGACCTTTTTTCGGAAATTACGAATCTTAGTAAATTTACCCCAATGTGTCAGTTAAAGCAATAGAACAGGTGGGGCCAACAAGACGTGGAGGAGATAAATTTAATCTATTATGTAAAAGAGAGGCGTACTGGATCTATGTTCTGGGAACCCTAACACCAGGTGGCCTAAACGATACAGTAGAACTGAACAATATATAGATCCTGTATCCCTCTACCTCTGCCTGCAAATGCTATCCCTGTTAAAAACTGTTAAAAACTGTTAAAAACGGGAAAAAATTGCTAAAAATTGTTAGAAGCTGTTAAAAATATTCTGGAACATGGTTATTAAACTAGCTCCTTTCCATATGGGTTGAACATGCTAGATCTACTCAGATGTAGCATCTACCGTTATACCTCTGTCTAATACGGCTATATATGTGGCACTGTATTTTTATATATGTGTGTATCCTGCTCTGAGTATTTATATGCCTTGTTACTGATCCTAACAAGATTAAGCAGCCAGTTCTATGATAGCGTTGTGCCCTCTCTCTCTCTCTCTTTATAGTAGTAATAACGATAAAATTCTCCCCCTTCACTTCCTTTCCTCTTTTCATCCTTCTCCCCTTCATTACCCTCTATGAATGAACTTGTATACTCCCCTCTATTTGTATGCACACAAGGGATGTGTACATATCAGGACATAGATAGGCCATAGAATGTTGGAGACTTATTAAAGATATAAGAAAATGTCTCTATGAAAATTAAAAGTGAAATAATGATTGTTTACTATAGGTCTAATAGCTATATCTAGTAAGAAAACAAGATTAATATAATAGAAAAAGGTCCTGGATGGATTTGATTTATTTCTCCTCGGTAGGAGGCATCTCAGTGGCGATCATATGAATAAATGATTAAATAAATCTGTATTTTTTATATATATATTTAAGTACACATATATATTATATATATATATTTTTTTATATAAAATTCTTTTATATATACCTAATTGTCTCTGTATGGTTAGTATTATTTACCATGAAATAATTCCCATGTATGAATTACTGACTTGTATGTCTATGCGATTATACCTACTTATGATCTCAAGAGTATAAGATGAATAGATTCTGATTACATTAAATATGAATCCGGAAGTTGTGTGGAACGCATCTTTGAAGTGCAATCTGTTAAATGGTTAAGGAGCATCACAATCTGAAACCAAGACGTGAGAAGCAGACACGTGATCTAGAGAGGTCACGTGCATGTTACAGTGCACATACGTATGCGCTCCACTCGGAAACGAGGTCTGGTAAGGAGACACTACGTACATCTACAGGCGGGAGAATAGCCGCTATTTAAACACGGCCACGGAGACATGGGGTTATACTTCTCTGAGGAAGCCGCGGAATACATTAAAGGCGGAGAAACGCGTAAGAGACCCCCAATACTTGTCCGGTACCGGTCCAACTTTGCAAATACCTGCAGGCACCTTTCCACTGCTTGGACACTCCAGACATGGCACCTTTAATGGGATGATAAAGCACCAGGAGCCGGGAGATACCAGTACATGGAACTAGAGGTCAAAACAGTTTTTTTACGTATCTATCTGTGTGGATCACTGCCATTGTTTCAAAGCTAAAGAAAACAGCATGCTATACTAATTACTAAACACTGACTCCAATATTTGTTGCAACTAATCAGTCAATACCAGTGATACTAACCACTGCATCGCTAATTATTCTTAACCATTTAAAGTCAAGAGACTAACTAATCAACGGAGCCTGAAAAGCCTATATATTAATCATACTAATAAGGCTGGGAGTTAAAACTGCATTTTGTGTTTAATACTCTGCAGGACTGACCGGAACGCAGGATGAGATTTCTTGTTATTATTAATTGCTGAATTTTATATGGTATTAATAAAGGTACTCCGGTTTCCTCCCACAATCCAAAAATATACTGGTAGGTCAATTGGATCCCAACACAAATTAACCCTAGTATGAATGTGTGCTCGTGTACATGTGGTAGAGAATATAGATTGTAAGCTCCACTGGGGCAGGGAACGATGTGAATGGGCAAAATAGTCTCTGTAAAGCGCTGCGGAATATGTGTGCGCTATATAAATAACTGGCAATAAATAATAATAATAATATCTTTTTAACAAGCGCTGTGATCTGTGTATTTAGTTTTTGTCATTCAAGGGTGGAGTACTCTCCCTTTTCACAGCCGCTATTGATTAGTATGTTCCTTTATGTTGATTTTAATTTATGTGTACCTATTTCTACCCAGCAAATAGCGCTGAGACATTTTTTTGTGAAAACAGACACCCAACTGACTTTTCAAACAATTGAATATCCCCCTTTATGTCAACAGTTGCCTCTGTTTTGTTAGCAATGCAGTTACAATCTCTTAGAACTCATCACGTATTCAGATTTAAATCCAATTGTCAATACTGGTTCGAACTTCTAGTTGGTTAAAATTCTAGAAAGGAGCTTTTAAATGATCTGGATGTGTGAACTGCAACTATATGATCACTGGAAACCAATGTTTTCATCCTGTGACAGGCTGGGACTAAATATCCTTTGCCTCATCGCATGAATTGTGAAACCAAATATGTGATCTACCTATATTATGTCCCTTGCACGAAAATATACGTAGGAAAGACAATCAGAATGATCAAAGAAAGAACTGGGATGCACAGGTCCTCCATTATAAAATCCTCATGGGGTATTGATGCCAACACACCTCGAGCGGCCATTCATTTTATTACTCTGGGACACACTGTTCATGATTGCAAATGTATGCCACTTGATTGAATTCCACCATTGCGGGGATGATGTGATAGACATAAACTATTACTGCAGCAAGAGTGTCAATGGATATACAAACTGAATGATGCCATGGCACCTCATGGGCTCAATGGAGTAATTCATCCCAACTTCTTTTTTATTAACTATTTTGAAGGGTTGCTGTGCAAGTTTAACTTATCAATATTTTTTTTATTATTTTACCATTCCACCATTGAACAGTTATGTGGCTGATTTTATTTTCAGCTACTTTGTTATTAAGCCCTGAGTTTTGACCACTGGACTTACTTTTGGTGTTTTTTTCTTTTTCTTCTTAGATTTTCATCTGCTGATGGACATGTTTTGCGATTATGGATGGGGTTTAATATGTGCTGGTGTTGTTCCCTTAGTCAATATCGGGTCTAACAGTGCTTTATTTTGGTTGGTACTGTAGTAGAGGGAGATGCTGATATTGCTATCTTGCCCTGTATGAGAGCGGCAACAGGTTGCCGTTACAATTACAGTGCCCATTTTTGTTGTGCAGAACACACTGACTGTATGTGAATTGGACCTTGTATCGCTACTTTTCAAGTACACCGATGACAATCAGATTGTTTCCTGGATCTGGCACAAACAGTATGTCTTCTATGTCCTTAACAACTGTGTCGCCCTAGATCAGAGGTTCTCAAACTCGGTCCTCGGGGGCACACACAGTGCATGTTTTGCAGGTCTCCTCACAGAATCGCAAGTGAAATAATTAGCTCCACCTGTGGACCTTTTAAAATGTGTCAGTGAGTAATTAATACACCTGTGCACCTGCTGGGTTACCTGCAAAACATGCACTGTGTGTGCCCCCGAGGACCGAGTTTGAGAACATCTGCCCTAGATTCTCACAGTAATTAGGCCGACTTTTGTTCCAATTAGGACTTGTCTCCTATTTCTCTGATGTTTACAGGATCACCTGACTTTAGTGACTTGAACCAACTTTCATTACAGCTGAAGTACCTCGTAGCTCCTAAATTCATGTACTAGCAATCTTTGCTGTGAGTGTCTTTTACGTTTAAAGCAGATTCATTTATTTCTCTGACGTCCTAGTGGATGCTGGGGACTCCGTAAGGACCATGGGGAATAGCGGCTCCGCAGGAGACTGGGCACAAAAGTAAAGCTTTAGAACTACCTGGTGTGCACTGGCTCCTCCCCCTATGACCCTCCTCCAAGCCTCAGTTAGATTTTTGTGCCCGAACGAGAAGGGTGCACACTAGGTGGCTCTCCTGAGCTGCTTAGTGAAAAGTTTAGTTTTAGTTTTTTTATGTTCAGTGAGACCTGCTGGCAACAGGCTCACTGCATCGAGGGACTAAGGGGAGAAGAAGCGAACTCACCTGCGTGCAGAGTGGATTGGGCTTCTTAGGCTACTGGACATTAGCTCCAGAGGGACCGATCACAGGCCCAGCCATGGATAGGTCCCAGAGCCGCGCCGCCGGCCCCCTTACAGAGCCAGAAGACAGAAGAGGTCCGGAAAATCGGCGGCAGAAGACGTCCTGTCTTCAACAAGGTAGCGCACAGCACTGCAGCTGTGCGCCATTGCTCTCAGCACACTTCACACTCCGGTCACTGAGGGTGCAGGGCGCTGGGGGGGGCGCCCTGAGACGCAATAAAAACACCTTGGATGGCAAAAAATGCATCACATATAGCTCCTGGGCTATATGGATGAATTTAACCCCTGCCAGAATACACAGAAAAACGGGAGATAAGGCCGCCGAGAAGGGGGCGGAGCCTATCTCCTCAGCACACTGGCGCCATTTTCCCTCACAGCTCCGTTGGAGGGAAGCTCCCTGGCTCTCCCCTGCAGTCACTACACTACAGAAAGGGTTAAAAAAGAGAGGGGGGCACTAATTACGCGCAGTATTAAAAATACAGCAGCTATAAGGGGAAAAACACTTATATAAGGTTATCCCTGTATATATATATAGCGCTCTGGTGTGTGCTGGCAAACTCTCCCTCTGTCTCCCCAAAGGGCTAGTGGGGTCCTGTCCTCTATCAGAGCATTCCCTGTGTGTGTGCTGTGTGTCGGTACGTTTGTGTCGACATGTATGAGGAGAAAAATGATGTGGAGACGGAGCAGATTGCCTGTAATAGTGATGTCACCCCCTAGGGGGTCGACACCTGAGTGGATGAACTGTTGGAAGGAATTACGTGACAGTGTCAGCTCTGTATAAAAGACAGTGGTTGACATGAGACAGCCGGCTACTCAGCTTGTGCCTGTCCAGACGTCTCATAGGCCGTCAGGGGCTCTAAAGCGCCCGTTACCTCAGATGGCAGATATAGACGCCGACACGGATACTGACTCCAGTGTCGACGGTGAAGAGACAAATGTGACTTCCAGTAAGGCCACACGTTACATGATTGAGGCAATGAAAAATGTTTTACACATTTCTGATAATACGAGTACCACCAAAAAGGGGTATTATGTTCGGTGAGGAAAAACTACCTGTAGTTTTCCTGAATCTGAGAAATTAAATGAGGTGTGTGATGATGCGTGGGTTTCCCCCGATAACAACTGATAATTTCTAAAATGTTATTGGCATTATATCCTTTCCCGCCAGAGGTTAGGGTGCGTTGGGAAACACCCCCTAGGGTGGATAAAGCGCTCACACGCTTGTAAGAACAAGGGCTCTACCCTCTCCTGAGATGGCCGCCCTTAAGGATCCTGCTGATAGAAAGCAGGAGGGTATCCTAAAATGTATTTACACACATACTGGTGTTATACTGCGACCAGCAATCGCCTCAGCCTGGATGTGCAGTGCTGGGTTGGCGTGGTCGGATTCCCTGACTGAAAATATTGATACCCTAGATAGGGACAGTATATTATTGCCTATAGAGCATTTAAAAGATGCATTTCTATATATGCGTGATGCACAGCGGAATATTTGCCGACTGGCATCAAGTCTAAGTGCGTTGTCCATTTCTGCCAGTAGAGGGTTATGGACACGACAGTGGTCAGGTGATGCGGATTCCAAACGGCATTTGGAGGGAAATCCACGTTTGTACCCCAGGTCGCCTCTCAACATAAGAAGACGCCGTATTATCAGGCGCAGTCTTTTCGTGGGCAAGCGGGCAAAAGGTTTCTCATTTCTGCCCCGTGACAGAGGGAGAGGAAAAAGGCTGCAGAAATCAGCCAGTTCCCAGGAACAGAAGCCCTCTCCCGCCTCTGCCAAGCCCTCAGTATGACGCTGGGGCTTTACAAGCAGAATCAGGCACGGTGGGGGCCCGTCTCAATGAATTTCAGCGCGCAGTGGGCTCACTCGCAAGTAGACCCCTGGATCCTTCAGGTGATATCTCAGGGGTACAAATTGGAATTCGAGACGTCTCCCCCTCGCCGTTTCCTAAAGTCGGCTTTACCGATGTCTCCTTCTGACAGGGAGGCAGTTTTGGAAGCCATTCACAAGCTGTATTCCCAGCAGGTGATAATCAAGGTACCCCTCCTGCAACAGGGAACGGGGTATTATTCCACACTGTTGTGGTACCGAAGCCGGACGGCTCGGTGAGACCGATTCTAAATCTAAAATCTTGAACACTTACATACGGAGGTTCAAATTCAAGATTGAGTCACTCAGAGCAGTGATTGCGAACCTGGAAGAAGGGGACTACATGATGTCTCGGGACATCAAGGATGCTTACCTTCATGTCCCAATTTACCCTTCTCACCAAGGGTACCTCAGGTTTATGGTACAGAACTGTCACTATCAGTTTCAGACGCTGCCGTATGGATGGTCCACGGCACCCCGGGTCTTTACCAAGGTAATGGCCGAAATGATGATACTCCTTCGAAGGAAGGGAATTTTAGTTATCCCTTACTTGGACGATTCCCTGATAAGGGTAAGATCCAGGGAACAGTTGGAGGTCGGTGTAGCACTATCTCAGGTAGTGTTGCGGCAGCACGATTGGATTCTCAATATTCCAAAATCGCAGCTGATTCCGACGACTCGTCGTCTGTTCCTAGGGATGATCCTGGACACAGTCCAGAAAGAGGTGTTTCTCCCGGAGGAGAAAGTCAGGGAGTTATCCGAGCTAGTCGGGAACCTCCTATAACCGAGCCAAGTCTCAGTACATCAATGAAAGGGTTCTGGGAAAAATGGTGGCTTCCTACGAAGCAATCCCATTCGGCAGATTCCACGCAAGAACTTTCCAGTGGGACCTGCTGGACAAATGGTCCGGGTCGCATCTTCAGATGCATCAGCGGATAACCCTGTCACCAAGCACAAGGGTGTCTCTCCTGTGGTGGTTGCAGAGTGCTCATCTTCTAGAGGGCCGCAGATTCGACATTCAGGACTGGGTCCTGGTGACCACGGATGCCAGCCTGCGAGTCTGGGGAGCAGTCACACAGGGAAGGAATTTCCAGAGCTTATGGTCAAGCCTGGAGACATCACTTCACATAAATATCCTGAAGCTAAGGGCCATTTACAATGCTCTAAGCTCAGCAAGACCTCTGCTTCAAGGTCACCCGGAGTTGATCCATTCGGACAACATCACGGCAGTCACCCACGTAAACAGACAGGGTGACACAAGAAGCAGGAGGGCAATGGCAGAAGCTGCAAGGTTTCTTCGCTGGGCGGAAAATCATGTGATAGCACTGTCAGCAAGTGGGGACTTCACCCAGAAGTCTTCCACATGTTTATAAAACTCGACAAGTATTGCGCCGGGTCAAGGGACCCTCCGGCAATAGCTGTAGACGCTCTGGTAACACAGTGGGTGTACCAGTCAGTGTATGTGTTCCCTCCTCTGCCTCTCATACCCAAGGTACTGAGAATTATAAGATGGAGAGGAGTAAGCACTATATTCGGGCTCCGGATTAGCCAAGAAGGACTTGGTAACCGGAACTTCAAGAGATGCTCACGGAGGATCCGTGGCCTCTACCTCTAAGAAGGGACCTGCTCCAGCAAGGACCCTGTCTGTTCCAAGACTTACCGCGGCTGCGTTTGACGGCATGGCGGTTGAACGCCGGATCCTGAAGGAGAAAGGCATTCCGGATGAAGTCATTCCTATCCTGATCAAAGCCAGGAAAGATATAACCGCAAAAACATTATCACCGCATTTGGCGAAAATATGTTGCGTGGTGCGAGGCCAGTAAGGCCCCGACGGAGGAATTTTCAACTAGGTCGATTCCTACATTTCCTGCAAACAGGAGTGTCTATGGGCCTGAAATGGGGGTCCATTAAGGTTCAAATTTCGGCCCTGTCAATTTTCTTCCAAAAAGAACTAGCTTCAGTCCCTGAAGTTCAGACGTTTGTGAAAGGGGTACGTATATACAGCCTCCTTTTGTGCCTCCAGTGGCACCTTGGGATCTAAATGTAGTTTTTTGGTTCCAAAAGTCACATTGGTTTGAACCACTTAAATATGTGGAGTTAAAATATCTCACATGGAAAGTGGTCATGCTGTTGGCCCTGGCCTGGGCCAGGTGCGTGTCATAATTGGCGGCTTTATCCTGTAAAAGCCCTCATCTGATTTTCCATTCGGACAGGGCGGAATTGAGGACTTGTCCTCAGTTTCTCCCTAAGGTGGTTTTCAGCGTTTCACCTGAATCAACCTATTGTGGTGCCTGCGGCTACTAGGGACTTGGAGGACTCCAAGTTGCTAGACGTTGTCAGGGCCCTGGAAATATAGGTTTCCAGGACGGCTGGAGTCAGAAAATCTGACTCGTTGTTTATTCTGTATGCACCCAACAAGCTGGGTGCTCCTGCTTCTAAGCAGACTATTGCTCGTTGGATTTGTAGTACAATTCAGCTTGCACATTCTGTGGCAGGCCTGCCACAGACAAAATCTGTAAAAGCCCATTCCACAAGGAAGGTGGGCTCATCTTGGGCGGCTGCCCGAGGGGTCTCGGCTTTACAACTTTGCCGAGCAGCTACTTGGTCAGGAGCAAATACGTTTGTAAAATTCTACAAATTTGATACCCTGGCTGAGGAGGACCTGGAGTTCTCTCATTTGGTGCTGCAGAGTCATCCGCACTCTCCCGCCCGTTTGGGAGCTTTGGTATAATCCCCATGGTCCTTACGGAGTCCCCAGCATCCACTAGGACGTCAGAGAAAATAAGAATTTACTTACCGATAATTCTATTTCTCGTAGTCCGTAGTGGATGCTGGGCGCCCATCCCAAGTGCGGATTGTCTGCAATACTGGTACATAGTTATTGTTACCAAAAAAATCGGGTTATTGCTGTAGTGAGCCATCTTTTCTAGAGGCTCCTCTGTTATCATGCTGTTAACTGGGTTTAGATCACAAGTTATATGGTGTGATTAGTGTGGCTGGTATGAGTCTTTCCCGGGATTCAAAATCCTTCCTTATTGTGTACGCTCGTCCGGGCACAGTATCCTAACTGAGGCTTGGAGGAGCGTCATAGGGGGAGGAGCCAGTGCACACCAGGTAGTTCTAAAGCTTTACTAGCCGCTATTCCCCATGGTCCTTACGGAGTCCCCAGCATCCACTACGGACTACGAGAAATAGAATTATCGGTAAGTAAATTCTTATTTTTGTCACTCTTCCATGATGAAATTCCACTTGGTTCTCTTGCTCTGCATTCTGCATTTTGTCCCACTTTGAAGCACTTGTACTTTGGATTTTTCTATTTTACACCATTTGACAGCAGAATAGAATTAGGAGTATAGTCAATTAAAGTCGGATCCATTCCGACATGTACTTGTCGGAATGGATCTGACAACCCCTATTCAATCCCATCTTAATTCGACTTTTTCAAGTCGAATTTAGATGGGACGCAGAGGAGGAGAAGGGGGGCGAGCCGCGGGAAGACCAGCGGGGGGACAGCCGGCGGGCATACAGGGGAGATCAGTGCTACAGTAGCGATGCAGCAGGATGTCACTCAGCCGCCTGACCTAACGGCAGCTTCCACCCGGCTCCAGCAGTGTGCTGGAGCCGGGTGGAAGCTGCCGTGAGGTCGGGCGGCTGAGTGACATCCAGCTGCAGCACTACTGTAGCGCTGATCTCCCTGTATGCCCGCCGGCTGTCCCCCCGTCTCCCTGCGGCTCCTCTGGGTCCGCATCTCAGTCCGACATCATTTTGAAGTTGACCTGAGATGGTCGAAAAGGGGGCCCCGGTTTCGACACAAGCACGTTGATCGGCAGCTATTCCGCCAATCCACATGCTTTTTGACAAGTCGAATTCATCGACTTGTCGAAAAATTTAGGGAAATATTGAATAGGTCGAATCAGGATTCAACCTTAAAAAGTCAAAAACTGCCGTCTTTTCGACAGACAGCAGTTTTCGACTTCAATTGAATATACCCCTTAGTCTCTACAGTTATGCGCTCTTGAATGTGCACTGCTTAGCCTGTACAGCTTCTGTTGATAGCTTCATACTCTGACGTAAGATTTTGCAGCATCACCATTGACACCTACTGATGTTAATTGCTGAGAGATAGAAAGCATTTGATTTCTTTGCATTAAACTTTTGTCTTTATAAGACATACAGCTAAGCCCACGGTCCCCATAGCTCTATTCACATCATCTGGGTTGAGGTTATTGCCTGATCACTGGTAACTTTCCACAGCTTTTCCATCTTTAACTGTATCTCCATGGCAAACTTTCATGTAGCATACCACAGTATGAACTGGTAGAAAGCAGTTGCAAAGTAACTAACATGCAACAGGTACACAATACAGTGTAGCCAGCGGTGGTGCAAGTAGAAAAAATGTCTTAGTGGTTCTGTGTCGCACGCCTTAGGCACCAGATTCACATATGTGCCCACATTGCCAGATACACATATGCCCCACAGTGCCAGATACAAATATGCCCCCACGGTGCCAGATACACATATGCCCCCACGGTGCCAGATACACATATACCCCCACAGTGCTAGATATGCTCCCACAGTGCTAGATACAAATATGTCCACACAGTGCCAGATACAAATATGCCCCCACAGTGCCAGATACACATATGCCCCCACGGTGCCAGATACACATATGCCACCCACAGGACCAGATACACATATACCCCCACAGTGCTAGATATGCTCCCACAGTGCTAGATACAAATATGTCCACACAGTGCCAGATACAAATATGCCCCCACAGTGCCAGATACACATATGCCCCCATGGTGCCAGATACACATATGCCACCCACAGGACCAGATACACATATACCCCCACAGTGCTAGATATGCTCCCACAGTGCTAGATACAAATATGTCCACACAGTGCCAGATACAAATATGCCCCCACAGTGCCAGATACACATATGCCCCCACGGTGCCAGATACACATATGCCCCCCACAGGACCAGATACAAATATGCCCCCACAATGCCAGATATGCTCCTGCAGTGCCAGATATGCCCCCACAGTGCCAAATGCCCCCACAGTGCTAGTTACACATATGCCCCCATAGTGCCAGATATGCCCCCACAGTGCCAAGTACACACATGTCCCCACAGTGCCAGATACACATATGACCCCACAGTTCAGGTACACACATCCCCCCCCCCCCAGTGCTGCTCACCACATCTGCTGCTGCTGTTGCAGCTGTGTGTCTGAGAGGGGGAGAGTGCAGTGAGCGCCTCTCCTGCCCTTCATTCTGGTCTCTGGCAGCATCGTGTATCTCAAATCAGGCGCCGGTTTGTGAGCCAATCAAAGTTTGCGGTTCAGCAGCCAATCAGGAGCTGCAAGCTCTGATTGGCTAACGAACCGGCGCATCGTGTGGGATACACACCGCCGCCGGAGACCGGACTAAGCACTGAGGGGCATGAGAGGCACACGCAGCGGCAGCAGGTATGGCGGTCTCCCCTCACACACAGCAGCGGCTGCAAGTATGGCGCACCTGCTGTCAATTTCTCACTGGTACGCAGTACCACCTTGTACCGCCAAACTTGCAGAACTGGTAGCCAGGAACACATGCTTAATGCATGGTTTTTAGCACACACATATCCAGTGGTGGCAGTGGGGTATATAATGTAGCTAGCAGTGGTGACACAGTGGTAGAAGTGGGCTCCTTACTGTAATATACAGTCTCCATGCAGAAGACACTCAGGAGAACATCCTCTTCTATACAAGATGGAGGAGAGAAGATGTGGGGATAAACCACATGCACAGTTAAAGCCCCTATCCACTAGGGAGTTTTATCTCAGCAATGAGTTGGATCCATTTTTCCTGCATTCTGGCTGGGGGTTTCCCGGGAGCCCTGCGATTGCAATTTGCTACTTGAGTGTATTTTTTACATGTAATTTATCTCATGCGATCTAACGCACTGCTATCCATCTCATGCCATACTGTATATCTCAACGAACATTGTTTCCCTGCAACTTCACATATGATTCATCTGATGGGATGGGCTAAAATTAATATATGTAAACAGCAGCCAGAGAGACTGACGGCTACCTTGAGGTACCTGGCTACTGGAAGATATAAAGTTTGGGACCCTCATCTCTGCTCAAACTTTGGGGTGGATCATTCCTGTCACCTGCAAGGCCACCGTGAAGGTGCTGCACAACCAGTATTTAAAGGTAAAAGAACAACACAACACACTTGTTTACCTTATTAGTAAAACATTTTATCATCGGATAAAACATCAGAATAAGTGCACAACAAATGCCAAAATGGCATATATTTTCACTGTAGCCAACATGGCTCAAGTGG